>NC_057865.1:201073799-201673799 GCF_019393635.1 Dromiciops gliroides
GAATTAATGTGCATATTGAGCATATTAAGTATTCTAAGAGCAGAGACAGCTTCTTGAAGAGGGTAAAAGAAAATGACCAGAAGAAGAAAGAAGCCAAAGAAAAAGGCACCTGGGTTCAACTGAAACGTCAGCCTGCTCCACCCAGAGAAGCACATTGTGTGAGAACCAATGGCAAGGAACCTGAGCTGTTGGAACCAATCCCCTATGAATTCATGGCATAAATGACTAAAAAACATAATAAAAGATTCTTGGATTGTGCGGTGGGGGGGGGGGGGAGAAAGAAATGTATGGTCAGCAGTAGGAAGAAATGAAAAAAAATTCTTCCTGAGTAAGGCTAAAATAGATTTTCATTTGAAATTTTTAGAAAAAGTAGATTTTTTCCCCCTGCTACCTTTTATAGCTTAATGGAAAAAACAATATTATATTACTTTTTTCTATCTTATATCAAGGTAGTTTGGAACATTTTCAGGCGAGAAACTTGTAAAAGCTTAGTCCTAGGTACCACACAAATCTTTTGTAGGAATAGTCAAGTGGCCTTGTTTTTTTAATTAAATACAGCCTAATTTTCACAAACCTAATTAACTAATTCTGAAGGAGATGTGGACAATTTCTGTACCCCATGAGATAGTTGATTTCAGATAGAATTCTTGCTGGAGAAAATCATGTTGATGTAGAATGGTATAATCTGATCAAGAAAGTACTTTTCTTACCTTTTAAAAATGTTTTTGGGTGAGGCAAGTGACTTGCCCAGGGTCTCACAGCTAGTAAGTGTCAGGTGTCCGAGGCTGGATTTGAACTCAGGTTCTCCTGAATCCAGGGCCGGTGCTCTATCCACTGTGCCATCTAGCTGCCCCACTTTTCTTAACTTTTGAAAATCTTGCACATAGTAAATAAATGCTTATTGATTGATTGATATAACCCATGGTATACTTCTCTCTTTTTCTTTAATGCTATGCTTCATATTTTATCTTGTGTTCTTCAGTAGTGTTATCTCTGAACAGTAATCTCATTAACTCTTTATAACTTTCTCTTTCGCATCTTCCTGGATATGCTGCTCCCTTCAGTCTCACCTCAAGGTCAGTATGTCCTTTTAAAAATAAGTATATTTAAAATACCATGTACTAATTTATCTTGAGTTCTGAAAAGAAACTAGAATAATACAATTTATTCTAGGAAAGATATATAAGAATTTAGTCCAGAGGACATAATATTCTTGAAACTATGAGTTTTATAAGCAAAGAATTTTTAAATAACTCAGCAGATTTCTCTTTTTCAAAGACTCTGTGTGTTTCTGTCTGTCAATGTGTTTTGAGAGTTATTATCTGACCAATCCATGGGAGATTGTTTCATTTCATTGTGTTTTTTTCCCTCCCTTATTTAGATTAATAGTATTAGAAAGGAAGAATGTAGTCCATCAGAGGAAGAGTTAAAACTTTTTTTTCCTTTTCTTTAAATAGTCACCAGGCTTTTATCTATCAGCAAGAGAAAGTAAAGCACATGTTGTATTCTGTCAATTTGTTTGACAATTGCTATTACCCCAAAACATATGTTCTATTTGTAATATCTTTTCCTTTGCGGATTTTGCTGTGTTTTAGAAGCTTATATTTCAGTATGGTAGTTAATGTACTCTTAGTAGTACTAGTTTATGTCATCTTGCTATTTCTTCATGCATGGTACGAGGCAAGGAATGGAAGAAGGGGAAGGCAGATGGTCCAAAATGATCATTGAAAAAATATCAATGTCCATACATTTCCAAATCTCTTTAGAGTAGCAATTTCTCTAGAGCTGTCAAATACCTTGCCCACAGTCCATGTGCAAACTACAACACTCCTGAGTGTGGCCTAAACCTGATGAAACCGTAATTGGGAAATGTTAAATGAATAAAAATACATAGATAATATGTATAGATAGATAACATAAATAATATTAATATGTGATTTTCTAAAGTAATATATGCATGTAGAAATCCCTATGGGTATTCCCTCTCCAGGTTGGGTGTCTCTTAATCATTGCTGACAAGATTCTTGCCAGAGTCCTCCTCAGTCTGCTGATCCTTCATCTGTAATATGGTTATCTACCCAAGAGCCAGTGTGGCTTCAGAAAGGGCTAAGAAACACTTTCATGATGGCATGCTTACTTGACTTCTGGATGATGGATGATGCTCTTGTGTTTTCCTAGTCACCAGTGGAGTGAAATAGGCTGTATGCTTGCTCCCATGATTTTTTTTTGGGGGGGTGAGTCAATTAGGGTTAAGTGACTTGCCCAGGGTCACACAGCTAGGAAGTATCTGATGTCAGATTTGAACTCAGGTCCTCCTGAATCCAGGGCCAGTGCTCTATTCACTGTGCCACTTAGCTGCCCCTGTCCCATGATTTTTAACATGATGTTTTTAGCCATGCCGTCAGACGCCTTCAATGAGGACAAAAATGGCATCAAGGTCAGCTCCCCCACTGATGACAGTACATTATTAAAGTGGAGGGAGAGTTGGTGCATGACTTTTTGTTTGGCGGATGATTGTGCATTTAATGCAGCTTCTGAGGTCAAGATGCAACAAAGTATGGATCCATTCTCTATTGCTTCTTCCAATTTTGGCCTAACAATTAACACCAAGAAAAGAGAGGTTCTGCACTAGCCAGCACCACACCAGTAATACATAGGATCATCAATTATAGCAAATGGAGAAATATTCAGAGCTGTGGATAAGTTCACTGCCAACGTAAGTGAACCTGGCAAGATGAGGTACTAGACACTGAGGTCCTTTCTAGAGCAAAACTCCGATGGGCTTGTCATGTTTTTTGAATGCCAAATGTATGTTTGCCTAAAAATAATATTTTATGGAGAACTCACACAAGGAAGGTACTCATATGGTAGTTAGAAGGAGCAATATAAGGACACTTTCATGGTCTCTATGAAGAACTATGGAATTGATGATGTGTAATGGGAGATACTGGCAAAGGATATTCCAGTATGGTTTGCCTGAACTGGAAGAGGCACTGTGCTCTGTGAGAAAAGCAGAATTACAGTAGCTCAAAAGAAATGTGAGATACACCAATTGTGAGACATTTTCACTCCAATTATCCTGTGGACAATTTGTGCCTGACCTGTGATAGAGTCTTCTGAGCTCATAGTGGTCTAATCAGCCACAGTAGGACACCCTGTACCTGGATCCCAACATAGTGATATAATTTTAGTACTCTCAGAATGAAGGACACCAGGCAAGGTTCCTGTAGAAATCCTTGTGTACAGTTTCGTGATCTCTGATTCTATTTGAACCCACTACTCACTGATATCTATCTGTCCTTGTTAATCTTCATGATTTTTTGTTCAGTCATTTTGCAGTTGTGTGTGATTCTACATAGCCCCATTTGGGGTTTTCTTGGCAATGATACTGGGATGGTTGGCAGTTTCATTCTCCAGCTCATTTTAAAGATGAGGAACTAAATTAAATAGGGTTGAATGACTTGCCCAGGGTCACACAGCTAGTAAGTGTCTGAGGTGAGAGGTCCTCCCAACTTCAGGGCCAGTGCTCTTTCCACTGCTCAGCTCACTAAGTTCAATATATAAGAAAAGCAAAACATTTTTTATATTAGTAAATCTGACTCCAAATATTTACTTTGTTTAGGTTTGTTTTCATTGTCATGAAACATATAAGAATAGACTAATATATATATTAATATGTATTGATATAATTTATGAATAAATAAAAAAGTATTCCTTGTATGTCAAAGCTCTTACTATATGCCGTGCACTGTGCTAAGCTGGTGATTCACACACACACTCAGAAAGTTAGTCCTTGCCCTTAAAGAGAAAGTGAACAGAGGTTAGAAAATCATGGCCAGGGAGGGTGTAGTATTTTGGTTTGGAAAATTGCAAGGCTTATTTTTGTGGTGGCACAGGGCATTCAAAGTTGATCCTTTATAAGAACAATGACTATAATGATTTGATAGTGGTTGAAAAATATGAAAGTTAGTGGGAGCATGGGGTTGATGTGGCAATTAGGTGGCTGGCAAAAAGACGGCAGGAAGGAAAATAAAATATGGCTGGAGCAGTTGGCTTGATATATTGGGCCAGTCATATGGAGCCCTTGTCTTCCCATGGCAAGATTACCTGAGATGAAAGGATTATTAATTCTTTCAGGGTATAGGGGAGGGGAAGGGAAAGACAGAATATAGGAATAGACCATGTTTGTATGAATAGTCCATTATTTATCAGAAAAGAATGGTGTTTCTATTTAAATGTCCTCAAAAGGAAACTCATTTTGCCATATTAGTCTGACCAGAGCCAAGTACTACTTGAGTTTTCTTGCTATGCCTTTACACTGTTTATGGTAACATTTACTTTATATTGAGCTTGTAGTCCAGTTTCATGGCTTTAGGAAAAAAGGTGAATAAAAACTATGGCAAGTCCTCAAAGAGACGGGAGTACCAGAATCAACAGTTAGAACCAAACATGAAACAGTAGATTGGCTTAAGGTCAGAAAAGGAGTAAGGCAAAGCAAGACTTTATATTGTCACCTTTTTGATTTAGCTCATATGCCGAGTACATCATGCAAAATGACACGCTGGATAAATCAAAAGCCAGAATTAAGGTTTCTGGGAAGAAATATCAACAATCTCAGGCATGCAGATGATAGAGAAATTAAGGCTCTTGATGAGGGTGAAAGAGAGTAAAAGATAGTTTGAAGTTTAGTATTAAAAAAATACTAAAATTATGGCAACTGGTTCTATTACTTCCTGGCAAATGGAGAAGAAAAGAAAGCAGTGTCAGATTTTATATTCTTGGGCTCAATCATCATTGTAGACAGTGATTGTTTATTTATCCTTTGGGGAATAGCTCTTATTTTATAAATTTGATTCAGTTCTCTATATATTTGAGAAATGGAGCCTTTATTAAAGAAACTTTCAATAAATTTTTTTCACAGTTATTACTGTGTATTTCCCTCCACACTATTTTCCCCATGTTTATTCTATTATCTTTTCTTTCACCTTGTCTATTCCAAAAATTGTTTTGCTTCTGACTACTGCCTTCCCATATCTGACCTCCCTTGTTTTAGCCCTCCCCTTCTTCTCCTTTCCTCTTCCCTTCCTAATTTCCTGTAGGATAATACATATTTCTATACCCAACTGAGTCTATCTGTTATTCCCTCTTTGAGCTAGTTCTAAAGAGAGTAAGGTTCATGTATTCTCCCACCCCGATGTCCCCCATCTTCTTCTCTGCTGAAAAAATTCTTTTGCACCTCTATTATGTGAGATAATTTACCCATTCTACCTCTCCCTATCCCCTTCTCCCATTGCATTCCTCTTTCTTACCTCTTAACCTTTTTTTTTTTTAAGATACCATCCCATCATATTCTAATACTCCTTTCCTCTGTCTATGCATACTCCTTCTAAACTGCCCTAATAATGAGAAAGGTCTTAGGAATTAAAAGTATCTTTTTCTCATGTAGTGATATAAACAGTTTAACTGTATTGAATCCCATATGATTCCTTTTCCTGTTTACCTTTTAATGCTTCTCTTGGGTCTTAAAGTCAGATTTTCTATTTAGCTGTGCTCTTTTCATCAGAGATTGCTTGAAAGTCCTCTTTCATTAAATATCTATTTTCCTGAAAGATTATACTTAGTTTTGCTGGGTAGGTGATTCTTGTTTGTAATTCTAGCTCCTTTGCCCTCCAAAATATCATATTCTAAGCCTTCTAGTCCTTTAATGCAGAAGATGCCAAAGTTTTTGTTATCCTGACTGTGGCTCCATGATATTTGAATTGTTTCTTTCTGACTGCTTGCAATATTTTTTCTTTGACCTGGGAGCTCTGGAATTTGGCTATAATATTCCTGGGAGTTTTCATTTTAGGACCTCTTTCTGGATGTGATCAGTACATTTGTTTCAATTTTAATTTAACCTTCTTGTTCTAAAATATTAGGGCATTTTCTTAATTTCATAATTTCTTGAAAGGTGATGTCTAAGCTCATTTTTTGATTGTGACTTTCAAGTTGTCCAAGATTTCTTAAATGATCTTTCCTCAATTTTCTAGATCAGTTGAGATTTTTTTCATTCTTTTGATTTTGTTTTTATTGTTTCTTGGTGTCTCAGAGAGTAATAAGCTTCCACTTGCCCAATTCTTATTATTAAGGAATTATTTTATTCAATGGTATTTTGGACATCCTTTTTTCATTTGTTCAATTCTGCTTTTTAAGGAGTTCTTTTTTTTTCATTGAATTTTTGTATATGTGTTTCCATTTGGCCAATTCTGCTTTTTAAGGCATTCTTCTCTTCAGTTGATTTTTGTGCTTCTTTGACTGCTTTGCCCATTTTGTGCCTCTTCGCCCTTTTTTTGTGCCTCCTTTACCAAGCTGTTGAATTTTTTCATGATTTTCTTGCATCACTCTCATTTCTTTTTTTTTTTTTTTTGGATTTGAATAGAATTTTATTTTCCAAAATATATGTAAAAACAAAATTTTAACATCAATTTTTTAAAAACTTTGTGTTCCAATTTATCTTTCCCCCTCCATTCCCACTCCCCACCCACAAGAACTCAACAATTCAAAATAAGTTATACATGAGTAGTCATGGGAAAATTCCCATATTAGCTAGTTGTGAGAGAAAACAGTCAAAAAGACCCAAAACTTCAGATTAAGAAATTGTCGGGGCAGCTAGATGGCGCAGTGATTAAAGCGCTGGCCCTGGATTCAGGAGTACCTGAGTTCAAATCCAGCCTCAGACACTTAACACTTACTAGCTGTGTGACCCTGGGCAAGTCACTTAACCCCCATTGCCCCGCAAAAAAAAAAAAAATTTGTCAAAGAGGAAAAGAAAAAAAAATTTGAAAATGTGTTTCCATCTGTTTTCAGATACTATCAGTTCTTTCTCTGCAGATGGGCTGCAATCTTCATAAGTCCTTCAGGGTTATATTGGATCATTGCCTTGCTGAAAATAACCACATGCTTCCCAGCAGATCATCCCCCACTATTGCTGTTATCTTGTATACAGTACATTTCACTCTGCTTCAGTTCATGTAGGTCTTTCCAGGTTTTTCTGATAGTATCCTGTTCATTATAACCTGTATATAGTACCTTAAGCTTGACAGATCATTTTCTTCATAAAAGTCCAGCAAAGTATCATATGTTTTGCCATTATAATCAATTATCATAACTATTTCCCTCCATCCCACTCCCTTCCCATGGCATTTACTCTATCTTCTTTTTTACCTATTCCTCCTCAAAAATGTTTTAATTCTGACTATCCTCTCCCTCGCTCTGTACTCCCTTTTTTCACTCTTCCTTCCTTATCCTCTTCCCCTCCTACTTTCCTGCAGGGTTAAATAGATTACTCCTCCCAATTGGGTATGAAATCTATTCCCTCCATGAGCCCACTCCAATGAGATCAGGGTCCCTGAGCTAATTCTATGTTCTAAATTTTTCTTCCTCCCTCCCTCCTCAACCCTCCCTATGGGATCAAGCAATTCCATATGTCATACTGGTGCAGTAAGGTAGAACATCATCATCTTCCTTGAAAGTGTTTTGCTTTTTACTGCTCTCTCCCCCAATCTGCCCTTTCCTCCTTCCCTTCTTCCCCCCTTTTCTCCCTCCCCCCCCCAGGGCAAAAATTATATTACTATACCTACTTGAGTATGTATGTTATTTCTTCTTTGAGCCAATTCTGATGATAGTGAAGTTCACTCACTCCTCAACTTCTTCCCCCTCTTCTATACTCCTCCATAAGCTTTTTTCGTTTCCTTCATGTAAACTACCTCTCCTCAGACCCTCTCTCCCCTTCTCCCTCCCCGAGTTTATTTTTCCTATACCTCAACCCTATTTTAATGATGTCATCATGGATTAGTTAGGTGGCACAGTGGACAAAGCACCAGCCCTGGACCCAGGAGCTCCCAAGCCCAAATCCAGCCCCAGACATAAGACACCCCACCCTGTCTGCCCCACAAAGAACAAAACAAAAATGCTTTACAGATATCATCTCTTCATATTCAGTTCAGACCTGTGTCTTCTGTGAGTTTCTTACTGAGATAGTTCTTATACTTTTGGAGTATTATCTTCCCATGCAGGAATGTATACGGTTTGACCTTTTAATATCCCTCACGAAGTCTTTTTCCTGTTTACCTTTTTATGCTTCTCCAGGGTCTTGTATTTGAAAGTCAAATTTTATATTCAGTTCAGGTCTTTTCCTCACAAATGCTTGAAAGACCTCTTTCTCATTGAAATCCCATTTTTGCCTTTGAAAGATTATATTCGGTTTTGCTGGGTACGTGATTTTTGGCTGTAGTCCCAGTTCCTTTGCCCTTTGGAATATCATATTCCATGCCCTTCTGTCCTTTAATGTAGAAGCTGCTAGATCTTGCTTTATCCTTATTGGAGCTCCACAGTATTTGAACTCCTTTTTTCTAGCTGCTTGCAGTATTTTCTCCTTCACCCGGGAGTTCTGGAATTTGGCTATAATATTCCTGGAGGTTTTCCTTTGGGGATCTCTTTCAGGAGGTAATTGGTGGATTCTTTCAATTTCTATTTTAGCTTCTGCTTCTAGAATATCAGGGCAATTTCCCCTCACAATCTCTTTGAGAATGGTGTTTAAGCTTTTGTTTTGGTCATGGTTTTCAGGTAGTCCAATGATTTTCAAATTATCTCTCCTAGATTTATTTTCCAGGTCAGCTGTTTTCCCAAGGAGATATTTCACATTACCCTTTATTTTTTCATTCAATTGGATTTGCTTTACTCTGTCTTGGTTTCTCATAAGGTCACTAGCTTCCATTTGTTCAGTCCTAATTCTTAGGCAGTTATTTTCATCAGATCGTTTTTTTAATCTCCTTTTCCATTTGGCTTTTCAAACTGTTGACTTTTTTCTCATGACTATCCTGCATCACTCTCATTTCCCTTTACATTTTTTCTTCCTTTTCTCTACATCTTCTTTCTATTTCTCCTACTTTCTCTTCAAAGTCTCTTTTGAGAGCTTCCCTGGCCTGAGACCAGTTCATATTTTTCTTGGAAGCTTTGGATGTTGGAGCTTTGACCCAGTTATTATCTTCTTCTTCTGAGGTTTGTATTGTGGTCTACCTTACCCCCAAAGAAGTTTTCGATGGTCTTCTGCTTTCTCTGCCTACTCATCCTGGCTTACTATTTCTTGGCTTTTAACTCCTTCTTAAAGTGTGGCGTTGCTTCCAGGACACACTGTTCAAGCTACATTGTGGCCTGGGGGGGGGGGGGGGATGGTATGGTTGGGCTTCTTCTCACTGGGGGGTGGGGCTGCTTCTTAGTTCTACTCCTGTTCCCAGCTTCAGAGGGCCCCAGGTGTTTTAGTTTGAGGGGGGACAAGTTTTAATCTCACCTGGCCTGTTCTCAGATCTGGAGGTAACCTCAGGCCTACTTACTAAGCCACCAACCAGCAAAGGTTTCTGTGGTGTGGCTTTCAGCTTCTGATGAGCCTGCCTGCTCCCCTCCCCCACCTGGGCCTTCTGCTGCTCAGGATTTCTTCCTGGTTGCCCGCTGGGGTGGGACAATCGAATCCTTCCCCCCATTCCACTGGTACCCCTGCACTTACCACCCCCACCCCCAGGCTAGCTGTTCAGCCCGATCGAGTGCTTGGTTCTAGAAGACACTGGTGCTGTAGCCTATTCAGAGGCACTGGGGCAAATTCCTCTAGTGGGTGTCTGGTGTGCCAGCCTGATTGCGGGGTTAGGCTTTATTCATGGCCCAGCACAGCCCCCTGAAATCTATCTATAACTGTAGAAAACTCTCAGCCCAAATTTTTGTGTGTTTTTCTGCTCCAAGGGTTCTTTTATTGCTATTTTTGGGGTGGTTGTATCAGGAGCCCTGTGTGTTTAATGCCATTCCTCCACCATCTTGGCTCTGTTCACCCACTCTCATTTCTTTAACAAGTTTTTCCTCTGTGTTTCTTATTTGTATTTTAAAATTCTTTTTGTGTTCTTTTATCAACTGAAACAATTCACATTTTTCTTTGAGGCTTTTGATGCAACAGTTTTGACTTCATTGTCTTCTGAGTTTGAGTTTTGATCTTCCCTGTCACCATAGTAACTTTCTATGGTCAGGTTCTTTTTCTTTTGTTTGCTAATTTTCCCAACCTATTTCTTGACTTTAAATTTTCTATGTTAAAGTTGTGCTCTGCTTCTGGGGTGAAGGCAAGTCAGTTAACCCCAATTGCCTCACCCTCCACAAAACAAAAACAACAAAAAAGTGTGTGCCCTTAATTTCTCCTCCTGCTTTATGCAAAATTCCATTTTTCTGTGTTACTTATATATTTGCATTCTAAATAATGTTGCTAAAACTGATGCTCTAGGCTCACTGACTCTTTTTTTCTCTTTTTCTAAATTAAAAAAAAAATTTATTTTGTGGGGTAGCAAGGGTTAAGTGACTTGCCCAGGGTCACAGAACTAGTAAGTGTCAAGTGTCTGAGGCCAGATCTGAACTCAGGTCCTCCTGAATCCAGGGCTGGTGCTTTATCCACTGTGCCACCTAGTTGTCCCCTCACTGACTTAAAACAATCGATTGAGCCTGTTTCCTGGGCATAATGAAACTGTAGTTCATTGTATTTTCATTGTTGATTAATAGCAGTATCTAATCTATAGCAGCTGGGTGGCACAGTGGATAGAATGCTAATGTTGGAGTCAGCTTCCATTGATGATGTGGTGCTGGTTGTTGTTGCTTAGTCATGTCCAATTTTTTGTGACTTTCTTTGGGGTTTTCTCTGTTTGGGGTTTTCTTGCAAAGACACTGGAATGGTTTGCCATTTCTTTCTCATCGGTCCTATATATGTTATATGGGAAATAAGAAATAGAGGGAAACAGTGGCATTAAGAGGGTTTTGGAAAGGCTTCCTATAGAAAGTAGGCTTTTATTTAGGATTTGAAGGATGCCACTAGTTAGAGTGGAGGAATGGGGGGACAGCCAGAGAAAATGCTCAGAGCTGAGAAATGGAGTGTCTTATTCATGGAGCAGCCAGGAGGACAATTTCCCTAGCTAAAATAATATGTTGGGGAGTAAGGTATTAGAAGACTGGAAAGGTTGGAGGGAACTAGGTTATAATGGGCTTTGAATTTAAATGGGCATTTTGTATTTGTTCCTGGAGGCCTAGGGAAGTCACTGGAGTTTACTGAGTAAAGGGAATGACATGATTGGACCTTCATTTTGTCATGGGGGAAAAAGTGGTGGGGATCCTTATGGATTCCTCTTTAAAGAATTACACTCTCTCACAGTCCAGTTAGAATTAAAGTGGTCTTTTATTTGGCACTAGAAAAAGTAACTGATGGATAAGTAAAAAACTTTACCCCAGGGGAGGAGCCCTCAAACATTCTCCTCCCAGAACAGAAGGAAGGCAAAAGCTTTTATAGAGGACAAATGGGGTAACCACCTGAAAATGGAAAGTTCCTTTGCGGGGGTGGGGTTGGGAAAGATTCCTGAGAGTCAGGGGTATTTGGGGGGGGGGGTGATGGGGGAATGATGGTCCTGACCTCTAGGGTTATCTCTGTCTCCTAGCTCTGGTCAGGTAGTAGCCACACCTAAGTGATTTTCCTGCTATAGAATTTTATCTCCCCTTACTTCTTACTTGTGTCAGTTCTGATATCTAGTTGGCCAAGCTAAACTTTAACAGTCCCTTAATTCCTTGCTATGTCTGTTCTGTTATCTGGTCATCCTAAGCCCCATGTCATTCCTCACTTCTCTACATGTAAGGGAAAAGGGAGCAAAGATTCTTCTTCTGTAACTGCTTCAAGCTGAATGGAGTCTAAGAAGTCACAGGGGGAGGAGGGGCATGGTCCAGAGGTGAGGAGTTGTATAGGCACAGACTGTAGCTGCCATGAGGTTGAAGCGTTGAGCCTGGATGAGATAACTTTACCAAGAGGTTAAAGAAGCAAGGGCAAAAATCAAAAGGAGAAGAACCAATATTACTATAGGAAGAAAGGGGGTCCACCAAGAGAAAACCCAGGAACCCCAGGATCCTGAGTTAGGAGTGAAGATACGTTCACGAGTGTCAATCATTTAGAAAAAAAATCCCACCATTCATTGTCCATAATAAACCATGTTTGTACTATAGGACATGCTCTACAGACAATTGTTATTTTCACATTATTACATAATAAACTTATATAAAGTTGACCTTTCTATAGGTGTAAAAATCATTCTACAAGTTATCCTCCTCTAAGAAAACTTGTTACCTTAAAATTCTTTTCTTCAAAACAGACTTAAGGTGTTTCTTATTTAGCTTTAAAATACATAACTAACAACAGTCAGATGTCAGCCAGATGCTTATACACTTTAGTTGTTTATAATATAAAAAGGACTATAATTTTTAAGTTAAATAATTAAACCTCATATCTACAGATCACTATAGTAGCCCATTTACAGTAATAACCTAAGAGATGAAGATCCAATACTGTGTTCATGCTGTGATCACATGACATGATTATAGGAATTTGCCATAAAAGAAAAGGAACAAAGCTCTCAGGGAATAATTCCCTAAGTTTCATGTCCATTCCAGGCAGACGATATATAGATAGCCAATTGCAGTGGGCCAGCCAGGCTTAAAATCAGTCAGGTGGGATAGTTTTCATTCTATGTGTCATATTGGGAAATTGAGTCAGGAGAATCCTACCTCAGCCTTTTGCCAAAAGTTGTTCTTCTGGCCTTTCCTATGGCAACTTTATCATCTACAATTCGTGTTTGAGAAAGCCCTTAGGGTTGCTGGCACCATGGCTCATTGGCCAAATAGAATTTCTTGATGATCATACCTGGAGTGAGACTCAGAATAACAAAAGTTAACAGTCCTATAATGTCTTTTTTTTTTTTTTTTAACATATAAGGTATTTTATTTTTTCTGTTACATGTAAAGATAGTTCTCAACTTTTGTTTATACAAGCTTTACAATTTCAGATTTTTCTCCCTCCCTCCCCCCTCCCCTAGATAGCAGGTAATCTGATATAGGTTATATCTATATATCTATATACATATAGATATAGATAGATAGATAGATATACCTATAATGTCTTTAGCAAGTTCCAGTAATGAGTACTGCAAGTGAATTCACTTCTCAAGGATCACTGTTGTCTGGTCATCCTAAGCCCCATGTCAGTTTTAAGAAAATCAACTTAGTGGCTGGATAGAGAATGTTTTGGAGTGGGAAGAGACTTAAGACACTACGGCAGTAATCCAGGTGATGAGTAATGGTAATGTCATTGGAGAGAAGGGAGCATACTGAAAGTTATTCCAAAGGTGAAATTTGTAGGCCCTGGCAACAGCTTGGATGCTAGGGTGGGGTGAGAACTCATGACAAATCCATGATGTCTCCTAGATTGTGGGTCTGAGAATCTGGGAGTCTGGTGTTGCCTTCTATAGTGATAGGGAAAGTATAAGTGGGGGAAGATCTAGGGGGAAAGATAATGAGTTCTATTTTGGACATATTGAGTTTAAGATATCTATTAGACATCCGGTTTGAGATATCTGAAAGTTGGAGATGATCAGAGGTCAGGTTAGGAAAGGGGATTTGAGAATCATTAGCATAGAGATGGTAATTAAATATATGGGAGCTGATGAGATCACCAAGTAAAGTAGTAGAGAGGGAGAAGGGAAGAGAGTCCAGGACAGAACCCTGAGGTATGATATCAAAGAGAGAACTTTTCCACTCTGTCAGAAGATGAGTAGTATATTTCATCATCAGTGCTTCTCCTTGTTTATAAAGATGTCTACTTGCCCCTGATTATTTGACAAAATTTCCCTTAATTCTCCTTCTCCCCCCTTCCTCCCAGTGTATGCCTGTTCTCCTTTTCCATTTGTCTTTTAATACCATAACATATACATTATAGATCCAAAGACCTCCAGCTTTGGGGACAGTAACTCACAATTTGGCAAAAATTGCTGAGAAAATATGGAAAATAGTATAATAGAAACTAGGTTTAGACCAATATCTTATACCGTATACCTAGATAAAGTCAAAACGGCTACATGATTAAACATAAAAAGTGATACCATAAGCAAATTAGGAGAGCACAGAATAGTTTCCCTGTCAGATCTATGGAGAAGGGAGGAAGTTTTGACCAAACAAGACAGAATTATTAGATATAAAATGGATCATTTTTATTATATTACATTAAAAACGTTTTGCACAGACAAAACCAGTGCAGTCAAGATTAGAGGGAAAATAGAAAACTACAAAACAATTTTTACAGCAAGGATCTCTGATAAGGCCTTATTTGTCATGCATTGAGAACTGAGTCAAATTTATAAGAATACAGATCATTCCCAAATTGATAAATGCTTAAAGGATATGAATAGGCAATTTTCAAATGAAGAAATCAAAGCTATTTAGAGTCATATGAAAAAATATTTTCAATCACTGTTGATTAGAGAAATGCAAATAAAAACAACTCTGAGGTACCAGCTCACATCTATCCGATTGACTAATATGACAGAAAAGGAAAATGATAAATGTTGGCGAGGATGTGGGGAAATTGGGACCCAGTGTAGTGTACGTGGAGTTGTGAACTGATCCAACCATTGTGGAGAGTAGTTTGGAACTATGCCCAAAGGACCTTCAAATTGTGTATACCCTTTGATCCAGCAATACCACTACTAGCTCTGTATCCCAAAGAGATCATAAAAAGGGAAAAGGACCCACATGTACAAAAATACTTTTTTGTGGTGGCAAAAAATGGCTGAATAAGTTTGTAATGGAATACTATTGTGACATAAGAAATGATGAGTAGGAGGGATTTCAGAAAAACCTGGAAAGACTTAACATGAACTTACAAAGTGAAGTGAGCAGAACCGGGAGAACATTGTACACTTTGAACAACCTTGTCATGATGATCAACTATGAATAACTTAGCTCTTTTCAACAATACAATCATCCAAGACCAAGTCCAAAGGACTCATCATGGAAAATGTTATCCATGTCCAGAGGAAGAACAGGTAGAGCCTGAATGCATATTGAAGCATACTCCTTTCACTTTTATCTTTGTTGTGGTTTTTTCCCTTTTGGTTTGTGTTTTCTTTCACAACAGGACTAATATGGAAATATGTTTTATGTGATTGCACATATATAGCCTATTTAAAATTCTTTAATTTTTAGGGAGGGGGGAAGTGAAGAAGGGAGGGAGAAAATTTGGAACTCAAACATCTTTTTAAATGAATGTTAAAAAGTATCTGTACATATAGTTGGAAAAAATAAAATACTATTTTTTTAATTAAAAAAAAACATAATAAAGCCACTTTCAGGCCATGTCTAATTAGATTCCCTCTGTGACTCATAATGTTCTTTGACCTGGTTTCAACTCTTTATTTTTGCTGTGATGTTTCTAAGAGTTTTTATTTTGAAATTTCTTTTGGGTTGTGTCCAGTAGCTTCTTTCTATTTCTATTTTGCCCTCTGGTTCCAAGAGATCTCTGCAGTTTTTTTTTTTTTAAGATTTTTTGAAATAGGTTGTCTAAGGCCTTTTTCTTAGACATGGTACTCAGGTCAGTGATTCTTAATTCCCCACCCCATACTCCCATTCTGTTTTCTAGGTCATTTGTTTTTGCTATAGTTTAGATTTCCTTTTATTGAATTTCTTTTTCCAACATTTCTTTTTGTTTCATGGAATCATTGGCTTCTATTTGGTCCATTGTTACTTTCAGGGTGTTCGTTGCTTGGGGAAGGTTTTATACCTATTGTGACAAGCTGTTTATTCTCTTTCAGATTCTTTATTCCATAGTTTGAATTACCTTCTCAATTTTTTCCTCCTATACTCTCATTCATAAAAATCAATCCTTGTTTCTTCTCATATTCTAGTTGAATTTGTATCCAAGGAATGTTTTTCTATGAGAATTTTTATGGTAGAATTCTCATTTTGTTTTCTCTTTCCCCAAGCCTATTAGGGATGGGATATACACTCTTTTGGAGGACCCAGAGTGGCAGGGTTGGTTGGGTCAAACTGTTGCCATTTGTAGTAGTGTCACTCTTTGAAACTGAAAATCAGCATGAGGATTTACTAAGAAATTCACTAGTTTTCTTGTCCTTAGGTTTTGAAACAATTTTGGCAACTTTTCCATGAAATCAAAATGTTTTTAAAAATGAAAGGAGAGTACCAAAACAACTTTGTAAGAACTGGTTTTAGGATTTGGCTTTCATTGTAGATGTTATGGGGCATTTAAATGAGTTAAATTTAAAAGTTAAGGGTTGAAATCAGGGTGTAATGTTTATGTACAATTGCATTAAAACCTTTAAGATAAAACTTGGTCTTTAAATAAAGGTAAATAAAATTGTGATTTCACTCAAATTTCTACATATAGAAATTATCGAGTCATTTAAAAAAAAATTTTTTTTTAATTATTTTTCACAGGACAATTGGGGTTAAGTGACTTGCCCAGGGTCACACAGCTAGCAAGTGTCAAGTGTCTGAGCCTGGATTTGAACTCAGGTCCTCCTAAATCCATGGCTGGTGCTTTATCCACTGTGCCACCTCGCTGCCCCCCTCAAGAGTCATTTTGTTAAAATTTCAATAGATGTGGCTCAAATATTCGGGAATTAGTACAGGGTGGGCCAAAAGTCACAAAAAGGTCTGATGTTTTTAATAACTTTTGGAAAATTTTTTTTCTTTATTTTGTACTGTTTACAAGATTTGATTTTTCACACATAATGTAAATTCATTTCCTGTATATGCTGTATGTGATGCTATAATATTGTAAATAAAAGTTATTAAATATTTGTGACTTTTGCCCCCCCCCCATATTTGAATTTGAAAAACAATCTGAAGGATTCAAAATGTGTGAAAATACTTTTTAAAAACTGTTCAGCACTCCATTTCCTTTTAATATTGAGAGAGAAAAAATAGAACTGGCTGAAATTCAGTATAACATTGCTAAGAGAAAAGTATAATGAAGTGGTCCAGATTTTTCTTCTTGACAAGCCATTTTATTGAAATGCACTTGTTTGGTGCAAGAATCTTTTCAATTTTTGGTAATACATACCTATACAATCTATATACTTATATATTTTCACTCCTGAAGACTGTTAAAACTTCATCTAGGGCAAGATCGACATTCATCATAATACTGAAAACTTATCATAAATGCTTATATCCAGTATTGATAAAATAGTTTCTGCCAAAAGATGCTGTAACGATTGGAATGGTGCCACCTGCTGGAGAGTTACTGTTGGAAAGCTCTGCCATGAGGAGAGAAGGTGTCTGAGGGCAAGCCATGTGGCTTTCCTTGGCGTCAGGAAGTGACAACACCTTACTTTAAACTGTTTATTAGTATCAGCTTCATAGAAGTAAGGGAACATGCAATTTTGAAAAGTTCATTTTTTTCCTCAACAGGCAAGTAAAAGACCAAAATAAGAAGGTCGCCAATTTGAAGCACAAGGAGCAGGTGGAGAAAAAGAAGAGTGCACAGATGCTGGAGGAGGCTCGCAGAAGGGAAGACAATCTCAATGACAGCTCTCAGCAGCTCCAGGTCAGAGCAGAAAGAAAACATTGATACATGGGGGTGGATAGAAGTGGGGGCAGGCGGCAGGTGATCTGTAATGGCCTCTTATTTTTTCTGTTCTTGGGTGTCTCCGGTTCTTTTTTGCTGACTTCTGCCACTATTCAAGCTTTCTCTATCCTCCTTTACTTCCCTTCCTTCTGCTACATCCTTTATACTTTTGTCCCTCCTGCTCGTGTTAAGATAATCCCTTTCATTCTAGATCTTCTCAAAGTGTTTTTATCTAGTGCTCATGAAAATCTGGGTCTCTCATATGCATTCTATATCCTTTATCTTCCTTTAAACATACTGTTTCACCCTCTTCCTTCACCGTTCAAGGTTCAATTTATACCTCTTCTGGGAAACCTTTTATGTTCCTCTAAGTTGTTAATGCTATCACTCCTCAAGTTACCATATATCAACAACAGTAATAACTGACATTCATAAAGTACTTTACAGTTGAAAAAGGACTTTATATAGGCTTTGTAACTTGAATCTCATGAAAAACTAATGAATAGATATTATATTCTTCCCATTTTATAGGTAAGGTTAAATGCTCAAAAATTTAAATGATTCATTCATGTTACACAACTAGATCATGTCAGGCGGAATCTGAACCAAGATCTTCTTGATCACCACTTTATCAGCTTTTCCATTGACTAAGCTAAGTTGCCTTCTTATGGATGGTGAGGATAATGATGGCAACTATTATTATGTTATCTTGAATCTGGGACAGTGGGCATTTATCAAATTCCTGCTTATGGTCAAAGAACTGTGCCAGGTGAAGGGTGATTCAGTATCTTTAGTACCTATCAGAGTCTTTTTACATGTAATGAGTGCTAAATGCTTGTTGAGTTGAACTAAATTTCTCTTGGACCTATTGACAATTGGGAGGGGGGCAGGCAATTGGGGTTAAGTGACTTGCCCAGGGTCACACAGCTAGTAATTGTTAAGTGTCTGTGGCCGGATTTGAACTCAGGTCCTCCTGAATCCAGGGACAATGCTCTATCCACTGTGCCACCTAGCTGCGTGACAATTTTTTAAAAAGAGCTTTACAGGGAAAGAGAATATTTAACTCCAGTTCCCCATCCTCTTTCCTTAATCTGTTAGCCCCAGCTCAATCTATGCTACCCTAGAGTCCTATTACTTAATGTAAATCCATGATTAGCTCTCTTGAGCTATATGCAAGGTATCTTTGTAAAATTGTTTTGAATTTTTATACATTGAATTATGTGTCTGGTTGTGGGGTGTGGGGAATGGGGGCTATCCAAAGTTAATTTTTCTATATTCAATTTGTGGGAATGGTGAATTTTATTTTTGCCTTTTTTTTTTTTTTTTGGTTGGTGTGGGAGGACCAAGCCTGTGATTCTTTTGATGTAGGTCAGTGGTCTCCAAAGTTGGGGCCGTGGAATGGAATAGTGCCAAGGAGGCTATGGCTTTCATCTAGCGGGTGGCTGATCACCCATTTAGAAGGTAGGAAGAAGAATCACATCCTACTGTTACTGCTAGATGGATTCTTGAAAACATTCCTCTTTCAAAGAATTACTTGCCCAAACAATCCAATCCAAATTTTAGTAAAAGATTTTACTTTCTTTCCTGTTGTTTCCAGGCTTACAACCCCTGAGCCGCATCTCCTTCCCTGGTCTGGCCCTTTCACCGTCAGCCGCTCCCCTCTTAGCAGAAAGCCGCCCTGCACCTAGCATCTTTCTCTTGTAACTTCTCTTCCTGAAATGACACCCACTTCACCATAGCGACCTCCTTTCTTTCCTTACTGTTTCTGTGGTGTCTCTCCCCTCTAGGCTATATATCCCTTCTCTGTCCTCTTGAAACTCAGGCTGACTATGCCTATTTGTGCCAAGCTAATTCACTGGCGCTGCCAGAACCTGGCCGGCCACTGCACTAAGCCTTCATGCAGTGCATGCCGAGAGAGCCGGGGCTGGGCGGAGGAAGCTGGCATTTGCATGAGGCTTACTGTATATCCCCACTGAGCTGGGCTTGGTCTCTGGAGGCCTCCTTGCTGGGCAGTTTCAGGAGAGCAGTTGCTCTGGGGGAGGGGTGGCCTGAGGCTAATTTTAGTGTTTACATTCCCCCTTCACCCTGTCCATCTGATCACCACAGAGTGCTCTGCTGCAGTGTCTCATTAGAAACCACCCCTTTGTCCCCCCAGCACATACATATATTTCATTTTTAGTAGCACAGGGTAAACAGGCACTGATGGGTTATGACTCTAGTGTATTTCCCACCAAAACCAGCCTTCTTTCAAACTTCCCAGTTTCCATATGGGGATAATATTTTTAATTCTATCATGTTTTCAACTTCCTCCTTATTCTCAATTGTCCATTGATTAAAACTGATTCCTTTAAAGTTATCAAAGATCTTTTAATTACCAAATCTCATTGTCTTTTCTCAGTCCTCATCCTTATTGCCTTCTCTACAGTATTTTGAGCATATTGACCACTCTCTCCTCTACTATACTTAATTTCTTCTCCCTAGGTTATCATGACATTGATTTCTTCTGGTTTTCCTTCAGCCTGTCTGGCTGTGCCTTCTCATTCTCCATTGCTAGATCTTCTTTAATATTACATCCTCCCGGGGGCAGCTAGGTGGAGCAGTGCATAAAGCACCGGCCCTGGATTCAGGAGTTCCTGAGTTCAAATCCGGCCTCAGACACTTGACACTTAACTAGCTTTGTGACCCTGGGCAAGTCACTTAACCCCCATTGCCCCGCAAAAAAAAAAAAAATTACATCCTCTCCCTGTGGACATAATGTCTTATCTTATCTATATTTAATAAGTTCTTGCCTTCATCACTTCCCATTAGTTTGATTATCAGCTCTATTTACATGGCTCCCAAATCTGTCTTATCTATTACATTCAGTCTGAATCTCTCTTGAATTCAAGTCCTACATCATGAACTGCCTAGAAGACATTTTGAATTAAATATTCTTTAGACTCTCATCCAACAGGTCCAAAGTAATATTTAATATCTTTTCCTACACACACACACACAAAATACACCCCTCTTCTGAATTTATCTATCACTTTTGAGAGTATCACCATCTTTCCACTCACCAAAGTTCTCAAACTTGGTATTATCCTTGATTCCCTTCTTTCCCTTATCTCACATGTGCAGTCAGTTGCCAAACCTTGACATTTCAACCTCTTTCAAATCTGTCCCCTTCTCTCTCCACACATACCTTTCACCTTAGTTCATGCCCTTTTTATTCTCACCTGTACTATCACAATACATTCCTAGTTATTCTCTATATCTCAAGTGTCTCCCTAATCCAAGACTTTTTCCACATAGTTGCCAAAGTGATTTCGATAGAATGATAGACTCTTTATTGCTTCTAGGATCAAATATAGGGGATTTTTGGGCACAAACTGTACTTAATTATTAGTTCAGTAATACATGTACATAGTTCATAAATAAATACACATATATTAGAGTTGTGTGTGCATACTTTATTACTGATAGAGGTATATGATCAAAAAAGTTTGTTGACTACTGGTATATAGTGAACTTGCAGTGTTCTATTTATAGAAGCAGATCAGGATCTGCTTTGGTTAAAGTACTTGTTCAGGGTCAGATAGCCAGTATGTGTTATAGATAGAACTTTGACCCAGAGTTTTGTTACTATAAGACTTATGCTGCTCTGTTCATTTTGCCACATTACATTACTTCGATAAGGCAAAAATTCATGTGTAATTTACTGGTTGAATTGAATTAGCATCAGCATTATAGAGTTTTAAGAAGGTGCTTTGTCCATTGTCCCAAACTCCCAATGAAAATCCACTGTTTTATTAGGTTCCTATGACCTCCCATAGTTGTCACCTGGATACATATGATATTGTGGTTTCATCTGCCACAATATTCTTACATTTGAAGTTATAGCTATGGAATCATAACATCTTTTGAACTCATAGAGTTCAGCAGGAAAAGAAAATTATGTCTTCCCCAACTTTGCCATTTTAAAGTATAAGTGCATAATAATTGTGCGATTGAATTCTCACTTATATATTGTTCAAAATTTTTTTTTTGTTTAAGCTCACTACCACATATTTCAGTTTTTACTAATTTCTTCTTGTTCTTTATTCAGTTGAAATTGAGAACATCTAACTACTGCCCTTTTGACCTTTCTTGTATTTGAAAACTATTTATTAAATCACCATGCTGCAAAATGCAGCTGGGAGCAGAAGGGAAGATTTTAGCAAAAGAATGAGAAAAAAATCATTCAGGTTACTTGGAAGGGTTTGGAGGCAGTAGGAAGATCAAAGGTTGAATTTGGGGAAGAAGTTTGCAGAATTTGGGACAAATTGTTCTTTAAATTTTCATCAATCTCCAAGGTCCGATACTAGTTCAGATTGTGTTACTGGGTAGTAAGAGAAGCAGAATTATGGACAATTAAGGAGACTAGGATAGGATTAAGGAAAATTAGAGAATAGAATCTAAGGAGGAAAATAGAGGGAGAAAATAGTTGGAAAGACAAGGCAAGGTTAATTAGAAAAGGTAGTTGAATAATTAGTGAGTTAATCAAGTTGAGTGGATTTCTGGGTGAAATAAGAGATTGATAAAGGCATAAAGGGGAAAAGGGAAAGTTTGTGCCTGTGGAGATACTGAGATTAAGAAAATGGAATAGGTGAGGCTGTAAATTTATTAAAGAATGATCATTGATGGTCAAAATATTAGTTGAGTGCTTATGGTTGTGATATAAACTCAAAGAAAATCAGTTAAAACTTTGAAGAAACCAAGACTGAAAATCTCTACCATTATGGAAAATAAAGAAAATTATACAAGTAACTGGCATCAAATGTAAGATGTTTGTATTTCTGCAACAACCAAGTGACTGTTATCTGTTTTCTACGTGTAGGCTGATCTCTCTCCTGGAAGAACTGAAATAATACCCCTCTACATGCTAGGTTGCTAGGGAGAAGAAGGATTCCTAAAGGAAAAGAATAAAGCCTCTGGGGAAATATAAGACCTTAAGTGGAGGAGGGAAGACTTTCTTGACTCTTAAAAGTGGAAGAGTATTATCCCGAACAGAAAGAGAAGGGAAAGAACAGCTCTATAATTATAGCTTAAAATAGACTCGAGGCTTTTCCTGAAAAGTAGAGAGCTGTGTTCTGACATGGTTGTCCTCCTAAGAATGATATAATAGTGTGGCAGAAGTTTTCAGCTTCTTCCTCTAAGAAGTTAATTAACCAAAAAGTTATTAGGATTGACCATTAAAGGAGAGAGGAAGAAAAGAAGAATACTCGTAGTTGATTCCTTGGTCGCTTATTATCTGTTGACCTGATAAGAACAATGGAGAGGTATGTTGTCTTCCTAAGGCATGAATTCAAGATATAACAGGGAACCATAGCCATCCACTTGTGATAACCTTGGGCAATATCTGTAGTTCAGTATTTCAAACGTGTCTGATTATTCGTGACCCCATGGACCGTAGCATGCCAAGTCCTTTCATTCTCCACTACTTCTCAAAGTCTGTCCACATTCATGTTCATTGTATCCATGACACTGTCTATTCATCTCATCTTTTTCTTTTGCCTTGAATCTTTTCCAACATCAGAGTCTTTTCCAAGTAGTCTTGTCTTCTCATTATGTGGCCAAAGTATTTCAACTTCAGCTTCAGTATTTGACCTTCCAGTGAGTAGTCTGAATTAATATCTTCAAGTTTTGTCTCCTAAGGAACTGATATGTAGACCAATAGGCAACAGTTAGAACTGAATATGGAACTACAGATTGGGTTTAATTTTGGGCAATGTTAGAGGAACTTAAAAGGTATTACCATTTATTATAAAGCCTTAGGCAAGAAAATGCAGATTAGGGAATAAACCTGAAGTAGTAAACTCAAGAAGGATAAAGGCAAGACAGAATAAAGTATGAAAGTAAGGCACACAAGTTGTCTTTTCCTAATTAACTCTTGCCTAATGAAGACAGGATACAAAAGAGAAAAGTTATCTTGGGAAGTGAACACTAAGAGGGTGATGCCTAAGAATAAGATAGATTTCTGGGTTACAGTTGACAATATTATGTTGGCTTATTATTGTCTAGAGATGTTACATACCTAACAAAGGCTGATTAGACTGTACTTATCATATGTCTTACAAATCTAGTCAAAAGATTTTTAAACTAAAAGTCTAATGGAGGGAAAAGACTGACTATCTATTTCTCTTTATATTTCTCTCCACAAATTAGATACTAAAGGAAATAATCCCAATCAAGGAAAAAGAATAGCACCTGGGACATCAAAAAATTTATAGGAGTCAAAATGACAAAAGGAATCAGTGATAAAACACATGAGCTCAACTGTCTATGTGGGGATTAAAATTGTCCAACCTACAAGAAAAATGGCTAAGGCAGAGCTCTGAGCCAATGGCACTTTATTAAGTCCATGGTCCCCTTAATGAAGTGAATCTCAGATCTTCCTCACAATCTGAGATGTGCCCTTCTTTCAGGGCCTTCTTTTTATGAAGCTTAATAGCAAATTTAATACCTGAACATTTTAAAGAGGCTGTATAAAATACAGAATCCCATTTCACATTAGTTGATAGATCTTACATCATGGGGCAAAAAATGATGCATTAACTAGAAATGGTATGTCAGCAAGGGATCTGACTGAATGGTCATAAGATAGTCACCTGGTAATGTTGAACAAGAGAGAATGGTCCAGAGGCACAAAACTAAATTGGAGGATTTTCCATGTAATTGAGTCACCTCCACCACACTGCTTTCGTCACCATTACAAGGAAAAGCAAGAGTGGAGTTAGCTTCTTATGATTAATCAAGTGAAATTACAACTTACAGTTCATACCTCTGGGACCTAATATGCAGAACTTATAATCATTACCCTTATGAAATCATATGAAACTGATTAATATAGATTAGAATAAAGTAGGGGTCCAGATGAATTCATTCTCACACTTGTATATAAATACACTAAATGTAGATAGGAAATAACAGGAATCAATGATCCTAATGAAATTATGTTTAACAAAATCCAAATCCCATTTTTGTTTTTAAAAAATCATGAAAATGCATAGGAATAAAGGTATCATTCTCTAATATGTTAAGAGTTTTATTTTAGATTTAGAGAAGAAAATATCAGGAAGTTCAAAAAAATCACAAACAGGAGAGCTGTGAAAGTTATATGTTGAGTTTGTTCTATACACATATACATACATACACACAAACCCCTACATATATAGCTATATGTGCAGCTTGATGGCTTAGTGTATATATCACCAGACCTAGAGTCAGGAAGACTGGAAAAGGAAATGGTAAATTGTTCCAGTGTCTTTGTTAAGAAAACCCCCAATGGGATTACAAAGAGTTGAACACAACTGAAACAAATAAACAACAACAAAAATATTCACATATATGTGTATATAAAGGCAAGCTGTATGCCATGAAGATTTGCAGTTTCATGTACATTCCTTTATTCTCTTCTACTATGTATATGCAAATTTTTTCTTTCTTTCATTTTTTTTTTCAGTGCAAGAAGCATTTATTTTATTTTCTCCAGTTACATGCAAGGGTAGTCTTCAACATTTGTTTTCATAAGATTTAGAGTTCCAAATTTTTCTCCCTCCCTCCCTTTCCTCCCCCCTCCACAAAACATCAACCAATCTGATATAGGTTATATATGTACAATCCACAAATGCTCTTTTTATCAGTTCTTTCTTCTGTGGGAGTAGATAGTATGTCTCATCATTACTCCCTTGGGGTTGTCTTGGATCATTGTATTGCTGAGAGTAGTTAAGTCATTCACAATTGTCATAGAACAATACTGCTGTCTCTATGCACAGTGTCCTCCCAGTTCTGCTCACTTCACTATATGCCAGTTCATATGAATCTTTCCAGGTTTTTCTGGTATCATCCTGTTTTTCATTTCCTATAGCACAATACCATTCCACTACAATCATTTACTACAGCTTCTTCAGTCATTCCTCAATTGATGGACATTCCCTTGATTCCCAATTCTCAGCCACTATAAATATTTTTTGTACAATTTTTCCCCCTTTTCTCTTTTTCATAGTTACTATTGTTAACTGTTTCCCTCCATCCTATTCCCTTTCCCATGATATTTACTCTATTGTCTATCTTCTTTCACCCTAAACCTCTTCAAAACAGATTAGCTTCTGTCTCTCCCCTCCCCCAATCTGCCCTCCCTTCTTTTACCCCTTCCTCCTTATCCCCTTCCCCATCTACTTTCCTGCAGGGTTAAATCGATTACTACACCCAATTGAATGTGTATATTATTCCTTCCTTGAGCCAACTCTGATGAGATTAAGGTCTTTGAGCCAATTCTGATGAATATAAGGCTCATTCACTGCCCAGTGTAGATAGATTACTATACCCAATTGGTTATGTGTGTTAATCCCTCCTTGAGGCATATCTGATGAGATTAAAGGCTTTGAGCCTATTCTGATGAGTGTAAAATTAATTTACTGCCCTGTTCCTCCCTATCTCTTCCCCCATTCCATAAGCCCTTTCCTGTTTCTTTCATGTAGGATTTCACCCCATGTCATTTGCTCTTCCCCCTCCCCAACTGCATTCCCCTCACCCCTCAATTTAACCATAAAGATGTTATCATGGGGCAGCTAGGTGACACAGGTGACAAAGCATCCACCCTGGACCCAGGGGGATCCCAGCCAAAACCCAGCCTCAAACACAAGGCAGTCAGCTACTGCATGACCCCAGATATGTCCCCCAACTCCAATTTTTTATGGTTCTTTAGGGTTTTGTATTTGAAAGTCAAATTTGCAACTCAGTTCAGGTCTTTTCATCACGAATACTTGAAAGTCCTTTTCATTGAAGTCCCATTTTTTCCTCTGAAAGATTATGATCAGTTTTTTTGGATATGTGATTCTTGGTTGTAATCCCAATTCCTTTGCCCTCTGGGATATCATATTCCATGCCCTCTGGTCCTTTAATATAGAAGCTGCTGGATCTTGTGCTGTACTGATTGGGGCTCCACAGTACTTGAATTCTTTCTTTTTGGCAGCTTGTAATATTTTCTCCTTGACTTGAGAGCTCTGGAATTTGGCTGTAATATTTCTGGGAATTTTCTTTTGGGGATCTCTTTCAGGAGGTAATTAGTGGATTCTTTCAGTTTCTATTTTACCTTCTGCTTCTAGAATGTCAGGGCAATTTTCCCTGACAATTTCTTGGAAGATGATGTCTAAGCTCTTTCCTTGATCATGGTTTTTAGCTAGACCAATAATTTTCAAATTCTCTCTCCTGGCTTTATTTTCCAGGTCAGCAATTTTTCCAAAAAGATATTTCACATTGCCCTCTATTTTTTTATTCATTTGGATTTGCTTTATAGTGTCTTGGTTTCTCATAAAGTCACTGGCTTCCATTTGTTCAATCCTAATTCTTAGGCAATTATTTTCATCAGAGAGCTTTCGTACCTCCTTTTCCATTTGGCCAATTTGGCTTTTCAAACTGTTGAGTTTTTTCTCATGTCTTTCCTACATCACCCTGATTTCTCTTTCCATTTTTTCCTCTACCTCTCTAACTTTATCTTCAAAGTCCTTTTTGAGCACCTCTGTGGCCTGAGACCAATTCATATTTTTCTTGGAAGTTTTAGATATAAGGGCCCTGATGTTGACATCTTCCTCTGAGGGTGCACCTTGGTCTTCCTTGTCACTAAAGAAACTTTCTATGGTCCTCACTTTTCTCTGCTCATCTAGCCTTTCTTTTACTTGACTTTTTGCTCCTTAAAGTGGGGCACTGTTTCCAGGCTGCAGTATCCCCAGCTTTAGAAGTCCCAGGTGGTATGATTTAAGGAGGAGCAGGTTCTTCACTCACCTGCCCTGTTCCCTGGTCTGTAGATGACCCCAGACCAACTTGCTAATCAACCAGCTTTGTGCGTTGTGGTTGTCAGCTCCAATGAGCCTGTGCCGCTACTCAAGACTACCTCCTGGTTCCCAGCAGTGGTGAAAAACCCAAGTTCTGCCTCAGCAGCAGCATAGAGCCCTGTAGTCTCCCCCCCTGCCAAGGGCTCAGCCATCTCACCAGACTGTGAGCTTAGTTCCGGACAACACTGGCACTTCAGCTGATTCAGAGGCTCTAGGGGTGTCTTTCTCTGGCAAAGACTTCCTGGGACTGGATCTGTGTCAGGGTGACTGGGGTTGGGCTCTACTCCTGTCTCAGCACAGCAGCTCCCTCCTTCTGACCTTCGAAGCTGTACTTGGTTGAAAGATCATTTCAGCACATTCTTCTGTGGGTTTTGCTGCCCCAGAAATTGTCCTATGGCATTATTTGGAAGTTCTTTGGAGCGATTGTATAGTAAGGTCAAGAGCTCACTGCCTTTCCTCTGCCATCTTGGCTCCACCCTGGAAGTCTGGTGATGCTTTTCTATCTCATCTTCTGGTCCTTAGAGGAGAACTCTTACCAACCAACAGTGGGTCCAAGAAGCTAAGAATGTCAAGAAGAATGGCATCCTCTTGTGATAGAGGCATATATGCAAATTCTTATTTTTATTTGACATTCAATTAAGAATAAAAGAATTGCATGTAAAAAATTAAAATTGTTGGCAGGATTGCTGGAGGATGGACACACTGGCACATTGTTGGTAGAGTTGTGAACTGTCCTAGTCATTGTGGAAAGTAATTTGGAACTGTGCTCAAAAATCAATAAGCTTTGCATATAGTTGGACGCAGTGATACTACTACTCCAAAGAGATAAAAGAAAGAGGAAAATGACATGTATAGAACAATATAGCTGATTTTTATTGTCTCAAAGAACTGGATGGAAAGGAGATGACTATAAACTGGGGATTTCCTGAACAAATGATGATATTAAAATAAAATAGTATTGTGATGAAGTAACAAAAATAGAGAATTTTATTATCCAAATTACATGTAAAAACAAATTTTGACATCATTTTTTAAAAAACTTTGCATTCCAACTTCTCTTCCTCCCTTCCTACCTCCCACCCCGAGAACTCAAGCAATTCAATATAAGTTATATATGAGTAGTCATGGAAACCATCTCTATATTAGTTAGGTTGTGAGAGAAAACAGATTCAAACAAAATTTCAGATTAAGGAACTGTCACAAAAAAATTGTGCTTCAATCTGTTTTCAGAAACTATCAGTTCTTTCTCTGTAGATGGATTGTAATTTTCATAAATCCTTCAGTTATATTAGATCATTGCATTGCTGAAAGTAACCACGTTTCCCAGCAGATCATCTTACACTATTGCTGTTCTTTTGTATACAGTACATTTCACTCTGTTTCAGTTCATGTAGGTCCTTCCAGGTTTTTCTGATAGCATCCTGTTCATCATAACTTTTATATAGTACCTTAAAATTGACAAAAAATTTTCTTCACAATAGCCCAGCAAAGTAGGTACCATATGTTTTGCCATTATAGTCAGTCATCATGACTATTTCCCTCCATCCAATTCCCTTCTGATGCTATTTAGTCTATTATCTATCTCCTTTTACACTATTCCTCCTCAAAAGTGTTTTGCTTCTGACTGCTCCCTCCCCTGCTATCCCCTCCCTCCCTCCCTCCTTTCTTTCTTTCTTTTTTTTTTTTTTAGGGAGGCAGTTGGGGTTAAGCAACTTGCCCAGGGTCACACAGCTAGTAAGTGTTAAGTGTCTGAGGCCGGATTTCCCCTCCCTTCTTTCACCTTTCCTTCCTTATCCTCTTCCCCTTCTACTTTCCTGGAGGGTTAGATAGATTACTCCTCCCAATTGGGTGTGTATGTTATTCCTTCCTTGAGGCCACTCTGATGAGATTAAGGTCTTTGATCTAATTCTGTGTTCTAAATTTTCTTTCTCACTCTCTCCTCAACCCTCCCTATGAAATCAAGCAATTCAGTATAAGTCATATTTGTGCAGTTATGCAGAACATCTTCACCTTCCTGGAGAGTGTTTTGCTTTTTACTGCTCCTTCCCCCAATCTGCCCTTCTTCCTTTCCCTCTTTCCCCACCCCATCTCCTTCCCCTCTCACTTTGCCTCAGGGCAAAATATATTACTATACTCACTTGAATATTGTACAAAAAATAATTATCAGCTAGAAAAATTAGTCTGAAAAATTATGTAACTGGATTTATGAAAAATTATAAGTATATGAAAAATGATAAGTTTAGAGAAATTATAATTGAGCCGTAAGTCCCATCTGGGTCGCCATTCAAATGTAAAAATATTTTTACTGAATAGCCTAATTTTGGGGCTAATCTGGCTGGAGGACTAATCTGGGGACTTTTGACTATTTGGCTATCTGACTGCTATTAATTTAATGTGGGCCGTTTATAAAGTTCCACCACACTGCTCCCAAATTGATAAACTAAATATTAAGAAGCCTCTTAGCTAAATAATCAAAGCAGAGTTTATTTATGAGATACTATTTAAAATTAAGAATATAGGGAAATAAGGTGTACAACCTGACTGCATTGCGGTGCGTTCTTTCCACTGCGTCTCTTTCCCATCTGCTGTGCCTCGAACTTTTTTAATACAATAGTATGGTTCAATCAGTATCGATATTCCACAGTTCTTTTTTTTTCCTGGATTTGGAGAGCCTTTTCCATTATGAGACCTTTGGAACTTTCTTGTACCATTTGTATTGGTGAGAAGAATGACTTGGATCCTTATAAATTTGATTTAGTTCCTATGTATTTTAGAAATGAGCCCTTTATCAGAAGTACTGGCCATAAAAATTGTTTCCCAGCTTTCTTCCTCCCTTCTAATTTTGGATGCATTGCTTCTGTTTGTACAAAACCTTTATAATTTAATGTAATCAAAATCATCGATTTTGAATTTCATAATATTCTCTATCTCTTGTTTGGTCATAAAATGTTCTCCTTTCCAAAGATCTGAGAGGTAAACTATTCCTTCCTCTCCTAATTTACCTATGGTATCACTTTTTATATCTAAAGCATGTACCTATTTTGACCTTATTTTAGTATAAGGTGTAAGATGTTGGTCTATGCCTAATTTCTGCCATACTATCTTCCAGTTTTCCCTGGAGTTTTTGTCAAATACTGAGTTCCTATCCCAGAAGCTGGAGTCTTTGGATTTATCAAACAGTACATTACTAAAGTCATTTACTACTGTGTCTCCTGTGCCTTGCCCATTCCATTGATCCTCCACTCTACTTCTTAGCCAGTACCAAATAATTTTGATGACTGCTGCTTTATAGTACAGCTTCAGATTTGGTAAAGCTAACCCACCTTCCTGTGCATTTTTTTTCCCATTATTTCCCTTGATATTCTTGATGTTTTTTCCAGATGAATTTTGTTATTATTTTTTCTAGCTCTATAAAATAATTTTTAGGTAGTCTGATTGGTATGGCACTGAATGAGGGCATTAATTTAGGTAGAATTGTCATTTTTATTATATTAACTTGGCCTATCCATGAGCAATTGATATTTTTCCAATTATTTAGATCTGATTTGATTTGTGTGAGAAGTGTTTTGTAATTGTGTTCATAGAGTTCCTGGGTTTGTCTTGGCAAGTAGACTCCCAAGTATTTTATATTGTTTGCAGTTACCTTTTTTTTTTTTTTTTTTAAGTGAGGCAATTGGGGTTAAGTGACTTGCCCAGGGTCACACAGCTAGTAAGTGTTAAGTGTCTGAGGCTGGATTTGAACTCAGGTACTCCTGACTCCAGGGCCAGTGCTCTATCCACTGCGCCACCTAGCTGCCCCTGCAGTTACTTTAAATGGAATTTCCCTTTCTATCTCTTGCTGCTGGACTTTGTTGGTCATATATAGGAATGCTGATGATTTATTTGGATTTATTTTATATCCTGCAACACTGCCAAAGTCCTTAATTGTTTCAAGTAATTTTTGAGTTGATTCTCTAGGATTCTCTGAGTATACCATTATATCATCTGCAAAGAATGATAGTTTTGTTTCCTCCTTGCCTATTCTAATTCTTTTAATTCCTTTTTCTTCTCTGATTGCTAAAGCTAACATTTCTAGTACAATATTAAATAATAGAGGTGATAATGGACATCCCTGTTTCACCCCTGATCTTACTGGGAAAGCCTCTAGCTTAACTCCATTACATATAATGCTTGCTGCTGGTTTTAGGTACATACTACTTATTATTTTAAGGAAAGCTCCACCTATTCCTAAGTTCTCTAGTGTTTTTATTAGGAATGGGTGCTGTATTTTGTCAAAAGCTTTCTCTCCATCTATTGAGATAATCATATGATTTTGGTTAGTTTTCTTATTGATGTGGTTGATTATGTTAACAGTTTTCCTAATGTTGAACCAGCCCTCCATTCCTGGTATAAATCCCTCCTGGTCATAGTAAATTATCCTGGTGATCACTTGCTTTCATTTCCTTGCTAATATCTTATTAAAGATTTTTGCATCTATATTCATTAGGGAAATTGGTCTATAATTTTCTTTCTTTGTTTTAACTCTGCCTGGTTTTGGTATCACCACCATGTTTATGTCAAAAAAGGAATTTGGTAGAACTCCTTCACCTATTTTTCCAAATAATTTGTATAATATTAGAATTAATTGTTCTTTAAATATTTGGCAGAATTCACTTGTAAACCTATCTGGTCGTGGAGATTTTTTCTTAGGGAGTTCATTAATGGCTTGTTCAATTTCTTTTTCTAATATGGGCTTATTTAAGGGTTTTATTTCCTCTTCAGTTAACCTGGGTAATTTGTATTTTTGTAAATATTTATCCATTTCATATAGATTTTCAAATTTATTGGCATACAGTTGAGCAAAATAGTTCCTAATTATTGCTTTAATTTCCAATTCATTGGTGGTAAAATCACCCCTTTCACTTTTGATACTGGTAATTTGGTTTTCTTCTTTCTTTTTTTTTAATCAAATTAAACAATGGTTTATCTATTTTATTGTTTTTTTGTTTTTTCATAAAACCAGCTCTTAGTTTTATTGATTAATTCTATGGTTTTCTTGCTTTCAATTTTATTAATTTCTCCTTTAATTTTCAGGATTTCTAATTTAGTATTTAACTGGGGATTTTTAATTTGTTCTTTTTCTAGCTTTTTAAGTTGCATGCCCAATTCATTGATCTCCTCTTTCTCTTTTTCATTGATGTAAGCAGTTAGAGATATAAAATTTCCCCTAAGCACTGCTTTGGCTGTATCCCATAATTTTTGGTATGTTGTCTCATTATTGTCATTCTTTTCAATAAAGTTATTGATTGTTTTTATGATTTGTTGTTTGACCCACTCATTCTTTACAATGAAATTATTTGTTTTCCAATTAATTTTCAGTCTACTTTTCCATGGCTATTTATTTCTTGTAATTTTTATTGCATCATGATCTGAGAAGAATGCATTTACTATTTCTGCCTTTCTACATTTGACTATGAGATTTTTGTTCCCTAATACATGGTCAGTTTTTGAAAATGTGCCATGTACTGCTGAAAAAAAAAAAGGCATATTCCTTTCTTTCCCCATTCACTTTTCTCCAGACATCTATCATGTCTAATTTTTCTAACATTCTATTCAACTCTTTAACTTCTTTCTTATTTATTTTGTGGCTAGATTTATCTAATTCTGAAAGGGGAAGATTCAGATCCCCCACTATTATAGTTTTACTATTTCCTCTTGTAACTCATTTAACTTCTCTAAGAATTTGGATGCTATACCACTTGGCACATACATGTTTAATATTGATATTACTTCATTATCTATAGTACCTTTTAGCAAGATGTAGTTTCCTTCCTTATCTCTTTTAATTAGATCTATTTTTGCCTTTGCTTTGTCTGAGATAAGGATTGCAACCCCGGCTTTTTTTTACTTTAGCTGAAGCATAATATATTCTGCTCCAACCTATTACCTTTACTCTGTGTGTGTCTCTCTGCTTCAAATGTGTTTCTTGTAAACAGCATATTGTAGGATTCTGGTTTTTAATCCACTCTGCTATTCCCTTCTGTTTTATAGCAGAGTTCATCCCATTCACATTCACAGTTATTATTACTGTCTATTCCCCTTCATTCTATTTACCCCTTTGTACTTCCCCCCACTTCTTTCACCCTATTCCTCCTCACCAACATTTTGCTTCTTATCCCTGCCTCCCCCAATGTGCCCTCCCTTTTATTACCCCCCTCCCTTTTCTCCCTTCTGCCCTCCCTTCTATTAGTCCCCCCCTTTTCCCCTTACCCTTTTACTTCCCTATAAAATAAACTAAGTTTCTTTATCCAAATGAACCTATATTTTATTCCCTCTTTAAATCAAATCTAGTGAGAACAAGATTGAAACAATGTTCACCCCTCCCTTCTTCCCCTGTATTGTAATAGGTTTTTTTGCACCTCTTCATATGATATAATTCACCCCATTCCACCTCCCCTTTCCTATTCTCCCCACAAACTCCCTTTTTAACCCCTTAATTTTCTTTATATTATCACATCAAAGAATTTATATTTATAACCCTCTGTGTATAATCCTTTTGTCTGCCCAAATACGTATCTAGTTCTCAAGAGTTATAAGGATTATTTTCCCGTGTAGGGATGTAAACAGTTTAACCTTATTGAGTATCCTTTTTTCCCCCCTTGTTTACCCTTTTAAACTTTTCTTGAGTCTTATATGTTAAGATCAAATTTTCTATTCAGTTCTGGTCTTTTCATCAGGAAACCTTGAAAGTCCCCAATTTCATTGAATGTTCATCTTTTCCCCTGAAAGAGAATGAGCAGTTTTGCTGGGTAATAGATTCTTGGCTGCAGTTCAAGCTCCTTTGCCTTAAAGAATATCATATTCCAAGCCTTGTGATCTTTTAATGTTGAAGCTTCCAGGTCCTGAGCAATCCTGACTGTGGCTCCATAATATTTAAATTGCTTCTTTCTGGCTGCTTGGAGTATTTTCTCCTTCACCTGATAATTCTGGAATTTGGCTACAGTATTCCTTGGAGTTTTCCTTTTGGGGTCTCTTTCAGGAGGTGATCGGTGGATTCTTTCAGTGAGGATTTTATCCTCTGATTCTATAATATCAGGGCAATTCTTAATAATTTCCTGGAGTATGGTGTCTAGACTCTTTTTCTAATCATGGCTTTCAGGCAGTCCAATGATTCTCAAATTGTCTCTCCTGGATCTGTTTTCCAGGTCATTTGTCTTTCCCATGAGGTATTTCACATTTTCTTCTATTTTTTCATTCTTTTGATTCTGCTTGACTGATTCCTGGTGTCTTATGGAGACATTATCTTCCAACTGTCCAATTTTAATTTTTAAGGCATTGTTTTCTTCAGTGAGATTACATTCCCTTTTTTCCATTTGGTCAAATGAATTTTTTAAGGAATTATTTTCTTTGGTCAATTTTTGTGCTTCCTTTCCGAAGCTGCTGATTATTTTTTCATAATTTTCTTGTGTTGCTTTCATTTCTCTCCCCATTTTTTCTTCTACTTCTCTCAATTGGTTTTTAAAATCCTTTTTGAGCTCTCCCAAGAAAGCTTTTTGTTCTTGAAACCAATTCATCTTCCCTCTTGAAGCTTCACATGTAGGCAGTTTGAGAGTATTGTTCTCATATGAGTTTGTGTTTGCCTTTTCCCTGTCCACACAGAAGGTCTCAATGGTAAGAGCTCTTTTTTGTTTATTGCTCATATTGCAGCTTATTATTATTATTTTTTTAAAGTTGAGGTCTGCTATGGGGGCACCAGGGTCCCTGTTTCAAGCTTTTTGTGCTGGGGTATGGGGCTGTGTCACTGGCTTTCTACACTGAGGCCTCTATGGCTTGTGGATTTCTCACCACCCTGGACTTGCTTGTGGCGCACTCTGGGATGGCTAGGCCTTGTCGCGCCTGTCCTGTGGGTGGCCCTCTAGCTGGCATCTTGCCCTCTTGGCTTCTGCAGGTGGGTTTTGCCACTGTCCTGCTGCGCCACCAGCTTGTTGAGCCAGGATCCAGGGGCCTCAGTTGCTCAGCTGTGGCCTACAGCTTCCTGCTGACTTGCCCTGACCCCCTCCACACTGTGCTGTGGTGCAGTATATCTTTCCCTTTTGCCCCAGTGAGACCAACCTTTCCTGTAGTCTTCTAAATTATCTCTGGTTGGAAGACTGTATCTCTCTGTCTCTTTGCAGGTTCTGTATTTTCAGAATCTGTCCAGAGGCTTGATTTAATGTTCTTTTTAAGAGAACCGAAGGAGAGCTCAGGCAACTTGCTGGTTTCTCTCCGCCATCATGGCCCTGCCCCTCCTATTGGGTTTTGTTGGCAATATACAGAAATACTTGGACCTCAGAGCTGTTTTAGCCTCCTCCTTCATTGAGGAATTCACTGTTTATTGACTTAAGTCCCTGCCCTGAGTGGTTTCTTTGGGATACAGAACTGTGATACCATATTACTGTTACTTCAGACCCAGTACATTGGTGCAGTATGTACTCCTAGCCCAGCTTCCTCCCTTCTTTAGTTCTCTGGCTAGGGAGAGTCAGTGTCTGTTGTTTTGTTCAGACCTAAGGGAAAGCTAAGTTAGTTAATTATACTTGGAGACTTACTGCCACTTTGGGATTTTTTTGTATAACCTATGCATTCCTTCAGATAGAAGGAATGCATAGTTTCTGTCTTCTATAACATTCCTTAGGCATGTGTCTGGGCAATTTTGAAGTCCTCTGCTTGCTGTAGCAGAATCCTGTAGGAAGGACAAGAGTGGCCCTTTCGACAGAGACTGTAGCCATAGGGAAATTATGATTTGTGTGAAAACGTTGGCACAATGACTACAGCAACTGAATGCAAAGATTATACACTGTGACTTAGATTCACAACAGGAATGCATTTAGTTACCTGTTAGAAGCAGCTTAATAAATGCTGACTGAGGGGCAGCTAGGTGGCGCAGTGGATAGAACACTGGCCCTGGAGTCAGGAGTACCTGAGTTCAAATCCGGCCTCAGACATTTAACACTTACTAGCTGTGTGACCCTGGGCAAGTCACTTAACCCCAATTGCCTCACTAAAAAAAAAAAAAATGCTGACCGAATGACTATATGCCAGGCATAAAGCTCATTTTGGATAAGAGAAAGACAAGACACGTTTTTTTCCTGTCAAGGTCCTTACAGTAGAAGAGGGGAGAGAACATACAAAGAACAATATGCAAACAAGATATATAGAGGATAAATTGAAGATAATCTATGTGAGAAATCATTAGCATTAGGTACAGGAAAATAAGTACAGCAGAATTTTTTATTTGATCCTAGAAGTAATAGGGAGTAAAGAGACCAATCAGCAGGCCATTGCAATAGTCCAGGAATAAGTGTGGTGACAGTGTTAAGAGTAGAGATCTTGGGAACATGTTGGACATGGGGGGTTATGGAGAGTGAGAACTTTAGGATGAGATCTAGATTTCTAGCCTCTCTGATTGTGGTGATGGTAGTACGCTCAACATTAATAGGGAATTTAGCAAGAGGGGAGAGAGGAGGAATATAATGAGCTTAGTTTTCACGTGTTGAGTTTAAAATGTTTATGGTAGATACAATTCAAGGTGTTTAAGGGGCAGGTGAAAAAGAGAGACTTCAGGTCAACTTCTCACTCAAGTAGATTTGAGACTCTTCAGCATAGAAATGATCATTAAATCTAATGGAGTGGATGAGATCATGGAATTAAACAGCACAGATGCAAAAGAGAAGAGTGTCCAGGATAAAGCTTGAGAGATAGAGGAAGACAAAAAAAGGATGAGTGGGCCAGGAATCCAAGAAAGAAAACAAAAAACAAAACAGCAGCATAGAGTTGAATTTACCAGGTGGTCAAGATGAGGCACCTAGGTAGTACAGTGATAGAGTGCCCAGCCTAGAGTCAGGAAGACTCATCTTCCTTAGCACAAATCTGGCCTCAGACACTAGCTGTGTGACCCTAGGCAATTAACTTTTATTTGCCTTGGTTTCCTCATCTGTAAAATGAACTGGAAAAGTAAATGGCAAACCACTCCAGTATCTGCCAAGAAAGCCCCATCCTGGGGCAGCTAGGTGGAGTAGTGGATAAAGCACCAGCCCTGGATTCAGGAGGACCTGAGTTCAAATCTGGCCTCAGACACTTGTCACTGTGCCCCTGGGCAAGTCACTTAACCCTCATTGCCCAGCTCAAAAAACAAAGCAAAACAAAACATCCTGGGTCATGAAGAGTCAGACATGACTGAAAATGACAACAAACGAGATGGAGAAAAGAAAAGAAGGTGGCAATGCAAGGGTGATGGGAAAGAGCTACAAGTTCAAGGGATTAGAAGAAGTTTGGGGTTGCAGGGCAGAGGAAAAGATGGAATGAAGTAGCTTATTATCAGATATGGACATTTCAGAGTTCATGAATATGGGAATGGTTTATTTCAGGATGATGATGAGATCAAGGTCATGATAATCTTAGTATGTAGCTGAGGTCAAGTAGGTCGTGGGAAAATGAATAAATTGAGAAACTGTGATGTTACAATGTTTGAGCCAGTATCACTAGGCATGTTTGAAGTTTCCTAGTGTGAGCACTGAGGTTGAAGTGAAGAGAATGACTATGAGCCAAACACTGAACTCATTGATGAAAGAATCTTGAAGATTGGTAGAAAATAGTTACCAGAATTTTGGTAGGGTGGTATATTGTTTGTTGTTCATCCTTTGTTCTTAAAGAGGATCAATGATGCCAGGAGGGTGATTCCTTGACTTGCAAGTGAATTGGATTTAAGTTAGGAATGGCTGTACAAAGTCATTAGTAGCCTCACTCTCTCCTCCATTGTCATTTAGAGTATGGTGGGAAGATATAGGTCAGGATGACTGGCAATGGCCCTGTTGGTGGCATATATGGATTGAATGAACCTCAGAGGAGGAGTAATGGTGGTAAAAAGTGGACCTGGATATGCTTTGACCCAGCAATACCACTACTAGGTCTGTATCCCAAAGAGATCATGGAAAAGGGAAAAGGACCCTCATGTACAAAAATATTTATAGCTGCTTTTTTTGTGGTAGCAAAGAACTAGAAATTGAGGGGATGTGCATCAGTTGGGGAATGGCTGAACAAGTTCTGGTATATGAATGTAATGGAACACTATTGCACTGTAATAAATGATAAGGAAATGGAGTTCAGAAAAACCTGGAAAGACATGAATTGATGCTGAGTGAAATGAGCAGAACCAAGAGAACATTGTATACAGTATCAACAACATTTTGTGATGATCAGCTGTGCCAACTTGGCTTCTCTCAGCAATGCAGCAATCCAAGACATGCCAAAAGACTTTATGGTGGAAAATGCTCTCCATGTTGCGAAAAAGAACTATGGAGTCTCAATGTAGACTGAAGCATACTATTTTCACTTTTGTTGTTGCTCTTTTGTTATTGTTCTTGTTTATTTTTTCTTGGGGTTTTTTCCTTTTATTGTGATTAATGCGGAAATATGTTTAACATGATTGTAATATATAATCTATGTCAAATTGCTTACTGGCTTTGGGAGTGGGGAGGGAAGGCAGAGTGGGAGAAAAACTTGGAACTCAAAAAATTCCTTTACATGTAATTGAGAAAAATCAAAATAAATAAATAGATGAATGAATGAATGAATGAATGAATGAACTTGACAAAAGAGAGCAGTGAGGATTCCACCTTCCTGACCTTGACCACTATATTGGGGCAATGTGTGAAAGTACAACCAGGGCTAGAATGGTGGAAAGTCAAAGAAGTTATGTTCTCTGCAGGGATCCAGGTCTCAGTGAGAGCCTGTAGATGAAAGGAATAGAAAAGGAGATGTGAGGTGAATGCAGGTTTGTTACTATAAAGCAAGCATCCAAAATTGCAGAGTAGAAGGGGTGGATAGCTTTAGTGTGGGATATTGTACGGGTTAGAGAAGGTTGTTTGAAAGGGATAGGAATAAGGGAATGGAAACGATGGAGAAAGGACTTTGAATAATGATTTGTGGGTGTTCTGAGATGAGGAGGGTATAACCAATTGGAAGTGTGTTAATCATTAAACAATGAATTCATTTTGGTTATCAGCATCTGTAGGGGATTCATCCTCAAGGCGGAGTCCTCCCAGGTTGTTAAGTAGTTCAGACTAGGGGACTCGCAGGAGGAGTTGATAGAATGATGTTTCTCCTTTTACCTCCATTCGGGTCGAGGGAAGGAACCAGGATTGAGCGGTATTTCTCTTTCTCATGTGGGTAGGTCCCCTCTAAGATATGAGATCAGCATGTGATAAAAAATAAGAAGGAAAATTTAAACTTAAATTAACTTAAATAATTTCCCTTAACCATAGATCTGACAGGTACATTTTTTCATACTTGCCTAATTTACTTATAATTCCAACCTTTATGTTTAGATCATTTTTCCATTTTGATCTTATCTTGATATACAATGTGATATGTTGGTCTATGCTCAGTTTCTTCCAAACTGCTTTCCATTTTTCCCAGCAAGTTTTGTCAAGTGGTGAGTTCTTTCCTCCAAGCTTGGATCTTTGGCTTCATCAAACATTTACTATGGTTTTTTTCTGTGTGTTGTGTAACTAATCTATTCAACTGATCCTCCATTCTATTTCTCAGGCAGGACCGAATTGTCTTGATGATTGTCACTTTGTAATATAGTTTGAAATCTGGTACTGCTAGGCTATCTTTCTTCACATTTTTTCCATTGAATTCTTTTATATTCTTGGCCTTTTTTGTTCTTCCTGTTGAACTTTGTTACTATTTTTTTCTAGTTCTATAAAACAGTTTAGTAGTTTGATTGGTATGGAACTAAATGTATAAACTAACTTAAGGGTAATTTTTATTATATTGGCTTGGCATATTCATGAGCAATTAATATTTCTCCAGTTGTTTAGATTTGTCTTTATCTGTGTGAAAGTATTTTGTGATTGTGATCATATTGTTCCTAGGTTTATCATGAAAGGTTGACTCCCAAATATTTCATATTGTCTGCAGTTACTTTAAGATTTTGTTATTTTTGTGGTAAATTATACTATGTCTTTTCCCAATGTTGAAATAGTTATGCGTGCCTGGTACAAATTTGACTTTTTCATCATGAATTATTCCTAGAGTTTCTTTGATGAAGTTTTATTCAAAATATTTTCTTCAGTATTAATTAGTGACAATAATCTCTATCGGTCATTTTTGTTACTGCATTGTTGCTCAATATTTGGTAGATTTGTCATGTTTTCTAAGTAAATATAGTAGGTAAGTAACTTAAATCCTTTCAGTACCAATTTCCTCATGTGAAGGTGTTTCATGAAATTATTTCTAAGGTCGAGTGCATCTTTGTCATTGTTTCTAGAGCAACATGAAATGTCAATGTCATAATTTTTTTTTTTTGCCAATGTCTTTTTTGGTTTACAGGATTCAGGAAGAACTACTAATGATTTTTTGGTGGTGATATTTTAATTTATAGATAAATATACTAAATATGAGACTAACTACCAATATGTCATCAGAAACTTTTTAAAATGAGAAATTTGATCTTTCCCTTAAGACCATTTCTTTTATTTATTTATTTGTTTGTTTGTTTTGGGTGGGGTAATGAGGGTTAAGTGACTTGCCCAAGGTCACACAGCTACTAAGTGTCAAGTGTCTGAGGCCAGATTCAGGTCCTCCTGAAGCCAGGGCCAGTGCTTTATCCACTGGGCCACCTAGCTGCCCAAGACCCTTTCTTTTTGTAAGGGTTTCAACTCCAAGAAATTCCCCTACCACGAATGAAAAATAATTGTATTTCAAATAAAACTCCATATGAAATATATGCTCATTTTACATTGGAACAGTGAACAGGCAATTAAAAAAATATTTGTTTTAGAACATTGTTGTTGTGAGGTATCACAAAGTTCCACTATTTATTTCTGGTATTTTTTGGTTATTCAGATGTTTTAGTCATGTCCAGCTCTTCATAATGGCATTTGGGGTTTTCTTGGCAAAAATGCTGAAGTAATTTGCCATTTCCTTCTCCAATTATTTTACAGATGGGAAACTGAGGCAGACAGGGTTAAGTGACTTGTCCAGGGTCTCACAGATAGTAAACGTCTGAAGCCAGATTTGAACTCAGGAAGTAGAATCTTCCTGACTTAAGGCCCTGCACTCCATCCAGCTGCACTGCCTAGCTGCCCCATTTTTGGAACTATCTCCCTATATTTTGGGGTTAGATGGAAAGTCTGACTATAAAGTAAAAGGGAAAGGAAATACTATAGTTTCTCTTAGTAGGTTTGTAATTAAGGCTAAAAAAAAATCCTGATTTTATTTATTTAGTGGATTCTTCTTATCATGTGTTCTAAGGAATAAGATTATCTCTGTCATCAGTATTTGCTTTGTGATTGGTCTGAAAATGTCTACTGACATATTTAGTTTGAGGTAAAGTATTTATTTTAATTATATAATAAAATGGGTATCATTTTATCCTTCCCTCCTTTTCTTCCTTTTTTATTTCATGTGGCACTTGTTCTTTTTCTTCATAAAGGGGAAAACCTTTTGAAACTGATTTTTTGTCAATGTAGTCAAAGGATTCAACCAATCAAATGGACTTTCTCTATAAACTGAACTATGAACTCAGCTTATCATTGATTTTATGTAAACATAGCAAGTCAGTTTAAAGTTTCCATCATTTAGACTTCTTTCATCCTTCTTTAGTAGTTCTTCACCAATCACTTTTCTACTAATCCATCACAAATTACTACCTCTTCAAACCATATTTTATTCTATACAATAGAGCAAATTAAATTTTAAGTTATCCCAAAGTTTTTACCAAGCTGCTCCTAAAATACCATGTCTGAGTAAAAAAAAAAAAAAGGTATTTATGAGGATAAAATTATAATTAAAGAAAATTGTTAGCAGCTGGATCTCGGGTAATAATTTGTTTTTTAAAAACTATATTGCATTTCAACATTTCAAGTTATTGTTGACAAGAATATCAGTTAGAGATATATTTGAGGAGATTGAACTATCATTAATCACATTCCTATCCTCTTTCCAGTTTTTTCATTTAGTTCTACTTTCAACCCAGAAGAATATTATCTTTTAAAAAACTAATATTCTTTCATATCTGTCGCTCTGAAGTTTTTCTCATTCTGAGAAAAAATAGTAAATTAAAAATTACTAAACCTTTTTATTTTAGAGCTAAAGCAAACTGTTAAATATGTTTCTCTCCTTTCATTTTTCTGCCTCCTGCCCCACAGATAGGAGAAATTCTTACCTATAAGTGATCAAGAAAACTCATATCTTGCTTTATCATATATAAAAAATAGTCAAATAAATGAGTTGCACAAAATAGAGATCTTAATTCCTTCCATTCTTTGAATTCCATCATTACTATTGAAAGCATCATATCATTTTTTCTCAAATCCTAAGAACGTTTTCTCTCTGTCCTTTGGGCTAGACACAACAGTGCAGGTGGGAGATATGTGTGGTGTTGGAACCGCGAATTGAGGAAATCTAGTCCAATTCTTTATCTCGAAATGACTTACTCTTCTTTCAAGATCTAATTCATGATTACTTATCTTACTATCTTGGGATTTTGGATCAATTTCTTTGACTTTCTGAGAGCTTTCTTATGAATAACATAACTTCAGCAGTATTACAAGCAGATTCCTTTCAGAACAAATGAACCTGCCTGCTAATGAAGAATCAACAAGGACCAGTGATGAGTTGGAACACAGAGGCCAAAACTCTCACTTAGGTTGGGGGGCGGGGCACTTCAATAAGTATAAGAAACAATTTTTCTAGAATCATATAAAACTATGAATTCCCCAAACATCTTTGGTTTTCTCTTTGAAATTTGAATTTGCTCAAAATTTTTTTGTGAGAAAAATAAAAACCTCAAGATCACACTCTTCTTTACCTCCATTTAGCTTGACTTGACTAGAGGTAAAAGAGTACATGGACCTTCAGTTTAGCTATATGGCTTTCATTTCCATTGGCCATAACCCAGGTTATGGGTTCCAAAATATCTTCATTCCTTAATAAACTCTGCTACCTATGCTAACACAAACAATTTTATTGGCACTGTTGCATCAAGCAAGTTCATCATCCAACATGTTTGTCTTGGCTTTGCTTATTTGTTCCTTCAGTCTTTATTACTTCCTCTTCCTTCTTTTCTGTTCTCTCTGGATACTTATTTTTCTGCTTCATGAATTTGCTTCTGAGAGGAAAGAATTGGTTTAGCCATTATCACTTTCTTGAAAAAACAGGCTCTTCTTTTGGTCCGCATTGGTCTACTTCATCCCATCTTCCATCATTTTCCAGGACAATCTCCGTAAGAAGGATGACAGAATTGAAGAACTAGAAGAGGCACTAAGAGAAAGTGTACAGATAACTGCTGAACGAGAAATGGTGCTAGCCCAAGAGGAGTCAGCCAGAACCAGTGCTGAAAAACAGGTCTGCTATTTTATAAATCACTGGCATTTCTGCTCAGTGAATTTAATGTGCCGTTCAATTGGTAACTTCCTAGTTCTAGGTAACACTTTCTGTTTTACACATCTCAACACTTGGCCATGGTTAAGTATCTCAGGGTCAGATAAGTGTTCCAGAAGTTGGTGAAGCATCCTTTTAACATAGGTGTATGGGAATTTAAATCTATATCTTAAGGTGTTTAAGTCATTATAATAGTGTTCTTTTCTGAGGCACTGATTTTATATTTTTTCATGCATCTTCTTAGCTGTTGAAATCATGGAAAACAATTTAACATTGAAATAGTTTTCATTGAATAGCATTTTAAATAAATCTTCAGCATACATTTTTTCATATTTATTACATTGTAAGCTCTTTGCGAGCAGGGAACATATTTTTCATTTTTTATTCTGTGTACTAACTAAAACAATTAATTTATTTTTATCCCATTATCCCATTTTTCTGTTCTTCATTAATAAGAACATTCAAAGGGTAATTAGCAAGTGTGACATTGAAAATAATTACTATAGATACACTTTTTAGATAAGCTTATATTAATTTATCAATATTATACCAGTAAGGGATTGACCATGTGTCTCCCTATCTTCTCAAGATCCCAAGCCGCACGGTAGAGGAAGCAGAGAGAGAGTGCTTCAGCGTGCCAATTAGTCTGAGCAGGAAAAAAGCCCCCAACAGGTTCAGTGTGGCATTTTCCAAGGGCTTTTATCCTTTTTTGATAGAGGCGGGTCATTATACATAAATCAAATCTCATTGGTTAACCTTGTTCAGATCTAATTGGTTGACATGACTATGTATTATAATGAAGTCCAAAGATGACATCAGGTCACTCAACTCTTGGTAGATAAAGAAATTTTGAAGCACTTTTTCCCTTCCCTTCCCCCCCACCCCCAATCCCTCCTTCTAGGTGTGGTTTCATCCCATCAGTCTTTCAGCAGTTGAGACAAGATCTGTCTCCATTCCTTTTGTTCCCCTGGGTTTGTCCCAGATGATATTTGATGACAAACTCTCAAGGACACAGGACTTTCTGGAGTGGGGGAGAAAGCTAAGAAAGATATCTGGGTTCCCCAGGATATTGGTTATTAATAATTATTTTTCACACACAAGGAAAAGTTAAAAAGAATGAAGTGTCATTGTTTACATATTGAAGGGACCTCATATCAGTTATGCTTTTCATTTACTGAGTTGACTGCAATTTGGAATTTAATCAACTTTTATTTGTTTGGCTGTTTTTGCTGCCTCAAGTTGGGAATATTTGGTATAGTTTTTACAAGATTTTTCCTTTGGCAGCAAGTTGAGAAATAAAGAAGGAACATTCATTTTGGCGACAGTCTTATGTTCATGAAAAACATGGATAAGATTTTTTTTGAGCAGTACTAAGGGAAAATTTATCAGATCTCAAAGCGAGTGGCTCTCCTTGCTCTGCTTCTAGACAAATTCTGTGTCCAGTTTCCTTATTGAATAATTCCCTATGTACCAATTAAACTGAGCTTAGGTAGTAGAGAAATGGCAAGCAGCCATTGGTTCAGGACTGGAACTATATTTCACTCATTTTTTTTTCCACATTTTTTCCTTCATTTTAAAAAGTAATAATTTTTTTCTCATCCTGTGAGATTTCTTTTATCCCTTGCTTTTTACCTTTCATTATTTAGAGAAAATGTTCACACTGAAGATACATATACATACGTTTTATTTTTACAATAGATTTTCATCTATATTCTACAGAAATTCCTCTCTTCATTTTGCATTCTGCTGTGATGTATTTATTTTTCAAGCTTATTGTTGCCTAACTTGAATATAATTTGCTTTTAATTCCATGCCTTTTCTTTTCTTGTTTATCTTGTTTTCTACTATTCTGCTACTCCCTGTCTGAAGCTATTCAGTGATTTAGTGCATAAGACCAATCATTTGGCCTCTAAATGGTTCAAGGTATGAAGAAATTGCTTTTTTGTTTGTCTCAGAGATTCCCCTATCCTTTTCTCCTACCTTGTTTTTATTTCTTGCTCTCTTAAAATCCTAATATAAGTACTAATAATCTAATATTTTGCCTTATTGTGTTGGGGAGGGGTTGAACTAGGAAAAAATAATCCTAATAATTGTGTCAAAGTCCAGAAATTTAGCACCTGTACATAGGAAAAAAACTCTTTAGAAGAAGTGGCTCTTCTGTTCCAAAGGACGGCGCTAAGAACTCTTCTTTACCTCTAGGAGTGTGAACATCTTTGATTTTTCAAACAATATAGGTAGAAATGTAATCTGCAGAATACTTTGTATCTATGCTATATCACTACCTACCCCTTCCTCATAATTTACTTATAGAAATAGATATGCATTGCCACAGCATTGCTATCTTGCATAACTTAATTGTGACAAATATTTGTTCTTTGAAGGTAGGTTAAATTTTTTGGAAAAAAATTAAAATTTATTATATCTGTGTCTCAAAAGGTGAGTATTTAAGATGAGTAACACTTTTTTATTCTAAAAACAAAGCAAAACAATACATGTAACAAATTGTCATAAAAAGACTTCTTTTCTTGTGGACGTTGTCAACTAACATTGATTATAATTTTGAAAAAGAAATTTTAACATGTTTTGAGTTAATGACAGTTTAATGAAATCATTGGTAAAATATTCTCATGTGACTACCTTAAGAAATAATGCATCTTTTCCTTTATATGTTCTGACATATTCCTTTAAAAATTAGCTTAGTTACTAAATAAAGTGTTATCACCATCACAGAGTTGGGATCAGAATTCATGATATCTTAGTTTACAGGCTGATACTCAAATATTGAGCCAGTTGCCTAATCTAAAGTCAGGTTTATCCATTTATCCTGTCCAAAATTCATATCAGTATCTTGGTCTATACTTGGATGGAGCTAAACTACTTGGCTCTGCCCTCTCCAGGATCGTATGCCTTCATCTACACCTCCACTATTTTCTACCTAATCTGCCACCTTCCAAATCATACTACCAGAGAATGTGACTGAGAGGAAGTAAGGTATCCTGAGTACATGTACTCTCTCACCCTCAATTCTACTTTTGCAACTCTTTCCCCGATAATTGTAATCAAATCACCATTAATAAATCAGAAAGTGGGGGCAGCTAGATGGCACAGTGGATAGAGCACCAGCCCTGGATTCAGGAGGACCTGAGTTCAAATCCGGCCTCAGACACTTGCCACTAGCTGTGTGACCCTGGGCAAGTCTCTTAACTTTTAACTTAACTTTTGCCCTGCAAAAAAGCAAAAAAACAAAACCAAAATAAATCAGCAAGTATTTAATAAGTGTTTACTGTGTGCCAGGCACTGCTCTAAATTCTAATGATAATAAGAAAGGCCAAAAAAAATTAGTTCCTGCATTCAAGGTTGCATATTCACATGGGAGAGACAGCGTGAAAATAACTAAGTATACATAAGCAATGTACAGAGTAGATGGAAAATAATTTCTTTGTCGAAGTCAAGGAGACTGGGAAAGGAAGTCAGGGAAACTGAGGGGAAGAGGAAGGAGAATATTTCATTTAATGCAAAATCATAGAGTTGGGATGTGGAGTGTTGTTTGGGAAGAATAGAAAGTAGTGCAAAGCATGTAGAGAAAAGAAATATGTAAGCAAATTGGAGGGGCAGGAAGGGACCTGGTTGTGAAGGGCTTTAACTGCCCAACATTGGATTTCATCTCTGATGCTGGAAGTCACTTGGAGCCACTGGAGGGATTCTGTACAGGGAATATTAATGGATTGATCTACTTTTTCATTCCTATCTTTGTGACTAATTGAATGTTAATTTCTTAAGGGCAAGGACTCTCTCCTTTTGTATTTGTATCACTAGTGTTTGGTGCGGTTTTCAATTTGTGATTCAGTGGTATATGATATTTAATTCATCTAATAAATTTCATAGTAAACCAAACTGAATAACGAACAATAATAAATCCAACGAAAAACTCTAGTAGGTGACTTCTACCTTGGAACTGTGTAAGAGGTCTTAACGATAAATGAGAGAAAATGCATTTTCAGGTTTTTTTTTTTCTTTTTTGCTCTGAACTTGGATATTGACATTTCTCCTGATTCAGTTTCTGTTGTTGTATCATCATTTTACTTTCCATTTACGCATGTGGCTGTGTGTAGTTTCCCTAGTTCTGTTTACTTTATTTTACATTTGTTTGCTTACTATTTTTATTTTTTATTTTTTTAGTGAGGCAATTGGGGTTAAGTGACTTGCCCAGGGTCACACAGCTAAGTGTTAAGTGTCTGAGGTCGGACTTGAACTCAGGTACTCCTGACTCCAGGGCCAGTGCTCTATCCACTGTGCCACCTAGCTGCCCCTGTTCACTTACTGTTAAACAACCTATGTGAAAAACAATTACTGTGAAAAATGAAGGACAGAAAGGGGAAAAGAGTTATCATTTGGAAAAGAGTACACTTTTGTCTATAATTAAAAGCATTAGTGTAGTGAAGAAACAGATAGTACTAAAACAAAAAATATGCCATGTTTTATTCACAAGTTTTCATGGCTTCAGGAGGTTAATCTTGATTTTATTTTCCAGAAAAGATCAAGAAAAAAATTTTAAATGGACAAAGTGATATATATAGTTTATTACTTATAACTGTGAATGGTCTTAATGAAAAAAAATGGTTATGGAATGAATCAGGAAGTGAAACTCATTGATAAGTTGTATGCAGGAAGCATCCTTAATGTGTATATGTGTGTGTGTAGATTAAAATTAAGAATTTGATCTAAAATAAATCGTGCAGATATGTTTAACAAATCAAAAATTTCAGTATTGAATTTAATAAAGTTGAATTCAAATTAGAAATGAATTGAAATGTTGAAACATGCAATGACTTGAATGGTGAACAAAAAATGAACCAGATATACAACAATCCTTAATTTATAAGCCCCACACAATTTGATAAATTCATTAAAAATTAAAGTACAGACAAAATAAATAATAAGTAGCTTCTAGTACTGTCAGAATGTGGCAAAGCAAATAAAGATAATAATTAAAAAGCTTAATAGTCAAAATGTAATTCCACATACATAGAGAAAACTGAGTGTGAGGTGTAATGTGCAGATTATATATATTTACATATAGATCACATACATACATAAACTTTTTTTAAAGTGCCCATGGAATGCCTACAAAAATGTAATATATTTATACTTTTGAAAAGGCAGAAATTATATTTAGGATTTTCAGTTGAAAGTGAGAGAAAAAAGAAATAACATTAAAAAGAGAAAAAGATAAAACTATATGTAAACTAAGTAATAATCCTTAAAGTCATAAGAAAAGGAACAAAGCCACAATCCAATGTAGATATTAAAAAACAGATTATGAAAGAATAGAAAAAATAGAATAGAAAATAACATAAAACCAAGAAATATTTCCTTAAACAAATCATTATTAAATGGGAGAGAAAATGCAAATCATTACATAAAATTGGGAGACAACAGTAGAGAGAAAATAAATTTATATTATTAGGTTGTACCACACAGCTATATTAAAATTTTTGTATTATTACTTTTTATTATTTACATTATAAACTGTCAGGAATTGCCCCATTTAAGTAATCCTTACCTGGTGAGATTCAAAGTTTAAATAATTTCAAATTTTCTAATCTTTGTTTCAAATATCTGTGTGTGTGTGTGTGTGTGTGTGTGTGTGTGTGTGTGTGTGTATTATTTATAAAAGGCACTATCTAGTAGAGGTAGCTAGTTAGTTCAGTGGATAGAGCACTGGACCTGGAGTCAGGAAAAGCTGAGTTCAAATCCAACCTCAGTCACTTAAGTAACTGTGTGATCCTGGGCAAATCACTTCGCCTCTGTTCACTTCAGTTCTCTGGAGAAGGAAATGGCAAACCACTCCAGTATCTTTGCCAAGAAAACCCCATGGACATTATTGGCAGCTAAGTTCCATTGGGGCCAAAGAGTTGGACTTGATTGAACAACCAAACAACAAAAAAAAAGTGAATATACTTTTTTTTAAGTTTAGTTTAATTTTATTATTTTCCAGTTACATATTACATATGAGGATAGTTTTCAACATCTGCCCTCACTGGACTTTTAGTTCAAAAATGTTTTTTTCTCCCTCCTCCTCCCCAAGACAGAAAGCAGTGTGATATAGCCAGTACCAAATAGTGTTTATGACTGTTGCTTTATAGTATAGCTTCAAATTTGGTATGGCTAGCCTACCTTCCTGTGCATTTTTTTTTATTCGTTTCCTTGATATTCTTGACCTTTTGTTCTTCCATATGAATTCTGTTATTATTTTTTCTAGCTTTATAAAATAATTTTTGGGTAGTCTGATTGGTATGGCACCAAATAAGTAAATTAATTTAGATAGAATTGTCATTTTTATTATATTAGCTCGGCCTGTCCATGAGCATATTTTTCCAGTTATTTAGATCTGATTTGATTTGTGTGAAAAGTGTTTTATAATTGTGTTCATAGAGTTCCTGGGTTTGTCTTGGCAGGTAGGCTCCCAAGTATTTTATATTGTCTGCAGTTACTTTAAATGGAATTTCCCTTTCTATCTCTTGCTGCTGGACTTTGTTGGTCATGTATAGAAATGCTGATGATTTATGTGGATTTATTTTATATCCTGCAACACTGCCAAAGTCCTTAATTGTTTCAAGTAATTTTTGAGTTGATTCTCTAGGATTCTCTAAGTATACCATCATATCATCTGCAAAGAGTGATAGTTTTGTTTCCTCCTTGCCTATTCTAATTCCTTTAATTCTTATTGCTAAAGCTAACATTTCTAGTACAATATTAAATAGAGCACTCTCACCACTTTCCTTATGTCAAATGAAATATTTATTTATTTATTTATTCGTTCATTCATTTTTTAATTTGTTTTTTTGTTTGTTTTGGGTGGGGCAATGAGGGTTAAGTGACTTGCCCAGGGTCACAAAACTAGTAAGTGTCAAGTCCCTGAGGCCGGATTTTAACTCAGGTCCTCCTGAATCCAGGGCCAGTGCTTTATACACTGCACCACCCAGCTGCCCCCTGAAATAATATTTATAATTTAATAATTAATTAATAATATAATTAATAATAAATAATATGATAATTATTAATTATATTAATAATTATAAATAATTAATAATATAATAATATTTATATGCCTGGTACATAATGATGCTTAATAAATGCCCACTCCTGTCCCAGACCCTTTCCTCTAATTATTTTCTAGAGGGTTTTTTTGTTTGTTTTTGTTTTTGAAGCCTGGATCTCCCTACCTCAGTTAGGCTAGAAGTACAGCATCCTCTCTGAGGCCCAAATCCACTACTGATTGTTTAGGGGGTTTTACTTGCTTTATTTTCTAAACTGGACTGGTTCATCCCTACTTAGGTAGCCTGGTGACTGTGCTCCCAGGAGCTCACCATATTGCTACAGTTTGTGGGGATGCCTGATCCACTTAATGTACTACAGCTCAGAACTTCCAAACTTTAGCATTCCACTAGCCTCAGACTTAGTAGTAGCTGAAATTACAGGTATATGTTACCATGTCTGACATAACTGCTTTTACTTGACATAGTTTTAGATATACTCATAATTTCAACTTGATGATATCATTTATCTAGAATATCTAAAGATATGAATAAAAAATAGATAATAGATGAGTTTAGCTGTGTCCCAAGAAACCAGATTAAATCACAAAAATCTTTTGCTTTATTATTTACTACCAGTGAAGATCAACAGCAAATGACAAATAATGACAGCTCTAAAAGGAAAATAACTGAAATAAAGACATGAGTAATTGGAGAGACATTTGTTTTTCATTAGTGAGTTAGATTAATATAGTATAAAGTCAATCCATGGAGTCAGGAGGACCTGAGTTCAAATCTGTCCTCAGACACTTAACACTTACTAGCTGTGTGACCCTGGGCAAATCACTTAACCCCAATTGCCTCACCAAAAAAAAAAAGAAAGAAAGAAAGCAAAAGAGAAGAATATAAAGCCAATCCATTCCATATTAACTTAAATATTCAATTTAATAACAATGTCAAGGAACTTAATTTTAGAATTGAATGAAATTATAATGAAACTTTTTTGGGAAAAAAATGCACTGGAATATCAAGAGATTTCCAGAAACAAAAATCCAATGAATTTTTTTTTTTTGCCTTGTGCTTATATCAGAATTTATAAAAACTCACTTGGTCCTAGGAAAAAAAGAAAGAATGTGATAGAATAGTAGCCAGACACCCAACTAAATGCATATAAAATATTAGTCCTTGATAAACACAATAGGATTTTTTATACTAATAAAAACTGGCTCAGTGGATCCTTGTTGTAAGGTAGATTTAAACATAAAAAGGACTATAAGAAGCCTACAAGAAAATAGAATATTATATCTATATTAATTATGATGGGGAGATGACTTGGATAGTGTTGCTTAACTAGGTTTCTTACCAAGCTTTCATTAAACTGGTTTTTCCCCTCTAACACCTTTCCTTTATTTTATGGGGTGATATTACTCATAATTTTTATTTGCAGATTTACTAAATTAAATTACCTCTTCAGTTTGGATACCTTTCATGACCCCTTTTTATACCTAATGTGCATGTCCTCAAGTTTTGTCATTTGACTTCTGGTCTCATTGTTCAACTGAATCAATTCTTTTTAAAGTTTACAGTGATCTCTGAATTGCCAGATCTAATGGTCTTCTGAAGCTTATTCCTTCTTTACCTATCTGCTGCATTTTGTTACCATTTACTACTCTTTTTCCTGCAATGATCCTTTCCTAACTCTTCATAATATTAGTGTATTCCCTCTGAGATAATCTCCAATTTATTGTACATATAGCTTGCTGGTACATAGTGATTTGGTTGTTGCTCCTGTATTAGACTATGAACATCTTTGGAGTGGGAACTATTTTTTTTGCCCTTATTGTATCCATATTGTTTAACACCATTCCCGGCACAAGTTGTTGTCAGTTGTTTCAGTTATGTCCAACTATTTGTGACCCCTTTTGGATTTTTCTTGGTAAAGATTCTGGAATAGTTTGCCATTTCCTTCTCCAGCTCATTTTACAGATGAGGAAACTGAGGCAAACAGAGTTAAATAACTTGCACAGGGCCACATAGCTAGTAAGCATCTGAGGCCAGGTTTGAATTCAGGAAACTAAGTCTTCTTGACTCCAGGTGCACCACTATCCATCGTACCACCTAGCTGCCCTTCCTGGCATATAGTAAGCAGTTAATAAATCCTTGTTTTGGTGACTTGACTTTTGCCATACCAGATTATTAATGAGTAGTAGGCCTTTAAAGTAGGTGACCTGTTATATTTTTTCAAGGAATCATATATAATTTTGATATAGTCAGTGAAAATAACTTATTGGGAAGCCATTAATTAGTAAGGTGTTTTTATGCTACCAAACCAAATGGTTTTTGTCATTGACAGTAAACATAGTGGAATATTCAGTTCTTTGTATTTTTCAGTCAGTTATATGATGGTAAAGTTGCAGTCTACTGTGGAATATCACTTATGAAATACCATTTCTTTACCAATAGTATACTTTAAGGATAATTATTATCTGTTTGGATTATCCTCATAAAAATGTCATGTATAATAGTCATATAGGTCAATGATATTGAATATCTTTTGGTTGCTTTTATTTTTTTAGTCTGTTAACAAGGTCCAAAAATTTTTTACCCCTCACCTTTGATACTTTCCCCTCCAGGGGCCTCGTGAATCAGTTCCTGATCACTTAAAATTATGTCTCACCTATTTGACATTCAAAGTCTTTTACATCCCGGCTCTAGTGTATGTATTTTCCTAGGCTCATTATACATGTCTTATAGGATCATAGACTTAGAGCTGAAAGGTACTTTAGAGGCAGAGTCTAAGCCTCTTACTGTACAGAAGGAGAAACAGAGATTGAGAGAAGTAAGTGATTTATTCATTGTTAAACAGCTAGTCAATGTCTGAGGCAGGATTTGAAGTTCCCAATTCCAAGCCCATTGCTTTTATTCATGGTGCCACAAAGCTGCCTCTAAGTACTATAAATTATGATTTAGCCAAACTAGATCTCTTCCTGTTCTTCACACAATGCCACAGTATCTCCCTTCTATCTATCTTTGCATTAGCCATACCCTATGCACTCACCTCTGCCTTGGCAGCCAGATGGTGCAGTGCATAGAGCACTGGCCCTGAAGTTGGGAGGACCTGAGTTCAAATCTCACCTTAGACACTAGCCGTGTGACTCTGGGCAAGTCATTTAACCCCAGTTGCCTTAAAACATCCAGGGCCATCTCTGGTCATCCTGATACATGTATTGCCACTGGACCAAGATGGCTCTGGAGGAGAGAATGAGGTTGTTGGCTTTGTATAGCCCTCCCATCACTTAAATCCAACTCAGTGCCAGTCATGACATGATGTCATGGTCCTCTTCAGGAACGGATGACAAACAACAACCTAAGGAATCCCTCAGTTCCTTCAAGACTTAGCTCAAGTATCACCTTCTACATAAAGCCTTTGTTAATCCTTCCAACTGCTAATATCTTCCTTCCTTAAATATTTTATATTTACTACCTCATATTTATTCAGAGGCAGTATTCAAAACCCCAGTCTTCCTGGCTCTGGTGCCAGCTTCCTAGCTACCTTACCACGGTCCCTTTCCTTTGACACATATAGATTGTGTGACACTAGGCAAATGACTTAACCTCTCCATGTTCTAGGAAGGAGAATTCTGCAAAAGGCACAGAGAGTGCCATCCTTCTGTAGAGTGAGTGGCCTCACCAGAGGGTTCCCCTTGTTAGTGAAATTACAGCTGCAGTCCCTTGTGTTGTTGATGTCTTTTTTCCTGTAGTGCAGAATGACTTAAATACTTCTAATATATCTCTTTTAAAAACTGATTCCCCCCAAATTATGAAGTTTCTCAGATCTTACTTATTTCTAAAGATCACCACAAGGTCTATGCAGTGAAACACAGGGTGGATGGTTGTGACTACTAATAGGGGTTATTCTTGGCTAAGGAAAGACATAATCTCTCTTAGAAAACTATTAAACATGAAAAAACTTGACAAATCAAAATATTTTTTACAATTCAGGTTCAGATGATATTGGTTCATAGCAAAACATTTATTCAGTCATCTAATTATTCGATTAGTGTGAAAAGAAAAATGAATACCTTAATGTAGGCTTCCTTTGTCAGTTCTCATATTCCAGTTTACCTTTTGATGCCAAGAATCCACCCTTCACACTTTTCCCCAGTAGTCTCTGTAAGTATCGTATCTACTTTCAAATGATAAAATAGCAAAATTCCAGCAAATTAGTCAAGAGTATATACACAATAAATTCTCTCTCCTCTTAGAATGTAAGATCCGGGGCGGGGGGGGGGGGGTGTTGGGGATAGGAGTGGCATTGCCCGTAAGGGGAAGAAAAAAGACTTCTGCTTTTTTTTTTTTTTTTTGGTCTCTGTAGATTCTTAGTGCATAGTCACAGTAGGACCTTTAACATTTATTTTGATTGATTGTGTATTGGTCTACTTTAGCTTCTTTGCCTAATCACCTACCATGTAACCTACAGGCTTGGCACTGGGGATACAAAGACAAAAATTTTACCCTCAGAGAGTTTCTTTTGTACCAAATTCAATTAACATTTATTAGGGGTTTAACATCTGCCAGAAATTTGTACTAAGCCCTGGGGGTACAATTAATAAGAAGGGGAAGCAGCCATGCCTAATAGGCTTAGCTCCCTTATTGCTTAGTTGTGTCAGTACTTTAGCTTCTCTAGGAGAGTTTCCCCAGACCCATATCAGTATCAGTCAAGGTTTGGTGGTAAATACAAATGTATATACCTCACATATATTGCAGAGCTGTTGCCTATTAATATAAAGATGCCTCATGGAGAGTTCCCTCTTTCAGTGAACTCACAGTTTCTGGGGGGGGTGGGGGGGGCAAGTGTGTGTGTCTGTCTGTCCGTCTGTCTTTCTGTCTACGTCTGTCTGATTCTATGTGCCTGTGTGTAAATAGAGATGCTGATGGAGAGAAAAGACATTATAACAACGGACAAAATGAAGTGGTCCTTTGCTGATGTATAAAAGGACTATTTTGGAGATAACTTTAACTCAGAAAGGAAGACTATGTGGCTTCCTTGGATAGGATATAAGGAAGGAAAAGGTGGCAAAGGATATAACCAGAATCTGAAGGGGTAAGTGTTCCATTCATTACTGGAGGGAAGGAATCCTTAGTGTTTGCCCCCTTTTATAAACACTTTGTTACACCAAACTGTTCATTCTTCTGGTCTTTATCTTCTAGTCTTTATTCCATGCCTCAGAGCAGGGATTAGTTGGATCTCACTCATGCATTTCTAATTGGTTACCTACCTCTGATTTCATAGGCTGGATGTGCCAATCACCAAATCTAAATGGGTGATAGAAATGTCTAGCATGAAAGTTTAATGGTAGATTCTAATAAAACAGAAAGGATACCAGGCAGGAGAAGTGAGGTAGCTCAGACAGAGACAACCTGTCTCAGGAAAGACCAGGCCTCTGTGTGTGTGTGTGTGTGTGTGTGTGTGTGTGTGTGAGAGAGAGAGAGACAGAGAGACAGAGAGACAGAGAGAGAGAAGGAGAAGGAGAAGGAGAAGAGAGGAGAGACAGAGTTTTCTTAGACAAAAACTACTACACAAAAGTATTTACCTAGGAGTAGAGTAGTAAATGTTTTCTCTCACCCCTCCTTCACATCCCCGATCACCTCAATCATTAGGAAAAAGTTTATTGCTACAAAAATTACTGCTTGGTAAAGTAGTAAACTTGTGATTGTTGGAGTTGGCTAGCTGCTTGCGCACTGGAGGGGTTTTTGGTTACTAAACAGATTTATTTTGTGGTGAGCTTGCCTTTTGCCCCCAAATTAAAATGAAAACCGCTTAAATTAATAATTTTCCTTGTGTGATTGTACAGAAAAAATGAAAATGATTAATAAAATCTATACCTTGCCTTCTGATTATTTTTCTTGTCTTTTTAAAAAAAATCTTTCCCCACTCTCCTACTTTCTATTGATGTGGAAAATTAAATGTATAAGGGAGGCTTTGACCTTGTCTGTAGCAGAAAGACTCTGGCCTTGCCATGTTCCAGCTGAAGTCCTGGTTTTCCTTTGTCCTTTGTAAGGTACTATCTGCCCTCATCCTTATTTGATAAACTTGTATGTATCTTACTTTCCTATAATGACAACTGTACCACTATACCATGTCCACTCTTTTTGCATATAACCAAGTGGGCTAAAAGAATCGGGGCCCATGTGTTCGAGGTCTGACCCAGGTGGGCCCGCATGCGAAATAAAACTCTCTCTTTCTCCACCTTGAGTACCTGGCTGAGTATTTTCTGTGTCTATCATGCTGTAACACTATTAGTACTTTAAACACAGGTTTTCTTTTTTTCCTCATGTTCCTTACAGTTTCTATCTGCCCAGATTTGGGATACCCCTCTGTTTGGGTTTAAAGGGGAAAATGGAGCAGCCAATAAAAGTCTGTTTTGAATGGATAAAAGTGGCTTTTTTATTTGTACTTCTTAATTGATGCCTATCTTTTCTTTAATGCTGCATCCTTGAGACTTGTTTCCATTATCTTATTTGAATATCCTCTAATTCTGTCCTGTAACTTATGATTTATAGAAGGTTCTTCAAAAATGAATTTTTAATATTCTCATTTTTTAAAAAATCTATTTGAGTATGGTATCCTGGGTGGTTCATGAAAAAAGGAAAGGGACTTTTTGTTGTTGTTTTCACTTTACCCAAATACAAAGAAATGTGTTTGGTTGCTTATAAGCTGTGACTTAAAACTTCCATATTATATAAATTATAAGGGCATTCTAAGTGAGTCAGAAATCTTAGGTCTGTTTTAGAGTGTGTATTTGTATTCATTTGTTCCAAGATTTATATCAAATTTCATAAACTCTTCATTTGCTGCCATGACTTAGATCTTTTTTGATGATTGTGTTCTATTTTTTCTCATTCCCGTGTTCCTTAAAGGTGGAAGAGTTGATGATGGCCATGGAAAAGGTAAAACAGGAGCTAGAGTCCATGAAAGCAAAACTGTCTTCTACTCAACAGTCATTAGCAGAGAAGGAAACTCATTTGACCAATCTTCGAGCAGAAAGGAGGAAACATTTGGAAGAGGTCTTGGAGATGAAGTAAGTGCTTATAATTTAATTCATACAAATATTTATTAGATATCTTTTCCCATATTGTGTTTATCTTTTCTTAACCACTGTTAATTAGCACTTAGAGAATTACAAAATTTTAGAGGTGGAAGGGATGTTAGTGGCTATCTAGGCCAACTTGAATAGAATCCCCAATATAAAATGCCAGATTTAGTCCATGCTTGAATACCTCCTATGATGGATTACCTCTTTTCTCCTAAGGCAGTCCATTCCATTTTTGAGTGGCTTTAATTGTCAAAAAAAATTTTTCTTTACCTCAAGCTTGAGTTTGCTACTTTGACATTTGTATCCATTGTTCCTGGTTCTGCCTTCTTTAACCAAACAGAAATCCCTCTTCTACATGAAAGCTCTTCAAATTCTTGAAGACGTCTATAAAATCTCTTCTCTGGGTCCAAAGTCTCAAGTTCCTTAAAGTGATCCTCATTTAACATGAACTCAAGTTCTTTTCAATATCCTCATTGCCCAGCTTATCAATGTCCACCTTAGATTGTTGCTCCCAAAGCAGAAGACAATACTTCTGGTATAATTTAACCATTAAAGTGTATAACTATCACTTGCTTATTTCTTGGAAATTATACCTTCCAGGGCAGCTAGGTGGTGCAGTGGATAGAGCACCGGCCCTGGAGTCAGGAGTACCTGAGTTCAAATCCAGCCTCAGACACTTAACAATTACTAGCTGTGTGACCCTGGGCAAGTCACTTAACCTCTACTGCCTCACCAAAAAAAAAAAAAAAAGAAAGAAAGGAAATTATACCTGTCATTGTTATCCAAACACACATTAGCTCTTTTGTTTGTCACATCACACTTCTAACTCAATGTTAAACTTGCAGTCCACTAATACCCTTAAATTCTTTACTGATAAGCTGCTATGTTAATTCTATCTTATTCAATGCACAGTTATATCTTTTTTTTTTTTTTTTAGTGAGGAATTGGGGTTAAGTGATTTGCCCAGGGTCACACAGCTAGTAAGTGTTAAGTGTCTGAGGCCGGATTTGAACTCAGGTACTCCTGACTCCAGGGCCGGTGCTCTATCCACTGCGCCATCTAGCTGCCCCCACAGTTATATCTTTATAATTGTGTGGTCACTGAGATTGTTGGGAAAAAACTCTTGTCCAGGAAGCTTTATGAATGATGAGCTTATGCCATTTTCCCCATCATTTCAGTTAGCAATTTCCCAGGTTAAATATTCTTGTTGTTAGCTGACACCTTCATTCCCTTTTAGCTGATGATTCTTGACTGTTCTGATATTAATAATTCACATCTATCTAACAATTAATCCTTACAACAACTTTATGAATTAAGTAGTGTAAATATTTTTATTACTGTTTTCCAGACGAAAAAATTTAGCCTCACAGAGGTTAAATGACTTGCCCAAAATCAGAGCTAAAATCTAATCTTCAAAATCTATGTCTAGGGTTTGTGCCACTATACCTTGCTGTTTAATCTTTGCTAACATATAGTTAATGCTAGATTTAATGCTTGTCAATCCCTCCTGCTTCCTATGTTTAAATAATCTTAGATATGTTTTTTAAAAAAGATAGAGGAGGGGCAGCTAGGTGGCGCAGTGGATAGAGCACTGGCTTTGGATTCAGAAAGACCTGAGTTCAAATCGGGCCTCAGACACTTAACACTTACTAGCTGTGTGACCCTGGGCAAGTCACTTAACCCCAATTGCCTCACATACACATTAAAAAAAAGAGGAGTTGGAAAGACACTAGATTTTAAATTAGTGTTTACTTTTTGAGATCTACTTGAATGAGTGGAAGGAAGAAATACAATGTAAAACAAAGAAAATCTAAAATGGCTGAGGGAAATCATCCCTGCCTGTCAAGAGATTAGAAAATGGAAGAATGTGACAGTTAAAAATTAATGCTTGTGGTTCGAGTTAACTGATAGGAAATTCTCACTAAAGATGAATGCGGCATTTGCTCTGAGGAAGAAGCAGCTTCTTGTTCTCTATTCTATAAACAAATACCAGTGAGAGAATAATCCAGCACAAGTCAGAAGAAGAGGAGATTGCTAAGAGGTGCTCTTGAAGTTATTTGTTAAACTGACATAAAGAATGGAGAAGTCTGCCGTCTTCTTCATTAATTATTTATATTTTCTTAATCCTGTTTTTCCAAAGCAGTGAAATCTATGATGTTTTTCTAACTTCCCTTCTTTGAGATAACCCAAAAGATTGATTCCTAATGCTCAGCAATTGTGTCATTTCCCTCATGGACTTAGTCTGGTCAGTTGCTCATTACTGTCTATGTTTTCTTCAGCTTCATATCCGCTTGCTCATGTAGTACATCAAATACTGTGATGTTGAAGTCCAAGTGTGATTCTACTTTTATTAATGGAGAAAGAAGTTTGAAATTATATCAAAGGAAAATATGAAAGTATACCTAATGTCTGGTCACTTTTGTCTATACTTAATAAATCTTAGGCACTAAATAAATAAATCTAGATACATCTAAACACTTATAAAATATCCTGTATTGGAATATCCTGCTCAGATTCAGTAAAGAAATGAGATATAAGTGGTATGGGTAGAGGATGTGACCTAATAGGTTTTTCCCATCCCTGGGTTTTTATGATTGTAATTTTTGAACAGTATTTTTACTAATAAATGATTGCTCTAAATTTGGAGAGTTATTCAACTATTCAGTGTGGTGGTAAACTGAGCCTGACAGTGGTTCATTAGAAACATTTTTGTTGTTTAGCCAGGCCTCAAAAAAAAGGAACATATTTATTGGCAGGGCGAGCATTGAATCTCCTTCTCTATGTTATGATTATTTATTTTATTTTTTCATCCTTTTACCAAAAAAATCATAAAACAAAAACTCAGCTAAATAAAAAGAAACAATTTAGACTATGATGTCTATTATTAAGAGATCTTGATGAGTCCCTATTCCTTAATCTTTCATCCAGGTTTCTGTTGCAGATTTACCCATTGCTGGCATACCCATTGCAAAACAATATAGCTTTAAAAATTTGTACCTTTTATCTTTAAGAAAAAAATTTTATTGACCTATAAATTTTGCTATCCTGAGTATTCGTGTGGGGAGGAATATCTCTCAAGTGTATGTGACAATCATAGAATCATGTAGCAATGCATCTTATATCCATTTTACTGACAAATAATTGAGCCCAACTTTATTCCAGTAAAACTGACCATCTAAATGAAATGGTTGAATATTTTAAAAAATATAAATTGCTCAGATTAACAGAACTGAAAATAGAACCCTGTCTAAGAAAAAGAATTGAACAAGCCATAAATGAGCTTCATAAGCAAAAGAGAACCCCAAATCAGATGGATTTATAAGAAAATTCTACCAAATATCTAAAGGACAAATAATTCCAATTGTTGTTGATGAATGATTCAGTCAGTCATATCTGACTCATATCTGACCCAAATCACATTTGGGCGTTTTGGTTTTTTTTGGCAAAGATACTGAAGTGGTTTGCCATTTCTCCAGCTCATTTTACAGATGAGGAAATGGAGCCAAACAAAAGTAAGTGACTTGGCCTGGGTCACACAGCTAGGATGTGTTTGAGGCCATATTTGAATTCAGATCCTCCTGATTCCAGATCTGTCACTCTATCCACAGAACCACCTAACTGCTCCAATTAATTCCAATATTACATAAAACATTTGAAAAAATAGATAAAGAATGAGTCCTGCCACATTTCTTCTATGACATCAATTTTGTTTGTTTTTTTTTGTGAGACAATTGGGGTTAAGTGACTTGCCCAGGGTTACATAGCTAGTAAGTGTTAAGTGTCTGAGGCCAGATTTGAACTCAGGTTCTCCTGACTCCAGGGCCGGTGCTCTATCCACTGCACCACCTAACTGCCCCATCAATTTTGTTTTGATACCTAAACTAGAGCATCAAAACAGAAAAAAAAAACCCCAAACCAAAAACTATAGCCCAGTTTCCCTAATGAATATTGATATAAAAGTTTAAACACTGGCAACAAGATTACAACAATCATACCTGCCTCTATATTAAGAAAACTATAAGCATAATCAACCATATCAATTAAAAACAGCACCAAAATGGTTATTTTTATAGATGCAGGAAGTTTTTGACAAAATACAATACTCATAGGGGCAGCTAGGTGGCACAGTGGATAGAGCACTGGCCCTGGATTCAGGAGGACCTAAGTTCAAATCCAGCCTCAAACACTTGACACTTGCTAGCTGTGTGACCCTGGGCAAGTCACTTAACCCTCATTGCCCCCCAAAAAACAAACAAAAAAACCAATACTCATTCCTCTTTAAAAAACATTGGAAAAGATAGGAATTAATGTATAGGAATTAAAGTACTACTATTTGAAACCAAGAGCAAGCATTATTTCTAATGGGGATAAACTAGGAAACTTTCTAGTAAGGTCATGGGTGAAAGAAAAATGTCCATTATAACTTTTATTATTCTTTATTGCACTAGAAATGCTAGCTATAGCATTAAGGCAAGAAAAAGAAATTGAAGGAATAAACACAGGCAATAAGGAAACACATCTATTACTTTTTGAAGATGATGAATTGTTTACTTAGAGAACCCTAAAGAGTCAACTAAAAAGTTAGTTGAAACAATTAACAACTTTCTCAAAGTAGCAAGATATAAAATAAACCCACAAAAATCGTTGGCATTTCATTGTATTACCAACAAAATGCAGTGAAAAGAAACAGAGAGAAATTCTATTTAAATAACTACAGAGCATATAAAATACTAAAAAGTATACCTGCCAAGATACACATAAACTGTGAATACAATTACAAAAACAGGCCTCACACAAATAGAGACAGACCTAAATAATTGGAGAAATATGAATTATTCATGGGTAAGCCAAACCAATACAATAAAAATAACAATGCTACTTAAATTAATTTACTTATTCAATGCCATACCAAACTACCAATGAATATCTTTGTAGAGCTAGAAAAAAAATTCATATGGAGAAATAAAAGGTTAAGATTACCAAGGGAATAAATGAAAAAAAAATTTTTTTTTAGAGGAAGGGGACAGTGCAAGACCAGGTCTGAAAGTGTATTATAGAGCTGTAGTCATCAGAACAATTTGGTATAAGATGAGAAAGAGAGATTGATCAGTGGAACAGATTAGGTACACATACAGAAGCAAATGAGCATAGTAACTTAGTGTTTGTTAAACCCAATGACCCGAGATACTGAGACAAGAGCTTAGTATTAGACAAAAACTGCTAAAACTGTAAAGTAGTCTGGCGGAGACCAAAATCTCATACCAACATATATTTGAATGGGTATTTCATTTACACATATAAGATGGTATCAGAAACAAGTTAGTGGAATGTGGAAGAAATGATGGATGGGGAAGAGTTCATACCAAACAAAAGATGGAGAGATTCATAAGAGGTTAAATGGATGACATTGATAACATAAAATTAAAAAGTTGTTCACAAATGAAACCAATACTGCCAACATTGAATAGAAAAATGGGAAATTGGGGAACAATAATTACAGCAAGTTTCTTTGATAAAGGTCTCATCTCTCAAAAGATAAGAGAACCAGGGGCAGCTAGGTGGTACCATGGATAGAGCACTGGCCTGGCTCTGGAGTCAGGAAGACAAGTTCAAATTCAGCCTCAGACACTTGACACTTACTATGTAACCCAAGGCAAGTCACTTAACCATGCTTGCCTCGCAAATCAAATGAACAAAAAAGATATAGAGAACTGAGCCAAATTTATAAGAATAAGCACCATTCCCCAGTTGATAAATAAATGGTTGAAGGATATAAATAGGCAATTTTCAGAGGAAGAAAGTCATCAATAGTCATGGAAAAATGTAGTACATTACTAATAATGTACTAATAATGCATTAGAGAAATGCAAATTAAAACAACTCTGTGTTACCCTGTCACATCCATCAGAGTAGCTAACATGACAGAAAAGGAAAATGAAAAATGCTATAGGGCATGTGGAAAAAATGGTACACTAATGTACCTTTGGTGGGTTGTGAACTTGTCCAGTCATTCTGGGAAGCAGTTTGGAACTATGCCTAGAAAACTATTCAATTCTGCATATCCTTTAACCTAGAAATACTGTTACTATTTCTATACCCCAAAAGACATCAAAGAACAAGGAAAAAGGCCCATATGTACAAAAAATATCGATAACAGCTCTTTTAGAGTTGGCAAAGAATTTTAAACTGAGAGAACACACATTAATTGGGGAATGACTGATCAAATTATGGTATATAATTGTGATGAAATACTTTTGTGCAATAAAAAATTATCAGGGATAATTTCAGAAAAACATGGGAAGTTTATATGAACTTTGCAAAGGGAGCAGAACTAAGAAAAATTTACAGTGTAACAGCAATATTAAAAAGATAATTGGTTGTGAAAAACTTAGTAATATGATCAGCACTATAAACCCATCAGAACTCCAAAGAACTCATAATGAAAAATGCTGTTTATCTCCATATAGAAAACTGATGAACTTTTAATAAATACCGAAGCATATTTTTTCTCTTCTATTTTTTTCCTGGAACATGGGGTAATATGGAAATTTGTTCTGCATGACTTCATATTTGTAATGGGTTTTATATTTCTTGCTTTCTCAATAGGTGGGGGGGAGAAAATATCAAACTGAAAATAAAATTGAATATCTATTTTTCAAAGGTCTTACAAATTATGTGATCCCATTAAAGGTATAGTATCCATCTCTGTGTTCTTGAATCTTGGCACTCTGGGGCTATAATAGCAAAGAGAAATAGAAGTAATTTTTTATTCCTTATGGGGGCTGTAAATCCTATACTCCCAGATAAAACAACTGAGCCCGTTGTGAAACAGTCACTGGCATGATAACAATTCATGCCGACTTACTTCATGGCAAAAATCAAATGATATTTGAAGCTTAAATTTGTGCATGGAGATTGAACATTTACAAGTTCCAGCGTCAAACATTTTTACTTATTTAATGTTATCCTCTCTTCCTTTTGATTCTACCTTTCTCCATTTCTCAGTATAATGATATTGGCTAATATTTATATAATGCCTGCTGTCTGCCAGGCACTGTGCTACATGTTTAGTTATTTTGTTTGTTCCCTCACAACAACTCTGAGTGGTAGTTCCTATTATGTCTGCCATTTTACCTATGAGGAAATTGAGGCAAAGAGCAGTTAGTTTATTTGCCCAGGAATGACACTGTATCCACTGCATCACCTAGCTGCCCTGAATATGTACTGATTCCTTTATTTCAATAAAGAGTTCATAGCCTATGTTTTCATTTTTATCTATCTTTATGCAAAGAATCCGTTATAGAATTCTTTTCATTGCTGCTAGGATAGGATGAATTAGAATAACTGGTCAGTGGACTACATTATTATATTATATTATAGTATATTATAGTATATTATAGTATATTATAGTATATTATAGTATATTATAGTATATTATATTATATTATATTATATTATATTATATTATATTATATTATATTATATTATATTATATTATATTATATTATATTATATTGGATTGCATCAGAATCATGGTGAAAAGGTATATCTGTCTCACCCTCTTCTCTTCCTTTTAAATGTTATTTGTTATAAAAGAGGACCACAGCCTTTCCCTTATTTATGTAAGATGGGTTATTGCTTTTCCTTAGTACATTCATTTTTATCCAAATGATGAAATATCTTTTATCTTATGGAGATTTCTTTTTTTCTTGCCACTTTTTCTCTCTTTAAAAAAAAAACAACACTCAACTTTGTTTCCAGCTTGTTGTTGTTACTCTGCTTCATAGTTCCATTCTACCTCGTGATCAATACCTCTGTATCTCATGATATCTCAAACTCAATGAGCTTTAGGAACAGCCTCATAGATGGAGTTCTCTGTACCATTTAAATGAGCCATGACAAGCCTGGGAAAGTAATGGACTGCTGAAAAGTATACCAGGTGTTAAAAAGAGCTTGTTCAGTGCAGTAATTGCTCAACCCATTAAAGTTGAAGAAGGAACGAGTGGAAATGGGTTCTTTTAGCTCCTGGCTTTCTGGAAAGGTGGTCACATAGTACTTTTGTATCCCCACTACTCCACTTAAGGTTGTGTTTCATGTCTTTTTTTTCTGTTTTCTTTGCATTTTAAAAAAAAATTACAATTCCTTTAGTTAGGAACAGCTAGAAAGAAAATAAATTACTGAAATTAGATTTTTGTTTTTGCCATTGACTTGGAAAAACAACAAAGTGCTTGTCTTGTTAGGAATTAATTCTGTATTATGATTTAATCTGATGAAAAATTAAGTAAATTATTACAAGTGGGGAGAGAGAAGCCTTATCTCTTTTTTTTGGTTTGTTTTGGGGGGTTTTTTGGGGGGGTTGGTGGGGCAATGGGGGTTAAGTAACTTGCCCAGGGTCACACAGCTAGTAAGTGTCAAGTGTCTGAGGCCAGATTGAACTCAGGTCCCCCTGAATCCAGGACCAGCGCTTTAACCACTGCACCATCTAGCTGCCCCGAAGCCTTATCTCTTAGCTCAAATGTTCATATTCTAGTCAGGTGTATACTACCGAGTAGTCAGTTTTCCTTTAATTTTATTTTGTTTATTAGATTATTGAATACCTATTTTCTTGAAATTTTCTATCTATTAGAAAGCATCTAGGTATATAAGCATCACACACAAACTGTTAGACACATACATACAATTGAAATATATTCTCAGAATTCTGATAATTAAAAGTTTTAACTTGGGACTGTTTGGGGGAAATCTTCCTTGATGCTGCTCCATGTACCAATAGTCTCAAGAGCAGGTGCAGCCTAGGAGACAATTTATAACATGGGCGAGCTCATTAGTATCCTATTTCTTTTATCATTCAATATTTTGACAAAACCCAGCAACTGTCAGGCTCTGTAGATTGATTGCCCCCCAAAAGGAAATAAATCAGTCTTTGATTTTTCCTCCCTGAACATATCTAATCAAGTCACTTAATGTTTTATTATCAAGGGACTAAAGGGACAATTGATTTTGATTGATATTGAAAAAAATTGGTTCTTTATAAACATGAGCTTGAGGTGGCCCAGCCTATGTTCTCATCTACTGTCCTTTTTTTTCCTTTTCCTCTATAAATCAGTCTTCGATCTCCATAGAATTCTTTAATATTTTTATACTCTCAGACCCTGAAATCAGAATCATTCTGTGGTTAGTTTATAGTTTGTGTGTGGTGTGTTTTTTTCTTTTTAGAAAGGAGAATGTGTATTCCTTATTTTAATGAACAATTTATTTTTAGTTCCTTCCAACTCCGTATCCATCCTTTGAAAAACAAAACAGCACCCTTGTAACTAATATGTATAGTCAAGCAAAATTCATTCTCATATTAACCATGTCCAAAAAAAATTAGTCCCCCCCCAAAAAAAAACCCCTAAAACCTCACATTCAAAAAATTGCTTATTTTGAAACAATATCAGCACAGCAGGTTCCCATTTTGTAGACTCTATCATCCTTAGTTTTTCACTTTCCAAATCATACCAGAACAGGATCCTATTTTATACTAATAACAATCAAGCCCTTGTTTTTTATTTTTAAAGCATAAGAGATTTCCAATGTCATTTATAAAGCTATTTTCTTCTATAATAGAGCATCTCTCAGTAGCCATAATCAGTCCTAATAGTGACTCTGTCTCATTATTTTAGGCTCATTTTAATAAATGTGTAATTTCTTTAGTTTGTTTGGGATTTGACATAAAATACATTGAGAAATTTTGATTTTCAGTTGCAGTCATAAGAATTGTGACTTTTTCATCCATGCTCATTTCAGCATTTTAAAGCAAATTATTAAAATAGTGGCTTGAGAATCACTTTTCAAAATGACTAAGTATATATGCAATATTTGCACTGTATTATATTCATACAATGTTATGTGAACAGTAATAATAATTCTAAATCCCATCTAGACGGCAACAGAAAATATCCATCATAAAAAATTTTCCTATGCATATGCTTTGTAGTATTTTTGACAAAAATGAGTGTTATACTTTGTCAAAGGTTTTTTCTGTAACTAGTAATATAGTAATGTGGTTGTGGATGTTTTTGTTTTTACTGTGATTATGTTGGTTTCCTGGCGTTGAATCTTCCTTGCCATTCCTGTTAAAAATTTAGTTAAATAACAGTGAATGGTTTTTTGGACAAATTGGCATAGTTTTTTGTTTTGTTTTGTTTTGTTTTGCCATGATTTTATTTAAAGTTTTCAAATCAGTATGCACTAATAAAAATTTTTTCTATAGAATGCATCAGAGCAGGGAAAGACTAAAAGTGATACATCACTTGTTGAAAGGAGTTGTTCTAATCTTTTATGTTTTGTTGTATAAGACATTGATTTAGGGCAAATCTTCCTGATGATATTCAGATCATGGTTTAAAATATAAGAATAATACAACTTGAATGAAACTCAGAGATAGTCTAGTATAACCCTTTCATTGAATTAACCAGTGAATGAAATAACTCTTGGTGGATGGACAACCACCAAGGACATTTACTAGCCACCCATACTTGATTCTCTCCTGGATTCCTCTACTCCTCAACAGGGAGAAGTTCAGAAATTAAGTCTGCATAGAGAGAGTGAGGTGGTGGTGAAGAACTAGTGAAAAAACTAAGTAAACAAACAAAAGCTCTTCCAAATACACTAAATCAGTGTTTTAGAATAAGATAATCCTAGGTTCAAACTATAGAAGAATTTTGGAAAAACTAAAACTCAGAAAAGGACTGACCCTAAGACTTGTTAAGTGGAAGTAAGTAGCAAGAGCTGAAAACTCTCCTTTGGACATTGCACAGAGAGATCTGTGAAGCTGTGGATATGGAGCAAATGGCTCTCATGTGTGCTGCCTATGATCATTTCTTCAGAGTTGCCTACACCGACTGTCTTTAATCCCAAACTTGCTCCCTGGTCAGTGTGGTTTCTTCTACTGGAATCTACCATGGCCAGAAAACTCAGGCTGGCACATAGTAGACACTTAATAAATGTTTATTTCCTGAGTAATATGTTGAATATCTCATAAGAGAATTGAAGGAAGAGACAGGATTAGAATATCATTATCCCTTCCACATCTCCAGGGTTAGGATTGAAGTGCCCTCACAAACTGGAAAATCCATATGAAATTTTTTGACTCTCCCTTTGTACCAGAGAAGTCTGAATTATGATATTAAAAGATAAAATATGCTAATATTATACAATACAATGCATATATTTTATGTATTTCTGAGTTTATAAACTTTTTTTTTTTTTTTGGTTTTTTTTAGTGAGGCAATTGGGGTTAAGTGACTTGCCCAGGGTCACACAGCTAGTCAAGTGTCTGAGGCCAGATTTGAACTCAGGTACTCCTGACTCCAGGGCCGGTGCTCTATCCACTGTGCCGTCTAGCTGCCCCCTGAGTTTATAAACTTTTATTGTGTCATCTGTGACTTCTACAAAACTCCTCCAAAATTCCCATTTAATTCCTTATGCCAATCTGCGACATATAAGAACAGTGGGAAGGTCATGATGTGGAAGGAATAACTGTAAATAGTTCAGAAAATTATTTGGTAAATCTTAGTCAAGTTTTAGACATTTTTGAAGGAAAAAGATACAATAAACATAGCTTAAGGATTCAGAGGATAGAACAGCAATTAAAAAAAAAAGGAAAGTCAACTGATGGCAAAACTAGAAGACCAGGTGAGATATCTACTCTCAAAAACAAGTGACCAGGAAAACAGGAGACAAAGAAATAACATAACCATCATCTGGCACCCAAAAACCCATAGGGGAACATAAACCCGAATACCCTGTTTTTAAAAAAATGATAAAAAGAAAACAATCCAAATTATTGGAATGGGAGGGTGTAAAACATAGATAGATGCCGGTAAAAAAAGATAGCATGGGATATAATATGCCCCTGTCACAAAGACTTACCTTCAAAAACCCAAATTTCGACATTGGTCATGTGTGCATGTCCAAAAAAAAAAGTCTAATTAAAAAATGTCTAATGCTGCATTGTGAGTATTTTACCTCTCTGTTAAGAGATAGGTAGCAGGGAGGTGGGGGGCGGGGCAGCTAGATGGCGCAGTGGTTAAAAGCGCTGGCCCTGGATTCAGGAATACCTGAGTTCAAATCCGGCCTCAGACACTTGACACGTACTAGCTGTGTGACCCTGGGCAAGTCACTTAACCCCCATTGCCCCGAAAAAAACAAACAAGAGATAGGTAGCATATTTTATCATTAGGCCTCCAGAATTTCGCATAGTCATTACATTGATCAGAGTTCCTTATTTATAAGTTGTTTGTCTTTCCCATATTGCTGTCTTTATATAAATTGTTCTTCTGGTCCTATTCATTTCACTTTACATCACTTTATACATGTCTTCTAAGATTTCTCTGAAACCCTCATGGTTTCTTATATCACAGTAGTATTCCATCACAGTTCTACATCGTAACTTGTTCAGCCAATCCCTAATTAATGAGTACCCTCCAGGATTCTCATTCTTTATTACTTCAAAAAAACCCTCTATAAATATTTTTGTACATCCTTAGAGTTTGTTTTGCTTAAGACTGATTCCTACCTTAATCTGCTATCCCTCTAAATCCCCCTTTTTCCCTTTTCCCCCTTTTCCCCTTTCCCTCCTATTTGCCTAGTGAAATATATTTTTCTACCCAGCTCTGTGTGTATGTTCTTCCCTTCTTTGACCTGTTCAGAAGAGAGGTTCAAGTGTCAGCCACTTCTTCCTCTTCGCTCTTTCCTACTTGTTTACATCTTGCGTTTTTGCTGGTCAGTCATTTCAGTAATGTACACTATGCCCTCTGAAATCTGGCAGTTTTGTTTTAACGTTTCTTGAAATATGACATTTAAGCTCTGATTGTCCTTGTGTTGAAGGGAGTACAATGATTCTCATTCTCTCATTTTGTTGATAAAAATATTTTTAACTCTTTTAAAAACAAAATCCTCCTGTCATTTTTTCCCAAGAATTCTAGTTGAATTTGTGTCCAAGTTGTGTTTTTCTCTGGGGTTTTGCTTGTGGATGTTTTGGTCATTTTCTTCTGTCTGTGTCTTGAGTGTCTTTGTCACTATAATATTTTTTATTGTGATACTATTATTTTGCTCATTCTTCAAGCCTATTTCCTGACTTAGGACTTCATCTTAGGGCCTATCTATCTTTATACTCAGAGAGGAGGAGTTTAGGGTCCTGGCATAGTTTCTCTCATCCCTGGATCTGTGACTGGGAACTGGGTAGTTGGCAATAAAGCTGTCAGGTCACACCTGTTCCTCTGATAGTGCCATATAAAGGTCTGGGATTCTTTGGCCTGGTTCACAGCCTCTTCCTGGTTGCTGGAATGTTCTGTATGCTACACCCCACTCATCCCCAGTATCCACAGACGTCTGTGTCTTGTTATGCCTACCTATGCTGGAAAAATTACTATCTCTACTTTTTAGGGTTTTCTATCAGGAGCATGTCTATTGGATGAGTGTTGGGGGAAAGACAGGTTGAACCCTGCTGTATTATTTCCTCCTACTCTGCCATTCTCTCTCCATCTCAAGCACCTTTGTTCTTTTAGTCTCCTACTGAACAGAGTATTTTACTTAATTTTTCTCAATGAATGCCATAAAACTGGGACTAATGGCTTTGGTGATAGAATTGTAAGAATTAAATAGGTATGTGGATTTATTGTGTCATAATATCATGTGTCTAGAGGTACTTTTCCCATTCTTCTGGGTAGTCTTTCATGTTGGTTTAATTTTTTTCTTTTAGGAAAGAATGAAAAAGTTCATGTTTTTCTTCATTTTCTGTTTTCCAGAATCAATGGTATAAGCAATTTTGAACTTTGATCTAACAAATGTTAAAATTACCCGTGTAATGATTGTACTGTATAACCTATGTTGGATTGCTAGCTGTCTTGTGGGCTAGGAGATAGGGAGGGAGAAAAATTTGGAACTCAAAATCTTACAAAAGTGAAGGTTGAAAACTATATTTACATGTAATTGGGGGGAAAACTATTGTGAAAAAAAATAAATGTTAAAACAAATGTTTTTTAAAGTTTTATGTGTTGACTTAAAAAAAATTTTTTTTTTGGTTCTTATCTCTGACCCAGAAGCACAGTCCGATCATCTGCACATTTTGTGCCTCTAATATGCCTCTATATCTGGCCAAATTAATTTGTGTGGGAAACAAAGGTAGTAGTGATGTACAACTGATAATTCCAGTTAGAATAACAATTTTTAGTAGCAACATGGAAAGAAGCAACTATTGAATTACTGAATGTAAGTAAAAAATGAAAAATATATATAACTTTTGTGCCTTTGCCAGCAAAAATAGTCTTGATTTTTGGACTAAAATTTTATTACTTTTATGACAAATGAAGCATGAAACAAATTGGCATGTCTAGAATGGCTCAAGTACAGTGGTGTAGTGTTTGCCTTCCAATTGCTAGACCTTGGAATGTCAGCAAAGTTCACAAATTAAATTAAATATTAAAACAAAACTCGGCCAGTAATCCTTTTCTTGGTTACAGTGCAGTGGTGATATAATTATTTCAGAGACACTATAGAGAAGGCATTTTGTATATTATAGAGGAAAATCTTTGGAACCAAAACAAAATGGCAATTTATGCAAAGCTACAAATGAATCAGTAGAATAGAAATGGTGTTGGCTTTGTGCTGCAGAATATGTGGAAATCTTAGTGGGATCTTACACTGAGGTTAGCTTATGGCTCATTGCTAGCAAACATCAAGTGCTATATTCCTCAATTCTTTCCAAGTTCAGAAAAGGACCAACTGTAGATAAGCTTATTATCTGTGGTAGGTAATAAGTGGCAGAGCCTAAAACTTTTCCTTTTCCCCAAAAAAAACCTAGGATAGAAGCTTTCAATTAATTTCCTTTCATCTTACCAATTTTCAGATTCATTGATAATTGCTTTATAATGGACATCCCAACTTGCTGCTATCATACTCTATGGGCGTGAGTTTTTAGAAATGTTCATTTCCTATGCTCATATAAATATCAGTATTACTGTTAGGGTTCTGATGTCTAAGATGCCTTATGGATTCATTTTTCATTTTACTTATAGTTGTGTGGCTTTTTGTACTGTAAAGATAGTGCTTTTCACTTTATTTCTCCTTGTTTGTTTTGGAGGCAATATATCAAAAACAGTTTTTAAAGAGGAAGAAATATCAGTGTATTGATTGATACATTAACAAAGCTGTATTGTACAATATACAATATGATCTTGGTCTAAGCCTAATTTCTGGCAGATCACTTTCCAGTTTTCTCAGCAGTTTTCATCAAATAAGGAATTTCTCCTAAGTAATGTATGTTTTCCAGTTTATTGAGTTCAGTTGTTTCTTATTCTCACTTGTCTGGTCTGTTCCATTGATCCACCCTTCTTAGTAAATTCCAGGTGATTTTGATGACTACTACTTTACAATGTAGTTCGAGTTCTGAAAGTATTATTCCCCCTTCTTTTCATTATTTCCGTTTAGTATTCTATTTTTTTTTAAGTGAGGCAATTGGGGTTAAGTGACTTGCCCAGTGTCTGAGGTCAGATTTGAACTCAGGTCCTCCTGACTCCAGGGCCAGTGTTCTATCCACTGCGCCACCTAGCTGCCCCCGTTTAGTATTCTAGATCTCTAATTTTTCCAATTGAATTATGTTGTTATTAAGTTCTATAAAATATCCTGTTAATAATTTAATTAGTATTACATTAACACTATAAATTACTTTTGGTAATATTGTCATTTTTATTATTTTGGCATGGCCCAACTACAAGCACTGAGTATTCCTCCAGTTATTTAAGTTATCCTCTAAGAAACATTTTGTAATTGAAACTATATAAGTGTCTTATATGCTTTGGTAAATCAATCCTGGATATTTTATATGTTTTAGTTATATTGGATTGAAGTCTCTATAATCAGTTTTTTGATTCTGAGTTGATGAGAGTTCCCTTCTTTGATTGTATTCCCTAGACAATGCTACTAGAAGAAGTCTACCATAAATTCATGTTATGCAATTTTAACTGGATCCTTACGCTTACTTATTTTTCCTTAAGTGGTTACTCTGTTACAGTTCCGCCAGTAGCAGTCTCAAAATTTCCAATCACCAGTGGTTCCCTATTTGTTGTTGTTGTTGTTCACTTACTGTTTGACTCTTTATTACCCTAGGGACTATAGTACACCAGGTCCTTCTATTGCCCTCTTTCTTTCTTTCTTTCTTTCTTTCTTTCTTTCTTTCTTTCTTTCTTTCTTTCTTTCTTTCCTTCTTTCCTTCTTTCCTTCTTTCCTTCTTTCCTTCTTTCCTTCTTTCCTTCTTTCCTTCTTTCCTTCCTTCCTTCCTTCCTTCCTTCCTTCCTTCCTTCCTTCCTTCCTTCCTTCCTTCCTTCCTTCCTTCCTTCCTTCCTTCCTTCCTTCCTTCCTTCCTTCCTTCTTGGCAGTGAGGGTTAAGTGACTTGCCCAGGGTCACACAGTTAAAAGTGTCTGAGGCCACGTTTGAACTCAGGTCCTCCTGAATCCAGGGCCAGTGCTTTACCTACTGTGCCACCTAGCTGCCACCTCCCCACGATCTTTCAAAGTCTATCCAAGTTCATGTTTTTTGTTTCCATGATACTATGTATCCATCTCATTTTCTGCCATCCCCTTTTCCTTTGGCCTTCAATCTTTTAGAGTCTTTTTCATTTGTGCCCCATCTTCTCATTATGTGGCCAAAGCATTTAAGTTTCAGCTTCAGTTTTGACCTTCCAGTGAATTACTTAAATTAATTTCTTTAAGTATTGACTGATTGTACCTACTTGTTGTCCAAGGTACTCTAAAAACTTTTCTCTAGCACTCCAGTTTGAAAGCATTGATTCTGCAATGTTCAACTTTCCTTATAGTCTAACTCTCTCAGCCATACATTGTAATGGAAAAACATAACTTTTACTATATGGACCTTTGTCAGAAAGGTATTTCTCTGCTTTTTAACGTGCTGTCCAGATTTTTCATGGCTTTTTTTTCCAAGGAGGAAGCATCAAAAGATGTCATGGCTAGAGTCAAAATCTGCAATGACCTCTGAGCCCAATAATATGAAATTTGACACTCTTCACATTTCTTCTTACTTTTTTGCCAGGAAGTGATTAGAACAATTGCCAAGATCTTAGATTTTTTTTTCTGTTAAGCTTCAAGGCAGCTTTTATATTCTCCTCTTTCATACTCATCAAGACGCTTCTTAATTCCTTCTTAATCCCTTCTTAATTCCCCTTCCCCTTCTGCAAATCTGAAATTGTAGCTTTTTCTCCCAGCAACCTTGATTCCAGCCTGGAATTTTGCATGATGTATTCTGCATATAAATTAAATAAGGTGACAGCCATGTGATACTCCTTTTCTAATCTTAAACTAATCAGTTGTTCCATATTTGGTTCTAACTATTGCTACTTGGCTCACATACAGTTCCTCAGGAGACAAATAAGATGATCTAGTATTCCTGCCCCTTTGAGGACTTACCACATTTTGTTGTGATCCACAGGGTCAAAGGCAGTGTAGTCAAAGGTGTAGTGAATGAAGCAGAAATAGATGTTTTTCTGAAATTCTCTTGCTTTATCCATAATCCAGTGAATGTTGGCAATTTGGTCTCTAGTTCTCTGCCTGTTCAAGAACCAGCCTCCTCTTCTAGTAGTTCTCAGCTCATATATTGCTGAAGCTTAGTTTGCAGAATCTAAAGTATAACCTTACGGATGAAATGAGCACAATTGAACATTCCTTGGCATCATCCATATTTAGGATTGGGATGTAAACTGATCTTTTCCAACCCAGTGGCCACTGTTGAGTTTTTCAAATTTGCTGGCATATGGAGTGCAGCACTAAATAGCATCATCTTTTAGGATTTTAAATAGCTCAGTTGGAATTCCATCACCTCTATTAGCCTTATTGTTAGAAGTGTTTCCTAATACCTGCTTGACTTCAGTCTTTAGGAGGTATGGCTCTAGATAAGTAAGATTATTGGTGATATTAAGATCTTTCTCGTAAAGCTCTTTTATGAGGGGGCAGAGCCAAGATGGTGGAGGAAAGACATTAAACGCACAGAGCTCCTGATACAATCACCCCAAAAACAGCAATAAAAGAACCCCTAGAGCAGAAAAAACACACAAAAATACAGGCTGAGATTATTCTCCAACTATAGATAGATTTCAGGGGGTTGTGCTGGGCCACAAGTAAAGTCCAACCCCGCAATCGCACTAAAAGAGACACCAGGCACGCAGCTGGAGGAATTTATTCCAGAGCCTCTGAATCAGCTACAGCATCAGCATCTTCTAGAACTGAGCATGCGGTCAGGTGAGAGGGCTGAACTGCTGGCTGGGGGAAAAATTCAGGAGTATCAGTGGGACCTAGGGAGGAATTCAGCTGTCCCACCCCAGTGGGGAACCAGGAAGAAATCCTGAGTGGCAGGAGGCCCAGGTGGGTAAGGAGTGCAGGCTCATGGAAGCTAAGAACCACACCACAGAAAGCTTTGCTAGCTGGTTGTTCAGTAAGTAGGCTTGAGGTTATCTTCAGACCAGAGAACAGGCCAGGTGAGATTAAAACCTGCCCTCCCTCAAACCAAAACACCTGGGACCCTCTGAAGCTGGAAACAGGAGTGGAACCTAGAAGCAGGCGCGCCCCCCCCCCCCCCCCCAGTGGAGAGTTTAAAATCAAGTAAAAGATGAGCAAGCAAAGAAAGTTCAGAACTATAGAAAGCTTCTTCAGTGACAAGGTGCAGTCTCAGATGAGGAAGTTAATCACAGGGCCCCTACATCCAAAGCTTCCAAGAAAAATATGAACTGGTCTCAGGCCATGGAATCTCTCAAAAAAGACTTTGAAGAGAAATTAGGAGAGATAGAAGGAAGATGTAGGGAGAGGGAGGAAAGAATGGAAAGAGAAATGAGAGCAATTCATTAGAGTCATGAGAAAAAAGTCAACAGTTTGAAAAGCCAAATGGAAAAGGAGATAAAAAAAACTGATGAAAATAATTGCCTAAGAATTAGGATTGAACAAATGGAAGCTAGTGACATTATGAGAAACTAAGACACAGTAAAGCAAATCCAATTGAATGAAAAAATAGAGGGCAATGTGAAATATCTCCTTGGAAAAACAGCTGACCTGGAAAATAAATCCAGGAGAGAGAATTTGAAAATCATTGGACTACCTGAAAACCATGACCAAAACAAAAGCTTAAACACCATCCTCCAAGAGATTGTGAGGGAAAATTGCCCTGATATTCTAGAAGCAGAAGCTAAAATAGAAATTGAAAGAATCTACTGATAACCTCCTGAAAGAGATCCCAAAAGGAAAACCTCCAGGAATATTATAGCCAAATTCCAGAACTCCCAGGTCAAGGAGAAAATATTGCAAGCAGCTAGAAAAAAGGAATTCAAATACTGTGGAGCTCCAATAAGGATAAATCAAGATCTAGCAACTTTATTAAAGGACCAAAAGGCATGGAATATGATATTCCAGAGGGCAAAGGAACTGGGACTACAGCCAAAAATCACATAGCCAGCAAAACTGATTATAATCTTTCAGAAGAAAAAATGGTACTTTGATGAAAAAGAGGAATTTTAGGCATTTGTGATCAAGAGACCTGAACTGAATAGAAAATTTGACTTTCAAATACAAGACTCTGGAGAATCATAAAAAGCTAAAGAGGGAAAAGAAATCATGAGGGACATTAAAAGGTTAAACTGTTTACAGTCATACATGAGAAAATAATACTTCCAACTCATAAGAACTTTTTCAGCAGGGAATACACAGAGGACACAGGTCTGAGCTGAATATGAAGGGATGGTATTTGTAAAGCATTTATTTTTTGTGTATCCTTGTTCTTTGTGGAGCAAATAGGGTGGGTGGTCTGGTGCCGGGGGCCGGATTTGGGCTCTGGGCCTCCTGGGCCCAGGGCTGGTGCTTTGTCCACTGTGCCACCCAGCTAGCCCATAATGACTTCTTTAAAATAAGGGGGAGGGGTAGGAGGAATAGACTGGGGGAGGTGGGAGGTGGAATGGGGAGAGGTAGCTCATATGAAGGAAACCAAAAAAAAAAAAAGCCTATGGAGGGGAGGGAAAGAGGGAATAACATACATACTCAAGAGGGTATAGTAATACATTTTTGCCCTGAGGAAAAGTGGGAGGAGAAGGAGATGGGGGGGGGGGAGAAGAGGGGAAGGAGAGAAGAGAAGTTTGGGGGAGGGAGCTGTAAAAAGCAAAGCACTTTTGAGGAAGGTGAAGATGTTCTGCATAACACCACATTTATGACATATATTGAATTGCTTGATTTCATAGGCAGAGTTGGGGAGGGAGGGAGGAAGAAAAATTTAGAAAATAGAATTGACTCAAAGGCCTTAACCTTATCAGCCTGGGCTCAAGGAGGGAATAATACACACCCGCAATTGGGAAGGGTAATCTATTTAAGCCTACAGGAAAGTAGGAGGGGAAGAGGATAAGGAGGGAAGGGTGAATGAAGGGAGGGCAGAGCAGGGGGCGGGGGGGGGGGACAGTGAGTAGCAAAACACTTTTGAGGAGGATATGAGCAATATAAGATAGACAATAGAATAAATATCATTGGAAGGGAATGGGATGGAGGGAAATAGTTATTATGATTCACTACAATGTCAAAATGTATGGTACCACTCTGCTGGGCTATTGTGAAGAAAATTCTCTATCAAATTCAAGGGACTACATAAAAATTATGATGAAAAGAATGCTATCAGAAAAACCTGGAAAGACCCACATGAACTGAAGCAGAGAGAAATGTACCTATACAAAATAACAGCATTAGTGTAAGATGATCTGCTGGGAAGCAAGTGGTTATTTTCAGCAAGGCAGTGATTCAATATAATGCTGAAGAACTTAGGAAAATTGCAGTCCATCTACAGAGAAAGAACTGATGGTATCTGAAAACAAACTGAAACACGTTTTGGGGGGACAATTCCTGAATCTGAAGTTTTGTTTTTATCAGTTTTCTCTCACAACCTAGATAATGTAGAATTGTTTGTCATGATTACTCATGTATAATTTATGTTGAATTTTTTGAGTTCTTGGGGTGGGGGTGGGAGGGGAGGGAGGAAGAGAAGTTGGAACACAAAGTTTTTTTTTTTAATTGATGTCAAAATTTGCCTTTACATGTAACTTGGAAAATAAAAGTCTAAAAACAAAAATAAATATATTTAAAAGACAAAGAAAAAAGCTGTTTTATGTATTCTTGCCACCTCTTTTTAATCTCTTCTGTTTTTCTTAAATCCTTACCATTTTTTCTCTTTTTTCATGTTCACTTTTGCATGGTTTCCCCTTGATAGCTTTCATTTTCTTGAAGAGATCTCTTGTCTGTCTTATTCTGTTGTTTTCTTCTATTTCTTTGCTTTGTGTATTTAAGAAAACTTTTTTATCTCTCCTTGCTGTTCTTTGGAATTTTTTATTCAGTTGTGTATATCTTTCCCTTTTTCTCATCTTGTTCTAAGGTTTATTGTAATAAAATACATAGTCCTAAGGGGACAGTACTGCTGACTCCATGAATCTTTTTATGGGGTGGCTTTTCTGACCTCAGTCCTATAATTTATTCATACCATACTGTAGTAGGAATGGCAAATATGTAACGCAAACGTGGTGTCCTCTTTAGACAGGGCTTCTTCTGGGAAACTCCCATCAATCAAGATAAAGCAAAGACTACAGCAGCCCTTGTTATACCCAAAAAGGTCTCTTCCCAAAGTACTGGGGATCTTAGCTTACTGTGTTTGACCGTTATACTTGCTTGGAAAGTGTTCTTGAACTTTTGTGTACTGAATATTTGGGTTGTCTAATGTTGATTAATTGCTTGAAAGTTTGAAAGTTAGCCCTGCAACTACATTTTAGTACTGTTGTCACCCCTCTGCCAGGGGTTTAAGTCTGCATTGTATATTGTCTCAGATGAGTTTGCCTAAATTTCATAGTTCCCTTTTTCTAAAACAAGTTTATTTCTGTAAATGACTGTGTTGGAATGCCAATTAGTGATCTGGTTTCCTTTTTTGCAGCTCTACTTAGCATTGGTATTCTGAAGCATGGCATGTCAAATATCTAGCTGAACTCTTTCTTTGGTATTGATAGAATTTTTTACAGGAATGATTGGTTTTTTTAATTGCCTATACCTTTGAAATACCATTTAAGTATTCTGTTTGAAGAATAGATATGCTTCAAGTATCTATAATTTAAAAAATATAGTTAGTTTTTCTTCCATTGTAGGAAACAGTCTCTCTTTTCATCTATGAGTTATGGCAGAAAATATTAATTTAGCTATATAGGTCCTTAGATGAAGGACATACAATATTTCCTACTAGGCTCATACTTAATGCCTATGCACCTTGAATCAGCCAGACCTTCTGTTTCATTATTTAAAGTCTTGTATATCTTGGGGTCACTTCCACTTAACAGTAAGGGTCACAAAGGGTTATCTTGGACCGTATCTCCTGAGTCATACATTTTCCTTTAAGATACATTTCTTAAGGGGTGCAGTGGATAAAGCACTGGCTCTGGAGTCAGGAAGACCTGAGTTCAAATCTCATCTCAGACAATTATTAACTGTGTGACCCTGAGCAAGTCACTTAACCCCAGTTGCCTTAAAACATCCAGGGCCATCTCCAGTCATCCTGATAGATATATATCCACCTATCTAATCTGTCTGTCTATCTAATCTTGCCACTGGACCCAGATGGCTCTGGAGGAGAGAGTGAGGTAGCACAGCCCTCTCTCACTTAAATCCAATTCACTGCAAGTCTATGACATTACCTGATGTCATGGTCCTCTTTAGGAATAAAGGACAAGGGGCAGCTGGGTGGCACAGTGGAAAGAGCACCGGCCCTGGATTCAGGAGGACCTGAGTTCAAATCCGGCCTCAGACACTTAACACTTACTAGCTGTGTGACTCTGGGCAAGTCACTTAAACCCAATTGCCTCACTAAAAATAAAAAAATAAAAAAATAAAATTGGCAGCTAGGTGGCGCAGTGGATAGAGCACCAGCCCTGGAGTCAGGAGTACTTGAGTTCAAATCCGGCTTCAGACACTCAAGACTTACTAGCTGTGTGACCCTTGGCAAGTCACTTAACCCCAATTGCCTCATTTAAAAAAAAAAAAAGAATAAAGGACAAACAACAAGAAGATATGTCTCTATCAGAGATTGGGAGTCATTGACACCAACAATTACCTGGTTACCCTATATAATTCCTTTAGAAGTAAAACAGCTTTCTTTTATTGTCATCAAATTGAAATACCTTTGGTGTTTCCATAACCAATATGTGGGGCACCTTGTCAGCATAGCTTAGCATCACCTCCCCCACCCCTACTGCCCTGGGAAACATTGTCAGAGCAAAAGGAAAATACTCTCAACAGACACAAAGGAGAAGCTATGGGGCATCTGGGTCTTTGATCTATTCCCATCTTGTCTCTCTCAAAACCTTACCCTATCAGTTAATCCTCTGTTTCATGTGCTGCATGCATTATATGATTGACAGAAAGACAGCCTTGGAGCTAGGAAGCCCTGAGTTCACATCCCACCCCTGACACTTTTGTGTCAGACCCTGAGCGAATGACCTAACATCATAATATGATGCAGACAATTCTCTAAGCCCATAAGATGAAGAGACGGTACCAGCTTTTAAATTGGTTTCCTTATTTTGGAGTCTCATGTACTAGGTTGGGGCCCTGTTTCTATATATCCCCAGTTAAGTGTCTCTCTGAAAACTTGATACCTGTTGTGTATATTGTAGAAATATATTGTAGAGGGAAGGCTTGCTCCAATCCATGAGAGCTGATGAGTTTGCCAAGTGAAATAATATTGGGGGTGGGGGACAAATCAGGCCCAGGGCAGAGCCTTGGGGGACACCCAGTTAAAGAGCATGATTTGTATTGAGATACAGCCTAAATTTGCCTGATTGCAGTTGTACCTATTGCTTATGTTTCTGCTTCCTTGGACAAAACAGAACAATCACTCTTCCACATGACAGCCTTTCAGATACTTGAAAACTGTCATATATCCTCTGAATCTTATCTTCTCCAAGTTAAATATCCCTAATAGAAACACTTAAGGAATACCAAGTTAAAGGGAGTAGAGAGAGGAAGAAGAGCCAGTAAAGGAGACAGAAAGGAAGCTGAGGATTGTGGTTTTGTGGAAGATGAGGGAGGAGAGATTATAGGGATTAGGATTATTAGGTCACAGTACTGTCAGATTCTACAGAGAGGTCAAGGAGGAGGATGACTGAAAAACATCCATTGGATTTGGCACAGAAAAAAAGTTGTCTCTCACTTCTTTCTCTGTAGATGGGTTGCCATTTTCATAAGACCCTCAGGGTCATATTGGATCATTGCCTTCCTGAAAATAACCACATGCTTCCCAGCAGATCATCTTACACTATTGCCATTATTTTGTATACAGTACATTTCACTCTGCTTCAGTTCATGGAGGCCTTTCCAGGTTTTTCTAATAGTGTCCTGCTCATGTAAAACTTGTTTTGAAATGCTTGAGTTCTAGTGGGTGGGAGGTGGGAATGGAGGAGGAAGAGAAGTTGGAACACAAATTTTTTTTTAATTGATGTTAAAATTTGTTTTTAATACATTTTGGAAAATAAAATTCTATTCAATAAAAAAATTGTGAAAAAATAAAATAAAATAATTTTTTTAAAAGTTGTCTTAGGAATTTGGGAGTATTAAAAATATTTGAAATTCCATTTCCTTGAATTTTATAGATGTAGACAGTAGTTCTCAAAAGTGTGGTTTGTGGACCTATTAGCTCTTCAAGATCCTTTCTGGCTGTCCACAAGGCCAAAACTATTTTTGTCATAATACTTTCAGCTACTTATTTGTGTGAGGCCATATTTCCTTTATATATAAGTAAACCAAAACAACGTATTGCAGTGGGTTGAATGTAGAAGCTGATATGAGAATACAGCTGTTCTTTTATTAAACCAGACATTAAGAACATATGTAAAACAATGCCACTTTTCTCTTTTAAATTTTTTTGGGGAAATATAGCTATTTTTCATTAAAAGTATTATTTATATTAACATATGATAAATTTATTGTTTTAAAATAAATTAATAATTGATTATGTTTAAAGTTTAGCAGTTTTGCTTTTTTTTTTCTTTTTCTTTTCTTTTTTCTTTTTTTTCTTTTTTTTTTACAAACAAGTCAATTTATTAGTGAATCTGGTGTGGTCTGTCCTAATGTTTCTTGTTGGCAGCAGCCACCTGTCCGGCAATTCTGTCCAGGTCTCTCTGTCCCTGAGGTGTCAGCTTCTGGCCCCCATCCTGATCCTTCTCCACCATCTTGAGGCCTTCCAGGGCCTGCAGGACCCTCCGGGCCACGCTCTTGGAGCCTCTGCTGAAGTGACTGGGCATGACCCCGTTGTACTGGTGCCCACCGTAGATCTTGGTCATGGATCCCACCCCTGCCCCGCCTCGGACGTACAAGTGGCGGGCGGTGGAGGCAGCCCGGGTGTAGAACCAGTTCTCGTCATAGGGCACCAGCTCCTTGTGTTTGGCCAGCTTGACCGTGTCCACCCATTCGGGGACTTTCAGCTTCCCTGACTTTTTCAGGAAGGGGGCCAGGGCCCGGACGAACTCCTGCTGGTTCACGTCCTTCACCGTGACTCCGGGCATTGTGCGGGCTCTGTGTGACTAGTCAGGGGAAAAAAAAGCAGTTTTGATTTCTAATACAGTAAATATCACTAGAATACAACCAGATGTGTACTGGTAAATGTTTAACAACTGGGTTTTCCCGAAAAAAATGTGTGCACACCCACTTTTAAGTTCAATATGCATTATTAAGACTTTGTTAAATCTAGACAACTGATAAAACAATAAAGCAAGCCCATATTTGTCAAGATTGACAGATTTCTGAGGTGTAAATGCCCATAGTTGAAAATTTAATTATCACTTCTCAGCACAGTATTGGATATAACTACATAAGTAAAAGCTGTTTGGTGTACTCACTTTTTTTTTTTAAAGGTAAAGGGTTTCTGAGAGCAAAAAAAGGTTTGAGAACTGCTCACTATAAATATCTCTCTCCTATTTGCTCTTATAACACTATACATATCTCCTCCTACTTCCAGTCTGACCTATGTCAAATCAGTGAACCTCTCTGAACCTCTTCCCTCATCTCTCTCTCTCTTTTTTTTTTTTTTTGCGGGGCAATGGGGGTTAAGTGACTTGCCCAGGGTCACACGGCTAGTTAAGTGTCAAGTGTCTGAGGCCGGATTTGAACTCAGGTACTCTTGAATCCAGGGCCGGTGCTTTATCCACTGTGCCACCTAGCCGCCCCTCTTCCCTCATCTCTTAAGTAGAAATAAGATATTTGAATCACCTATCTTACAGGGTAGCTTTGAGTTAAGTGTTTTGTAAACTGCAAAATGCTACATAAAAATAGATTGCTATTATATTCAACTTCATATTATAATTTTATGTCTTAATATCACTCTTTCTAGATTTATAGGTTACTTGAGGTCAGCAACTGTCATATCTTTCTATCTCATTTTGCAACTAGCACAGTTCCCCCTGGTAGTCATTTGAGAAATGTTTAATGAATGAAAGACATGGAGATTTTCTTTCTAAAAAAGTTCTTTAACTTAATACAACATTAAATTTTATTTAAACAAGCTATCTGGAAAATTTTTGCTTAATCAAGAAAGCATCAAGTCAAAAGAATGTTAAATCATATAGGTTTACCACCTGTTTTATGGAATTTACAGAATTTTCAGGACCTTTGAAAAGAGATATCAGAGTGAGATCTGACTTCCAGTACCCTAATTGCTCTGTTGGACTAATCTTGAGTCACTTGGCTAAGATTTCTTAAGTACTTTTTTTTTTCCCTTGTTTGATATTCATCTGTCCAGGAGTAACACATTTTTCAATAAAAACCTTCATCTCATGGCAAACAAAGGGGAATTCCCTTCTGAGATTATAAAATTATTCTTTCAGACTTCAGAGAAAATGCATTTTTAAAAACAACTACTTATTTTAAAAATATTTAGATAAAATCCACATTTCTAGTCTGCATAATTTGGATGTGGTGATGGTGGTGATGATGATTATGATGATAGAAGAGTAAGAGGGGAAAAAGAAGGAAAAGAAGAAAAAACAACAGCAGAGCTTTATTAGGCTGTTTATACAACTGAAATTTTTACCAAAACTAAATAAATAATCTGTAGCCCCTAAAGATCCCCCAATGAAATTTTCCTCATTTCATTTTGTGCCATTCTTCTCAAGAGCATCCTCATGTTCAGATCCCGTGCAAGCCTCTGCTGCCTCCATGTGGCATCTGTTCAGCATTGCTTTGATCCTTGAGACTCCTGGCTGTTTTGTAGAAGGTTCTCCCTCCCTTCACTGTGAAGGGTTATCTCAACTTTACAGTGACTCTTCCTTGTCCTGCTCCCATCCTTGTGGTTCTCCCAGCCCTGATATTCCTTAATGTTCCCAGTTCCCAACATCACTTGAGATGTAGCTAGAGGAAACCATAAGCAGTAATAGCCATAACTCAGATTTCATTTGACCTATATATATTTCCAAGTCTCATAAGCCATCTTCTAGGGGCTAAAAGATAATAGTGTTTAGAGTTGGTACCAATCAGTTCATAAGCAGTGATTGAGTACCTACTGTATGCCAGGCAACATTGGGAATACCAGAAAACAATTCATGCTTTCAAGGAGCTCACAATCTAATGAGGGAGACAACATGCAAATTCCTATATAAGAAATACACACACATTCTATAAAAAGAAATTAAACTGGATTCTACTCAGGAAAGAGAACAAATCATTTGTGGAACATAGATGGTATGGCCGTCAACATCTTCACTGAACTCTATGAAAATTCAGAGTTATTTTACATTTGCTTTACCTTACAATTGAATGGGAGAGGGCCTTGTTTTCCAAGGTTCAGAGGGTTGATTTAAAGAATAATAATTGTAAGTAAATAACTAGCTCCCTTCTGTGGAAAGTATACACGTAGAGAAAGTTAGATCTATTTCTATAAAATTTTGAAACCTAGTCTTTTACTTGAAAAAGCCAAATTTAATACTAAGTATTACAACAACCTTTGTTACTTCTCACCACCAAGTTGGAGAGCCAAACTAAAAACTGAGAGTGATTACTTTTTTTTACAAATTCTAGATTGTAAACTTCTTGAGAGCAAGGATGACCTTTTGCCTTTTTCTGTATTCCCAGTGCTTAGCACAGCACCTGGCAGAGTCAGTGCTTAATTAAATACTAGTTGACTGACTGTACTTTAGGAAAATGCCTTTGATAACTGAATTGAGGATTGACTGAAGGAAGGAAGAGACTTGAAGCAGGGAGGCCAACCAGCCATGAAGCCTGAAAGAAGACACTAGAAGTGTATGAGGAGAAAAAGGAATGTGTATGAAAGACGTTATAAAGTACAATGAGAGAGAGACACATACCATTGTAGTTCATCACTCTCCTTCTAGGTAGTTAATTCAGTAAATAACCATTAAAGACTTGGGGGGTGGGGGGACCAAAGACTTTTTCCTTCAGGAAAAAAACCCTAGGAAAATTGGAGTATATGACATGCCTATGTTCCAGTGCCATTAAAACCTCTCAGAGCTCCTGGCCTCACTAGAACTCTTTTGTCTGATGCTATTAGGATTACTTTGTGTGTGAGAAAATCATTTTTAAATTATTCACCAGGAAACAACACTGATTGATAGAATAAAATGGAAAAGGGAATAATAGTCTTTTAGAGGTCCTCTTATCTTGGTTCATTTTTTTTCTTTCATGTATCCACTCCATATACACACAGACACTCCTTGGTTTGTCAATTACCATCAGTTCAATGCCTATTATAGCTTGTCATCATTTTAGTTTTACTGTTGACCCAATGTCACAGGCTCAAAGATTATTTTGTATTCTCTAGGGGGTTTTGTGTTCTATTTGCCTTTCATATTTGTCAAAAGGGTTCTTCTCCAGTTTCTGAGATTTGCCCAAGAGGGGAAAGGGAAAAAGAGGGGGTGGTCGAACTATTTCCTGAAATCCAAATGCCACAGCAGAACAACTTTACAGACATCTTGGTTCTATTAGGATTTGCAGGTCAGAGAGCAACCAGGACTGGTCTGGTAATTTAAAGAACTGGAATGGGTTGAACAGACAAGTTTAATGATTTACAATTAAATTTCTGCTGTCATTAACTATAATGAGCTTGTTAGTCATTCAGTAGGGAATTTGTTATCACTTTGGAAAGAGTCTGTGTTCACCTTTCTTAATGTGTTTTATTGTTTGTGGAAAAGACAAACAGACATCAAGGGTATTTCGGAAGGAAGGACATTGAAGGTTATTCTGTACATGATCTAACTCAGGCCAAGCTAGTGATTCAGGCTCAGAGGCGAGCTGCTTAGCTAACACTCCCCAATTAAAAATTGGGCCCCACAGACACTAGCTTCCTTGCTGCTTGCAGGCAATATGCCACCTCCCCATTCCGTTAATTTTTTTTAATTTAAATTTTATTTTATTTATTTGTTTATTTTTGGTGAGGCAATTAGGATTAAGTGACTTGCCCAGGGTCACACAGCTAGTAAGTGTTAAGTGTCTGAGGCCGGATCCGAACCCAGGTACTCCTGACTCCAGGGCCGGTGCTTTATCTACTGCGCCACCTAGCTGCCCCTATTCCATTAATTTTTAATGGATGTCCCTCGTGCCTGAAACTCTTCTCCCCATCTTCACCTCTTACCTCCCTTGGATTCTTTTAAGTCTCAATCTTTTTTTCCCCCCAAGTTATCCAGGGTTAAGTGGTCCAAGGTCACACAGCTAGTAAGTGTCAGGTGTCTTGAGGCCAGCTTTGAACTCAGGTCCTTCTGATTACAGGGTCAGTGCTCTATCCACTACACTACCTAGCTGACCCCTGGGTCTTAATATTAATGCCTTCTCTTTAAGATTTTCTCCAGTTGATTCCATCAGTATTGTAAGCCACTAAAATTAGCCTCAGGCGCCCCAAACAGGCTGCTCCTCCCCCAGTGTGACTGCTCTCCTCGAAACTGTCCCAGTCATGTAAGCCTCATTCCCAGCCCACACCCTGCTCAATAGGGATGTGCACAAAGGGCCTCAGGAATGCCCCAGCTTCCTCTGCCCAGACCCCAGCTTCATCGGGCCCAGCATGGGGGCATTGTGCCCCTGCTGGCCTTGGACACCTGCTCTAGGCACGACCAGCGAATTAGCTTGGCATGCCTGGGTGGCCCAGCCGGAGGCTTCTGAGAGGAAGAAGGGTTATATAGCCTGGGGGGGTGGAGACAAAGGGGAGGAAGAGTGAAAGGAGAGGGGAAGCTAAGGAGAAAGGAGACACGCGGTGGGGATGCTACAGAGACAGAGTGAAGGAGTGGAGCAGTGAAAAGATAGGACTGAGAAAGTGGACTAGAAAGCAGGCACAGCTGACAGTGAGAGGTAGTGAAGAGGAGCCTTGGTCCATAGAAGGACTGAGAAAGGAGATGCAGGGAGACAGCAGGCCACACCCACAGAGGAGCACGGGGATAGGCAGCAGCAGAGTCCTGGTACCGAAGTTCACAGGTCATATATTTCTTGCTTTTATTTCTAAGTTTGTTCCATATCAATAAACCCTGGTATTTGCTTAAATTGAAAAGAGGCTTCCTAATCTTTTTCTTATCAGTCTGAGAGAAGCAGTTGGGGAATTTTTTAAACAGCTCTTACAAACTGGCTAATAGCCTGTAGATAGGCAGACAGCTAATAGCAGTCAGATAGCCAAACAGCTAATTACAGCTATAGAAAGTTACAGAATATCGACTGTGAGGGGACTTACGGACCAGATATAATTTTTTAGATTAGGAAGCAAGTTAATATTTTTTACATTATCTTGTTTTTACAGACATTTGTGTGCTGTCTCCCTCTTTAGACTGTGAACACCTTGAGAGCAACACAGTGCCTGGCAAATGACCGGTGCTTACTATGCGTATAGACTGAAAAATTAAACACTAGTATGTTATAAAATGCAATGAAATTATATTACTTTATTACTAAAATTAAAATATAGTTATTTAGATAAAATAGATACATTCCTCCACCTCTGCATTCACAACAGCAACTGATCATTCTGGGTCATGAAGGTGTCCTGAAGGACAGTGAGAATTCTGCTAAAAACCTCCAACCTCACATCTCTTTAAGGACCACCAGCCCATCATAGATAAAATGTGTGCTCTTCTTACCACACAGCTCTTACTTATTTGGGGCTTGTAACACATTCTTTATATGAGTTGCTTCTCAGGGATTTATGGGAAACCAAATCATAGTTAGCACCACTAACAAATCTTCCTTGTCTGCATATAATCTTTTTAAAAACTGTATTTAGTAGACTTCTTGTAGTTATTAATCTTTTTAAAATTGTATCTCCATCAGAATATCTGCACTAAGAAACTTCATCAGAATTTTTACCGTCCAGATTGTCAAGTTTTTAGTGTCAACCAAAAAGTTACTTTTATTTTTTATTGTTTCATTTCAACACAGGACACATCTGACATCACCCAAACAACTGAAAAAGTACAATTAAACAGATTACAAGTAATAATATATGAGATTTTTAGTTTCACAGTAACAAAATCCAAAAGTGTATTTGCATTATTGCTGTAACTTATCTTGCATAATTCCAAATTTTCTAACAAAATCATTAGACCAGGTTCACAGCTTAATCACTCTATTAAGATCCTTTTTTGTTAATTTATTTCTTTGATCTCTTTCCTATTTCCTTGTGTGGATTTCTTTTCTTTCTTTTCTTCTTGTTCTTGTACTTTAATTGGTGCAGTTCTTGATGTTTTGAATCGATTGAGGAAAGCTGACCTTAGATGTGTCCATTACTGAAATCCAGTTTTTTGTTACATTTAGAGAAGGCAACTATTGAAGTAGGTGTATGTAGTAACTAGTTGTGTTGTCTTCCTGAAAATTCCATCTCCCTCTGGGAAACCAAGTATTCTTCACCAGATTTTAGGATTTAGTATCTCTCATCTTTAAAAGTTACCAGTATTGTTTGATTACAATGTGTTGGCTTTCCCCATTAATGTTATGTGAACACATCTGTCTTGTTCCTCAAATATGTGACTTGGATTATTCTTCATTTTATATTCCTGAGAGATAGGGATGATAGTGATACCATGGATAAAATGATGGACTTAGAATTAGGAAGACCTGGGTTCAAATACCTCTCCTGGTACTTATTTGCTGTGTGGCTGGCCATTTGCAAAATGCTAAATCTTTCTATAAAATGGAGGTGGAAATTTTATATTTAACATGTATATAGTTATAATATAAAGATATGTGTGTGCATATGTTATATATAGTATCACAATATAATTGTGAGCCTCAAAAAAGATAATATAAAATGCTTTGCAAATATTAAAAGCCCCTATAGATATCAGCTGGCCATGCTCTGGAAGTTTTAGCCATTTTATCTCTAAGCTTTCTACTCTGGTGTTTCACTTTCCTGAGTGGTGACTAGCTCTCTTGACCTAGTATTTCAGAAAGGGCCCAATTATGCTTCACTTCCCTCCCTACTCACTAGATGTCTCATCAGCCTTACCACTGTGTACATGTGTATGCCTTTTCTCTCCCACCTCTATTTTTTATAAAAATGATAAAATCAACTTTATCATTTTTCCTGGTAAGGGTACGTCATCCTCTGATCATCCTCTGGAGTTATCTTCTAACCATCCTTTAGGAACCAAAGTACTCCATCTTGGCTACCACTCCCCTATGAGTGTTGTCTCCCCCACTATGATTTAGTTTCCAGAAGGCATGGACTATCTTTGTGTGATACAAGTTTTTCATTAATTTATTGTCATCAGCCTCTGAAAATTTTAACTAGCAGTTATCCTTCCCCATCATATAGCCACATCAAATTTACCAGTCTTGGGGGCAGCTAGGTAGCGCAGTGGATAGAGCACTGGTCCTGGAGTCAGGAGTACCTGAGTTCAAATCCAGCCTCAGACACTTAACACTTACTAGCTGTGTGACCCTGGGCAAGTCACTTAACCCCAAATGCCTTACTAAAAAAAAAAAAATTACCAGTCTTAATTTGAAATAAATAAACCATTACCATATTTATATAAAATAAACAAAATTTAAAATAAAAATTAATATTCCAAGGTAATTGACATGATTATGCCAAATTTATATGACCTAGATATAGTCAGTGTCAATGTATTATTTCGTTGACTTCTTCAGCCATGTACACATATTACATACCAATTGTTGAAGATTCTCTTTTCCCCATTTATTTAGAATTTTATTTTTTCCCAAATTACATGTAAAAACAATTTGTAACGTCAAGTTTTAAAACTTTGTGTTCCAAATTCTCTTACTCCCTCCCTCCCCTCTCCCCACCTTAAGAACACAAGCAATTCAATATAAGTTATATATGTGTAGTCATACAAAACATTTCCACATTTGGTTATGAAAGAAAATAAACAAAAGAAAACTTAAGAAAAAAGAACTAAAAGAAAATTGTTCTTCAATCTGTATTCAGATACCCATCAATTCTTTCTCTGGAGATGGATTGCATTTGTTATAAGGCCTTCAGAGTTGTCTTGGATCATTGCATTGCTGAAAATAGCCAAGTCGTTGACAGCTGATCATCTTACAATATTGTTTTTACTTTGTATACAGAACATTTCACTTTGTATCAGTTCATGTAAGTCTTTCCTGGTTTTTCTAATAGCATCCTGTTCATCCTTTCTTTCTTTCTTTCTTTCTTTCGGGGAAATTGGGGTTAAGTGACTTGCCCAGGGTCACACAGCTAGTAAGTGTCAAGTGTCTGAGTCCATCTTTGAACTCAGGTCCTCCTGAATCCAGGGCTGGTGCTCTATCCACTGCGCCACCTAGCTGCTCCCTGCTCATCATTTCTTATAACACAATAGTGTTCCATCACAATCTCATCCCACAATTTGTGCAGCCATTCCCCAGTTGATGGGCATCTCCCCAATTTCAAAATCAACTTTTTGTTTTATATCTCGTTTTGGATACTGACCTAGTAGTAGTATTACTAGGTCAAAGAGCATGCATGGTTCTATAGCCCTTTGACCATAGTTCTGAATTGCTCTACAGAATGTTTGAATCAGTTTACAACTTCACCAAGAATGCATTAATGTCTCATTTTCACCATAGAGGATTCTAATAGAGAACATCTATCTAGTGCCTATTATGTGACAGGCACTGTGCTAAATGGTTTATAAATAATATCTCATTTGATCCTCAAGATAACCCTGAGAACATAGGTACTTAATAGTCTCATTTTACAATTGAAGATACTTGAGCAAGCAGAAGTTAACTGACTTGCTCAGAATTTGAACTGAGGCCCTCCTGGCTCCAGGTCAGGTCCTCTATCCACTATACCACCTAGCTGTGGATTCTCTTTACACAACATTATTTAAGGATAACTATTTCATCTGTCAGGATGCTTTTTAGATAATAATCTAGACCATTTAGATAATAAGGATCATGGTATAGTATATGCATGTACATATCTACTATACAATAATTCACACATTGTGGGAGTTCATTTAGAAATTCATAATGGAGAGAAAGAAAAACTCATAGATGTCAATTTATCTAGGTTCTAATTATCCAATACAATTTTGATTCAGCTGGGATATCTCTGAATTATGCATAATCTTAAATCAATATCCTCTTCTTTTTTTACATTTTTATTCAACTTTATTTTTATCTTCAGTTCCTAATTTTCTCCCTCACTCTCCACCTCAGTTGAGAAGGCTATTTAAAAAATATATATCGTGTTACAAAAATACATATAATCATGTAAAACTTATTCTGATATTATCTGTATCTGAAAGAAGGAAGGGAAGAGAAGAGGGGCATGCTTCATAAATTCGTTGGAATTCTAGTTGATCATTGCATTGATCAGAGTTCCTAAGTCTTTTAAAGTTTATGATGTTTTTAGTATCATTGTTATATATTTGTTCTATTTCCGTTCACTTCACTTTGCATCATACACATCTTTCCAGTTTTTTCTAAAAATCATCTGCTTCTTCAGTTCTTATAGCACAATAGTATTCCATCGCTTTATAAATGATATTGTAATTCTGTTCATATAATTCCTGTAGGCATCTTTACAGTTTAACTCCTGAGTATTTTATTCTGACTAGTTTTTTAAATGGAATTTCTCTTTCTACCTCTTTCTGCTCCATTTTCTTCGTGATATACAGAAATGCTAACAATTTGTATGGGTTTATCTTATGTTCTGCAACTTTGCAGAAGTTATTCATGGTTTTGGTTCCTTTTTTCATTGATTCTAGGGTTCTATAAATAAGTTATGTCATTGACAAAAAAAATTATAGTCTTATTTTCTTTTTTCTTATGCTTATTCCTTTAATTTCCTTTTCTTATTTTATTGTGATAGATAGTACTCCTGGTGCAATATTGAATAATAATGGTAATGATGGACATCTTTGTTTTACCACTGATTTTACTGGAAAGTCTTCTAGCTTATCCGTGTTACAGATAATGGTCACTCTTAGTTTTAGATACTATTTGTCATCTAAGCAAAGCTCCATTCTTTTCCATACTTTCTAGTGTTTTTTCACAGGAATGAATGTTGTATTGTGTGAAAAGCTTTTATCTATTAATAAAATCATATTATTTTTGTTATTTTATTAATCTGGTCAGTTATATTTATAGTTAGCATAAATATTAACCCACCCTCCATTCCTGGTATAAATCCAGCTTTGTCATAGTGTTTGATCTTTGTAATATATTGCTATAGCCTTACTAGGAATATCGATCTATAGTTTTTTTTCTTTCTTTTGACTCTTCTTGGCTTAGGTATCTAAACCGTATTTGTGTCAAAGGAATTTGGCAAGATCCATTTTTATGGTTAAAAACATTTGCTATAGTATTGGAATTATTGTTCTTTAAATGTTTGCTTTAATTCACTTGTAAATCCAGCTGGTCCTCGAGTTGTTTTTTCTTTAGGAGTTCATTTATGACTTATTTAATTTCTATTTAATTTCTTATTCTGTTAGTCTGGGCAGTTGTCAGTTTTATTGTCATATAATTGGTCAAAATAGTTCCTAATAATTGCTTTTATTTTTTCTTCATTAGTTGTGAATTCTGCTTTTTCTTTGTCAATACTGCTAATTTTAAAAAAAAAAAACTTTTTTTAATTCAAATTAGTTCACTACACAGATGGGACCCATACTTTCCACCCTGGATTTGTGATCTTGAAACGGGTAGTGGGTAACAAACTTGCCAGATGCCATCCACTCTTGTGCTCAACCCTAGCTTGGATCACTCTGCCCCCATTCTTCTTGCCATGGTGCCCTGTCTTAGCCCTCTTTCAGTTACTGGCTATTGGCATGTACCATGTTCCTGGCACCCCCAGTTTCTGCAGACTTCTCTTGTCTTCTCGCTAAAGTGCTACTCTGGTCTGGAAATGTGACTCCCTATGACTTTGTCTTCGCTTCCTAATCAGAACTAGATCTGGTGTATTTTCTAGATCTTCATGGAGCAGGTTTAGTAGAGACCAGGGCAATCCTCCTTCCTGTGACTCTGTCATCTTTACTGTGCCATCTTGCTGCCAACGAATATCCTCTTACCAAGCTTTTGTCATTCCCAAAACACTGCAGTGGTATAGGTGTTTTTCTTGTCATCTTAATCTTTAATGCACTTAAAATGAACCTACTGGCATATAGAATTAAAATGTAGACTTTCTTAAGTAAGCAACTATAGAATCTGAGGGGTTTTCCCAGTGGTATAATTTTACTGTTAAGTGGTCATATCATATCATATCATATCATTCTGAAATGCTAAGCAGTCATCTCAGTCTATGCAAAGTGTAACTAGTTATATATCAAAAGAAGTTAGACTATTCAAGTTGATGTTTTTCAGCATAATTTTTATATATGTTTGCATGTGGAAATGCCATCTGTCTTTTGTTTTTGTTTTTTGTTTGTTTGTTTTTGTTTGTTTTAGTGAGGCAATTGGGGTTAAGTGACTTGCCCAGGGTCACACAGCCAGTACATGTCAAGTGTCTGAGGCCGGATTTGAACTCAGGTCCTCCTGACTCCAGGGCTGGTGCTCTATCCACTGCGCCATCTAGCTGCCCCTATTTTGTCTTGTTTTTGTTTTTGTTTTTGTTTGTCTTTCAAAGATAACAAATTTATACTCAAACAATCAGTAGCAAAAATTGCATGATTATATCAATAGATGTTAAAAAAAAAAACTTACTTTGGGTTATTATTTCCAGTTAGTTCTGACTTTTGATTTTCTACTCTGTTCCCTATCTTATTTGATTTTAACTAATCTTTAAGAGGAGCTTGTTAGAAGAAAACCTTTAAGTTGACTTTTTTTTTTTTTTTTGGTGGGGCAATGAGGGTTAAGTGACTGGCCCAGAGCCACACAGCTAGTAAGTATCAAGTGTCTGAGGTTGGATTTGAACTCAGGTCCTCCTGAATGCAGGGCTGGTGCTCTATCCACTGTGCCACCTAGCTCCCCCCGAAGTTGACATTTTATTCTACCAAATCAAATGGTTTTTTATAGTTAACAAAACAGCTAGCACAACAGGACATGCTATACCTTTCCAGCCAATTATCTTCCTGTAGTGATGTGATCTATTGTAGAATATAATTTACAAATTCTTTCCTGTTCCTATTTCATATTTTAATAAAACATATTCTCAAAATATGGGTAGATTATTCTCATAAAGATTTTGGAGAGATGAGAAAGTAAGCATATTAGTTATTTTTCTTTATTATATTTGGGGGGATATAGGTAGTAATAATGTCCATGATTTTTTTTCCTAAGCATATGAAGTATCCTTCTTTTTCAGCAATTTTGGGAATCAATTCCTCAGTTCCCTGAAAGTTGTAGAATATCTCTTGTCCATATATTGTCTAAAAGTATTCATCTAGCTCATGGTTTAGTTCTCTACATGGCTACCGCTGAAAAAGAATTACCTTAACAAAAAACAAGCAAATTTCTGCTTGCACAGCTTTTTTTAAATCCAGCGCTTTCTTAGTTCAGAATCTCAGGTTATATTTCTAGTTTTCATAGTGTCTAATTCATCTTCTTAATGATGACTTTAAAAATATTTATTATTAAAGAATATCTTTCAATCTGTTATTTCGATTCTGGCCATTTTTGCTACTATCTTGTTTTTCTTCTTTATTGGGTCATGGTTTCTTTTCTTTTTTGATCTGAATAATAAAAAGTCTTCAGAAGCCACAAGGGATCTGCTTCATAGTATGAAGATCAACTAAAAGGTCAAGATTCTCAAGAGAAACAATGAAAAAAAGTATGGGGATGGAGGTGGCTAGTGGTACCAGAAATGAACTCTGCAATGCAATAATCATCAAAACAATTTAATACTGAAAAAAAAATAAGAGATGTTGATCACTGGAACAGATTAGGTACACAGCATACAAAAACAAACATACTAACAGTGTTAAATAAACCCATAGACATAAGGGCTCATTATTTGACAAAAACAGCTGGGTAAACTGGCAGTCTGACAGAAATTAGATTTAAAGCATCTTAACCCATATACCACAATGAATGCTAAATGCATAAGTGGCCAGATATAAAAAGTCACATAATAATGAATTTAGGAGACCAAAGAAAGAAATGCTTTCACCACTATAAACTAGAGAAAAGCTCATGACCAAAGTATAAAGAGAATCACAAGAAGATAAAATGCACAATTTTAATCACATAAAATTGAAAAAGGTTTTCGCAAACAAAACTAATACAGTTAAAATGAGAAAGAATTAACTGGGGAAAATCTTTGGCGCGAGTTACTCTGAGAAAGGACTCTTTTAATAGATCTGTAAGAACTGATTAATATAGATATAAACAAGATACATATTAATATACATATAAACATTCCCCAGGAGATAACCAGTCCAAAGATATGGTCATGTAAGTCTCAAAGGAAGAAATTCAAGCTATCAGTGACCTTATGCAAAATGCTCCAAATTACTGATAATCTGACAAAGACAAATGAAAACAATTCAGTGTTCTACCTCCCATGTAGCAGATTGGCAAAGCTGACCAAAAAGGAAAAATGAAAATTACTGGAGGAGTGCAGGACAACAAGAACATTGGTTGGTAGAGCTGTGAATAGAGTCAGCCGTTCTGGAAAGCAGTTTTGTACTGCACACCCAAAGTCACTCAACGGCATCACCTTCAGACCAGCGATAACACTCCTAGGTCTTTACTGCAGAGAAAGAGGGAAAGGATCCAGAGGCACAACATTTTTTTTTTTGATAGCGGCTCTTTTTCTGGTAGCAAAGAACTGAAAAATAAAGGGGTGCTCATCAACTCAAGAATTGTTCAACCATGAAATATGAATGGAGTACAATGTTATTGACCCCTAGGAATGATGTACAGTTTCAGAAAAGCCAGGGAAAACTTGTAAGAACATAAAGTGAGCAGAAGCAAGAGAACAATTTATGCAACAACATTGTAATTACAGAATCTCTGAAAGTCTTGGGGGGGGGGCAATGGTGGTTAAGTGACTTGCCCAGGGTCACACAGCTAGTAAGTGTCAAGTGTCTGAGGCCAGATTTGAACTCAGGTACTCCTGAATCCAGGGCCAGTGCTTTATCCACTGCGCCACCTAGTTACCCCCTCTGAAAGTCTTAATAACTCAAATCAATATAGTGATGAACCATGATTCCAAAGGACTGATGATAAATCATGCCACTCGCGACTTTCTGATAGACATAATGCATAATGAAATATAATTTTTTGACATGCCCAGAGTGGGATTTTGTTTTGCCAGATTATGTGTATTTTTTACAATGGTTTTATTTTGTTTTAATTGTGGATCAAGGTGAAAAGGAAAGGGGAACTAACAGTAGGGCTCCCTCTCCTCCAATAAAAAAGATGGTCTTTTAAAGTACTTTTTTTAATGCACAGAGGATAACAGAAGAAAGGTCAGAAAGAAACACTAACTAACCAGATAGCTTTGAAAGTTGTTACATGTTGAATTTCTTTTTTTTTTAATTAATAAAGTATTTTATTTTTTTCCCGTTACATGTAAAGATAGTTCTCAATTTTTGTTTATACAAGCTTTACAATTTCAGATTTTTCTCCCTCCCTCCCCCCTCCCCTAGACAGCAAGTAATCTGATATAGGTTATATATATATATATATATACACACACACACACACACACACACATAATAACATTAATCCTATTCTTGCATTAGTCATGTTATAAGAGAAAAAATCAGAGCAATGATGAAAAACCTCAAAATAGAAAAAAACAACAGCACCAAAACCAAAAGAAATATATGGTTCATTCAGCATCTATACTCCACAGTTCTTTTTTTTTTTTTTCCTGGATTTGGAGATCCTCTTCTATCATGAGTTCCCTGGAACTCTTCTGTACCATTGCATTGGTGAGAAGAATACAGTCCATCACAGTAGATCAACACACAATGTTGATGATACCGTGTACAATGTTCTTCTGGTTCTGCTCATCTCACTCATCATCAGCCCATGCAAGACCCTCCAGGTTTCTCTGAATTCCTCCTGCTCATCTTTTCTTACAGCACAATAGTATTCCATTGTATTCATATACCACAACTTGTCCAGCCATTCCCCAATTGATGGGCATCCCCATAACTTCCAATTCCTTGCCACCACATAAAGAGCAGCTATAAATATTTTTGTACATGTGGGTCCCTTTGCCCTTTCCATGATTTTTTTGGGAAAAAGACCCAAAAGTGGTATTGCTGGGGCAAAGGGTATGCACAGCTTTATCGCCCTTTGGGCATAATTCCAAATTGCTCTCCAGAATGGTTGGATCAGTTCACAGCTCTACCAACAATCATGCTGAATTTCTTAAAAGGAAAGTCTCTATGTGACAGAGACTCGGTTTCATGGACAATCATATCCAATTCATGGATAATCCTTTTTTTTTTCTACTTCATATATGGAAATGCTTATTTTATTTGATGTCTGAATTCAAAATAAATTAAAGAAATACAAAGCATGCAAATCATTTCCAGAAAAAGCCACAAGCTGTAGATTTATTTGTATCAGTGAAGGAAAAATTAGTGTTAATACCTCAAGCAGAAATAGGTATTTTTCTAACTTCTATTTACAATTCATCTTGTACTTTTTCCACCTGAGTATTCGAGATTTCCTGGAACCTCAGTGTAACACTGCATCTTCACTCAAGCAGCTGTAGAATGTTTTCACTGGATTGAAATGTGTGGTTAGAGATAAATAAGTAACAGGGTTCATTTTGCCAAAAGAATTAATTTAATCAAACCTTTCAAGCCCAGTTACATTTTTTTTTTTAAGTATTAAGGCCTTAATATCATCAAAGTATTATCTTTATCTGCTTCTATGTAGTTTAGTGCAAATGAGTTTATCCATTACAGGTATTATAGATATTACATTGCCCTAGAAAATGTCATTTTACAATAACATATTTAAAATTCATCATAACCAAACTTCACCTTTAAACATCACTATAATATTATTTGCCCGAGGTGGTAATTGCATGGTCATCAATATTGTGAGCTAGAGTGTAAGACCTAGCAGCAGTCACTCTTTTGAAAGGCCACCTATTTCCTGTCTATTGCTTAGTTTGCATGCATAAACATTAGTTCTATGACATTAATTATATATTTCTATAACATTATATTATTATTATTTTATAACATTAGCTATTGTAATACATTTTTAAAGCAGTTAATGATATTAGGAAAGCTAATTCTTTACATTTTTATCCAGAAATATCAAATTTATTTGAAAGGATGATTTCATTTAAATCCTAATATATGCAATGTGCAAATGGTGGTAGAGAGGAAAAACAATAAACTAAAGGTCCTGCCCTCAAGATGCTTATAATTTATGGAGTAGATATGGGAAGAAATAAGAAATGTACACAAAAAAAATTACAAGTTAGAATATGTGAACATGAAAACATTTTAGGGTCCTGAGACAGATGAAGGGGAAGTTGCTCCATCTAATTCTTTCTGGAAGGTACATAAGGCTTATTTAGGCTTGATGTCAGGAAAAAATTAGAACAGAATTGTCCAGAAGTGGAGTTGGCTATGTTAAGAGGTGGTGGATTCCTACTTATTGGAGATTTTTGAGCAGAACCTTAATAACTACTTGGGAGCTATGTTATATAAATAAATGTTTATGTTATATGAATAAATATTCTATAAGTATTCATCAAATAAATTCCTAGATTTCTATCTGATATTTATTGGTCTCTTCCAGTTCTTATTTTGTAAATAGAGGAAGGTTCTTGAAAGAGGCAGCTTCCCCCCCCCCCCTTTAGTGAGGCAATTGGGGTTAAGTGACTTGCCCAGGGTCACACAGCTAGTAAGTGTTAAGTGTCTGAGGTTGGATTTGAACTCAGGTCCTCCTGACTCCAAGACCAGTGCTCTATCCATTGCGCCACCTAGCTGCCCCAAGAGGCAGCATTTTAGTTGGACTTTGATGGACAGAAAGGATGTTCATGGAACTGGGAAGGGAAGGGCATTCTATATTTAAGGAAATTATATTAATAAAATTATATTAATGAAAAAATATTCACAAAGCTAGAGAAATGAGAAAGCAAAGAACCATTCCCCAAACAAGGAGTAATTCATTTTACAATGACAAACTCTGTAGACAGAGGGAAAGTATTGTGAATTATAACTGCAGCCAGAATGTGGAGCACCTTGAATGATAGCCTGTGGAGTTTGATCTTTATGTGGTAGGTAGTATTGAACTTTTCAGCAGTGAAGCAACATGATCTTTTTACTTGTACACTAGGAAGACCACTTTGGTCACTTAGAAATGAACTCCATAGTTTTTGACTGGTAAGTACAAATGTGTTGGCATACAGAATCACAGAATTTAACTTAAAAGGAATAAATTTGATGTAATATATGATGCAAAGTAGAGTTTGCTTAAGGCCCCCCACATTCAAGTGACAGTTTTACAACCGTTCCAAATGAACACTTGACTTGGGAGGAAAAAAAATCTTGTGCTGTTCAGAGTATTAATAGCCTCTGTACTTTCTTTTGTAGGCAAGAAGCTCTCCTTGCTGCCATTAGTGAAAAAGATGCCAACATAGCTCTTTTGGAACTTTCATCCTCCAAGAAGAAGACCCAAGATGAGGTAGCTGCACTGAAACGTGAGAAGGATCGTCTGGTGCAGCAACTTAAACAGCAGGTATGACTAAAGGAACAGTGGTAATCAAATTGGAGAAGGGCCCTCTAGAGCTATGTCTCCATTTCATTCCAAAATGTTTCCTTCCTTCCTTCCTTCCTTCCTCCCTTCCTTCCTCCCTCCCTCCCTCTGGTTTAAAGTGCCATACGTCTCAGATAGTTCATTTCTAATTACATATGCCAAGTTGGCCTTTGTAAATAAATGAGCTCATCTTTATTACAGATCTTTTTTCTCTGAATCTGATATGTATGGTTTTCTAGAGAAGCACAGCCACAAGTTCCTAGGTACCTACCTCAATACATTTTGTGCTACTGCTGGATTAAGGGGGTAAAAAGTTATACCCTATCTGTTTACTCTAGAACAGAAGCTCTTAACCTGGGGTCCATGAACTTTTTTGCAAAAATATTTTGAATTGTATTTCAGTGTAATTGACTTCCTTTGTAAGCCTATTTTATTTTTTAATTTTAAAACATTCTTCTTGGGGGGGGGGGCAATGAGGGTTAAGTGACTTGTCCAGGGTCACACAGCTAGTAAGTGTCAAGTGTCTGGGGTCAGATTTGAACTCAGGTCCTCCTGAGTCCAGTGCCAGTACTTTATCCACTGGGCCACCTAGCTGCCCCTAAAACATTATTCTGAGGAGTCTAGAGGCTTCACTGGACTGTCAGAAAAGGTGAGGGAGGCTATATCAAGTAATAGAAAGTGATTGTGGTATAAAGAACAAAAGACATCATAAAGCAAAAAAAAGAAAGATGTATGATTAGAAAAAGTAAGAGCAATGTATAACGGATGAACTACCCTTATGCCACATTGGTATGTATATATAATGTCAAGACACCAGTCAACAAGCATTTTTTAAACACTTAATATATACCAGGCATTGTGCCAAAGACAATCCCTGCTCTCAAAGATCTTCTAATCTCATGGTGGAGACAACATGCAAATACCTATATACAAACAAGATATATATAGGAGAAATTGGAGAAGATCTTGGAGAGAAAGGTTTCTTGTAGAAGATAGGGTTTTAGCTGAGTCTTGTAAGACAGGAGGTAGAGATAAAGATGTAGAACATTCTAGGCAATGAGGAATAGCCGATGAAAATGCCCAAAGTTGGGAGATAGAGTTTCTTATATAAGGAGCTGCAAAGAGGCCCCTCTCAATATATTACAGAGTATACGGGGGTTAGTAAATTGCAGTAAAACTCGAAAGGTAGGATTGTGCCAGATCGTAAAGAGTTTTAAGTGCCAAACAGGGTATTTAATATTTGGTCCTAGAGGTAGTAAGAAACCAAGAGAATTTAGTGATTGGGAGTGATAGGTTAAATCTGTGGTTTAGGAAGATCAGTTTGACAGATGATTGGAGGATAGACCAGAATGAGGAGAGACTTGAAGCAGAGAGACTAGCATTAGGCTATTGTGGTAGTCCAGGCATGAAGAAATGAGGCCCTGCATTAAAGTGGTGACAGTATTGGAAGACTAAAAAGCCATATCCTAGATATGTGATGAAAGTAAAACCAACAGGAATTGGAAACATTGGATGTGGGGAATGAGAGGGTAAAGAGTCAAGGATGACTCTAATATCATAAACCTGAATTACTGTAATATAGTGTCCTTTAAGAGTAATAGTGAAGTTTGAAAGAAGGAAGGATTTCTGGAAGAACTTTAATATGTTGGACAGGAAACAAATAAATTTACCACAAAATTCTAAATTTAACTATATGGCAATTCTCAATTAATTCTAAATTCATATATACTTACTATATGTGAATGTCTCAAATCCTACAACAATATTATCCACTTAAGGGTGAAGCTGGAACAGTTCTGAGGGGAACTGTGATGATTTCTCCAGATTGTGCTTTTTTTTCCCTCTCCCATGCATGGTTTCACAATCCTACCCACTTACAATACATCTGGGTTTATATGAAAGCAAAGAAAGGAGATTTCTGCCAAAGACATTTTGATTCTTTAATTTCTCTAAGAGCATGTATTTAAAGCTTGGATGAGGGAGAGGCCTTTTGGAAAGAAGATATGGCATCAATGTTGTTTTAATTTAAAGCTCCTAGACTTGAATTGCAAGAATGTGTCTCCATCTAGAGACATTTCCTTACAGAATCCTAACACAGAATTAACTTGGACTAGGCTTTCCAGTAAATGGAACATCTGAATCCTGGTTGGTTGTTGGCATTCACGTGGGGCCATTGCCATCATGAGATGTAGGCGGGGAAAGGATTTAAAAAGTGGAGGTCATTATCTAACGTGGTCCTGATTTATTCACACACCACCCCTAGGGTAGTTTGTCTCTCTGACTCATTTATGGCAAAGCAGTCACTGGGGAGACTTTTTCTGAAAGAGGGAGGGTCAATGCAAGAAAACAGAGCTAAAGGTTGTCTAATAAAGTCCAGATGTGCTGTGGTGCGTGCCAGCCAGTATGTTCAGATTATAAGTCATGGCCTGCTGTGCTTGTTAAGCCAGCACCAGCAATGGAATTAAGTAAAACTAGAGAGAATTCTTTATGTCATTAATATAATCTATTCAGTGGCAGTCTTTCACAAGGTGATCTTTCTGAGTATTTTTTCCCTTTTTAAGTAAAGATTTTTATAATTTTCATATAATAATTGCTACAGTTTGAAAGTCTTGTTTTTTCAGTAGAGTTGTAAAATTTGTTAAAAGGTGGGTTAGAGTTTTAGTTAATTTCAGAGATTAGAAAGCTCAATGCTAAAAAGGTTCCTCTTTGTTTTATTTAGTTTTACTTTTAAAAATGTTTTGAAATTGGATTTGGATTTAACATCAGTTATGTGTAGTTATATCCTGACTCCTTCCTGATAAGTCCTCCTTTCCAACAAAGTGTCAGAGGATCTGAGTTCTGTGTCCTGTCTCTGTCATTTAATATTTCTGCAACTTTGGATGAGTGACTTATCCTCAATGGGACATAGTTTCCTTGACTGTGAAATGAAGTGTTAGGCTAGATGACCTCGAAGATGCCTTTCTGCCCTAAAATCTGGGATTTTCACAAGAAAGTAGGTCAAATGACCAAAAAGATAGAAAATCAACTGATTTTTTTTTCTGTGATTCTCGTGACCTCTCAAGATACTGTAAAACAATAATACACAAGGTAATTGCAGCTGTCTCCATAGACTTAGATATCAAGAACCCTTCAGAAATAACAGCCTAATTAATTAACAGCAGAGAAGGATAATCCTTACCATGTTTACCCAGCACCCTCTTCACCACTAGCCCCTAGACTCTGGCAGGGTTGTACAACAAGGACCCAGGGGCTTATGCTATGGCTTCCACTTAGCAATTCTCTTCCTGCTGATACAGTCTCTGCCAGCACATACTGGCCCTGCTGTCATGACGTTATTCTGTTAAAGTAAGCAATAATAATTAGTTCTTCACCCCACCCCACTCCACTCAGCAGTTTCTGGTTTAGAGGAGAATGTGAGGAAAATGAGGATCCACCAGGACTGAAGGTTTAGGGACTGCCATTCAGTGGGACTTAGTCCTATCCTCCCAGAAGTCACTGGAAGCAGGGACCATGGCAAAAAGTGAATTCCCCAGTGTGAGAGAAGACTGAGATAGTTTTGAGATCCTACCCTTAGAGGAATCCATCATCAAAGGGGAAGAGTCAGAAAGTGAGCAATAGAGTATTAAAAGGAAAAAATGACTGAAATGTCTAATGATCTCAGGAAGAAAAAAAAACTAATTTTAAAACCTTGGGCACTAGTAGATAAATCAACTGGGAAGACATTAATAAGAGAAGGTAAGATGCCGTTCAGAATATCTTACTAAGTCTAATTGTCTCTGGATAAATATTGCAAGCAAATTGGAAATGAATCAGTACCTGATAAGGTGGAGGACCCTGTACATTTCCAGTAGAGCATGATATCTCAGCATGATGTTTCCATTTGGTTCAAGAAACAAGAAGTGTGTGAGTGGAATTTATGACCTGCCAACCACAAAAAGTTGGCAGAATAGAAGAACTTGACAAGAAACAAAAGAGGAAAAAAAACCAATTGGAAATGCAAATACACAAAAGTGAAGGGCATTCTAAAAGAAGAAAAGCAAAAGGCTTTAAAAGAGCAAATAATCTGAGTACAAGAAAAACACATTGACATCAAATATAGGATGTGTAAAGACAACTAAGGTACCTCATCCAGAAGAAAAGTTTTAAAAAAAAAACAAACCTGACTTTTATAATGCATGAAATAATATGCATTATATAAGAAAACTACCCAGAACTTCTGAACACATTAGAGTATCCATTAAAAGAATGCAAAGTTCTCTTCCAGAGGAAAAAAAAATATTTAAAACCTGTGCTGCAAACTCCAAAACACATATTAGTTAACATTAACAATTTGAATGATAAAGAGCAAGTTCTATAAGTGACCAGAAGAAAGACCTTCATATATAAAGGAAAGGAAAGGAACTACAAATGGCAGAGTGCTAATCTATACCCAATGAAACCATATAAAGGAATAGAATAATGTATTTGGAAAAGCAGAGGAACTTGAGATACAACCCAAAGTGACATAAAGTTGAGCCAAAACGTCAATCAACCAAAAAGCATGATTGATCAATAAAGGATAATCATTTGAAGGATTTTTAAAATAAAGGTAAAACCCCAGACATAAGTAAATAATTTGCTTTGCAAGCAACTCAGGTAATAGAAACCCAAGAATAACAAATTATACAGCAACCAAAACAGGCACAAGTAATAAATCCCCCCCTTCCAAAAAGGGAGAAAAAAGAGGGGCATAGGGATTTTAAATTAATATAATCTGTAGGGGTTTGGTTACCTTTATGGACAGCATCCTGACTCAGGAGAAAGGTAATCAGAGTTCCTGGGGGCAGCTGATAAGAAGAAAGGTGGTAAGGCAAAAAGTTTTCTAAACTCTAACAGACAAAAAAAAAATGAAGGGGAGGAGAAGAAACTACTTACAGAAAGGAAAAAGATGAAGAATTACATATTTAGATAAAAGAAATAAAGAGAACTGAATTAGTATATTAAGTAAGTAAAATTCAAAATTAGTGAAAGAGGTGACAAAAGGGGGAAGGAGTTCAGGGTGGGAATTCATTCTGTGGGAACAGTGTTCCCTTAAGGTAGATTAAGGGGAAAAAAAAACCTGAAGAGAAAACATACTATCTTTACAAAGGAAAAAGAACAAAAAAGAAAAGAACAATATTAGAAACAAATGTAGGAAAACAAACTTAACTTTTATAGCTTTAAATGTGAATGGGTTAAATAATCCAATAAAATGAAAAAAGTGACATTGGATTTTTTTTTAAACCTACGATCTGTTCCAAGAAACACAATTAAAAAAAAAAAAGAAACGTACAGAGTAAAATGAGGGACTGGAACAAAATTTAGTTTGCATCAGGTAAATTTAAAAAGCAGAAATTGCTATTATGCTATCAGAAAGCAAAAATTAACAACATGAAAAGATAAATAAAAATAACATTTGCTGAAACGAATCATAGACAGAGCGGTATCAGTATTGAACTCATATGCTCCAAATACCTTAGTATCTATATTCATGAATGAAAAATTAACTGAATTTTGAGAAGACTTAGAGAATAATGCAACAATAGGAGACTTTAATATCCCTCTTCCAGTTTTCAATAAATATAAAAGAAAGTCAACAAAAGGGAAAATACAGAATCGAACAAATTGTTAGAAAAATAGAATTAAAGGATTGATTTGTGATATATTCTAAATGAGGCTACTGCCAAATAAACATTTCTCAAAACCATAAGAAACCTTTATAAAAATTGACCATTTATTAGGGAACAGAGATATGACAAACAAATGTTAAAATGTCAGACCATAATATAAAAATGGGGTAGCTAGGTGGCACAGTGGATAAAGTACCGGCCCTGGATTCAGGAGGACATGAGTTCAAATCCGGCCTCAGACACTTGGCACTTACTAGCTGTGTGACCCTGGGCAAGTCGCTTAACCCTCATTGTCCCATCCTCTTCCCCCCCCCCCCCCCCCGGCCCACAAAATCTCATAATGTAATAAAAAATACTGATCAGTTCAGGGACTACAAACAAAAAGACACAGACCTACCTGTAGACTTAACAGCAGAATCTTAGATAACAAGTGTATCAAAGAACAAATCACAGAAACAGTGAATGATTATGCAAAAAAAAAATGATAATGATGAATATACCAAATTTCTGGAATGCAGTTAATACAGTTCTTGGGGGGAAATTTAGATCCATAAAACATCCTTTAACAAAAAAGAAATCGCAAAAATTAAGTAACCGAATATGTACTAAAAAATTCTAAAATAAGTAAACCTAACGTAAGCATAAAAGAGGAGTTATTAAAAATTGGGAAAACAAATTAGATACCAAAAAAACCCTATAGAAGTGATAAAAATTAGAAGCTAGCTCTTTGAAAAAACTAACAAAATTGATAAATTTTTTGACCAATCTGAATAAAAATTAAAGGTTTAAAAATCAAATCAATAATACAGCAAATAAGGGGAAATTACAACAAAATTGGAAGAATTTTTTAAAAATTAGCAGAACCTACCAGTTCTTTTTTGTTTTGGTTTGGTTTTTTGTTTTGGTTTTTGTTTTTTGGTGAGGCAATTGGGGTTAAGTGACTTGCCCAGGATCACACAGCCAATAAGTGTCAAGTGACTGAGGCCAGACCTAAACTCAGGTCCTCCTGACTCCAGGGCTGGTGCTCTATCCACTGCGCCACCTAGCTGCCCAGAACCTACCAGTTCTGAAGAGACAATTATATGCTAATAAAACTAAGAATGAAAAAAAATAGAGGAATGGATTAAAAAATATAAAATACAAAGATGAACAGAAAGGCAATAATCCTGTCTCAGAAAAGAAAATAGAATTAGCTAAACAAACTTCCAAGACAAAGGGGTTGGAATTCCTGATCATGATGGAGAATTTTATGGAATTTTTTTTGTGTATGTGTGTGTGTGTGTGTGTGTGTGTGTGTGTGAGGCAATTGGGGTTAAGTGACTTGCCCAGGGTCACACAGCTAGTAAGTGTTAAGTGTCTGAGGCTGGATAAAAAGTTGATTCCAATACTACACAAATTAATCTCCAGAATTAAGAGGGTCCTATACTGAATTCATTTTTTTTTTACATATAAGGTATTTTATTTTTTCCATTACATATAAAAATAGTTCTCAACTTTTGTTTATACAAGCTTTACAATTTCAGATTTTTCTCCCTCCCTCCCCCCTCCCCTAGACAGCAGGTAATCTGATATAGGTTATATCTATATATCTATATCTATATACATATACGTATATATATATATACATAATAACATTAATCCTATTTCTGCATTAGTCCTGTTATAAGAGAAAAAAAGAGCAATGATGCAAAACCTCAAAATAGGAAAAAAAAAACACAACAGCACCAAAAACAAAAGAAATAGTATGGTTCATTCAGCATCTATACTCCACAGTTCTTTTTTTTTTTCTTGGATTTGGAGATCCTCTTCTATCATGAGTTCCCTGGAACTCTTCTGTACCATTGCATTGGTGAGAAGAATATAGTCCATCACAGTAGATCAACACTCAATGTTGATGATACTGTGTACAATGTTCTTCTGGTTCTGCTCATCTCACTCATCATCAGCCCATGCAAGACCCTCCAGGTTTCTCTGAACTCCTCCTGCTCATCGTTTCTTAAAGCACAATAGTATTCCATTGTATTCATATACCACAACTTGTCCAGCCATTCCCCAATTGATGGGCATCCCCTCAACTTCCAATTCCTTGCCACCACATAAAAAGCAGCTATAAATATTTTTGTACATGTGAGTCCCTTTCCCCTTTCCATGATATACTAAATTCATTTTAATGAGACAAATATAGGCCTAATATAAATAAAACTATGGAGACCTATAAACTTATATCTTTAATATTGATTTAAATATTGTAAATAAAATCCCATCCAGAAAATCTACAAACAGTTCATCCAATAAATCATACATTATGACCAAGTTGGATTTAAACCAGGAATATAAAGATCGTTTAACTTTTTAAAAAATAGCATAATTAATCATAATCAAAGCCAGAACTTCCTTAACCCACATGTTTATCTCAATAAATGCAAAAACATTCCTTGACAAACTAAAACACTTACTTTTGTTAAAGATAAAATCTGCAAAGTATAGGCAAAGCATACAAAGACTTTTATTTATTTTCTTATTTATTTATTTTGCCGGACAATGAGGGTTAAGTGACTTGCCCAGGGTTATACAGCCAGTAAGTGTCAAGTGTCTGAGGTCAGATTTGAACTCACATACTCCTGAATCCAGGGTCAGTGCTTTATCCACTGTACCACCTACTTGCCCCCTATTTTATTTTATTTATTTGGTTGTTTTTTTGCGGGGCAATGAGGGAAGGACTTTTTAAAAATATAAGAAGTATCTGTCTAAAACCAACAGGAGTACAAGGATACCCAGTCCCCTTGCTGTTATTTCTTGTTTCTGTAAATGTTATCAGTAGCCCTAAAATGAGAAAGAAATTAAAGGTATTACTATAGGTAAAAAGGAGATAAGATTATTTGCTAATGATATGATGGTTTATTTATAACAACAAATGGTAATAACAACAGCAGCAAAACATAAGAGGGAAAGTCTCATTCCAAATGTTTCCAAAATATGGGAAGCAACTCACCAGGGCACATAAGATACTTATTCTCTAAGAAAAACAAACAAACAACTAAATAGCTTGAGGAACAGTTTTTTCTCATTATTAGGCCGCATCAATACAACAAAAATGACAATACAACCAAAGTTAATTTGCAATTTTAATGCTTCACCATTCAAACTATTGAAAGAATATCCTACAGAATTCAATAAAATAGTAAAATTCATTTGACAAAAAGAAAAAAAGATCTATAGTAACAAGGGAAATAAATTTTAAAAGCAAGGATGAATAGAGAACGGCCCTTTCTGGGGAATAATACCTCATACTATATTATAAGAAGTAGTCATCAAAATCATTTGACTTTGGTTTAAAAATAAGAGAAGTAGATTAGTGGTACAGACCAGGCAAATAATGTAACTCAGTAACCTAGTGTTTGATGAAATAGAAAGCAAATTACTTAGGAAAAACTTAACTATTTGAAAAAAATGCCTTGGGAAAACTGGAAAACAATCTGGCAGATATAACTATTAACTATATAAAAGAATGTTCCAAATCACTAATAATTCAAATTTCTCAAAAAGAAAATTTCTCAAAGAGAAATTCAAATTTAAAAACAAATCTGAAATTTTATTTGCCATCTAACCATTTGGCAAAGATGCAGAAAGATGGGAGGAGACAGTATTTGAGTAGTTGTGGAATGATAGTTTCACTCATCCTTTGTTGATGGACCTACATGTATATCATTATAACCATTTTAGGAAACAATTTGCAATTATGCAGATAAAGTGACTGAAATTTCCATATCCTTTGACCAAGAATTTTCATTCCTAGGTTTATAATCCAAGGAAGTCATTGATAAGAAGGTCCCCATACATATCAAAATATTTATAGCAATACTTTTTTGGCAGCAAACAATTAAAAGTAAAGTCAATGCATATTAAATGGGTAATGGCTAAATAAGTTTTAGCACATGAATGTGATAGAATATTACTGCACTGAATGAAATGATAAATATAATGAATACAAAGCAGTGTAGAATGATTTACAATAAAGTAAGCAGAGCCAAGCAAACAAAATTCACAATGACTACAACAAAATAGAAAGAACAGCAACAAAGCAAATCAGTAGTGAATATTGTAAAATTTAAAAGAATGAGAATGACCCCAAAGAAGAAATAGTAGAAGGCACCCTCACCCAACTCTTTTGCAGAAATGGAAGGTCCATAGATGTGGTACATTGCATATGTTGTCAAGCTTTATTCATGTTCAGGCAAATATTGCAGTGAAACAAGTCACATGAATTTGGGGGGTTCCCAGTGCATATAAAAGTCATGTTTACACTATCTTTTAGTCTATTAAGTGTGCAATAGTATTATGTCTAAAAAATATCCAACATACATACCTTAATTTTAAAAATACTTTATTGCTAAAAATGCTAACTATCACCTGAGCCTTTGGTGAGTCATAATCTTTTTCTGCTAGAGGGTCTTGCCTCTAAGTTAATGGCTGCTGACTGATCAGCAATGGTGATTGTTGAAGGCTGCAATTGCTGTGGCAGTTTCTTAAAGATAATAATGAAGTTTGCCATATTGATTGATTCTTCCTTTCACTTGAACACTTAGAGGCCATTCTACAATGGTTATTAATTGACTTGATTTCAATATCATTGTGTCTCAGAGAATGGGGAAGCCTGAAGAAAGGAGAGAAATGGGGGAACAGCCGATTGGTGGAGCAATCAGAACACACATAACATTTATCAATTAAATTCACCATCTTGTATGGGTGCAGTTCATGGCACTCCAAAACAATAACAATACTAATATCAAAGGTCACTTATCACAGATCACCATAACATATAATAATAATGGAAAGGCTTGAAGTATTGTGAGAATTACCACAGTGTGACAGAGACATGATGTGAGCAAATGATGTTGGAAAAATGGTGCCAGCAGACTTGCTCAATGGAAGGTTGCCACAAACTTTCAATTTGTTTAAAAAAACAAATACACAGTATCTTCAAAGTGCAATAAAACAAAGCACAATAAAATGAGATATGCCTGTATTGATTAGTTTTGTTGGTTTTTTTTCCTTTTAAAACCATTATTTGTTATATTGAATAGCTCTCTTGAAAGCTAGAGTAAAAAGGATAATAGAAGAAATTTTAGTGATGTAAAAAAGAAAATATTTTGAAAATTTATTTTGAAAGTTTGTTTAACTTTGCAGCTAGGTGGCCCAGTGGATAGAGCACCGGCCCTGGAGTCAGGAGTACCAGAGTTCAAATCCGGCCTCAGACACTTAACACTTACTAGCTGTGTGACCCCGGGCAAGTTACTTAACCCCAATTGCCTCACTAAAAAAAGAAAAAGAAAAAGAAAGTTAAACAAAATCAGCCAATACCCAGGACCAAACAACAAGACATGCTTGATACTTGTAGGGAATAATTTTTGGCCCATCCCCTTCTCACTCTGAATATAAACTTACATATTTTAGTTTTAAAATGTAGTAATGTTAGGTTTTGGGGGGTTTTTCAGTATGGATTTTGTTGCTGCCCTCTCTGGAAGATCCCTATACAAGGTAAAGCACTAGTATCAATTTATGCCCAGGTAAGGTCAACCCATAATTAGATAAACCTCTAGTGGAGGAAGGAGTAATGTTCACCTTGGGAAGATCAAGTGAAAACCAGAAAGTCAGATTAAATTAATACCATTTTATCTGTGGTACACCCACCCAGATTAAGAAGCTAAAACAAGCATTAAGACCAGCAGAATTCCAGGACTTGGAAGTACATACTATATTAGGAAATTAAAATTCAGGAATTGTCAAGAATGTATCATTTGTCAACTTGATTAGGTTTTTGTATTTTGACTATTTATGTTGTTTACTTCAACCTGGCAGTGATGTGTCAAATGTAGCACTGGATTGGATCCACCAACCTTCTCCTAACTCATTTGTCATTATTTGGTATTATGCTTATTCATTTCTTTTTCTGTATTTTTCATGCTAGTTATGTAACTATCATATCCTTATTTACATAGATTAATTAGTTTGAAAGAAAGAATAACACTGAAGTTGCAAAACTACACCAGGTATAAATTGACCTCTGGGGTAACAGAGTTGTTAGTATGTGCTCAGTGTTAGGCATTATACCTAGATTTGCCTTTAGAGATCTACTAAGATAATTTGTTTTACTTGACTGTACTTATTTCTGGACTGTATTTCTCTCCCAGGGAGGGAAAGAGTCATTGGGTAGTAAATCTGCTTCTTTTTTTTTTTTTAAGTACATCAGTGGGGCAGCTAGGTGGTTCAGTGGATAGAGCACCGGCCATGGAGTCAGGAGGACCTGAGTTTAAATCCAGCCTCAGACACTTAACACTTACCAGCTGTGTGACCCTGGGCAAGTCACTTAACCCCAATTGCCTCACCAAAAACAACAACAACAAAAAGTACATCAGTGAAACACTTAAAAACAGAACAGGGGCAGCTAGGTGGCGCAGTGGATAGAGCACCGGCCCTGTATTCAGGAGGACCTGAGTTCAAATCCGGCCTCAGACACTTGACACTTACTAGCTGTGTGACCCTGGGTAAGTCACTTAACTCCAATTGCCTCACTAAAAAAAAAAAAAAAAGCAAAACAAAAACAGAACAAAAGAAAGGCTGCCATCAAAACATTGTTGTGATTCATTTATAATCTTTAGCCCATGGCAGCTTTTCTACTTTAGAATGATCGTGACTATAGAGAAGGGTTTGTTCCCTTGGGTCTTTGACTTGTAGGTAATTAAGCAAGATTATCAGCTTTAAGCTACATCACTCATGTACACGAACATGCATGAAGTGATAGGCCATTAGTATCTCATTGTCAGAACAGCCAGCCAAAAAGCCAGTTATGGAGTGAATGTACATGAGTGTGTGTGTTGTGTGTTTTCATTGTATTAGGTGAAAGAGGAATTTAGGAGGAGGAAAAGAACCACAGCTTGGAGGAAATAGGGGGATGGGATTTGACAGCAGTGAGAACACAGAGGTTCTTAAGTCTTGTTTAGCTTCTGATATTTCTCCTAAAAAATAATATTTGCACTAGAAATGACAGGAATATGGTTCCCAGGATATGTAAGGAGATAGATAGTAAGACATCATCTAATTGTTTTTTGTAAAAGACACCCAACCCTGATGAACTACATTTTGAGATATTACAAAGATCGCTGGAAGGGATATTTAAAAGATCATACTGAATATACAAGGTACTGCAGGTCTGAAAAAGAGCAAATATTATCTCAGTTTAAAAAATTAAAAAACAAGTGCAGTTGCATTCAGGTATAGACTAGAAATCTCACCTTCTATTCCCATGAAAATTCTAGAATGGATCATTAAAGAGATGGTTAGTGAACATCTAAAAGAGGAAATGATTATAAAAAGTCCACATGGCTTCATATAGAGTGGGTCCTTCCAGGTTAACCTCATTTTCTTTTTTGACAATATCACTAAACTCAGGGGAATGCTATAGATAAAATTTACCTAGATTTTAGTAAAGCATTTAATGAAATATTTCATACTATAAATATAGAGAGACATGGGCTTAGCTAGTGGATGGTACAGTTAGACAGATTTGGAACTGGTTGAATGACTGGTGTGAAAGAGCTAATGATTATATGTCAGATTGACAGGAGATGTTCATTTGAAGGCCCCCCAGGAGTCTTTTTGAGCCTGTGCTGTTTAACCTTTTAACTATGATTTGTATAAAGGCAGAAATGGCATATTTATCAAATTTGTAGATTGCACATTGCTGTGAAGAGATGGGGGTGCAGCTAGGTGGCATAGAGCACTGGCCCTGGATTCAGGAGTACCTGAATTCAAATCCGGCCTCGGACACTTGACACTAACTAGCTGTGTGACCCTGGGCAAGTCACTTAATCCCCATTGCCCCTCCAAAAAAAAAGAGAGAGATAGCTAATGCATTGAATGATATTTTCAATATCCAAAAAAATCTTGATGGGATAGAGCATTGCTTAACTCTAATAAGATAAAATTTAACAGGGAATATTCAAAGGAATAAACCCAGGGTTTACACAGCCAACAGCATGTAGGGTGAGACATTTTCTATATTCCCTACTAACTCCCCAACCTTCCCCCCTAAAAAAAAGAGGAATTATGCACCAAAGGTAAAGCAATTTTACCTGTTCTACAGAAAATAAAGCAAGAAGCTCATCAAGGTAACCTTATAAATTGACATCGTAGAATGTTAGTCCTTGATGTATTCATTCAGCACCCCTTTCCTAACAGCCTCCATCCATGTTCCAGCAGGATACACAAACCAAACAGTAACAATGAGTTGTACTTGGCAACCCATTCAGGCAATTTCCCTCTTGCAGCAGTCTCATCTAATACCTATCCCTGTCCTTCCCCCAGTGTCTTGTTGCAACAAGCCTCACACCTCAACTTTACCCAGCTACTTACGGAAGAGGGGGAGTTATGGGGGAGAGAAGTTGGGTTTCTTGCTTACTGGAATAGCACCTATTAGGGAACCCCAAAACTAAAAAATGGTACCCAGAACATCCATTTCACCTTCCCCCAAGTTTTGAAAAAATTGGCAGACTCTGACAAACAGAGAACTAAAGAACAAAGGAAACTTGGGCAGCAGGACAGCATGCAGATTTATACTGGGCCTGAAGAAAAGGAGACTGGATTTCAGCTGTAGCCAATCCTGTTTCCCTAGAAGTTTCTTGGAGTAGGGACTTAAGCTAGTGAAAATCAGATTCTCAACATATGAGGAGGCTGATACAGCTTTGAGATCCAGCCTGGTTAAACTCACCAATAAAAGAAGAGACAGTAAGTAACAGAAGAATAACAGTGGGGGAACCAATAAAGACCTCAAGAGGAAGAAAATTCAGTTAAAAACTTATAGTAGATAATTCAACAGAGGTTAGTAAAATTAGAAGGGAAGTTGAGTATCTAGACACATAAGAGATTATAAACCACTCTAATTAAGTATTATAAAACAAAAGAAATCAAAACTATTGAACCCTAATAAAATGCATAACCCTATGGAATCCCAAGAAAACATGGAACTAAAGCAGAATATTCCAAAATGGTTAAGAGAAAAATCAGAATCTTGAGAGAAGTTACAACGGAACAAATGGCAAAATTTCTGCACAGCAAAAATTACTGACATAGGAAAACTTGAATTCGTAGAGCCTCACAAAAGAAGAAAAATTATAAATAAAAGATTGAAAGGGCAATCTAGAAAAAGAGAAGCAATATTAACAGAACACTTCCTTCCTTCCTTCCTTTTTTTTTTTTTGGTGAGGCAATTGGGGTTAAGTGACTTGCCCAGGGTCACACAGCTAGTAAGTGTCAAGTGTCTAAGGCCGGGTTTAAACTCAGGTCCCCCTGAATCCAGGGCCAGTGCTCTATCCACTGTGCCACCTACCTGCTCCTAGAACACATCATTTCTATATCAACCAAACACACTGAACTCAAAGACAAGATAAATAGAGACAACTTAAGGAATAACCCTTGACATCAAAAAACCTGAACAAATTTAGAAAACAAAGCATCAATTGAAAGAATCCACAAATTGCCTTCAAAAAATTACCTTGTCGGGGACAGTTAGGTGGCACAGTGGATAGAGCACCAGCCCTGGAGTCAGGAGGACCTGAGTTCAAATCTGGTCTCATACACCTAACACTTACTAGCTGTGTGACCCTAGGCAAGTCATTTAACCCCAATTGCCTCACCAAAAAAAAAAAAATTTACCTTGTCCCTATGCCCAAAGGGTATGGAGCTGTGTATACCCTTTGGCCCAGTAATACCACTAATAGATCTATATCTCAAAGAGATCACACAGAAGGGAAAAGGACCCACATGCACAAAAATATTTATAGCAACTCTCTTTGTGGTGGCAAAGACCTGGAAATCAAGGGGGTGCCCATCAATTGGGGAATGTCTGAACAAGTTGTGGTATATGAATGTAATGTACTATAAGAAATGATGGGGGCTGGGGGGAACGGGTGGAGGAAAAGGCATTAAGTGCTCAGAGCTCCTGACACAATTTTTTTTTAATTGATGTCAAAATTTTAATTTTACATGTAATTTGGGAAAATAAAATTTTAAATTAAAAAAAAAAAAAGAAATGATGAGCAGGCAGATTTCAGGAAAACCTGGAAAGACTTAAGTGGACTGATGCTAAATGAAGTGAGCAGACCAGGAGAACATAGTACATAGTAACAGCAACATTGTGCAGTGATCAACTGTGATGGACTTTGCTCTTCTCAGCAGTAAAATGATCCAAGACAATTCCAAAGGACTCATGATAGAAAATGCTCTCTACATCCAGAAAAAAAGAACTGTGGAATCTGAATGCAAATTGAACCATACTGTTTCTATTTTTTTTTTTTTTTGCGGTTTTCCCCTTTCGTTCTGCTTCTTTCACAACATAACTAATGTAAAAATATGTTTAATGTGATGAACTATATCAGATTGCTTTCTGTCTTGGAGGGGGGAGGGAAGGGAGGAGGGAGAAAAATTTGGAACTCAAAATCTTATAAAACAAGTGTTGAAAACTATCTCTACATGTAACTGGAAAACAATAAAAAAACTTTTATAATTTAAAAAATAAATAAAAATAAAAGTGGGAAACAAATTCCCTTGTTCCACACTCCAAGATATATAGTGATTAAATTTAACAACTGCAACGACATAGAACAAATTCCACAAGTGACCAAAAGAAAAGCTTTCAAATATAAAGGAAAGGAAATTCAAGTAACACAAAACTGTCCTACTCCTATCAGAAAGGAATGGAATATATTCCAAAAAAGCAGGGATACTCACTCATTATGCAAACCAAAATGTAATACCCTCCCAACATGAGTGCAATTATCAGTGAAAAAGATAAATGTTCAATGAAAAAGTCATTTGAGTTATTTCTCCACAAAATAAAAAATATGTATAGATTATTCAGTTTAAAAACACCCGAAACATAAGCATTAGACAGGTAAACACAATTACCAAGAAAAGAATAAGTAATAACCCTATCTTTAAAGACTATTCAAAGGAAAGAAAACTAGAGACATTTGGGTTTGTTGGGTTTTTGGTTTTTTTTTGTTTTTTTTTTAAAGAAATAACAAAGGGACTATTAAGAAATTTCTTTATAAAAGGTACTTTAGGGACTAATGATAAAAGCAGTATTTCAAAAAATTTAAATAGTTAAGGTAAAAGAACAGACCTGAAAAACTATGGACTAAACCCTACAACTTCCTATACATATGAATAAAGGTATTTTGTGGGAATAAATTGCAGAATGGGAGGGTACATATGTGGGGGGAAATGGAAGATAGGAAATGTGTCATGTATCTCAATCAATTTAATTGTTAAACAATAAAGAGAAAATACTTTCTGTAGTTTCTCAGCAAGGAGGGTGACTACTGGAGAATGGGTTATTTGGCAAAGGACAGAACTAAAATGAGGAAAGACAGTTGAAGGTCTCCATTCACTAAGGGGAAGAGGCACCAACATAGATCATTTCCATGAGGACTAGAGATAGAGTCTGTAATGAGAATGGGTGACTTGGAGTAGGTCCAATATGTAAGGAGTTGGTGCACAAGAGAACACTTCCAGTAAGAAAATATTGTCCTTCTGTGGACATTCTACCTCAGAAGAAAGGAAATTGAAACTCCTAGGGGCATCCTAGTGTGATGAGAGGAAGTTGCATAGCAAATGGGAAAGAAAATTATGTTGAGGAAGGCAAGGAGTAGAAATGTACTATACAAATTAGGACACGAGGACATTTCATCATAGAACAAAAACTAGCCAACAAAAGGAGTTTGAAGAGAGGAGGATGGGGGAAAAAAAGAGAAGAATTAGATAACTAAATAAAAATAAGGGAAAGTTGAGGGAAGGGGTAGAGACTGAGGGAAAGTGAAGCTGTGGGGATAGGGTTGCCTTAAAATTAACCAAGCAAAGCACAAACTTCTGGCTAGTAAAGGGAACGATAATGACAACAAAATTCTTGCTAATTTCAAGCAAGAAATCTAAGCTATCTATAACCATATGAAAAATGTTCCAAATAACATATAATTAGAGAAATATGAGTTAAGCAACTCTTCCCACTGCAAAAAAAAGGATAAATTTTTGAACTTTCCCAAAAACTTACCTGGCAATATATACAGCATTCCATATGGCAGTTTCCCACTTCTCTGCCAAAAGGAAAGGGTTTTTTTAATTTGTTTTTGGTTTTTGTCATTTATTTTTCTAGTAACTGTAAAGAAATGTAAAACAAAGTGTGTGGAGGTTTTTACAATGGGAGATCAAGGATGGCTTCTGGAACAATGTGCCATTTGGATGGGGCTTTAAAGCATGTAATGGATGGATGGATGGATGAAAGAAGGAAGGAAGGAAAATGAAAAATGCATTAAGCCCCTTCCTATGTGCAAAGCTCTCAAGGAGCTCACATTCTAATACTGATAGACAATACTTAGGAGCTTTCAGCTATAGATCATATAAAGAAATGTGCAGTGGCAAAGTGTATGGTTATCCATCTTCTTTATTGCTATTTCCATGGATAAAACCATATCCATTGAACTATTTAATAATGACAAGAACTTTGATGATGAGAAGCTTATTTTCTCTAGTAGCAGTGGCTTGAATATCCACAGGTTTCATCTCTACAAGAGTTGTTCGTTTGGACTATAGTTTTGGAGAATGGACTGGTGTTACAACACCCCACTGTTTCCCCCCAGGACTCTTGGACTTAACCTGTGGGAAGGGAAGGAGTGGAGGGTGGCAGTTTGTCAGCAGTTGATATGGCAGGTGGGGTGGGCAAAAATGGACAATAAATTCCTTCTCCACATAGGTTAATCCCCTTCATGGATAAATAGGATAGAATTCTATAATTTGAGAGTTGGGACCAACCAACCAAAGGAAAGGGCCTTTAAGTCTTTCAGCGTTGTCTGTCTTGGCACTATTGGTTTTATTATATAAATTGTTCTCCTAATTCTACTCATTTCACTCTATCAATTCATACAAGTTTTCCCAGATTCCTCTGAAACCATCCCCTTCATAATTTCCTTGAAGCATAATGGTATTTCATCACATTCATATATTATCACTTAAGGAGTATCCCCTTAGTTTCCAGTTCTTGGTGGCTATAAATACTTTTGTACATATAAGTCCTTTCCCTCTCATTTCATCTCTTTGAGAGTGTAGCTCTAATATTGGTATTCACTGAGTGGAAGGTTATGCATAGATGAATAAAATAGTTTGCTTTACAGAATGACTGGACCAGTTCAGAGTTCCCTTAAAATACCTGTTGTCCCACAAGCCCTCCAGCATTTGTCATTTTCTTATTTTGTCAACTTTGACAATAACAGGTGTGCAGTGAAACCTCAGAATTGTTTTAATTTGCATTCCTCTAATTTTTGGTGACTTAACAGCATTTCTTTTCATATGAATATTTCTTTATTGCATAGATTTCTTATGAAAACTGCTTATTTATATTTTTGACTATCATTTGGGAAACATCTTTTGTTCTTATCTTAGAAATGAGACCTATATTGTAGAAAGCTGCTGCAAAGATTTTTTCCCCCAGTTTTCTACTTTTCTTCTCATTTTAGCTGCATTGGTTTTGTTTGTGCAAAAACTTAAATTTTATATAAATAAAATTAACTATTTTACTTCATATGATCCTCTATCTTGTTTGGTCATGAACTCTTTCTTTATCCTTACATATGAGAGATAATTTCTTTTATCCTTCACTGATTTTTTTTAAATGTTACCTTTTAAATCTAAGTCATGTATCCATTTATAGTTTACCTTGGTTTATGGTGTGAGATGCTGGTCTCTATCTGGGTTTCTGCCAGACTGTTTCCCAGTTTTCCCAGTGGTTTTTATCAGATAGTGAGTTTTTACCCCCAATAGCTGGGACCTTTGGATTTATCAAACACTAGCTTACTGTGCTCATTTGCTTCTGTATAGTGTGTACCTAATCTGTTCCATTGATCAACCTCTCTATTTCTTACCCAATATCAAACTGTTTTAATGAATAGCGGTTTGTGGTATAGTTTGAGATCTGGTATTGATAGGCCATTTCTTTTCCCATGTTTAAAACTTAATTCCCATGATTTTTAAAAATCTATAACTCGGGGCAGCTAGGTGGCGCAGTGGATAGAGCACCGGCCCTGGAGTCAGGAGTACCTGAGTTCAAATCCGACCTCAGACACTTAACGCTAGCTGTGTGACCCTGGGCAAGTCACTTAACCCCAATTGCCTCACTAAATAATTAAATAAATAAATAAATAACTCCACATGAATTTTGTTATTATTTTTTTTCTAGCTCTCTCAAGTCATCCTTTGATAGTTTGATTAGTGTGGTACTGAATAATTAAATCATTTTAGGCAACATTGTCAAGTTTATTATAGTGGCTTGGCCTGGCCCTGACAGTATTTCTCCTATTATTTAGATTTGTCTTTATTTGTGTGAGGAATGTTTTGTAATTGTGTTCATATAATTCCCATCTGTATTTTGGCAGGTAGACTTTCAAATATTTTATATATTTAGAAGTAATTTAAAATTAATTTCTCTTTATCTCTTACTACTAGATTTTGTTGATGATATACAGAAATATTAATCATGTAGGGTTTTTTTTAATATTCTGCATTTCTATTCAAGTTCTTAGTGGTTTAAAATTTTCAGTTGACTCTCTAAGGTTCTCTAAGTAAACCATCATATCATCAGCAAAAATCAGTAGTTTTATTTCCTCTTTCCTTATGCTTATTTCTTCTTGTCTTATTGCTGTAGATAGCATTTTGAACTCTATAATGAATAGTAATGATGATAATGGACATCTTTACTTTACTCCTGAGCTTATTAGAATCTAGGCTATCTCCATTAAAGATAATCCTAGCTCTTGGTTTTATATTTATTCCTATACTTTTGAAGTAATTTTAATAGGAATTAGTGTTGTATCTTGTCAAAAGTTTTTACTGCACATCTTGATTTAATTTTATGATTTTTGTTGTTCTTGTTATTAATATGGTAAATTATGTTTATAGTTTTCCTGATATTGAACCAGTGTATTCCTGGTATAAAATCAACCGGGTCATAGTGTATATAATCTTTGTCATGTGTTGCTGTAGGGTACTTTGTAATATTTATAATTTTTGCTTCAATATTCCTTAGAGATAATAGTCCATAGTTTTCTTTCTCTGTTTTGATTCCCTCAGATTAGGAATTAAAACCACATTTGTATCATAGAAAGAATTAGATAGGATAACCCTTTCTTTACCTATTTTTTCCAGTTTATGTAGTATTGGAATTAATTGTTCTTTAAATGTTTAATAGAATTCATTTATAAATCTTTCTAGTCCTGTTGTTTTCCTTTGGGAGTTCATTTAATTCAGTTCAATTCAGTAAGCATTTATTAAGTGCCACATATTGTGCTAAAGGCTGGATACGAAATGAGAAAATACAAATAAGAAAAAGAGCTAAGGAGCTTACAACCTAATGGAAGAAAACACACATAAGGAAGCTGATGGGGCAGCTAGGTGGTGCAGTGGATAGAGCACCAGTCCTGGATTCAGGAGGACTTGAGTTCAAATCTGGTCTCAGACATTTAACACTAACTAGCTATGTGACCCTGGGCAAGTCACTTAACCCCAATTGCCTCAACAACAACAACCACAAAAACCAACAAAACAAAAAAATTCTTTAAAAAAAAAAAAAAGGAAGCTGAAGAGGGAAGGGTGAGGTAGCCACCAGTCAATACTCAGCATTAAGGCATGGCTTTCCATGGATTATAAGCCAAGCAGGAGATGCCAATGGAAAATGGAATTACCCAAAGGATTGTGAAACCTATCTAAAGGAAAGCAGAATTTAATGTTTAATGTTCCACCCTCCAATTCTGAGAAGCAGAATTCATGGGGAACAGCCAATACAAGGAGGATCAAGTGTACTAAACAGAAAGTAGACCAGTATCACTATATTGCAGAGTTAGTCAATATGTGTAACATGTAAGAAGACTAGAAGGTAATAATAATGATAGCTAGTATTTATATAACACTTTAAGATTTGTGAAGAACTTAATATTAGTTCATTTGATCCTATATAATGGAGGAAGTGACCAGATTGTGAAAAAGATATGAATGCCAAACAGGAAAGTTCATATTTGATCATGTTTTTAATAGGGACCCACTAGAATTTATTCAGTAGAGAAGTGTATGTATGTCACATGATTTGACCCATGATTTAAGAAAATGATATTAGCAGATAAGTGAAAGATAGATTGAAACATGGAGAGATTAGAGACAGGGAGACCAATTAGAAGTATGTTGCAGTAGTCCAGGTAGTAGTAGGGTGGCATCTGTGTGAATGGAGAACAGGAGACATAAGCAAGAGATGTAGAGATAGAGACAACAAGGTTTGATAATTGATTGGATGTGGTGGGTGAGTGAGTTGAAAATTGCACAGAGATTGTGAATTTAGGTGACTGGAAGGATAAGGGTACCCTTAAGGAGGTTGAAAGAGGAATGTACTTGAGGGGGAAAATAGTGAGGTCTGTTTTGGATATGTTGAGTTTGACATAGCTACAAGATATCCAGTTCAAAATGTCCCTTAAACAATTCATGATGGAAGACGAGCTCAGGAAAGAGACAGAGAAATATATAGGTCTTGGATTTCTGCCAAGACAGTTGCCTGAACAGAAGTCAGTTTGCCCAACATTGATATCACTACTTCAGGAAGACCCTTGTGGAAGACAGTACTCTAATTCTTTTCTGATTTATAGTAGAAGCAACCATGTCTTGTGTGATCCTGTGATTCCTTGGTATTTGAACCTTTTATTTCCAGCTCCTTACTTTATTTTGTTTTGTTTTGTTCTTTGACTTGGTAGCTTTGGATTTTGCTTATGATATTGCTGAAAATATCCATTTAGGGGTTTCTTTCAGGAGGTGACTAGTGAATTCTTTCCAGTTTCATTTTTGCTTTCCCATTTTGTTATGTTTAGACATTTTTCATTTATGATTTTTTGAAATATGGCATCCAGGTGTTGGGGGGGGGGGGTTAGTTGCAATTTTCAGATAGTCTGATGATTCTTACATATCCCTTATAGTTCTTTTCAGGATCAGTTGTTTTTTATACGTATTTTCTTTTTTTTTATCTTTTGATTAAAATTGATACACCACTAAATGAAAGAAAACAATATTATCAAAATTGAAAAGGAAGAGGGAAAATCACAACCAAAAATCTAGAAATAGAGAACACTGCACAATTCTTTGTCAAGACAATTTTATTAACAAGCTATTTTTTTAAAGATCTTTTCCTGTATCTCTTATCAGCTCATCTATATTTGTATTCCAAATACCTAGCCCAATGACTGGTACATATTGGCACTTTAGAAATTGTAGTTTATTGGCAGATTGACATGTTTTCAGGGGAAATGTGTTCTTATCCTAGTTCTGTCAGTAAGTAATGTAGTTTGGGACAAGTCACTGACCTCTCCAAGACTCAGTCTCCTCATTAAAATTCTACAAATCTCCATATTTTGATAGATAAAATTTTGGTCTATTCTTCCGTTACCTAATCCAGGATACCACATTTGTATTAATTACTAATTCTTGTGATGGGGGAAGGAGAATGAAAGGAAGGGAGAAAACAAGTGTACGTATTGTTTGCAGCACTTTTTAGAAATGTTTTCTTTATGAAAGCAGTAATTTCTGTATCTTGAGATAAAACAGAAATCCTCTTTATCCTGTATCCCAACTCTCTTCTGAATTCCACAGAGAAATAAATTAAGTTTAGATTAATTCTTCTTGATTAGAATAATTGAAGTCCTGAGGTTGAGAAGCAAGAAAATGTGGAATCAGCTCTTCCATCTCTTCCCTCTGTCTTTCAATTCTGGATATTTGAATATACTTCTTCAGGGTTTTTATATAATTCTTCCTTTCCTCTTTACCTAGCATCAGACTTGATTTGTCCCTTCTGTTATCATGCTGTTGATTTTTATGATGCCCTGAGGAATTATAAGGTTTTGATTGGGATTACCCAATCTCTCTACAATCTCCTAGATTCAAATAAATCAGTATATGTTTCCTGCTACTGTCTCTGACCTTCTCTTTCTCAGCTTCTTTCTCTTTGTCAGGATTTCATGATTTATATCATTGTTTCCTATACTAGTTGTCCTTGGACTATAGATCCTATTAAGTATAAGTGAAACAGAAAAAGACTGGTTTGCAAGTCACCTTACCTACCTTGTTCTTAGCATTGAAGTCATACTCTCTCGCACATGCCCTTCATTGAGCTACTTTAAACTAATGAAGATAGTCAATGTTAAAAATTAATTAGAAGGGGCAGCTAGATGGCACAGTGGATAGAGCACTGGTTCTGGAGTCAGGAGTACCTGAGTTCAAATCCGGCCTCAGACACTTAAACCTTACAAGCTGTGTGACCCTGGGCATCACTTAACCCCAAGTGCCTCACCAAAAAAAAAAAAAAAAATTTAATTAGAGCAGCTAAGTGGTACAGTTGATATAGGACTGGGCTTGGAATCAGGAAGACCGAGCTTCCTGAGTTCAAATCTGTCCTTAGACACTTACTAACTGTGTGACCCTGGACAAGTCACTTAACACTGTTTGCTTCAGTTTCCTAATCTATAAAAGGAGCTAGGGAAGGAAATGACAAACCACTTCAGTATTTCTGCCAAGAACTGTGCTCCCCCGCCAAGAAAAGGGAGGCACAAACAGTCTAACGCAACTGAAATGACCAAACAACAAAAAAATTAATGCATTTATTATGTACCTAAGCTATTCCACTGATCAACTTTTCTATTTTTTAACCAATGTAAATAGTTTTGATGATTTCTGCTTTGTGGTATAGTTTGAGATCTGGAATTGCTTCTTACTCCTTAAGGTAATCCTTTAGTTGCTGTGGCTTTGAGTAAATAAATTAATTTAGGTATAATTGTTATTTTTATTTTATTGGCATGGCCTTGCCATGAACAATTAATATTTCTGCAATTTTTTTAGGTCTGTATTTCTATAAGAAGTATTTTGTATTCATATATTTCCTATGTGTGCCTCAGTAGGTGATCTCTAAATTCAGTAGTTACTTTAAAAGGAATTTCTCTTTTTATCTCTTGCTGGTAAGTTTTGGTCATATATGGAAAGGCTTACATTTGTATGGATTTATTTTATATGCTGCTACTTTGCCGAGGCTCTAAATTGATTCAGTTCGTTTTTTAGTTAACTCATTAAGGTTCTCTAAGAAGGAGACCATTATATTATCTGTAGAAAACAATTTTGTTTCTTCTCATTTCTTTTTCTTATCTTATTGGTATAGGTAGCATTTTAGAATACTGTCAAATAGCAGTGGTATTAATGGATTTCCTTGTTTTATTCTTGATCTTAATAGAAAGGTCTCTGGTGTTTCTCTACTACACATAATGCTGGCTCTTGGTGTTAAGAAGATACTATTTTTTTTTAGACTCAATCTCTAACTCTCATACTGGAATTACAATGGCCCTTCATGAATCCTTTCCCAGTGCTGATTCTTAAGAAAGTATTCTTAGGATTAATGTTAATTATATGTGTGTGTATATATATATATATATATATAAACCTATATCAGATTACCTGCTGTCTAGGGGAGGGAGGGGAGGGAGGGAGAAAAATCTGAAATTGTAAAGCTTGTATAAACAAAAGTTGAGAACTATCTTTACATGTAACGAGAAAAAAATAAAATACTTTATTAATTAAAAAAAGAAGAAGAAAGTATTCTTACCTGCTCCATTTTTCCCGTCAGCCTTGGTTTACCCCCTTTGTCAGCAACCTGGTGATTCTTCACTTCTGGTAACTCACTTTATTAGTGCCAAACTTGAGCTTTAGCCGTAGTGTAGCTCAAAATTTTTGAACTCAGACAACCCACTAGTCTCAACCTCCCCCAGTAGTTTATTTTAAAGGTGTGAAGGTAGCAGGAATTAAAGATGTGTTCCACCATGCACAACTAAATAATTTTTATTATATGAAGGAAAGTTCTGTTTGTTCCTATCCTATTTAATGGGTATTTTAATTTTCTGAATTTTTAATTTAGTGTTTAGTGGGGGTTTTATTTGTTGCTTTAAAAAAAAATTACATGTCCAATTCATCTTTTCTTTCTTCTTTTACTGATGAAAGTGTTTAGAGATGTAAAATTTTCCCTAAGGATTACTTTGGCCGTATCCCAAAAGTCTTGGTATGTTGTCTTATTGTTAAACTTTTCTTTTACGAAATTATGTGTTTTCAAAATGATCTTTAAGTTAAAATTTTTCTTAGGATTTTTCTTTATTGTTAAAATAATTATAATAAAATACTTTTATTAGATAAAATTTGTATTGTGTTGTGGTTAACAAGGGATGAGCTCATTATTTCTGCTCTTTTGCATTTATTTTTTAAGGTTATTTGCCTGAATACAGTGTCCTATCCACACCTGAGAAATACATATACTGCTTTGATTCTGATTAACTAATTGTCAAAAATGTATCATATCTGACTCTTCCAAAATTATATTGTTTTTTAACTTTCTTGTTTAGCTTTTATTGGATTATACAGATAAATACATATCCATATATACATGTGTGTATGTATAACATATTTTTATATATTATGCATTATATATATATATATATATATATATATATATATATATATATATATATAAAATCTACATTGAAGTTTCCAGGTATTATAATTCTACTCTATTTCTCCCTGTAAATCAATTAACTTTTCCTTTAAGTATTCAGATGTTACCCCATCCACAACATATATAGTATTTATATTTGATGTATTGTCTACAGTGTCTTTAAGCATAATGTAGTTTCCCTGTTTATCTTTTTTTCATAAAAGTATTTTATTATTTTCCAGTTATATGTAGAGATAGTTTTCAACATTTGTTTTTTATAAGATTTCTAGTTTCAAATTTTTCTCCTACCCTCCCCAAGACAGCAAGTAATCTGATATAGGTTATATATGTACAATCACATTAAACATATTTCTGCATTAGTCATGCTGTGAAAGAAGGATCAGAGTAAAAAGGAAAAACCTCAAAAAAGAAAAACAACAAACAAAAACAATAGAGGTAGTATATTTCAATCTGCATCTAGATTGCACAGTTCTTATTTTTCTGGATTTGGAGAGCATTTTCCTTCATGGGTCCTTTGGAACTATCTTGGACCATTGTATCGCTGAGAAGAATCAGATCTATCACAGTTGATCAACATACAATGTTGTTGATACTTTGTACAATGTTCTCCTGGTTCTGCTCATCTCACTCATGCAAGTCCTTCCAGGTTTCTCTGAACTCCTCCTGCTCATCGTTTCTTATAGCACAATAGTATTCCATTACATTCTTATACCACAACTTATTTAGCCATTCCCCAATTGATGGGCAACCCCTCAATTTCCAATTCCTTGCCACCACAAAAAGAGCAGCTATAAATATTTTTGTACATGTGGGCCTTTTCCCTTTTTTATGATCTCTTTGGGAAAAAGACCCAAAAGTGGTATTGCTAGGTCAAAGGGTATACACAGCTATATAGCCCTTTGGGCATAATTCCAAATTGCTCTCCAGAATGGTTGGATCAGTTCACAGCTCCACCTCCCTGTTCATCTTTTAATCATATCTGTTTTTACTGTCGTCTTGAATGAGATGATTGTTATTCCCTGTTCACCTCAAAAATAAATTTTGATCTAGACCCTTTGATGCTTGGAGCCAAAGGGAATGAAGTACCATTATTTCCTCAATAGGATCATAAATTTAGAGCTGGAGAGGGGCAATGAGGGTTAAGTGACTTGCTCAGGGTCCCCCAGCTAGTAAGTGTCAAGTGTCTGAGGCCGGATTTGAACTCAGGTCCTCAGGTCCACTGTGCCACCTAGCTGCCCCTCCTGGTTATATTTCGAACTATCTGGGTTTTACCCTGCCCCAGCACCTCCCCCACTCAACTTTTCCACTCTCTTTTAATGAGTTGTCATCTCTGATAAAAGCATAAGCTGCTGGTTTTAGTGAATATGAAGCTGATATCTCAAATAATAGGCAAACAGACTACTGCTATCAATAAAATAGATTCCCCTGAGGCCCCCTACAGCCAGAAGAGATATGAGGAAATTGTCAAAGAAATCAGTATTTATATTAAGAAAATTGATTATAATCCCAACATGATAGTGTCTGGGCCAATTTCAGGTAGCACAGTGGATAAAGCACTGACCCTGGATTCAGGAGGACCTGAGTTCAAGTCCGGCCTCAGACACATGACCCTTACTAGCTGGGGGACCCTGAGCAAGTCACTTAACCCCCATTGCCCCTCACCAAAAAGAAAGAAAGAAATATAACCAGGTGGGGAATGAAGTCGAATGGACTTGGGCTTATCCCAAAATACACTTAATTGTCTTTTCACCTTGGATTTCTTTTGATCATTACTCAGTCTGGTCCTGTTTTATCATTCTTCCTAGAGTAGTTGTATAAGAGCTCAGCTATTCTGCTGTTATAGATCTCCTCCATTTGTTTGTTTTGTGTTTGTTTTTTGTGGGGCAATGAGGGTTAAGTGACTTGCCCAGGGTCACACAGCTAGTAAGTGCCAAGTGTTTGAAGCCAAATTTGAACTCAGGTCCTCCTAAATCCAGGGCTGGTGCTTTATCCACTGCACCACCTAACTGCCCCTATCTCCTCCATTTTTAACCCAGTCCCATTTGTCTTAAGGATTGGCCTAATAGACCCATTTTTTTAGAGCATACTCGCTTTTTTTTTTATTATTATTTTAGTTAGGCAATTGGGGTTAAGTGACTTGCCCAGGGTCACACAGCTAGTAAGTGTTAAGTGTCTGAGGCCGGATTTGAACTCAGGTACTCCTGACTCCAGGGCCGGTGCTCTATCCACTGTGCCACCTAGCTGCCCCTAGACCCATTTTTGAAGAACTGTCCTGAATGTTTAACTTGACTTAAAATAGTATATCAGTGCTAAGACCTTCAGCAAGAGCAATTAAATTATTAGTTGATGTATTGAGTAAAATTCCTAAGTGATTGTTCAAATAGTAAAACAACCACTAAAGATGAGTAGTGATTATTACACGCATCAACTATATTATTAACAACTGCATAGAATTCTGTTGTAACAGATAGAAAAAATATCCACAGTTTTTTTTTTTTTAACAAAGTTTGTCTTAAGGGTAGGCACCCCAATGTACTGAAATATTCTTCAAAATAAGCTTATAGTGCTACCATACTTGGGCAGCTTGGTGGTGCAATGGATAGAATGCTGGGCCTGAAGTCAGGAAGGCATCTTTCTGAATTCAAATATGGCCTCTCATACTTACTAGCTGTGTGATTCTGGGCAAGTCACTTAACCCTGTTTGCCTTAGTTTCCCCATTTATTAAATGAGCTGGAGAAGGAAATGGCAAACCACTCCAGTATCTAAGATGAACTATAATGGTGTCAAAAAGAGTCCAACACAACTGAAATGATTAAACAACAAAGCTGCCATACTTAGGTATCATTTTTTAAAAAGAAGACTTTATTATATTTTTGAGAGCTATATAAAAATGCTCAGAACTGTAATTGTTAAAATAAAAGAATAAAATTTAAATGAAGAGATTGCATACAATCAAGGTGTTTCCAGCCTGCCCTATTTAAACAAATGATTGATATAAAAATTTGAAATGGATAAAGGAACAAATTTGGATTATTGCACTTTCCTAAGCAAGTTTAACTCATGTAAGTAATTTTTTAACTCTAAAACATTAAGAAACAATGGAGGAAAAGGGAAGATTACAAAATTAAACTTTTTAAATAATCCACTTAAACACAGTGATCATGTGGGAAAGGGAAAACCAAAAAGAGCAACGCATTGGTTAAAAACAAAATAAAATAGAAAAGATACTTGATAACTGTATGACTCTGAGAAAATCATAACACTAGAGGACCAGGCACATCAATTGACAAGCAAAAAATATATATCATTTTACTTCTAGATAAAAAAATTAACCTATTTTCATAATCTTATGGATTAAAAAAATAAAAAGTACACCATCAATTGACATAGGTTAGTCCTTTGAAATATTCTTAAATCCCAATCCTCCTCGTAGTAAAAACTCTGTCTCTATTTCCCTCATTTGTAAGATAAAGTTACTGGCCTCTAGTCCCTTTCTACTCTAAATCTATGGTTCTCTGATTTTTTTTTTTTTTGAGGCAGTCAAAGTTAAGTGACATGCCCAGGTCACACAGCTAGCATGTTTATTTCTGGATTTGAACTCAGGTCCTCCTGATTCCAGGGCCAGTACTCTATCCACTGTGCCAATCCTATGATTTTAAAAACAAACTCTTTGCCCTATCAGTTTCTGGTGAGCCACTTTATCATATTCTAATATCTCAGTCCTCAGAATCTATACTAAATGAAACCAAGATTAGAAGAGAAACTGATCTAGATCAAGTATACATAGAGGAGAATTGTGCTGGAGGTGACATAATTTTAAGGACATTGAGGGACTGCTTCTCGGGGTATTTGAAAGAAGGAAGAATGCCAATACTTTTTTTTTTTTTAATCTTGACCTTATTCTTAACCCCAAGATATGATCCATATCTTCATCTTCCCATCTCTACAAAATTTGTATGAGAATAAGCTAAACACAAATATCAAGGACATCTGAGGGAAATATGAGAAGGGAATGGACAGACTTGTCAATTAATCAGTAAGTGCACATTTGATAAATATGCACTGAATCTATATATAATAACATAATCTATTTGATATTCCATATAATCTAAAACTGTGGCAAATCCATAAACTACTCTGAGCCATATAACCTTTCCTTTTTGGCCTTTAGAATTAGGGATATGATGTCACCATAGTCAAAGGTGAATGCTTGGAAAAACTAAAATGCTGTTTTCATCTCTCCAGTCTCTACTACTTTTAGACCTGAATTGACCACCAAAATTCAAATAACCCCCAAAATTTGAGAACTTGTCTTGAAACTGTTAGACTGGGGGCAACTAGGTGGTGTAGTGGATAAAGCAGCAGCCCTGGATTCAGGAGGACCTGAGTTCAAGTTCGGCCTCAGACACTTGACACTTACTAGCTGTGTGACCCTGGGCAAGTCACTTAACCCTCACTGCCCCACGAAAAAAGAAAAAAGAAAGAAAGAAACTGTCAGACTGTCAGGGAGTTGGTGATATGCCACTATTGCAGCAAAACTTACTAGTCTAGTATGTAATAATCAGGTTTTCTTCATTTTAGCCTTTGTTCAATGTAATGGTTGTTAACAATCAAGCTGTTCTTTGTCACCTTTCCTCCTGGTGCTTTCCCATTGTGCCTTATCTCTGAAAAGCTTTCATAAGATAACATACTGTCGATAATGGAAGTCTTCTGACTAGTTTTGTTCTTGGTAGTAAGTTCTTTCAATTCCAAAGTAAGGTCAGAGTTCAAAATATTTGTATCTACTACTTTACTAGTAGTAGATGAAAATAGGTGTTCTATGTGTTATTACTGGCATGTAGCTTTTGTTACGGGCAGAAGCAATTAAACTATTTTTCAGCTGTCTGATATTCTAAGCTAAGCATGACTTTCAGTTTGAAGGTTGTACCTGCATTTTTTTTGTCAAAATTTTCTTCTATCTCATTTTCTAACTATAGGGAAAAAAACCAGGAGCATAAAATTATAGTATACATTCTTTCTGGATCACATTATTTCTGTGTGTCTTAAAGTTTCTTGGGATTCCTCTTCCTAAATCCTTGTTAGCTGTTTCACATACTTGGGGATGTCTGTGATCAGAGCAGATGAGAACTCTTAACTTTTTTTACTGCCTAAATATTTAACTTCAGTTTAAAAAGAGAAAGAAAGGGAAAATAATTTACTTTTGATTAAAAGAGAAATTACTGAACCTTTTAAAAATGAGGAATAACAATTTAAGGTTCGTTGGGGGATCCTTAACAGAGGGGGAAATTATAGCTAAAGTTTGTTGTGACAAAGTCCTTGAAAATAGCATTTTTGCATTAAACTCTTATTTCCAGATGAAGTCATAAGTAAGACAACTTTCTTCTCCGAGGTGTAGAGGAATTTTAACCTAACATTTTATTTCGACCTTCTGTTTAAAATCTGTTTATGTATAGCTGTCATTATTGGATCCAGAAAACATGACCTCACATTTTCTGGTTTATTCACACCATGAATTTTTTAATATTCTTGGAAAATAGATATAGTTTGCAAAGATTATTAAATTGAATTTGAGAAGTTGTTTTAGATTTATAAGAAGGGGTGGACAGGGTGATGTGGTGACTGTGGTAGTGATGTGAAATGAAGCCTCTACCTCAGTCTGTTTTGGTGAACTTCAAATCAAATGACTATAGGAAAGACCAAAAAAAAAAAAAATGACAAAGGAACAACTCCTCTGGCTTTCTAGATATTTAATATTCAGGAATCCTACGTTCATGACTTCACTTAAAAATGACTTTGTAGCTCTGGCATTTAGTATTTGTACCTAAATTCCAAAACAAACCATATTGGACTTGTTGAATAGGGGATTCTGCCCGTTAGGTCCAGTGACTTTGCCAAAAAAAAAACAAGCATTCAAGTACAGTAAAATAAGAACTCTTGAATAAAAATGTTGGTTTATAAATTCTGAGTTTGTCTTCATTTTGATAAATAGTTGAAGGGAGCAATAAATTAAAGACTACTTACTATCCTCTTAAATTCAGAGTTGTTGTAGCATGTACCTTTGATGTTATAAGGAAGTACCAGATCTACATGATAGAAAGTTAGCTTTGCACAAGAAGCATATTCTCTTTAGGATAAACACCTTAACATCTAACGTAGTGCCTTTATCATCTCCAATTCATGATGAGGAGGAGGATGATGATAAAAAATTACTCTCTAGGTATTTTAAATAAATGATAGAAAGACCAGCAATTGTGACCTTTTCTCATAAAACTAAATGAGTATATATTGGTTTATAAAGTTAATGGTGATCAAAAGCTATTATCAACTGTAATCAATTGATAATATGTAAAGTACATTGTAAACCTTACAATGCTGTATAAATGCTCGTTGTTGGTATTATTATTCCTTTAATGTACTTTGATTCTGTGGATAATGTAATATTATTACTCTAGAAACAAAGTAGTAGGATCTATTTATGTTCATTCCTGTCTACTACTTTGTTTTACATATTATCAATTGATTACATTTTAGTCTTAGTTAAGTTTCTGAAAAGCATTACAATAAAGTAATCCTCTGACATTCATGGGCTTCACATTCACTGTTTTGGTTATTTGCGGGTTGACTACTGATAATTAAATGGAAATTTTTGGAGATTTGCAGCATACTGCAAAAATCACATATGACATGTATATGTAAAGAAACCTAAAAACATTAGTAAGTTATAAATGTATAAATACTGTATATTACTCATCTGTTTTATAGTTTACTACTATAAGTGTACATCCATAAATTTATTATAAACAGTTAAATTTTGTAAAAAGTTTTACTGTGCTAAAGAACCACAGGCTATACGCACTCTTTGGAAATACCTCCTCTTTGTCTCTCTATCTTCCAGAGTCAGTCACATAATTTCCTTCATTATCTTGTGTTTTTCCTAAGAGAAGGAAATCCTCCCTGAAGCAGTTGCTACAGCTACACCTGGGTCTGTAAAGACTCTGCATGGTGTGTGAGATATTAATTTCTCTCATATAGAAACTGCAACTTTTTATGGGTGCACTGTGTTGTTTTACTTGATTTGTGTGTTAAATATGATCAGAGTTACTAAAAATAGTGGCTTAGTTATTTGTGGTTTTTCACATTCACCCCCACAAATGTTGAAGAACAATTGTTTATGCTTTTTTTTTCATTTTTACTAAAAAAAAATCTGCATCCTAAAATTTCTGATTCTGCTTACTCTCTTAAATAAGCTATGTTAATCCTCAGTGTACATATAAAGGAGCTCCATTAAAGTCACTGGGGAAAACATTAAAGGTTATAAGGGGGGGGCAGCTAGGTGGCGCAGTGGATAGAGCGCCGGCCCTGGAATCAGGAGTACCTGAGTTCAAATCCGGCCTCAGACACTTAACACTTACTAGCTGTGTGACCTTGGGCAAGTCACTTAACCCCAATTGCCTCACTAAAAAAAAAGGTTATAAGGGAGTTCTGGATAAAGACAAACAAGTCACTATCTATTATTATTATTATTGTGTTCGTTTTTGAACCAAGGCTCACTTCTATAGCACAGAAGGAATCAGAAGGAAACCTTGATGGATGCTTACCTGATTAACATTTATTAATATTATTAATGGTCTGTTGAGGTTTATAAAACACTTTTCTAAAATCTTTATTGACCTCTGCAGCTTTTGATTACCCTCTTCTAAATTCTCCTTCTATATGTCTGACTACTTCTCAGTCTCCCTTTTTTTTTTTAATTTTTTTTTTTTTTTTTTTTTTAGTGAGGCAATTGGGGTTAAGTGACTCGCTCAGGGTCACACAGCTAGTAAGTGTTAAGTGTCTGAGGCCGGACCTGAACCCAGGTACTCCTGACTCCAGGGCCGGTGCTCTATCCACTGTGCCACCTAGCTGCCCCAGTCTCCCTTCTTGAATCTTCATACAGGTCAGCCCCACTAACTACAAGTGTTCCCCAAGGCCGTATCTTGGGCTCTCTTCTTTGCCATCTCACTTGTCAATCTTGCCAGCTCCCATTGTATCAATTATCATCTTTATGCATATATTTACCTAATCCAGCTCTAACCTCTTTCTTGAGCGGCAGTCTCACATCACCACCTACCTTTTGCATATCTCAGATTCAACATGGCCAAAACAGAAATCATTATCTTTTCCCCCTAATCCTCTCTTATTATCAATTCTCTATTCCTGTTGAGGACACCACCATTCTCCCAGTCACTCAGGCTCACAACCTAGGTGGTATCCTTGACCTCACACTCTTTCACTCTTTATAGCCAATTTGTTTTCAAAATACGTCAATTTTTACTTTTACATCTCTTATATGTCCCCGTATCTCAACTGATACAGTTACTACTTTGATTCAGGCTCTCATCACCTCATTCCCACAATATTGACAGTAAGTCTTTGGTTGATCTTCCTGCCTCAAGTTTCTCCTTACTCTAGTATATCTTCCACTTAGCTGCCAGAGTGGTTTTCCTATGATGTTTTTTTCCAATTCTAATTTGCCCTTTTGTTCATCTTTCTGTTGGACTCATCCAAAACCAAGAGAGGGACATTGAAATCTCCTACCATTATTATGTTACCATGTATGTATTCTTGTAATTCAGTTAATATTTCCTTTGTGAATTTAAGTACTAAGGGATTTAGAGCATATAAGTTTACTACTGATATTGGTTTGTTTATGGTTCCTTTCAACACAATATTTCCTTGTTTATGCTTTTTATATTTTGAGTATTTTTGCTTTATTTGAAAACATAATTGCAACTCCTGCCCTTTTGGATTCATCTAATGCATAGTAATTTTTTCAGTTGCTTATTTTTACTTTGTGTACATCTTATTTTTTAATATGTTTCTTGTGAACAAAAATGCTGGGGGGGTTTCTTCCCCTGTCTATCTGTCATTCTCTTTCATTTTATTGGATGTTTAATCCTTCACATCTAAAGTTGAGAGATGGGTTAATATTTTCTTCCATTTTTCGGCAATATTGTCTTGGGATTTTTCCCCTCCAAATTAGGATTTTCCTCTTTCACTATAAACACAACATATTCAGTTATTATACTTTAATCTATTTTAAGGTAGCCCTATTCCCACTGGCTATTTTCCCCTTACCCTAAAAACTACCCCATCTATCTATTGTACCTTTCCCTGGTTTTGGAGCTTTACTTCATTTTGTTCATTTATTGCTTTTATCCAGTTATTTAATTCTTCTCCTTTCTCTCCTCTCAGTTAAATAGTCAAGTAAAATCCCCCTTCCTGTCCTCTTCAGTTTGTTTTTTCTGTTAGCGTCTTAATTCATTTTCTGTACCTTTTTCTAAAAACAGATTCTTTCTTTCATTCTCTTCATTATTTATTTTCCCTTTCTGTCTCTGCTAGACTTTTATTCTTTGATGCATGGCCCTTATACTTTAGTCCCTTATTCTTTACATTTCTCATGAAATTAAAGCTCCTAAGCTATCTATTTTGAGTTCCTTCTAAACAGTTTCTGTTATTATTTTGTACATCTTCCTGTAGCTCCTTTTTTGTATTTGTTTAAATCTTGGAAATACCAATTTTTCCAGATGATAGAGAGGATATTGCCCTGTGTTTAGTATTCTTCCTCTGACTCTTATTGTGCAAGTCATTATTGACCTTTGGCCTCTATTTGATCATTTTTTTCCCCTATTTGCCTCAAAAATCTCTTCCCTGGGACTGTGCCCTCCCACTCTTCTGTTGGTTTCCTCTCTCTTCCCTCCTACCCTGAGTTGATTTCTCTTCTCTTGAGGCATTATTATGGCAACATCAAAGTCCTACAAATTGTACTCATTGTAAGAGTCCCCAACATTCCCTTATATATTAACTCTTATCCCATATGCATATTCATCAGTGGTCCCCCCTCCCACCATTTCTCCCATTTCCCTCCTTTTTCTGTCTCCTCCTTTGTCTCCTCACCCATTTTCTTCTAAGTGCTCTTCTTCCTGAAAGATTACAAGAGTTGTTTTCCATTCTCTTCCTTAGCCTTTGGCTTTATTAGGGCATATCACATGTTGCCCTCGATTTTCTAACTCCCCTCCCCCTTTTTAGGTGCCCTTCCATTTTGCAATCTAATCCTCAAAAAAAAAAAAAATTGATTCACCTGTAAGCAGTGTCCATGATGTTTCAATCCTGTTTCTCCACCATTTCTATTTGACTTCTACTTTCACTCTTGTCTCTTCTTGTTTATTTAGGGGAAAAAAAAAAATCTCTTGGTGTTCTCTTTGTTATCATTGTGTTGTTGTCATCCTTGGTTACTGAATTCATTTATCCTTCTTATGTTTACCCTTCTTGTGTTTCTGTTGTCTGGAGTGTTTGAGAAGCAAATAATTTCTTCAGGTCTGGTTTCTTTCTAGGAATGTTTTGAATGCCTCTTTTTATATTAAATATGTATCTTTTTTTATTAATGATTAGGCTCAGATTTGCAGGGTAGGTCATCTTGAATTGTTTCTTGAGTTCCCTTGCTCTTTGGAACACATTATTCCATTTCCTCATACATTTTCCCATGGGTACAGAATAGTCTTGTGTTATTCAAATTTCCTTTTATCTATATTTGAAGGTCTTCCCCCACCACCACCACCACTTTTGAGGTTATCTTTCCTTTCGTGGAATTAAAAAAGACTAAAACTGATCAATCTAAATAAGATCACGTTTCAAGTGATAAAATATCCAGGACAATAAAGTTTCTCATAACAGTAAAAGTACATTTTGAATATTCTCAAGCTCACCTTTGAGCAGAGCATTTTAGAAATGGAAAGAGGAGAACACAAGATCATAATTTAGAACTGGAAAGGACCTTAGAGACTATATAGTATAGCTAGCTCATTTTGTAAATGGGGATACTGAAACTGGTAGAGGTTAAATGACTTGTCCAAGGCAATGCACAAAGTGGCCAACCTGCAATTTGAACACAGAACCAGTACTGACTCCTATGGACACCATCTTTCTCTTCTACCTCACTGCCTCATCTTTTGAGAACCTCTCCGTCTTCTTACTTGATTCCAATAACTTATTTTTGTCTAGATCCCTCTGTTCTTATTAGCATTTCCATTAAGATCTGCCTGTGTGTATATATAAGAAGTATTTTATATTCTTTAAAAATGGGATTCAGAATTCCTTCATGAGTATTTGTTTCTTCAAATACCAAGTATTAAAGATAAACTCTTTTACATTCTTTAAAAAAATGACAAAGAAAAGCTATTGTTGTTGGCACATTCTTATTAAATTGATGTGGAAAGCTTTCTTAGCCAAATGAATGAAATACAGATGTTTTCTTCCCCTTTACAAACCTTCTAGACAAGTCCATTTCCCTCCCTTTTTCCAAGACTTGCTTTGCAATATACTTTCTATGTATCATGTAGCAACACATGAAAGAAAAATTGTCTATAATGGCCTAGATATCACAGAATGTCACCCAAGACCGCAGCCTTGAAGATGGGTACATGTCCAGCACCTCAAGATCTATAACAGTTTAAAATGCATTAAGAAAAAATGTTCCATCTCTAAGATACTTTCTTACTAGAATAAGGAAAAGGTGGTACAAAAATATGCACAAATCTGTAAGTCTTAAAATATTTCCCATAGTAACATCTTAATGTTACTATCTAATCCGTTTTAGTACAGACTACTCAATCTGAATTGTCCTAAATGGCCTTCGTTCCTTACAATATTGCATAATTGTAAATTGTAAATTTTGCTTATCTCCTTACAAAAGTATTTTTATGCTACTTTAATTTGGGGTTTAAGTTGATTAACCTCTCAAGGTCACTCAACATTCCAATTCCCCTTCTTATAAGACAAGGGAACCCTATGGGAAATTATTTAGGCATAAAGATGCAGAAAAAAAAATTCAATAAAAATATCTTATCAATTTCCCTACCCAATTTAGGTATCTCTTATTTGTCTTATGTTTAATGTATATTCACAAAACCCTTTGCTGAATTTATTCTCTTAATGTTATTGTCAAGCTCTAATGAGATTCTTTAAAAGCTTCTGAATTTTACTTTATCATGCCATAGGAATTTTATCTAAACAATATTGTATGTATTGTGCTATAAGAAACGATGAGCAGGAGGAGTTCAGAGAAACCTGGAGGGTCTTGCGTGGGCTGATGATGAGTGAGATGAGCAGAACTAGAAGAACATTGTACACAGTAACATCAACATTGAGTGTTGATCTACTGTGGTGTGGACTATATTCTTCTCACCAATGCAATGGCGCAGAAGAGTTCCAGGAAACTTGTGATGGAAGAGGATCTCCAAATCCAGGGAAAAAAAAATAAAAAAGAACTGCGTAGTATAGATGCTAAATGAACCATACTATTTCTTTTGTTTTTGATGCTGTTGTTTTTTTTTTTCTATTTTGAGGTTTTCCATCATTGCTCTGATTTTTTTCTCTTATAACATGACTAATGCAGAAATAGGATTAATGTTATTATGTGTGTATATATATATATATAACCTATATCAGATGACCTGCTGTCTAGGGGAGGGGGGAGGGAGGGGAGGGAGGGAGAAAAATCTGAAATTGTAAAGCTTATATAAACAAAAGTTGAGAACTATCTTTACATGTAATGGAAAAAAAATTAAATTCTTTATTAATTTTAAAAAAATAAAATTAAACAATATTGTATGTCTTTTTAGACTCAGAATCGCATGAAATTGATGGCTGACAACTATGAGGATGACCACTTCAAATCTTCTCATTCCAGCCAAACCAACCACAAACCCTCCCCAGACCAGGTATTCCTTCTCTTGTCTTTCTTTCAGATGTCTGAAATATGTGGGGTGTATTTTACATCTGCATGTAGAATCTTCATTTTGAAATTATGTTAGAAAAATTAATCATTAACTTCCTAAAAGCCATTCCCTAGTTATTTCCACACAGAGTCTCTGTGTGGTAAGGTAAAGACGATTAATTATACCTATATGACTAAAAAAAAAAAAAGGAAAATTCCTCAGTTAGCCATCTGTACCAAAACAGCCCCCCTCCCTACTGTCTTCTAGGAGAAGAGGCAAAAGTATTATAGATCAAAGCAATAATTTCTAAATCTTCTTTCAGTGGTGATGTCTAATTATAGTAGTATATCATCTACTAGACCAGTATAAATTGGTCTCACACAGAAGAAGAAAGAGGGGGCATTATAGTATAAATAAGCAAAAAAGAAGCCTGCCTTAACTAGTGCTATTCTCACTCTTCATTATACTATTCCTTTAATAAGAAAGAATACTTTGTACTCTATTATTAAAGTTCAACCTTGAATTGCAAGTAACACTTGAAATTAGAATATTGAATTAAATTTAAAATAAGGCATGTATTAGAGATGGCAGTTCTTTTTTTGTTTTGTTTTTGGGGGTTTTTGTGGGTGGGGCAATGAGGGTTAAGTGACTTGCCCGGAGTCACACAGCTAGTAAGTGTCAAGTGTCTGAGGCCGAACTTGAACTAAGGTCCTCCTGAATCCAGGGCCAGTGCTTTATCCACTGTGCCACCTCGATGCCCCCTATGGCAGCTCTTTTTAATGGGAATATGGGTCAACAAAAGCAAACAAACAATAGCACATGAGTTAGAAAGGTAGGTACCACATAGATGAAGAAAATGTTGCATAAAATAGATTGGGAACAAGCAGCTTAATTCACAATTTTGCGTAGAACCATTTTATGATAAAAACTTCCTTTCTTAAAGTAGAATAGAATGTATAAATTATAACATACTAAAGAGAAGTAGAGGGGGCAGCTAGGTAGCACAGTGGATAAAGCACCGACCCTGGATTCAGGAGGCCCTGAGTTCAAATTTGGTCTCAGACACTTGACACTTACTAGCTGTGTGACTCCGGGCAAATCACTTAACCCTCATTGCCCCACAAAATAGATAGATAGACAGACAGACAGACAGATAGATGGATGGATGAAAAAAGTATATTTCTTGAACTAGATAATGAAGGGTGAAATTTTAGGAAAATTTGATTAATAGAATAGTCTTACCCTATTTTTAACTATATTTTGAGAATGTAACTTTCTGAGGGAATCTTTTTAGATTCAAAATCACCTAAAATTTATAACTTTATCTATAAGAAAACCAATCTCAGTGAGTCAGAATACTGGTTGGGGAGATGGAAAGGACAAAAATAAGGAAATTAGAATCCGGTCTTTTCTGCTTTATACTTATGTCTGTTTTAAATACTAACCAACTCTTTTTCATTCCCATGCTGCTCTGGGGCCTTATTCCCCTTGTCATCTCTCTTCCAATAGGATGAGGAGGAGGGTATATGGGCATAGCCAATCAGATGCTCTTAGTTCAGCCATTTTGTTCAGAACGGTGAGAACCAGTTTTCCTTAATTGTAGAAAAGTTGTTTTTACACAATCACTTGCTTCTGTGTGATTCATGAATTTCCCTTTTTTCACATGGTGACTGTATTGTTTCTGACATCCTTGTGTTTGGGTGATGGTGTTTTTCCTGTTGTGTGTTTTTATTGGAGAGAACTTCCAGGGCATATAATTGATTTTTTTCTGTAATTAATTTTTGATTTTTTAATAGGTTATCATATTTAGGATGCCCTCATAGGAGCCTGGCAACACGATGTTATGATTTACACCAAACTGAAAGCAGAAAATAGTTCCTATACTGTGCCATTTTCTAAATGGCATAAGTCTGGTTGGGCTTTAGGCAAATCCTTTGTATACAGCAATTGTTCATGCATGAAGTCTTTTTTAAAAGCCCCCAAATTTAAAAAAGACATTCAACTAATGTCTTATTTCAGTTCCCTCTATAAATTAATATCCTAAGGCCACTTACTTAGGATAACTCATTTGAATTACTGGAAGCAATAGTTTAGCCCCTATGATATTTTTTTAAATTATTCTTAAGCAACTGACAATATTGGGGGGGAAGGGAGCCGGGATTTTTAAAAAGTCAATGCAAAGAGTATTTTTCTCCCCTTCTATGATAGCAGCTATGTTAAATAGCTGCCAGGAAACAATTTTTATTTCCAGGCCAAAATTTAATACAGCTTTGGCAGCATCCCCCTTTGATCTTATGCCCTGGAAGTTCCTTAGGAAATCCTTTTCTGTAAGAAAAATAATAACTATGATTATTAAGCTCATACTCATTGATGATTTTATATTCCATTGGATTCACTACCTAAGCTTATTGGTGATCTCACTTTTTTAGAATTAGTTATTTTTTAAATGTCTTGTCTTGGTATTAAATTGCCTAAAGTAATTAGAATACTCATTAGGGGGAACACAAACAAGAATGATGAGGTAAGTTGATGGAAATGGGTATGTACTGCAGGAAAAATCCCAAATAATTTATACTTAGAAGGTATGAAAGAAAGTCACATAGCAAATTCTTCAAGGAACAGCACACAGCTTTCTGAGAAGTGGCTAAAGCTGGGGAGACTTACTTCCAAATGATAAAAAGCACCAAGATCAATAGTTTATCAGTCTTTATTTCAAGATGTATAAAACAAATGATATCAATAAAAATAAAGCATTTCACTTGAATCAGTGTTTCTGCTATATAGTATGCCTAGTCAAAGGAGCATTTATCAGCTGTGTACCCCCATACATATCTTGATGGAAGTATGCATTAGTTGTAATTCCTGCTAACCTGCCTTTTCCAAGAGTTGGTATGAAATGTTTTAGTGTTTGAGGATTTATCCTCTTAATTCAATTAACCTACTATATCTAGTCAGTCCCAATTCACCAGACCAAATTGTGCTTGACATTACAGAAGTCCACTGTAGTCATCTTACCATTTACCATTTACCATTTACTCTTCCCCTCTCTACCAGTTTTCCACCTCTTGCTCTGGACTCAGTAATCAAATCAGTACTACCAATATTACCTTTACTCCTGGAAAGAGCATGTCAGTTAATTGCCCTGTGCATCACCTCACCATCCCTTTGACTTCCTACATAGTCTTTTCTCTGGTAACCACTCTCCAGTTTACCACATTTGATGGTACATAGTAATCTCTTTATAAATACTTTTCTTATCTATTCATTGAATAGTAGCACTAAATTTTAAAAAATTATTTTGCCTCATGTCTTGTTCCAAATATTACTAGTTTCATGTCTCCCTCTGCTGATTTGTAATACTGGACTTTCAAGGAACGACCCTCAGTAGCCATCTAGTCCAGCTCATATCCACTATAAAATACTCAACCAAGTGGGCACAGAACTTCTGTTTAGCTAGCTCCAAGGAGGGGGAAGGTGCCATGTTCTGAGACAGCCCACTCCACTTTGGGACAATTGTAATCATTAGGAAATATTTCCTAATATCATATCTACCTTGGTCTTTCTTTTTGTTTCCATCCATTTTGTTTTTAGTTCTGTTCTTTGAGGTCAAATAGAAGCTTTTCCACCTAAACACATCCAATATTAATAACAAACAAATTTCTGTACCATTACCTCTTGAACAGAGTTAGACAACCAAATCCATCTATGCTGCCTTTACCCTGATTACTCAATCTGTGTTACAAATTACAAAGCAGGAGAATTTTATTCAAGATTTTTAAAAAAGAGAGAGAATTGGCTGTTAATGGTGTTATAAGCACTACCAAGAGTATAAGCAAGTAGATGAGAAAGGTGAGAAATAACCAGTAAAAAGGACGAGAAACAAGAACTAGAAAAGAAATACTGAAAGCCAAAAGGAAATTAATGAGTATTTCAGGGTTTAAGTTATACTGTTCAGTACCAAGGAAAACGCAACCAAGTATGATAAATAGAAGTCTTTCCTTTTGTTGCTAATGGAATATACTTCTGAATGATGTTTTCTTCCTTCCTGTAACCTGTAGCTGGTGACCACTGAGGTGATGTAGAAATATTGAAGGTGCCATTGACTCATTTCTTTGAGCTTCATTCTGCAAAAGTGGTTTGTTGGTGTTTTTTTCAGGGCAATTGGGGGTTAAGTGACTTGCCCAGGGTCACACAGCCAGTAAGTGTCAAGTGTCTGAGGCCAGATTTGAACTCAGGAACTCCTGAATCCAGGGCCAGTGCTTTATCCACTGTGCCACCTAGCTGCCCCAAAAGTGTTTTTATAAAATAGTTTCAGAACTCCTTCAAGCAAAGTATATGCCTTTTAAAAAATACAACATTCAGTATTGTGTGTGTGTGTGTGTGTGTGTGTGTGTGTGTGTGTGTGTTATCATGACTAAAATCTGGAAGTTGATTGCTTACTAGAACAGAGTAGCATTCAGATAGTTTTGCTTTGACAAACATGTATGTATGTATGTATGTATGTATGTATGTATGTATGTATGTATGTATGTATGTATGTATTTATACACACTCTCATTTTTTTAAGGACTGTGGAAATACTGGCAGACCCATCCTCTCAGAAGAAGAATATTTTAAGATAGAGTGGTGGGGTTTTTTTACATTTTCTTTTTGTTTATACAATTTGAGTTCAAAGTATCTCCTTTTTTATTTTTACTTATTTTTATTTTATTTTTATTATTAAATTTTTTAATTTCCTAAGTGTTCACGCTAATTCAGTGCAGTTATCAGCACTATAGTGGAAGTCTCCTAAATCTCTAAGGGAACTTTCTGTGGGTGGGAGATGTTGTCATCCAGCAAGACTGAAAAAAATAGCGTATAGGAATAATGTTATTAGCTTGGAGAAAACAGTTATTTTATTGAGACTTTATAAATTTTCCCACTTAATAAATATTGGGATCACTTTTTGAAATAATGAGTAGTCAGAGCAAAACCTAAACCTGGGTTTTCAAAAATGGGTCAAAGATATAACGTTAGAAGATAGTTCATCCAGACAAAGCTAGTGTAAAATTTGAATATTTTGGTAGAGTTCAGGATTCAAGAAGATCCTAACTGCAAAAAAAGAAGACATATTTTCTTTCCTAAAAGGATAGTAATATGACTGCTTTTGCTTAAAAGCAATTTAACTGTAGCATCCATTGAGCTTCTAAGCTAAAGAGTATCATTCCAAGGCAACCCCATAATAAAAGGTATCTAAGTGGCTTCTCTGAGAACTTTGCCCTGCTACCACCCAAGAACTCAGAAGTGGAGCTCAGTTCTAAAAACTCAGTTCCAATTAAAGTAAGTTTAAAAATCAGTATTTACTTTGTTAGACATCTTAAGAGTTAAAAGAGGGGCAGCTAGGTGGCGCAGTGGATAGAGCACTGGCTCTGGAGTCAGGAGTACCTGAGTTCAGATCTGGCCTCAGACACTTAACACTTACTAGCTGTGTGACCCTGGGCAAGTCACTTAACCCCAATTGCCTCACTTAAAAAAAAAAAGTTAAAAGAACTAGTCTTCTGCCCTCAAAGGAGTTAAAATCAAAAAGTAATATTCTGCACATAAAACAATAGCAAACAGTATTTTTTAAAATCTAGACCTCTGATTTTATACTATAATATATAATTAAAGATTGGACTGTAATTTCATTGGTACACGGAACTACTAGGGAAGGAAGCGTCTGGTAACACTGCAGGTCAGCACTTTCTCTGCAGTTCCTAGTCATAGAAAGTTCTCTAGCATACTCAGAGGTTAAGTGCCTTGCATTGTGTCATATAGCCACTGTGTGTCAGAGGAAAGACATGAATCTAGGTCTTTCTGACTCTGAAGCTGGCTGACCCTCCACAGTGACACAATGGTACTCATATATAATTAAGAAATCTGGAAAATGCCTGAGCATTTTAAGGCTGTTCACACTAAAATATAACATAAATCATGTTTGACTTTAAGGAACATCCAGTTTCCCAAAAAGATTACTTATAAAAGAGATTTTTTGTTTGTTTTTTGTTTTTTATGGGCCAATGAAGGTTAAGTGACTTGCCCAGGGTCACACAGCTAGTAAGTGTCAAGTGTCTGAGGCCAGATTTGAATTTAGGTCCTCCTGAATCCAGGGCCAGTGCTTTATCCACTGTGCCATCTAGCTGCTCCCTTAAAAGAGATTTTTAAACAGAAATTCTTTTCCCATTGATTTCCCTTATAAAAAGAGAGGATGTTTTCTGAACAGGCAAAGTAAGGCATCTAGATAAAAGATCAGAGGCCTGCCATAGCAATATGATATAAAGCAGTGAAGGGGAAGAGCAGCTAGGTGGTACAATGGATAAAGTTCCTTGCCTGGAGTTAGGAAGATTCATCTTCCTGAGTTCAAATCTGGCCTCAAACACTTATTAGCTGTGTGACCCTGGACAAGTCACTTAACCCTATTTTCTTCAGTTTCTTCATTTGTAAAATGAGCTGGAGAAGGACATGGCAAACACTCTAGTATCTCTACTGAGTAAACTCCAAATGGGGTCACAAAGACTGAAAAATGACTGAAAAACAAACAACAGTGAGGGGGAAGTTGACATATCCATACATCTACTCTAGTTCTCACTCTGCCAGAAGCATAGCAGCTAATATTTCTTGACTCACCAGGATGATTATTTAATTCTTCAAAAGCGAAAATAGGGGCAGCTAGGTGGCACAGTGGATAGAGCACCAGCCCTGAATTCAGGGGTTCCTGAGTTCAAATCTGGCCTCAGACACTTGACACTTACTAGCTATGTGACCCTGGGCAAGTCACTTAACCCCCACTGCCCTGCAAAAAAAACAAACAAACAAAAGCAAAAATGGAGGAAATGGTTGTTGGGGTGGAAAAAATTTAAACCTTGGGGAGAAATGACCACTCCAACTTAGAACTTGTGATAGAGAAGAGGATTGCCAGATATAATCTGATGAGTGCCCTATATGTGAGCAAAGCAGATTTTAAAATAGAATTTCAGTGACTAAAATGCCATATGTAGAAAGTCAATCCAAAAGTGATAGGGAGGGGGCAGCTTGGTGGCGCAGTGGATAAAGAACTGGCCCTGGATTCAGGAGGACCTAAGTTCAAATCTGGCCTCACACACTTGACACTAGCTGTGTGACCCTGGGCAAGTCACTTAACCCTCATTGCCTCGCAAAAACAAAACAAAAACAAACAAACAAAAAGAGTGATAGGGAGCATTCTAAAATAAAATTCTGGAAACACAAGAGTTTCTTTGAAGAGGAAAAGAGAGAAATTGTCTTAGATGACTAATGTGAAGATGCAGGGAACAACTCAGCCAACTAATGTATACACAAGCCTCTGTAAAGCTGATGTTTCATGGTAGAGTAGAAGTAACTCTGGGTTCCTGAAGATAATACCAACAGTGTATAAGCAGCTCTGGCAGGTTCTACTATAATGAAAGGTCTTCAAGTACAGCCCTGGCAATAAACTGTGTCTGCTTTCTGAGGACTAGCCTAGCTAAGTACAGAGACACCAAAAAGCTGGCCACTTACATGGGAAAGTTTGGTCCAAGATAAAAGGAATGAGAGAGACTAAATAATTTAGATTACACGTGTCACTCTTTCCCCACTCCCCCTTATTTCATAAAAACTTTCTTTAAGAAAAAAATTGGGGAAGCAGAGCCAAGATGCTGGAGAAAAAGGCAGCAACTCACTTGAGCTCTCCCCAAAACCCCTGTGAACACCTGTAAGGAATGCCATAAAACAATTCCTAGAGTGGCAGAACCCAAAAAAGGATAGGTTTTCCAGCTAAAGACAACTTAGAAGGTCGGCAAAAAAGGTCTGTCATACCCGAGTGAGAGTGGAACACAGTCCAGTGCAGACCATGCCAGCACAAACTGGTCCTAGCAAACCAGGAACAGGCCTAGGGAGCCACTGAATCAGCAGCAACAGTGAGTGCTTCTGGAAATTTTAAGCTCACAGACAGTAAGGGGGTTGAACAGCTTGTCAGAAGGAGATTGCAAGGGTCTTTGTGCTGGCCCTGGGGGCAGGAGTTTCTTGCTTTGCCCATACTCAGACATGGGTCACAGTCCTGGGTGGCAGTCCCTGCTCCACTGCTACAGGGACCCTTGTCACAGTTCCAGGGCAGAAAAGAGTACTTGTGGTCACTCACAGACCAGAGCACAGGCCAGGAAAGTAGCAAACACAATTCTCCTTAAATTTTACTACCTTGGAGGAACTGAAAACTTATAGGCCCCTAGAAGTATCTCTGAAAACAGCTATACAAAACCCCTGAAGTTTGGGACTGTGCACCTTTCATCCTGAAAACAGAGCCCCACTTAAAGAAAAGAGTTAAAAGTCAAGAAATAAAGTAGATATAGCTATAGATATATAGATATAAAGTCAAGAAATAGGCTGGAAAAATGAGCAAGCAACAGAAAAATTCTGACCATAGAAAGTTACTATGGTGACAAGGAAGGCCAAAACAAAGAGAAGAAGATAACAAAGTCTAAGCTCTATCCAGAGTCTCTAAGAAAAATATGAATTGGTCTCAGGCCATGAAAGAACTCAAAAAGGATTTTGAAAATAGAGTAAGAGAGGTAAAAGAAAAATCAGAGTGATACAAGAAAATAATTTTTTTTTAAAAAGTCAACAGCTTGGTAAAGAAGACACAAAAAATCAGAAAAAAATAACACCTTAAAAAACACAATAGGCCAAATGGTGAAAAGAGGTACAAAAAGTCAGTGGGGAGAAGAATGTATTGAAAAGCAAAATTAGCCAAATGGAAACAGAGGTACAAAAGCTCACTGAAGAAAATAATTCCTTAAAAATTAGAATTGAGCATATGGAAGCTAACAACTTTATGAGAAATAAAGAAACAATAAAACATAACCAAAAGAATGAAAAAAGAGAAGACAGTGTGAAATAGCTCATTGGAAAAAACAACTAACCTGGAAAATAGATCCAGGAGAGATCATTTTAAACTACCTGAAAGCCAAGATCAAAAAAGGAAAATAATTGGTAAGCCTAGATATGGTAACTACCAAATAACATTTTAGAAAAGAAATAGATAATATTCTAGCAGACAGAAAAAGTCTTGTTACTGTTGTGGGAGTTTTCCCTGAATAAGGTGTCTTATGTAATCATAGTTACTACAAAGATAGAATTAGTAAAAAGCAAGAAGAAAGGATAATGAGAAAAAAATATATAGCGTACAGTTGAGATAACCCAATTAAACAAGTAATCAGCAATGGGAAATGAAGATTTATTAATGTCATCTATACCTAGTATAATAATTTATTCAGAAGTTAAACCTAGGTAAATTTTTTTGCCAGAATAAGAACATCTAGAAAGCACCTTAGACAACAAACATTTGACTTACTTGCCAAGCAGATTGAGACAACAACCAAACATAACACCTATTTAGATAATTTATTTTTAATATTTTACAAAGAGAAATAATGAACAGTAATGAGCATTGTAGTCTTATGAAGCAGAAAGAAACTATAAAAGATAAAACCAATTTAAAGAAAGCTCAGCAGGAGAGACAATTAAGCAAAGTCATCCTGAGGATATGTCACAGCCAAAAAACAGAACAGCAAATAAAATAACAATGGAAAAGGTCTGCAAAGACTACAATAATAAACTATCAAGGACAGAGGAAAAACCATATACGAATTCTAACATTAAAACATTTATGAACTGATAGAAGTGACACTAAAGAGAATAAAGACAGGAAAAGTTGCCAGATGGGACCAAATATATGTAGAAGAGGTCTGTCCTGAAGATAAACTCAAGCACCACTTTCTTCAGGAGGCCTTGCTTCTCCCAGTAATTAGAACCCTCCCTCCTTTAAAAAACAAAAACAAAAAAGTCATCATCCATTTATTTTATGTATTATTCATCTGTGAACATATTGAATCTTACTGAAGAATGTAAACTTGTGGGCTGTCTCACTTTTATATTTGTGTTCCTAGCAGGCAGCATAATGCCTGGCATAGAGGTGGTACTTTAGACATGCTTAGTGACTGTTTCACTGAAGTATTCTTTTTGCTGCTTCTTTTTGTAGGTCATCATTAAAAATATACTACAGCCTATTTATGCCCATTTTGCAACTTTCCATTGCTCTCTGGGCCACCCACAAAATTCAAAGATTCTTAGAAAAGAATTCTATTCCTATCAATTCACCAAGAGGACTTAGTGAAATACAATACTTGATTAAATCTGTGATTTCATCAATATAGACATTGTGTCCAGTGGTACAGTCACAACCCATCCATGCTTTCTCATTCTGTGCAACTCTTCTCTGTGTTCTCCCATAGATCTTCCACAAAGTTTCCACCAAGTGTGCATACACCTTCTTCTGGGTCTTTCAACATTACTTCAGTACCAGTACGGCATGAGGGCTCTCTGATAGTCCTCTCTTTCATCATATGACTAGTCCTCTACTTTTATATGTATACATCTTTTTTAATGATAATTTTATACTACTTCTGGCATGCAAATTATATTTACTAATATGCAACTAGGTGACAAAGTGAATAGAGGGCCAGGCCTGTCATCAGGAAAACCTGAGTTCAAATCCAGTCTAAGGCACTTACTAGCTGTGTGGAGAAGTCATGTAATCCTGTTTGCCTCAGTTTCCTCATCTGTCAAATTAGCTGGGGAAGGAAACAGCAAACCACACTAGTATTTTGCTGAGAAAACCCCAAATGGTGTCAGAAAGAGCTGGACATGATTGAACAACAACAAATTATATTCACTGTTCTTCTCTCCATAGTCCTGTAGATTATCCACCTGAATTACTTCTCCTATATATGTATACTGACATACTAATTTTTTTTATTTTTTTTTTATTTTTTTTTTGCAGGGCAATGGGGGTTAAGTGACTTGCCCACGGTCACACAGCTAGTAAGTGTCAAGTATCTGAGGCCGGATTTGAACTCAGGTACTCCTGAATCCAGGGCCGGTGCTTTATCCACTGCACCATCTAGCTGCCCCCTTGACATACTAATTTAATAAACTGGCCATTCAACTGTGTTTCTTAGTCAGAACAAAAGATTTTTTTTTTCATTTATTTAGTTTTTCCTGAATGGATTGTTAATCTCATCTCATTCGATCTCATTGAGAAAGCCTTAGAGTATCCTGGAACATAATTGTAATCAGCATGTCATCCATAAACCAGATATGTTCAGACTTTTCTCTTATAAGAAATTATAAAGATAAAAATAGACATGTGAGTTGTTAGTTATTGATAGGTTGGAATACACACACACACACACACACACACACACACACTATATCAGTTTCTTGGAGTCAGTAATATTGCCTATAATTTTTTTCATTCCTTTTCTGTTTTTCCTTCTATGAGGTGTCTTGTAAAATGGTACCCATTGTCTTTCGACATTAGATTGCCTACAGCACAGAAGTCTTCTGTGTTTACTTGGTCTGGTTCAGCTCCTCATCTCAGTTTCACCTTACCTGCCACTTCTACTTCCTCATATAAAGAGTTAAGATATATGGTCCAAATGTAGTGATTTCATCGTAAGGAGTTTGAAAACAGATTGTTATTTAAAAAAGAAAGAAAGAAAGCTGAAAGCTCTCTCCCATTTATTCTTTACTTCTTGCTTGGCTGTCAGTTTCAGTTATGAATATTTGATAATGATATGGCTTATGGGTCTCGCAGCAAGATTTTTATGGACTTATTTTCTCTTCCACTACACTCTACTGTTTTAACGGTGTGGTACTGTCTGTGATCTCTGACCATCTTTCTTCATGGCATTTTGCAAATGACTTTGTATCCTAAACCATTGTTTCCTTTGCCTTCCACACCTCCAAGTATTAGCTGGCTAAGAGAGTTTATGTTTGTTTGATCTCGTTGTGGTAATTCTTTTACATTGTTTTTTATAGAGTTGTAGATAGTGGTAATGATCAGCCTCCGTAGCTTTGCCTTTTTAAATTTTTCATCAGCAGTTTGTTTTTAATAGATCAGGTTGAAGCTATCACAATTAGAAACGTATAACAAGTTTCTTTTGGACTTGCTTGTGGGCTTCCAGGGAAAGCTACTTGTGGGTCTTCCAGGTAGAGATGTCCTGACAATTTGTGAGACATATCCAGAGCTGATGAGATCAATGAGAGCATGTAAAAAGAGAAAAAAGGAGGGCCTTGGAAGACAAATTATAGACTTGGGACTTGAAAATACTTACATAGTTAGAAGGCTTTGAAGTTTGCTTTCCTTTATTTATTAAATCTGAATCATATTTTCAAACATGATGTTTATCCTTCTTCCATGTTTACCTTCACTTTTTTCTATTATAATAAATATTTTATTGGTTCATTTTTGGTTATCAGTACAAAAATATTTTGAATAGTTTGTACATTTTAATGCAATTATCAAAAAATCCAAAAATTACATAGGTATAATCCTTTTGTAAACTACTGTCCGAGTGACTTCAAAGGCCTTGGCTTCCATGTCCCTGTGACTTGACATGAAGATGTAGTGTTTGTTTTCTGTGCTAATTCCTAGACTTTTTCACCTTACTTACATTGCTAATATTTCAGCAAAACAGAGTGATTCTATGTGTGTGTGTGTGTTATCTCTGCAGTTAGAATTTTCTCCTTGCAAATAAGATTTGTTTCCTTCGTTATCCTAGTATCTCTAGCATGTAGCATATTACATAGTACATAGTAGATTGAATATGTTAGTTCTTTTGTCATAGGTTCAAGATTTAGTTAATATACCAACAAGGAACTTAATCTTTATGGATGGACTAAAACTCTGTGATGCCTATCACCTACAACCCCTTTGTAATACTATACATGCCATAATCATGGCAAAAAATGTAAGGTAAGCACTTGGGCTTTAGAGCCATTTATTTTTTTTATATTTTGTTGCCAAATCCTATTCAACCTACCCGAGTCTTAGCTATTTTCATCCTCTTGCTACCAGTTTCATACACCTTTTTGTCTTTGTAGAATCTAGCAAAACTTTTTGCTTTGCTGTCATAGTCTTTGAAAACCCAAAGTAAGCATATGTTATCTTTGACTACATCAAAAATACACAGAGTTCAGAAAAAAGTAATAATTTCCAGATATAAAATAGGTTACTTCAGGAGATAGTAGACTCCATCTTACTAGAAGTTTTCAAGCAAAGGCTGGATGCTCATTTGTCACATAAATGATAAAGAGCATCCTTTCCCAAGAATCTTTCATTCCTCTTTGGGCTCCACTCTTGATTCTCTGGATTCCTTTCTTGCTTTCTTCTTGTTCTTTTGGGGGGGGGGGCAATGAGGGTTAAGTGACTTGCCCAAGGTCACACAGCTTAAGTGTCAAGTGTCTGAGACCAAATATGAAGGCCTCCTGGATCCAGGGCTGGTACTTTATCCACTGTTCCACCTAGCTGCCCCAATTCTATGGTTTTCTTTCTCTATCATAACCCATTGGCCTTCTCACCCTGGAAGATTACTCTACCCCTGGGAGGGTCTTCCCAGAGACTCCATGCTAAGGAATGTTCCCAAGTGAATCATGTTCACTCCTTCATTCCTCTCTGGGCTCCATTCTTGATTCTCTGGATGTAATTTTCCATGATTCGCCACCATATTGTGTTTTGAATATTTCAGTAGTTATGGTGTATATATTATGCATGGTCCAAATAGAAAGAGGTACTGCAATATTATGCGATGATCATCTGTGATAGACTTTGCTCTTCTTAGCAATACAATGATTCAAGACAATTCCAAAAGACTCATGATGGAAAATACTCTCCACATCCAGAAAAAAGAACTATGGAATCTGAATGCAGACCAAAGCATACTTTTTTCACTTTTACGAAGTTTTTTTGTTTTTTGTTCTGATTCTTCTTTTGCAACATGACTAAGGTGGAAATATTTTTAACACGATTGTACATATATAACCTTAAATGAATGAATGAATAAATAAAATAAGTAAAGAAATAGATGGATAGATAAATAAGTAAATATGTGACTATATGAATAAATGAATAGACGAATAGAAGAGGTACTCCAAATGGTTCTGAGATGCAGATGGCATTATGTTGATTACATTAAAACACAATATATTATAGACCCTCTCCTGCAAGATGAGTAACTGTCAAGAAATTTTGTATTATTTAAATCACATAGGAAAAATGCAAGTGGCTGAAGAATATGTACTGCCCAGATATCGATATGTAGTAGAATGGGGAGCCAATACACATATCTTTGAGGGGGATTTCTAGGCTGGACCTAGATCTAAAAAATTAGAAAAACAATTAATTGACTTTATTTAGGAATTACATGCTATTGTTAGTAATCCCAAATTGGCCCTCATGCAACACTTCACCGTTTTAATAACACTATTTTCCCAGTGATCCTTTATGGCTGCCAATCATAGAATACTACAATCTACAGTGAATCAGAGGTGCAAATGACATAAAGGGTGATGGAGACATGCATGGTAGACTCTACAACATATTACCTACAATGAATTGCATGCTAGAAGTGGCCCAAAAAATATATTGTCAAGGGAATATGTAATTGGAAAAGGAGATAGGTTGGTCTCAAAAGCAAATGAAAATTTGTGGACAACCTAGGTGCCAGACTTGTATCCATAGAATATTAAAAGTTCTAGCGGAAGGCCTTCATCATATTTGATAGGTCCTCCATGGAAGATTTTTGGAAGGACATGGGTGGGATGAGAATGTGTAAATATGTTTTGATTTGTTGGTGGGGGTACCCATATTGATGAGATCATAGAGGCATTGAAGTATGAGCTAATGATAGTGAACTATATTGCACAGCAATGTTCTAATAAACTAGTCAAGAAAGTAAGAGTGAGACAAGAAAACTCAGGAATCTGTGTCAATATTAAAACACAAGGACTGGGGGCAGCTAGGTGGCATAGTGGATAAAGCACCAGCCCTGGATTCAGGAGGACCTGAGTTCAAATCCAGCCTCAGACACTTGATATTCTCTAGCTGTGTGACCCTGGGCAAGTTACTTAATCCTCATTGCCCTGCAAAAACAAACAAAAAACCACAAGGGCCACTCAGTGGATAGAGCACATTGGCCCTGGAGTCAGGAGGTCCTGAGTTCAAATCTAGCCTCAGATACTTACTAGCTGTGTGACCCTGGGCACGTCATTTAACCTCAACTGCCTTAAAAAGAAAGAAAGAATTAAACACAAATAGCTCCCCTTAAAAAAAAAGTACTTTAAAAATTTTTTTGGAACAAAGTACATTGTTACTCTAAGGTGGGATTTTGCACCTTCCCCTTTGCAGATGCCTTGATGATAGGGGTTATTTAATTTTAATTTCAGCCTCTTCTCTTAAACTTTAAGCACTCTAGTTTGTGAGGTGATCTTTTTATCATCTGTAAAGTAGTTAGCATTTTTTGGCAACTGTTGTGAATGACTTTCTTTGATTCCTCTCTTCTCTCAAGTTATTAGCTACCTGTACAAAGCAGAGCACGGAAGTCATCTCAAAGCACTAGCAATTATCTACTGCCAGATCCTTCCATCCTTATTCAGTTAAAAAGGCAATTACCATATATCTGGACCTGGAAAACAGCATTATCCTTGATCATTTTCTTTTTTTTTTTCCTTCCTTCCTTCCTTCCTTTCTTTTCTGGATAGTTTTCAGTCTCTTTTCATTGAAACAGAATGAATTTGTTACAATGTGGCACAAACTTGTGGCAGGCTTAGGGAATACAGGGGAGACATACACAAAATAGCTACAAAATAGATAAGTAATTTGGAGGAAAGGCAGCTGGATGGTATAGTGGATAGATCCCCGAGCTTGAAATCGGGAACACTCATCTTCATGAGTTCAAATCCAGCCTTAGAGGTGTGAGATTTAAAATTGGATATTAGATCATAAATCTCCCCTCTTTAACCTTTCCCTTAATTTATCTCCCAGACTAGTAAATGGAAGAAGCTTCTGGTTTTCTAGTTAGAGCTTTTATTGTATGGTAGTCACAAGGTGATGTTGATTAGAAGGATAGGAAAGTAGAAATACAATACAAATCGTCTTAAGTCTAAGCTTAGTCTATATTCCGTATAAAACTCAACAAAAGCCGAAGGCCACCTTTGGGGAGAGAGAGAGACCGTGTCAAGCGCGTGCTGCTGCTAACCGCGAGCCGGGCCCAGTTGAACTCTCGTCAGCATCAGCCTGTGCAGCGCAGTCAGGAGACCAGCAGAGCAGGAAAAAGTTCCCACTTCCGTTCTCTCCTTGCCTTTTAAGCTCACACCCCGGAAGTCGAGTGCATAGCAGGCAGTCTGCCGTGTGCAGCAGGCGGACTGGCGTGCGTAGCTCATGCCATTGGTCTCCTCCCCGAAAGGGTGGTCCTTGAAAAACTGGCGTCTCTCCATTATCTAACCGACTGTTAAAACTTTTTACCACGGAAGTCACTTAACCCTGTTTGCCTCAGTTTCCTCATCTGTAAAATCAGTTGGAGGGGGCGGCTAGGTGGCGCAGTGGATAAAGTACCGGCCCTGGATTCAGGAGTTCCTGAGTTCAAATCCAGCCTCAGACACTTGACACTTACTAGCTGTGTGACCTTGGGCAAGTCACTTAACCCCCACTGCCCCGCCAAAAAAAAAAAATTGGGGGCGGCTAGGTGGCGCAGTGGATAAAGTACCGGCCCTGGATTCAGGAGTTCCTGAGTTCAAATCCGGTCTCAGACACTTAACACTTACTAGCTGTGTGACCCTGGGCAAGTCACTTAATCCCCATTGCCCCGCAAAAAAAAAAAAAAATCAGTTGGAGAAAGGAATAGCAAACTACTCTAGTATCTCTAACGAGAAAACCCCAAAATAGAGTACAAAAGAGTCAGACACAACTGAAACAACTTAACAACAACTTGGGGGGAAGTCACTAGTAGTTGGGGAGATCAATAAAAACTTCATATAGAAGTTGGTGTTAGAACTCAACCTTGAAGGAAACTGGGAATTCTAAGAGATAGAAGTGAGGAGTGAGTAAAGTCCAGGCACAGAAAATGGCCAATTCTGAGGTATAGGCATGAGAGATTCAGGGTTTAGTTAGAAGGCCTGTTTAAATCAAGGTAAATTAGAGCTAGGGGCTGATGGGCAAATTAAGATTTAATCCTTCAGCTAATAAGTTGCCACTAGAGTTTATTGAACAGAGGAGTCACCTGTGCTTTAGAAAAATCACTTTGGTAGCTGATTGGTAGGTGTATTTAAGTGAAGAGAGTCTTGAATCAGGGAAAACAGGAGGGACAGAGTAGGCTTTTTAAAATTGCTTCTTGACTTGACTGCACTAGTAACTGTGTTAGTAACTGTTAGTGAAGAGATTTTGTGAAAATAAAAATTATAAAAACTGGTACTGATTAGACAGATAAAGTGATTTGAGGATAACATTAAAGTTGTAAATTTGAGTAATAGATGGTAATGCCCTTAATATAAATAGGGTAGTTCACAAAAGAGTTGGGTTTGGGAGGAAAGATGAGAGTTTGAGATGCTTGTGGGATATCCAGTTGAAAAGTACTATCTATATAGCATAATGATTCCTTGTTTGGCTACTTGCCCTTATCTGCTCTCATCTTAATCACTTTCTTACAAAACTTATTTTGTTAGTTAGCAGTGGATTTGCATACTTCTGGAAGTAATGGTCGAATGGGTCATATTTCAGGGCATGGCTACAAAAAGCAATTTTTCTCTTCCTGGCACAAAAGAATAGATTACTCTTTCCACATTAAATGTCATCATTAGGTGCAGAGTTCTTCAGTAACTTCTGCCAGATAACGGTTGAAGTAAATAAAAATTTTAATTGAGATCATAAAGCACAGATAACCTAAATTAATTTAATTCTACCGTTAACTAACATGAGAGCAAGTAAGGGTAAGCAGCCAGATAGTACTGTAAATAGTATGAGACACCAGGATATAGTAGTTCTACTTCATAGGAGGTTAGTTACAGCAAAACTAACTCCCACTGTGTACACATGTGCTTAAAGCAACCCATGACTACTGTATCACTATCATACTGTACAACTTTTCACATATTAGGTACTTAAATAGTTACTGAATTTATGAATTGGTAAATAGGGTTTTGTAAATGAGAGCAGAGATATTGAAATGTCTACAATACATACAGAGCTTTGAACCCAAATACTAATAATATGAATCAGCTTCATGATAGCCTTGTAGTGTGCTTTAAAGAAAAGCAGCTTGGGGCAGCTAGGTGGCACAGTGAATAAAGCGCCAGCCCTGGATTCAGGAGGACCTGAATTCAAATCCGGCCTCAGACACTTGACACTTACTGTGTGACCCTGGGCAAGTCACTTAACCCTCATTCCCCCCCCCCAAAAAAAAAAAACAATAAAGAGAAGCAGCTGATTAGAGGAATGAATTGTTTATTGGAAAGATAAATGATGGAGTATATTAGCACAAATGTCAAAAAGGTCAGATTATGTGGATGAACAGTACAGGCAACCTGTTCATATGATCTAAGAAAAGCTTTCCTTTTCTGTTAGCAGCACTACCATGTACAGGATAATTATAAATTGTCTACACTCATACCAGCAGTCATGTATGAAGAGCCCCAGCAGATATGTAGTACAAGCACATATTTTCAAGTTGTAAGAGCACAACTCCACCAACAGTGGATTAGCATCCTAGTAAAACAGGGCTTCTTAAACTTTTTCAATCATGATTCCTGACTCCCTTTCACTTGAGAGTTTTTACTCTACCCCTGGTATATAGGTATATAAAATAGATATATATAACGTTTTACTGTTGCCCAAATTTTTCACAACCCTCACATTCAGTTTATGTGACCTCATGTGCAGCTGCAACCCACATTTTAAGAAGCTTTGGTCTAAAAACTATGATTCTTAGCACTCTGTCTCCCCCTTACCCCTGCTTTCTCCACCCTGCCACACAAATGAATGAATGAACAAACGAATGAATGAAAGAAATGAAAAACCATTTATAAATGTGTCAGCCACTGTGTTAAGCTTTAGGAATTCAAATACAAACAAGCAAGATAGTCCGTGTTCTGGAGGAACTTATACTGACAGAAAAGGGGAGAGTGGAGGAGATATGGAGAAATACACATTACTGGGGTTTGGAAACCACTGGGAAGCAAAGACCTGGTTCTGGGCAAAATAAATGGAAACACTCACAGCTAAGTGGCACAATGAATTGAGTGTTCAACTTAAGGAGACCTGAGCTTGAATTTCAGCCTCAAGACATTTACCAGGCTATGTGACCCTAGGCAAGTCACTTAACCCCTCTCAGCCTCCATTTCCTCATCAGTAAAATGGGATAGGTTGTCCCCACCTCAAAGGATTGATGTGAGGATCAAATGAAATCATGTAATGGGTCATGCTTTTTAATACCTGACATAATGGGTGCTCAGCAAATGGTTAGTGTAGATTGCTTTATCAAATAGCTTTGTCTATTTGTTGGTCATTGTGATTATATCAATTTAGAATATTTAGTTAAAACAATCTATGATTCTTAGCATATGCTCCCCAGTTTTATCACTCTACCACCTTCACCATAAAAGCAGAAGTTGGTTGTGCAGGACTGAGTTCCTTTTTTTTATTTATTTTAATTTTTGTTGTTTCATGGACTTCTATGGACAAAGAATTTTGTCGACTAGTAACCAAGCCATTCATGTTGAGTCTCTCTAGATGTAGTTAAATTGGTCCTCAGGCAATAGGCATGGTCTGTCTCTTGACTACACTTTAAACTTTTCTAACTTGGAAGAATTTGCCCAATCTCTGCCTTCAAGAACTTAGTGTCATTTGCACCTTAATATGTGGCATCATCATGGGACTGTGTGGCAGACAGAAAAGCTATTGCAATCCTAGACAGCATTAAGAAAGGTATAATATTCAGAACAAGGGAGGTGATTGTTTTATTATCATGTTTTAAGGAAAAACTTCCTATCAGAGCTATTCAGAAGTAAAATGAACTGCCCTACAAGCAGTGGATTCCCACTCACTAGAGATCTTCAAGTAAAGACCTGGTGACTATGTGTTGGGCATATTGTAGAATGGCTTCATTTTCAAGTATATGTTGGACTAGATGTCCTCTGACTTCCCTTCCAACTATGTGACTCTGTGAAGTTTCTTGCAGCTTTGTAGCATCAGGGCAGAACCACGTAGCTAATGGATCCATGCAACTTATGTGTCTGATGATAATTGCCAAAGTTCCTTCTGTGAAACCAATTCTCTTGTATACCCTTGAGATTATGCAGTAGCAGTTTTAGGGTATATACAATGCATTGTCTTTACTAAAAGGCCAGTCTATGTTAGATAGGAAAGGAGCAGAAGATATAAAATATTGACAGTTCTACTTCCACATCTCTCACATTCATCCTCTTCTGCTACTCACATGGCCCCCACTCAAGTCCAGGCCCTCATCACCTCTTGCCTGGATTATTGTAAAGACCTAATCATTGATCTTGCTTCTTATTTCTACCCTTTCCAAACCATCCTCAGCCTCAAACTTTTCTTCCTCAAGCACAGGTCTCAGATTATGTCACACATATAACCACCTTTCCTCTCAGATCTTCGGGAACTCCCTATTGCCTTTGGGAAGAAGTACAAACCCTTACTTTGGCATGTAAAGCCTTCACAAACTGGCTCCAAACTACCTTTTCATGCATTTCACTTTTTAAAATTTTTTTCTGTTGCGAACTTTACATTCCAGCCAAACTGACCTACTTGGCACTCTCTCCCACTTCACAGCCTATTGTGCCTATAATATATTTCTCATGTCCATCTCTTATAATACCTACTTTCTTTCAAGGAAAAGTTTATGTGCCACCTCTTATGATATATCTAGTTGTTGGTACACTTTCTTTCCTCACATTATTCACTTAATTGTTGTGTGTTATATCTCCCAGTAAAATGTAAACTCACTGAGAACATGGACTGCTTTTCCTTTTTTTTTTGTTTCCCTAGCACCCACTATAGCCCCTTATAAATAGCAGATGCTAAATAAATGCTAGTGAAACTGAATTGTGTACTTATTTTCTACTTGACTCAGGGTGCCGTAGACACCCTGGTTTTGGGGTGTTGACTTTATGATGGTATATGGAAGTGTTACTCATTGAACAGTTTCACATGCTTTCAGTAATCACCTTAGTAGAAGCAATAAATACCTCTTGAAGGATAAGCAGTGGGAAAAACAAATGGCCACCGGAAAGATTGGATTCTTGTCCTAATGATACAAAATCAGATTTATTATTAAAATGCTCTGTAGCATTTTCACTCAAAGTGAAAAGTATTGTTTTATTTTAATCAGTAAAGACTCAAACCAAATGATGCATTTAAATTAGTTTGAGATAAATTTATCCATAACTGAAAATTGGAACTGAAAGATTTGTCAATAACCCTCTGGTCATACATTAGTGGACTAGTAGCCCTTCAGGTTCCGTTTCATTTAAGAAATTTGAACCTTCTATTACTACTTTCTGCCACCTTTTTATCCTACAAAATGGCCACACTTTTTTTTTTTAACTAAACTTTTAATTAAAATTTTGAGTTCTAATTCTTTCCCTTCTGTTCTTCCCCCTCCCAGAGGTGGTAAGCAATCAGATATAGGTTATACATATATAATTCTGTAAAATATTTCCATATTCATCATTTTGTATAAGAAGACTCAAATAAAAGGAAAAAATGAAGAAAGTGAAAAATAGTATGCTTCAGTCTGTATTCAATCAATATCAGTTCATTCTTTGGATGTGGATAGTAGGCTTCATCATTAGTCCTATGGGATTGTCTTGGATCATTGTATTGCTGAGAATAGCTAAGACATTAACAGTGTTTCATCCAAAAATACTGCTGTTATTGTGTACAACATTCTCCTGGACTATGCATCAGTTCATGTAAGTCTTTACAGGTTTTTTTGAAATTATCCTGCTTGTCATTTCTTATAGCACAGCCATATTCCATTAAAATCACATACCACAGCTTGTTCAGCCATTCCCCAATTAATGGGCATTCCTTTGATTTCCAATTCTCAGCCACCACAAAAAAAAAGAGCTGCTATAAATATAAAATGGCCACACTTTAATGAATGCCCAGTTTTCATACTTACAGCATAAGTGCAGTTTGAACCAGCAGCACAGAGTGTGACACTCTATCATTGGAAATCTTTACCTGAATTAATCTGATCTTTGGGACTCTAACATTGAAAAGGGAGGTAAGTTGTTCAAGATCCTCTAGGAATATCAGAAATTATTGTCCAGTTTAGGGAAAGGTCAGACTAACGGAAATCAGAAAAATAAATGGAGCTTTGTTGTCCTGCAGTTGTGACAGGACATGGTACGTGTCCACTTAAAAGCATGTCTGTGTAGGTGAAATCTAAAAAAGATGTTAATCAGAAGAACATAGTGGTTAAATGCACATAAATGAGTAGTGCCAGTGGATGGCCCTTTAACTTCATCTCTGATTCGTTTTCCTGCCCACTCAGAGTCCTGTGCTTAATTGAAACAGTACTTGCCCTCCAAGATTGATGGGCAGTATATACCTATAACTGATAGGAAATTTCAGCAGGTAGCTGGTCCCATTAGTGTACTGATTAGGGTATCATACAGTGCCATATAAGCCCCTTCAGTAGGGTACTAAGTGTTATAACTTTTATCTTCATGCTGTTTCTTCTTTAATAATTTAATAATAAAAATAATGATAATGGTTTTTTTAAACCTTCATTAGTTTCTGTATATTTGTCTACTGTATATAAACCAACTCCCTTCCCTTATCTTTCATGCCCTCTAGTTTTGTAATATCAGATGTCTCCTAGAGTATTCCTAATTTATTATGTATGGTCTATATAATAGTCTTTAGTAGAAAAAGTTTAGATAGCCACTTATGGTGCCTTTTCTTTTCACATTGTAATAGTTAAACTTTTGAAATGTCAGGATAAAAGGAAAGGTGCCGAATTATTTGGGGATAAAGGGGAGGGTTTTAATGTCATCAATGAAAATACCAAGCTCCCTTTCTAAAAAATTTTAGGGTCAGAGGTGTCTTTCTGATGAAACATGTTAGTCTGCTAATGTGCAACAGGTTCCTTGGGAACATTTTGAGTATTGCCAGTAAGACTGTACAATCATCTGTTGTGTCTCAGACGGGTGCTTCTCTAACACTGATGTGAGATGTGAGATATGTCCAGACTTCCTTCTTAAACATCAAACTTTGTTTGACTATCTTGGGTATAGCTAAAAATATAAGGAGTAACTATAAATGAGATCCTAAATCAGAAATAACTAGAGTGTTTTCCTGGGAGGGAAATCAAAGGAATAGGTCCCAAGAAAAACTAAATATAGAAATGCTCTTCAAAGGTCTATAAGGCTAGATAGGCTTAGAATAATTCATAGAACTGGGAACAGTACAGGGAGTCCCAGCCTTTCAGTCAAACATCTTGTCCCAGATGAGAATTTATTCACTGACATTTCAAAAAGCCACATGGGCAATTCAAGGGTCAATTTGGTGACAAACTCACTTCACTCATTGTACTCAAACAAAGCTTTTTCTATAGATTGGCTATACATGGTAAAAGAGCCATATGAATTGTAGTCCTTTCTTTCCAGTGAGACATTTCCACTAGCTTTTATTGTAACTAATTTCATGAGAGCCTATTAAACTAGGATTGCTCTTTAGATTGGCCCAATGGGGGAATGGCCAGGAAAAGCTGTGAAGTAGCAGAAGGGTTGGGAGCATCATCTCTTATTACCAACCCATAGGGTTGGGGAGTTTATTCATCTTTTGTCTTGATTAAAAAGCTCAGCAATCTCTCCTCTCAGAATGTGTGGATTTTAAGATTATATGAAATTAATTGTGATTAGAAAGGCTCAGGAGTTTGGTCAGTTTTATTTACATTTCTGCTTTTTATTTAGGCATCTTAGAAGAGAATTTATAAGAGATGTTTGAATTTTTCCAGCCAGATTGTCCCTGATGGTCCCTATTCTTTCACCTCAGATAATCCAGCCCCTCTTAGAACTTGACCAGAACCGCAGCAAATTGAAGTTGTACATTGGACATCTGACGTCTCTTTGCCATGACGAGATCCCCTGATTCTTCGAGGACCTAACTCCACCTGCCTCCTATCACCTGGACGATGATCCGGGCAGCTTGGGAAAGTGAGCTGCAGAAGATGACCCAGGAGCAGGTTCAGTTTACACCTGGACCACCCATGAAAGCGTATTCCAGTATCCTGGCTATTATATTGACCCAGTGGGGAGCAGCCTGTAGAGTATACCATGTAGATTCAAGCTTTGGTTGCACTAGCCATGAAACAATAAAGCAGTTCCGTGTGGTCTGCAAAGAAAAAGTATGATGCCATTTACAGGGGTTAATATAAGGACTGCTTTTACTCTGATTGCTTAAGAAAGTCTGAACTGCCCGGAGATGGGTCACAAAACCCCAGAACAGTCTTCCTGGTACATTACTACATAGAGTAAGTTCTTACAGAGGTTTCACAGCCTTCTGAAGTGTTAGCTTTTCTGCAGAGCAGTAGTAGCTAGTAATAGTTGTGTTTATATGGTGCTTTACATATATTATCTCATTCATTCTCACAGCCACCTAACAAGGTAGATGTAATTGTTAATCTCTAGTTTACAGGTGAAAAAACTGAGACTGAGAGTGCCTTCTGCAGAGGCACACGATTAGTAATTCAACTTGAGATCTTCCTGACCAGGTCCAGTACTTTGTCCACTTACATTCTTTAGAACATACTTCTTCTCTGCCAATATTTATATAGAAAATCTATTTGAGTTCCAAATTTTCTCCCACTCCCCTCCCTTTCCCTGCCCCCTCCCAAGGCCAGCAAGCAACAAGCAATACAGTACTATTGTGATAAACATATTTCGACTTTAATCAGAACAAAAGGGGAAAGAAAAACCTCAAGAAAGAATAAACAAGAACTAGTAAACAAAAAAGCAACAAAATGTGAAATAGTGCGCTTCCAGAATCCATTCAGACTCCATAGTTCTTTTTTGAATTGTGGAAAACATTTTCCCCCATAGTCCTTTTGGCATTGTCTTGGATCATCGTATTGCTGAAATGAGTTAAGTCTGTTACAGTTGATCATCACAAAATGTTGTTGATACTGTGTACAATGTTCTCTTGGTTCTGCTCATTTCACTCAGCATCAATTCAAGTAAGTCTTTCCAAGTTTTTCTGAAATCCATCTATCTGCTGATCATTTCTTACAGCACAATAGTATTTCATTACATTCATATACCAAAACTTGTTTAGCCATTCCCCAATTGATGGGCAACCCTTCAATTTCCAATTCTTTGCTGCCACGGAAATAGCAACTATGAGTATTTTTGTACATATAGGTCTTCTATGTCTTTTGAATACGAGAAAGAAGACTTCTTGAGAAGAGGGACTACTTTGTATCACTAGGGCCTTTCATAATGCCTCACACAAAATAAGCATTTAAAAAATGCCTGTTGAATTAAATTGAAGGCACAGCTGGACAAGGAGATTGAACACACAAAAAAGGGAGTAGGCAGAGAAACGACAACACTGGGGAGCAAACATAAAGCTTGGTAGCAAAGCAAATGAAAAGGACACTGTGGGGAGATAGTAGTAAGTGGGGTCTGAGGCAGAAGATATTACAAAGTAGAGAACAAGACGAGATGAGCAGGAAAAATGAACACCATAGTGTTCAGGGACAGATAAAGAGGTAGAAGGCAGGGCAGTGTTTAAACTGATTCCAGGCATTCTGCCTTCAGTATTAGCCAACAGAACCTCAGTGTTCGAAGGAAACTCAGGTGGTGTAGTCAACTTATGCCTGAATGAGAACACCCTCTATACACACCTAACATGAGGTCATCCTGCTTTGGCCTGAAGACCCTCCATGAGGAGAAGCTACTGCCTCTAAAGCAACCCCCTTCCTCTTTGGGATAGTATTAATCACTGGGAAGCTTTTCTTATAGTCAAGTCTAAATTAAGCTCTTTACCCTGTGCTCCTGGTTCTGTTCTTTGAGGCCACAGAAAACCATTCTCTTCCGCATTACAGCCTTTCAAATATTTGAAGACAGCTGTCACATATAAATTTGCTAAAGCTTTATGAGGTTCCCTTACACGTTGACATACTGGAACTGACCATTTTTTCCTAATTATTAAGTATTTCCCATGTATGTAACATTTTTTTCAACTTTTGTTATATAAGAAAATGAGGTGGTTTATGGTTAAAAAAAACATACCCAAATAAACCCCTACACACACAACACCACCAAAAACCTCTTGTTAAGTAACATGGAAAATACAGATGACCAGGTCCACAAGTCAACAAATGTCATCTCAGTGTTCATAACAGTTTTATTCACTTCCCTATAATGTACCATATTATGAAATAATTTATGCATTTAGCAATCTAGTTAATCATCCCTAGCTTCCTCCTAATTGGTGAAAGCACGCACTGCCTAGCCTGCCCCATACACCAAACCCATGCTTCACCACCATAGAGCCTTTTGTACTATAGCTCCAATCTATATACCCACTTCCCGCCTCATTCTGGAACTGCTCTGGACCAGTAATCAAACTGATACAAGAAACCATATGCTTCCTAAACTGAAACGCTCTTACCTCAACCCACTACTCCCCTCTTTACATTATCTCCTGAATTAGAATGTGAGCTCCCTGAGGGACAAGGATATGTCTCCTCTTTAGTGTTTCAGTCCCCACCACTTTGCTAGTGTCCGGCATATGGGAAGCATTTAAATAAATGATTTTTCAATTCATTCATTCAACTCACTTCATTTGCTCTGTATATAAAAACTACATTATCTTCATTGTTCTACTTTAGTGTATCTGTGTCGATTTTATAATGTTATTATTCCTTTAGAGAGAAGGAAAAAAATGAAAACAAGTTTTCACCTATTTCCCCTCAATTAAAACAAATTTACTTTTGGGGGCAGCTAGATGGCGCAGTGGATAGAGCACCAGCCCTGGATTCATGAGGACCTGAGTTCAAATCTGGCCTCAGACCTTAACCTTACTAGCTGTGTGACCCTGGGCAAGTCACTTAACCCCAATTGCCTCACCAAAAAAAAAAAGAAAGAAAAACCATTTACTTTTTTAAAGTTTATTTTATTTCCACAGTCTTTCCCTCCCCATCCTCCTCCCCCCTTCCACCCAATTGAGGTAAAATCCATGTTCAGTGATGTTTCTTATAAAGCTGTGTCTTCTTTGTTTTTGTTTTTGTTTTGTTTTAAAAAAGCAAAGCCCATTACAAATATATATATATAGTCATACAAAGCAAATTCCACATTAACCATGCCCCCCCCCCAAAGAAAGGAGGGAAAAGATCAACTTCTCTATCTTGAGATGGATAGCATGTTTCTATCGTGAGTCTTTTGTCATTGGAGTTCCTACAGCTTTCAGAGTGTCCTTACAGTTATGTATAAAATTCCTCTCTTCATTCTTTTTCTTCTTTTTTTTTGGGGGGGGGGCGGGTGGTGAGGCAATTAGGGTTAAGTGACTTGCCCAGGGTCACACAGCTAGTAAGTGTCAAGTGTCTGAGGCCAGATTTGAACTCAGGTCCTCCTGAATCCAGGGCTGTGCTCTATCCATTGTGCCAACCCCTAGCTGCCCCTCCTCTCTTCATTCTACTCACTCTCTCTGTACCAGTTTCAAAAAAGAATCCCCACATTTTTCTGAAACCCACCCCTTCGTCATTTTTCATAGCACAATAGTATTCCATCACATTTACATACCAACAGGGTGGTTCAGCCAATTGATGGGAAATTTTTAAGCTTTTTTCTTTAAGTGCTAATAAAGCTCTTAGGTGAAAATATAAGTAAAGGACCTACTTGAAATACTAGGTTGGTAGGGGCAGCTAGGTTGGGCGCAGTTGGATAAAGCCACCGGCCCTGATTTCAGGAGTACCGGAGTTAAAATCGGCCTCAGACACTTGGACACTTCTAGCTGTGTGACCCTGGGCAAGTCACTTAACCCCCATTGTCCACCCACCCAAAAAAAAAAAAAAGAAATACTAGTTGGTGTACATGGGCAATCAGTATTAAATTAAATCTCTTTTGGAGAGATTTTCATCAAACCTTGCAAAAAAAACAAAGCCTATTAAAGAAGAATAGCCATAGAAAAGTGTGTTGATATTTGTTGTTTTTTGAATTATTTGCACATGAAACTACTTGTCATTAAAGAAGGGGTAGGTGGCTTTTTCTCCAAGCTGCAATTCAGATATGCCTGGGTGGATTTAATTCAGTCTTGGGGGGGGGGGGGGGTTGGATAACGTTTGGAACAAGATCATGCATGGAATTTTCAAACCAAGATTTTTTTTTTTTTGAGAGAAAGTTACAAGTGAATGAACCAGAGATTCTTGTGAAAATGCCCATGTGGACTAGGTGTTAGCAGGGCCATTGCCAGTACTAGCTGGTTTGCCCTCTTGCAGGTTTCCTGTAGCACCATCATGTTTCCTTTTTCAACTAAGTAAGAATGGCCTTTCATCACTTTGGTTGCTATTTCAGCATCCAGGTCATGTTCTATGCTTCATGCTACTCATCTTGTGTTTTCCAATTTTTAAAACTCACAAAACAAGAAGCAACAGATTTTAAGAAAGGTTCAGTGCCCAAAATCTCTCCTCTCCAGTTCAGTCAAAATTATCGCTTTCTTCACCACCTGTCCAATTCCTTGGCATGGTAGAAGCTGAAGATTCTGATTCTGGGGAAGTTTTGTTTTTGTCTTTGCCTGGCTATTGCTTTACATCATGACAGAAACCTTAGACAAAGTAACATTTGGAGATTAATGAAAGTTGCAGCTGCATCACCAGCATTGGCTTTTCCCTTACTTTCTAGAATGTTGTCATGTTATCATTTAAACTGAATGAAATAAACAAGCTGCTTTTCCACGTCATTTCTCCAATTGGGAAACTGAAAGAGTAGAGTTTCGAAGGGATGGAAGATTAGAATCACGGCTAGAATTAGATTTTTGAGAGAGTAGGGTGCCAAACATTTGGATGATAGCTTAATATTTTAAAACTCCATTTGCAGGTAATATGCCTTCTCAGGAATCAACCATTTCAGGCATTCTGTTTTTGCTATTTGTTATCCCCTTTCTTTCTACTCCTGTGGATTAGGAAACAGATTCTTTTCTATTCTCCATCCCCTGTTATCCAATCTTCTGTCAAGTGCAGTTGTTTCTTTCATCCACATGTCTCTCAGCTCTTTCCTTTCATCACCCACAACCACGAAACAGGCCTTACACCTATTTTACCAGCACCCATATTACTGCCGTAGCCTTTAGCTGGTCAGCCAAACTCCAGGCTCTTCTTACACCCTAACTCTCCAAATTCACTCTACCACCACCTGAGTGCAGGCCAGTTTTCTAAGTTAATAGCGTCCACAGGGATCCTTCTGTGAGTAGGTTTAATGGCCTCATTTCTATTTTGAGTCTGACACTACTGCCCTACAGCACAGTGCCTAACACAGATCCTGACCCAGGGCTGTTTGGCTTACAGAATCTTCTAAATGCCATCCTCCAATTTATGATTCCCTTGCAGGACACAGGGATTGCTGTGTTTGAAATAATCTTTTCCTTCCCCCTCCATCAGCAGTCCTAGATTGATTCTGTTGGAGCATGCAAACCTGTGCTTTAAAGTTTTCTTCACATCATAAACCAAAAGGATAAAAATGAACAAAAGGACAGGGTCTGGAGGTGAATTGAAGCTGTTATATTGGAGCTTCTGACATCTTCTGGTTCCTGCTTAGAGTTAATGTTTATATAAAGCTCTCTTTATGCAAAACTCTAAAACTCCGCTTACTTAGACAGCTGGAATAGATTAAGTTTAGCCGGGGGAAAGAACATACTCTTAACATTTCAACTATACATTCCAGTAGAGAATACATACAAGACAAGTATGTAAAAATCAACTCATTGCATAAGCATTTATAGACTTTCTGGGTGCTAACTGGCAGATGTTGCTTTATTTTGACCTTACCTAAATAGAGAATTAGAAGCTTGAGAAGTTTATATGAATTTTAATGTCCTTAAGACAGGCAGCATAAAAACCAACAGAATTCTTTCTGCTTGTCCAATTTGGAACATTTCTTTCTCATCTAGCTAAAATTGAACCATCAGCTATATTCAATATATCCAGACAGTCTATATAGATATTGTGTATATGCATGTGTATGTATATATATAATATATATTCCCTAGAGACATTAAGATTTCTCAATTTTGAATTTTTGTTTTTATTAAGGGCCATTCTCATATTTGAATTTTAGTCTCATATAGCACATATTTTCATGAGGATTGTAAGCAATCGATCCAAATGAGTTTGAGAGTTCTTACCACATAACAGAAAAATTCCAGTGAATGCAAATGTAATTTTTTGGTGGAAATTACAAAATTATTAGAAAGCTTTATTTGGAGTAAAAATAAAATCCCAGAAAGCAGTAGAGAAAATAAATCTAAAGCTTGGTGCAATATAAAAATCTGTTTAGAAAATGTGGTGATTGTTGGTATCTTTGGTCATGGGGTTATTTGAAATTAGCAAAACAGTATTCATTTACTCCAACCAAAATACTCTCCACTTTTTTCAAGTTGTAGGATTGTTTAACTCTCCAACTTTTGATTCTTGATTTTTCTCTGTCCTAGGATGGTAACTTTTTTCCTGTGATTCAGTAACAACCTTTCTTCGTCCCCAAAAACCCCAGTAGTGCCAACTTTTCCCATCATGTATTAACATTCTGGCGGAATCAATATGGCAGACCTCTTTACCGAGCTTTGATTTTCTATTGCTTTTGCATTGCTCAAGCGTGGACAATTCTGACCACCAGTGTGATCCACGTTTTATTGAGAAGTAGCAGTTTCTGCTTTATTCTTCATCCTTTCTACACGAACAGAATCACAATTGCCTCTCCCTGATCAGACCTCTTTTTCTATTTAACTCCCTCAATATCTTTTAAAGACATGAAGGTTCCTAAGGGACACAATGTTTCTTCTCCCCAATTAGAATGTTACCACTCCATCATCATATAGTTCTTTCCACTCTCTTATGTTTGTATTTTAAAGCTTCTACTCAGCTCTGGTCTTTCCTTCAAAACACTTGAAAGTTCTCTTACTTCTTTTAAAGGTACTTTTTTCCTTTATGGTATTATACTCAGTTTGAAGTCTATTATTCATTGGTTATAGTCTTTTTTGTCTTTTGGGATAATATATTCCAAGATCTTTCTGGAAAATTTAGTAGAAGTCGCTGTGGTTTTATGTGATCCTGGCTGTAGTCCTTGATTCACCTAGCTTCTTGAAGTATTTTTTTCTTTGATGTGGGAGCTCTGTATTTTGGTTATGGTATTCCTGGAAGCCTGTGTGTGTGTGTGTGTGTGTGTGTGTGTGTATTTCAGGAGGTGATTAGTGAATTCTTTCTCTAATATATCTGGGAAGGGCTTGATTTTAAAATATAGTATACAAGCTTAATTTTTTTTTTTAACTTTTCAGGAAGTTCAAAGAAATTATCTGTAGACCCTCTGTTTCCAGCTCAGATGTTTTTGATATATCTTACATTTTTCTTCTCTTTTTCAGCCTTTGATTTTATTCTACTATTTTTTGTGTCTCATGTTCCTATCGCGTTCTGTTTGGTCTCTTCTAATTTTCAGAGAACCCATTTCTTAGATAAGGTTCACCACTTTCTCTTCTCTTTCTCTAACTTATTCTCCTTTCAGTTCTTCCCTGAAGCTTTTTTATTGACTGTTTGTCTCTTGTTTCGGGTTTTTTTGTTTTGTTTTTTTTTTTTTTTGGCCTTTGAGTCTCAGTTGAGTGTTTAGGGAATTTAGATTTATAATAATTTTTGATACTGGAGGGTGTTTTCTTTGATTTACTCATCTCTCTAGCTTCAGTTCTTGAATTGGGCTTTGTGCCAGATCAGGCCCATTCTTCTCTAACTGTTTTTGAAAGGGCTGTTTGGCCCTGCTTGTTCACACCCTGGGTCCCCTTGGGTTCTTTCACTGACCTCCTCTAGCTCCTTGCGGTTCTATCTACTGGAATTTCAGGTCTGCTTTCTCAGGACAGGTGGCTATGGACCTCAGAGCCTGGGCTGTCTTGGTCTGAGTACTGACTATTGCTGGTCCCAGGGCTTCTTAAGTTCTACACCCTTTTGCTTTCTCACCACCCCTGGATCTTTCTCAGAAGAGCCATCTGCTACTGTTGAGTTGTCCATCATTGGTTGCACTGGGCATTGGCTTGCTGGAGGAGATAGAACAAGATGACTTTTTTTGCAGTTCTGGGATGTAATCCCATCAGCTCCTCCCTCCCAAAAATAGAAACTTTCCTTGTAACCAAAACAAGCACGATCAGGCAAAACATCCCACATTGGCTTTATTTCTTATTGTATCTCTAATCCAATGCCTCTCAGCCAAGAGGTAGAAAGCATGCTTCATCATCAGTCATCTAAAGTCATTGAATTGATTATGATTGATCAGAACTCTGAAGTGTTTCAAAGTTCTTTCCTTTACATTATGGTGGTCATTGGGTAAATTGTTGCTCCTGATTCTGCTAACCTTACACTGGCAGGATCCCAGTTTTTTTGGGATGTGTCATAGTTATAATTTCTTATGGCTTAATAATATTTCTACATTTGGGGCAGCTAGGTGGCACAGTGGATAGAGCACCGGCCCTGGAGTCAGGAGTACCTGAGTTCAAAATCCCGGGCCCCTCAGACACTTAACACTACTAGCTGTGTGACCCTGCTAAGTCACTTAACCCCACTTGCCTCACTAAAAATATAATATTATATTAATATTCTACATTTGTATCACCCTTCAGTCCATTCCCCAATGACTAGACACCCATTTTGTCTCCAAATCTTACCTACGACAAAAAGTACCTATTATGATTATTTTTTGTATGCACAGGACTTTTATCTCTGTCTTTTCCCTCTTTGGTTATATGGTATAATAATTATTGCTGGGTCAGAGGGGTTGTTTACACAGTTTAACTTTGGGGTAGAGTTTCCAAATTCCTTTCCTAAATGGTTGGACTAATTCACAATTCCACCAATAGTACACTAGATACAATATCCTACTACAAACCTTTCAACAATTGCTATTTTCATCTTTGTCATCTTTGCCAATTAAATGGGTGTAGAGCTTCTCATTGTTAGATTTTCATTTTTCTTCTAGTGATTTGAAGTATTTTATATAGTTATTGATGGCTTGCATTTTTAAAATTATATATTCATATCCTTTGACAATTAAATCTATTGTGATATGACTCTTGTTCTTGTATATATGTAATAATTCCATATGTGTTGGGGGGTGGCACATATTATGTACTTATAGATTAGCAGATTTATTATATATATACTTGTACTCATATACACTTAATACATACCTACATACTTACATACCCCACAGACAATTTGATTTGCAAGAAACCTTGTAAATTAAAGACATTTTAAAAAATTGAACACACAAAAATAACATTGAATTAATAAATAAAAACCAGGCCTTTATCAAAAGAAAACTAATATAGCTTATCTGATTTTTTAAAAGAATGAAGAGGGGACAGCTAGGTGGTGCAGTGTATAAAGCACCTGCCCTGGATTTAGGAGGACCTGAGTTCAAATCCAGCCCTAGACACTTGATACTTACTAGCTGTGTGACCCTGGGCACTTAAACCCTCATTGCCCCGCCCCCCAAAAAAAGAATGAAGAAAACCAAATTGTCAATATAAAAATTGATAAAGGAGAATTTATACAAAGAAAGATGAAGTGGACAGAAAATTATCTTTCCCAACTATATGCTCCCCAAAAATATCTTAGTTAAAATGAATACTTACAAAAGCATTAAATACCTAGGTTAACAGAATAAGAATTAAGAAAAATAAATAACCTAGTTCCAGAAAAAAGAAATTGAACAATATGTAAATGAAATCCTTCAAAAAAAACTCTCCAAGATCATGTTGTTACAAATGAATCCTACCAACCTCAAAGATCTAATAATTTCAGTATTACACAAATTCTTTGTAATAAGAAAAGAAGGGAATCATTCCAAAGTAAATAATCGGAAATTACCATGCCAACAAACATGGACATCTTAGATGAATGGAAAGATATCTTATGTGTTTATGTAAAAATACCTGATTAAACAGAACAAATAATAGAAATTTAAATAACCTACTTTCATAAAAGTAAATTGATCAAGCTAGATTACTCCCAAAGAAAAGAACTTCAAGACCAGATGGTTTTCTAAGAAATTTCTATCAAACCCTCTAAAAATTAATTCCAATATTGCATAAGCTATTTGCAAAAATAGGACAAAGGAAGTTTACCAAAATTTTTATATAATACAGTATGGTCTCCTGATAGCTAAACCAGGGAGATACAGAAATAAAAATGAAAAATATTGACCAATCTACCTAATGCTTATTTATGCAAATATTAGCACTGAGGATATAACAGCATATTATAAAGATTATGACTTGTTGGATTTATATCAGAGAGCAGGTTTGGCATAAGAAAATCTATAAATATGAGAGACCATCATATAAAATCTTAACAAAAGATGCTGAGAAAAGCTTTTGACAGAATGCCTCCTATTTAAATAAAAATACTTTAAAGTATAGGTATAGGATAGAGCACTGCCCTGGAGGTCAGGTGGAGTACCTGAGTTCAAATCCAGTCTCAGGACACTTAACACTTACTAGCTGTGTGACCCTGGGCAAGTCACTTAACCCCAATTGCCTCACTTAAAAAAAAAAAGTATAGGTATAAACAAACTTTTCCTTAGGATAATAAAAAGTATTTCCCTAAAACCAAGGGCTTAAAGGATTAAAATTAATGAAGGAAGAACAGGCCTTTCCAGTAAGAGCAGAGATAAAGCAAAGGACGTTCATTATCACATTAATATTATTTGATACATACTAGCCATAAAAAGAAATTGAGGGAATGGAAATTTGAGGGACATACTGTATAAAGAAATGATTTCAAACACCTAAGAATGAGAGCCCTTCCTTAATAAATAATGAAAGAATATATACATGTAGCGCTCAAAGGAAGAAATGCAAGTTATCAATAGTCATATGCAAAATGCTCCAGATTGTTAATTCGGCAAATGAAAATTAAATCAGCTCTGAGATCCTGCCCTCACTCATAGGATATTTGCAAAGATGACAATAATAATAACAATAATATTAGCTAGCATTTACATGGTGCTTTAAGGTTTGCAAAGTGCTTTGGCCTATTGTTATCCTTGTTTTACAGATAAAGAAATTGAGGTGGGCAAAGATTAAGTGACTTGACTTGGGTCACACAGCTAGTAAGTATCTGGGACTGAATTGGAATTCAGTTCTTCCTAAGTCCAGGTCCAACATAACATCCAGTACACCACAAAGCTGTTTCCAATAAATATAAAATAAAAATAGCAAAATGTCAGTTATTGGAGCTGCAGGAAAACAGACACAGTAGTTACTGCTGATGGAACTGTAACTTAATCCAATCTTTCTTTTAAAAAAAAATTGCTATTATACCCACAAAATTACTAAACTGTGCATGCCTTTTGACCTAACAATGTCACTACTTAAGTTACTTTATACCAAAGAAATCAAAGATAGAGGAACAAGCCTGTATGTTCAAAAATATTTCTATTTGTTGTAGCAAATTAATGGAGTGTCTAATTAATGTAGTAATTGAGGGAGTGTCTCTTAATTGGGAAAGCACTCAACAAACTATTTTACTGTAACATAGTGGAATATTACTGTGCCTTAAGAAATGATAAAAGAACTGATTTCAGAGAAACCAGGGAAGTCTTATATGAACTGATCAAGAATGAAATGAGCAGAACCAGGAAATGTATTAATATAATAACATTATAAAGAAAAAACAACTTTAAAAGGCTTTATAAATAAGTAAAATAACCAATTCCAGAAGACCCCAATGATGAAGCATACTAGCCACCTGATACCTGACAGTTGTCTCAAGGTGCATAAGACATGAATTTTTAGAATAGACTGACTATGCTTATTTGTTACCAGGACTGTTTTTTCCACTTCCCCACCCCCCCACCCCCCCACCCCCCGACATGGGAAGATGTTCAGAGAGAGAGGATAGGTAGTAATAGCATTGTCAAAAGAAAATAAAAGATGAAGATTGCTAGCTGCGGGTTCTTGGGCAAGTCACTAAACCCTCTTTGCGCCACAAAAAAAAAAAAAAGATAAAGAAAAAGTGATCATTGAACATTTTTTCACTGTATGTGAGCAGGACAACTTTGAAAGTAATATTGTTGTATCTAAGAGAGATTTGCAGTTTTTTGGATAATCCTCATGGTGTGCTCTACTTAAACGTGGAAATACTCATTTTATTTAATCTTTTAACAGAATATTTTTTATAAAAGTGAGGATTTACGGAATACCCTATAACACATTAATTCCCTAATTTCACAAAGAGGCAAGAGGATAAGATATTCACAAGTACAGATATTGGCAAGAACATATGTGCACATACATAATCAGTTTCATAGTTCTAAGTGATTGTGTCACATATACAGTGAGGTGAGGTTGATATTTTTAAGTTTCTTATGACCTTACACACACTCAAACTGTGTTCCATAATACTGTTTTCCTTGCAACAATAAATTTAAAACTGTTCGATTTGTCATCAGTGCTCACAATAGTGGCAAAAGTGAATATTATAACCAACTCAGAGCATAATTTTGTGGTCAGTCCACCTAGATGGAATAAATTGTATGCATTGGTGATTTCAGAGACCCTGGTTAGATTCAACGAAACTAAATCTAGGCTGTTTTAATGTTTGGCATGGCAGGAAAATTGTCTGGGTGTGTGTGTGTGTGTGTGTGTGTGTGTGTGTGTGTGTGTGTGTGTGTTCCACACATTAAAAAAATCATTTTTGTGGGTAGCTGGATACAGAATTACATGCATGATTGCATTACATGATTTTCATCTTTTTGATTCCTGTTATCTGGATTTCAGTAAAGACATTCAATCACATGATTCATTCACCACCCCCCTCAATTATTAGCTGTGATCTTGTTAAGTCTCAAGAAACTGTAGTTGGGGCAAGGTCAAGATTTAGATTGGTGTTCATCTAAGAAAATCTGACAGTATGTATCTTAGGTATATGAGAAAGCTGATGATTTTATCATGTGGAAATTTTGTGATCAGTTCAAGTTATATATCTTACTTCTCCCTCCATAGGTCTTATATAGGATCATATAAAAATTCCTTTACAATGTTAATTCAGCAGCTGTGATGTGCAAAACACTCTTAGATATGGCAGGAAAGAATAAGACAGAAGTCCCCCTCTAATTCTTAGAATACTTATTGAATGAGCTTCAAGCCTCAGCTCAAGGTTTACTTCCTAATCTTTTCCCGGTTCCTCTAGTTGTTGGTATGCCCTCCCTCTTCAAATTACTTTTATATTTACTTATCTGTTTATATTTTGTATCCTGCCACTGGATTACAAATTTTTTTGAGGGTGGGGATTATTTTCATTTTTCTCTTTATTATTCCCAGTGTTTAGCATAGTATGGCTAGCAGTATGGCACATAGTATATACTCGATCAACTATTCTTATATTAAATCATTTAATTAAGTACCTCCTATGTGCTAAGCCCTAGAGATACATAGTAAAGTAAAGACAGTCCCTACCCTCAAGGAGCTCACAATCCAATGGGAGAGAAAATATGCAAATAACAATATACAAACAAGCTATACACAGGATAAATTGGGAATAATCAACAGAGGAAAGGAACTACAATTAAGAGAAAGTGGGATTTTAGCTGGGACTTGAAGGAAGCCAGAGAAGCCTGGAGGCAGAAATGAGGAAGGAAACCACTCTATGCATGGGGGGGAGGGCAGCTAATATCAGGCAAAAGAGGCCTTGCTCAGTGGCCACCTAGTCCTTCCTATCCATGAATAAGAATTCTTACTATATTGTACTTGATAAGTAATTATCTAGCCATTGCTTGAAGACCTCCAATAAAAGGAAATCCACTATTTTCAGAGAAAGCCCATTCACTTTTTTTGATAGCTCTTATTATTAGGAAGGTTCTTGCTTTTAATATTAAGCCTAATTTTGTCTCTTTGCAAAAGAGAACAATTCTAATTCTTCTTCTGTATGACAGCTCTGCACATATTTAAAGAGCTATTTCCATTATTTTCCTTAACTCCTGGACAACAGCTTATTGGATATTTTGTATAATTGTTTCTTGTTCCAGATACAGGTTGGACTAGATAGCTTTTGAGGTCCCTTCTGAGATTCTGTTATTCTGGTAAGAATTTGTTGCCTTCATTTGTCAAATCTTGTTGATTCCAGCTCCAATATATTAATCAATCAGTGAACATGCATTAGAAGTGCCTACTGGGCAAACGTGCTGAGCATACAAAGAAAGGCAAAAGGCTGTTGCTGCTCTCAAAGGGCTTACAGTCTAATGGGGGAGACAACAAGAAAACAACTAAGTACAAACAAGATGTCTAAAGGATAAATTTAAGATAAATCAACAGAGGAAAAGCAATAGCATTAAGGAGGATTCATATCTTACATCCATCCCCTTCTCACCACTTATAGAACTACCTTCACATAGTTAAATCATACCTGCCTAATAAAACTCCAGTGGTTCTTCTTTAGCTCTATGATCAAATATGATGCTCTTTAGATTCCTTCTTCTGTTTGTTTTCCAGTTTTCAAAGGTTTTTCACTTGGGCTTCTCTTGTCAAAGTTATGTGGGGGGCATATATATGTATAATAATGTCATTGTGGTTCTGAACCTTTCTACCCACAACCATATCTTCCTAACTTGAAGAGTCTCTGATCAGTTAAGAAAACAATGTTCTTTTATCCATCTTCTAAATGCAATCAAAAATAGCATTATGGCACATGGAACATGTGAGTGGAAAACAAAAAATTACTTTGAATAGAATTTTTTTGTGTGAAACAAGCATTTTTATTCTGGTTCTGTAGGTTTCTTCTTGAGATGTTTAAATTTGCTTCCTTAGCTCAGTGCCTCAACAATGGGATAAAACCCTAATGTACAAATAATAGTAGTCAGAGTACATGGGGCTAAAGGAGATAATACCGACAATTCCCAGAATATCAGAGCTGAAGATAAATATATCTGCAATAGAACCTGGACTTGGAAATGTTACCTGTTTATCTGTTCTCATATATTGATGAGAAAAACATCATAATGTATAATAATAATAGCCAACTTACTATGTACCAAACACTGTGCTAAGAACTCTATAATTATTGTCTCATTTGATCCTCACAACAATCCTAGGAAAGAAGTGCTATTATTATCCCCATTTTACAGAAGAGGAAACTGAGACAAACAAAAATTAAGGGTCACAGAGTTAGTAAGTATCTAAGGCCAGATTTGAATTCAGGTCTTCCTGACTCTAGGTCCAGCACTCTATCCACTGTGCCACCTAACTATTCACACAGCTATCTAGCACTTTCTTCTTCCTCTGACAGCTGCCGTTAGTCTTTTTACATAAAGAGGAAGGTATCGTACCTATCCAGTTGGATGATAAAATTACTGGCAAAGGAAGCTTATGGATTGGAGGACTTGGTGGTTAAGAAATAGCCAAATGCATATACCACAAGAGAGATTCAGTGGACTTTGACACATAAAAGCACACTTCTAGGCTGATGTCTGAGCACAACTGCAGTTATAAATTAGAAAGTATCTAAAACTTTTCTTCTGCCTAAATTCCTTCCATTTATGTGGGGAAGATATCAAACAGTGACAGTAGATTCAGATAGAGAACTTTTTTTTTTAAGTGAGGAAATTGGGGTTAAGTGACTTGCCCAGGGTCACACAGCTAGTAAGTGTTAAGTGTCTGAGGCCGGATTTGAACTCAGGTACTCCTGAATCCAGGGCTGGTGCTCTATCCACTGTGCCACCTAGCTGCCCCAGAGAACTTTTTTAAAAAACAAAATTAAAGTAAACTACATTTATCCCTAATCCATCTTGTGCTTAACACATAGCCTGCAGTAGAAACATAGTCAGTGAGCAGTGGAATCCCCCACCCTGAGACTAGCAATATCATGTCCTGGTATGTTTAGAACAGGAGTTATTCATATACAACCTGAAGAGCAGAATTTTATTAGTATCACTTTCTCAGCTCCAAGCTATTTTTATTTATCATAATTGTATTTTTTCCTTTGTGTTTAAAGTATTGCCACAGGAGAAGGGGAGTTAACTCCCTGGAGGAAGCCATAATTTACCATTCTGGAATTTAATGAGCCACTTTGATCGGCAACTGCACTGGACTTGGAATCAGGAAGCCCTGAATTCAAATCCTAACTTAGACACTAGCTATTTGACCCTAGGCAAGTCATTTAACAACCCTCAGCCTCAGCTTCTTCATTTACTGCTGAGGAATACTGATGTGAATAGCACTTATCTCATGAGGTGGTCAAGTGAAATTTTGCATGTAAAGCACTTCACAAATTATTACCATTTCTAAATTACTTCAAATCCATTGCAAAAATGATCTTAACTCTCCAGTGGTGTGGGAGAAGAAAATAAATTCTTGTGAATGCCAGACAATGTGGAAGTAATTAGGGTAAGGACTGTTTGTTTAAACTGACAGTAAGATTTAAGAATTGTGGAAATGACCAATAATCCTAACCAGTCCTAATAGTTGAATTCAATTTTCTATTTACCTTCTCATATCCTTCCATTGTCCTGTTCTTACTGGAAGAGTCCAGAAGCAACACAATTTTAAATATTCTCAAAACCACAATACTTCTCTGATGATTCATCCCCAAATAATGAATGACTTACATAATGTACAACAACCCCTGCCACTTGAAAGCCAGTTTCCCTTGAGCTACTGAAGTTGCTACCAAAGCTATTACCCTTTCCTCTGCCCTGTCTGTCCCCTGTTGCTAGAATCCCCATCCCTTCGCCTAGCCAATAAGGCCACCATGGAAGCTCATTTTATTGAGTCCAATACTTTAATCTGTCAGAATTCTTTTGGATTCTGACTCTATCATGAAGTGTTAGCTATTCCTCTCAGCTTTGTATCACCTGAAAATGCCATCTGTTCCTTTATACAAGTCAATGGAAAAAATGTTAAGCAGCAAAAAGCCAAGCACAGATGCCTGGAGCACTCTAATGACACCTCCTGACAAGTTGACATTTAATCATTAAGGATAATTCTTTGGGTGTCACTAAATTATTGTCTAGTCTGCATCTCCATCATGTGGAAATAAAACTAGAAAACACTGAAAGAGCATTTAGTAGATTGGACATAATAGTGAGTGAAAAAATGAACAAATATGTAACAGTTTTCAGTTTATCTGCACCAAATAAATGGAAAGTTAATAAAAGAAATACCAACAGAAATACAGAAAGAAATAGTAAAACATAAAAATAGTATAAGATTTAATTATTAGAATGTAAAAAATTATGATTGACAGACAAAGAAATTATAAAGCTAAATGACTTCCTTACAATGAAAATGACTGATATATGGATATAATTAAATAACAGAAACAATACACATTCATTTTAGGTAACATTGATGTATTTCATTTCTCACAAACAATTGATGAAATATTGTTATAAATAAACCCTTCATAAATTAAAAAGCCAGCAATTAGACATTCTGTATTTTCAGAAAAATATGTAGATAAACAACCTTATGGTTGACATAAAAAAAATTTTCCTACCAATTAGGAGTAGCTAAAAGTAGAACAGGCTTCTTCGGGGAGTAGTGATTTTCCCCTTCATAGAGATCTTCAAGGAAAGGCTGGATGACCTTTTTATTGACTGGTTATGTTTAAAAAAAAAAAAAAGATTCTTTTTTAATCTAGATTGGACTAGATAGCTCCTGAAATCAACTTATTGTAAGGAATGGTTCTATGAGTGGGGAATGGAGTTTTATTAGAAAAGCTTTATGTAAAAATAAGTTATCTGTAAATGTTAATCATCTGACTATGTAAAAGGCAATGAAAATTATACCATGTTAAAATCTGTGGCATACAACTAAAGCAGTACTTGATTAGTATTTCTGAGTGCTTATCTATGTTAATTAGAGAGAAACAAAGAGATTAATTAAATCATCCCCTAAAAACTCAAGGAATGAAGCAGTACAAAGTAAAGTAAAAAAGAAAAAAATGTTTGAGATCACTGTTGATCAGAGAAATGCAAATTAAAACAACTGGTATCACCTCACACCTATCAAAGTGGCAAATATAACAAAACGGAAAATACTGGATTTTGGAGGGGATGTGGGAAAACTGAGGCACTAATCCACTGTTGGTGGAGTTGTGAACAGATCCAACCATTCTGGAGAGCAATTTGGAATTACTCCCAAAGGGCTATAGAACTGTGCATACCCTTTGATCCAGCAATACCACTGCTAGGTTTATATCCCAAAGACATCCCCCAAAAGAGAAAAAGACTTATTTATACAAAAATATTTCTAGCAGCTCTTTGTGGTGGCCAAGAATTGGAAATCAAAGGAATGCCCATCAATTGGGGAATATGATGGTGTGCTATAAGAAATGACAAGCAGGATGAGTTCAGAAAGGCTTATATGAACTGATGTTTAGTGAAGTGAGCAGAACCAAGAGATCTTTGTGTACAGAGAGCAATATGTTTCATGGAAGAACTGAATGACAACTATTCTCTGCAATACAATGATCCAAGACAATCCCAAAGGACTAATGATGAAGCATACTATCCACCTCCAAAGAAAGAACTGATATTGATGGAATCCAAACTGAAGCATGCTATTTTTCACGTTTCTTTCATTTTTTTCTCTTTTATTCAAGTTTTCTTGTACAAAATGATTAATGTTAATGTTTTACATAATTGTACATGTATAACCCATATCTGATTTCTTACTACTTGAGGAAGGGGGGAGGGGAGGGAGGGAAGGAGAGATAAAAATTGGAACTCAAAACTATAAATAAAAATGTTTATTACTTTAAAAAAAGAAAGCAAAAAAAATATAAGTTCTAAAGGTGCAATTTTTAAATTTTAATTATACAAGTATTTTATTATTTTCTAGTTACATTTAAAGATAGTTTCAGCATTTGTTTTTATAAGACTTTTAGTTCCAAATTTTTCTCTCTCCCTTCCCCCTCCCCAAGGCAGCAAGCAATCTGATATAGGTTATATAGGTACAATCACATTAAACATATTTCCGCATTAGTCATGCTGTGAAAGAAGAATCAGAACAAAAGGGAAAAACACAAAAAGTAGAAACAGTATGGTTCAATCTGCATCTAGATTCCACATTATTTTTTCTGGATTTGGAGAGCATTTTCCATAGTGAGTCCTTTGGAATTATCCTGGACCATTGCATTGCCGAGAAGTGTCAAGTCTATCATAGCTGATCAACGCACAATGTTGTTGATACCTGTGTACCAGTGTTCTTGTTCTGCTCATCTCACTAAAGGTACAATTTTTTAATGAAACCAAGAGTTAGCTTTAAATGATCAATCTAATTGTCAAACTTAACAAACACTCAAAAAGGAGGAGAGGAGCAAAACCCATAAAATTACAAATGAAAAAAGCAGAAAGAAACAACAAATACCAAAAGAAAATAAAAATTGATTAAGGAATATCACACATAGCTACTAATAGAATGTTATAAAGGCAAGGACTGTTTTTGGCTTTGTAACATCAGCATTTACGTTAGGCTCACTGGTAGTAGATTGAGCACTGCCTCAGAGTCAGTAAAATATGGGTTTAAGTTTTACTTCTGAGATAGATGCAACTCTAATTTTTCACAAAAGTAATGCTTGGAGTCATTGGTATTGTTGAAAAAAAGTCTGTTTTCTACCTGACCATCCCAAAGGTTATTTTCAACTCTAGAGTTCTAAATTAATTTGGGGCACAAGCCATTTCCTTTGCTTTTCTACAAATTATTTCCAAAGCTTTCCTTCCATTTCGTGTTGATAGTACATAATGTTGTGTGATTCTGCCTGAAATTTCTTGATCTCTGAGCTTTCGTTTTCTGTCCACTTATAATTTTATTTTTGATTTAAGAATTCTGGCCTTGATGACCACTTTCCTGGATGAGTTAAAAACTGAAGTTCCTTTCTGTTTTCTTCCCTTTGCCCTCTTTCCAATATTTCCAGGCAATTTTCTTTTATGACTTTCTGAAACTTTAGCGTGAATTGTAGATTATCTCTACAATCTTTGTTTTCAGTTGTTTCATATTATAGATATTTCATGTGGAGGTTTTTTTCCCCAATATTGCTGTCTTATTTATTTCTTTTTGTTTCTTTGAATTTTTATATCTATCCATTCTTATTTTTCAGTGTTAGTGTTTGCAAAGGTTTTCCCTTTTCTCACCATAGAGTCTCTTTTCAGTTTTTAAATTTAAAATAAAACTTCTAATTTTACTCTTTATCTTTTCCTTCAGTTCTTTTTTTTTTAAGACCTTTTAACAATTTTCAGAGTTCTTAGGGTCATTCCAGACCAGGAAAGGAAAAGAGAGGCACTAACAACCTTTTGGATCTAAGAGATTTATTAAAGGATAGTTGTCTTTGAAGCCAACTGAAAGCTTAGTCAGCCGGAGTTGGGGGAATATTGCAAGTTTTTAGATCTGTGCTTGTGGGTGTCAAGTTACTTACAGGAATGTGGCATCAACATGGCTTTCCAGTTTTCCTTTTTATACTGGAAAAGTTCTCTATCTCTGATGTCTATCAGTAATATTTACCAGTTTTCCCTGGTATCAGACCCCAAAAACATGCTTATCTTGTTTTTTGTTTGCCCTGAAACTTACTGTTTCTTCTGATTTTGATTTTGAGGAAACCAGTTATATCTCTGGATGAACCTTAATATACTCAGGGAATCTCTGAAAATATGTCCAATTCTTCAGTGGCACCACGTTCAAATAGGAAACTTTTCAAACCACAAACTAACATTATGTATGTTGTGTTGTATTTTTATTTATTTCTTAAACATTCCCAATTGCTTCTTTTTTTTTTTTTTTTTTTGGTGGAGGCAATTGGGGTTAAGTGACTTGCCCAGGGTCACACAGCTAGTAAGTGTCAAGTGTCTGAGGCCAAATTTGAACTCAGGTTCTCCTGATGCAGGGCCGGTGCTCTATCCACTGTGCCACCTAGCTGCCCCCCAATTGCATTTTATCTGGTTCTGCAGGCAAGGAGTTTGACACCCCTCCTACTCTTGATTCCTATTGCCCTTTTGCTCCAGCCCTGGTTCTTATTTTGGTTTGTGTCATTCAGTCAGCCAGTCAAAAAGCATCTATTAAGTGTCTTCTGTGTGCTAGGCACTGGGCTAAGCCCGGGGGATACAAAAAGAGACAAAGATTGGCCCTCAGTGGTAAAGCACCGGCCTTGGATTCAGGTAGGTACCTAAGTTCAAATCCGGCCTCAGACACTTGACACTTACTAGCTGTGTGACCCTGGCTAGTCACTTAACCCTCATTGCCCCGCAGAAAAAAAAAAAAAATTGTCCCTGTCCTCAAGGATCTTATGGTTTAATAGGGAGACAACAGCAAACAAATATGTACAAACAAGCTATGTACCGGATAAAGAGGAAATAATCTGCAGGAGGAAGAAACTGGTATTAAGAGGGATTTGGTGAAGGCTTTCTGGAGAAAATGGGCTTTTAGTTCACATTTAAAGGAATCTCAGAAAGCCAAGAGGTAGAGATAAGGTGGACAGCATGGGGACAGCCGGAGAAAATGCCTGCAACTGGGAGATGGAGTATCTTGTTCATGGAATAGCCAGGAAGCCAGTGTCACTGGATGGAAGAGCATCATGGCAGGGCGGGAGGTGTAGAAGACCCTGTTTATTCAGAATTACTCATTGTAGAGAGGTAACATCTTGTTTACTTTGTCTAAACCCTTAAACTATGGGTCGCAGCCCCATGTAGGGTCACAGCCCCATATAGGGTCACATAACTGAATGTGGAGATCACAAAAAATTGGCAACAGTAAAAGGTTATGTATACCCTATTTTATGTATCTATAAACTCAGGGTCACATAAGAATTTCTTAGGTGAAAAGGGTCACAAGTAGAAAAAGTTTAGAAACCCTGGCCTAAGCCACTCCTCCCCTATAGAAACTAATTAAACCTCCCTCTAGCAAAAGAAATCTCATTACTGAGAGGGTGATGAATTCCTCAACAGTGGTCCTTGGGATCATTGCCACTGTAGCAGGGTCTTGATTGGAGATGCTACAATGGACTCTTTATACCTGGGCTTCTGCCAGAAGTAGCCAGCAGCCGCTGGTAAAATAAAGGTGCTAGAGAGGATTAGAGAGTCCACAACAAAGCATTGTTCTTGCTGCTTAGTACTTTAGGAAACTATTAAAAAGGAAATTACTCTGGAAAGAGTCTTATCTGTTGGTCATGAGACAAACTGTTCTGGAGATATATTACAGCTCCAACATGCTCTCTTTCTTTTTACCCCTCCTTCATCTGAAATGAAGGAATTCAGCAAAAGAAAAGGTAGAACAGAGAATGTTTCCATGGTTTTCTAAGGAAGACTAAGAATCAGTAGAAAAATATGTGACAAGAATTTCCCTTGTATTCAGGACCTTTCTTACCAGGTTTCCCTGATTTGCACATTAGTTAATATTGCAGAATAAATTGTTACTTTTTCCCTGTGACCGTTTCAAAATCAACAATCAGAAGTATTTTATTTCTTCTAGTCTCCAAAACAAATTAGCTATTCAGGAGACAGATGAGCCATGCTGGAGTCTGCAGAGCAAGACCAGCTGTAGCAGGAGAAACATTTCAGCCAGCGGGCCAGCACGCAGTTCAGTTCCATGGCCCAGGCACTCCAGTCTGAAAGATCAAGTTCAGATTCCCTTTGACTCAGACCAAAGTGAGACTTCTTTATACTTTTGTACCTACTAACAAACCATCTGCCAAAAGGAATCAAGCTAAATCACTGGCAACTGTGATTGGATTTACACATTAGCCTGTACATATCCCCTCTATTTGAACTCACAAAACACATACCCTTCAGCTGGTCTTCTGAGAGACTGAATACATTATTATTTACACTTACACTCAGCCAAAGCCTACTGGTTTTCTCTTTTTAAAAATTCTAGCTTTTGTCTTTTCTGGTGACTCTCCTTTAAGTCCTAACTTTGGCCTAGACAACAGATTGTTAACCTATTCCGAGGATAACCAGTGCTTTATAGGAAATGTGTTGGGAAACAAGGCATCTTGGACCAAAAAAAAACTGCACCAGCAATGAAGTTGTGTTTCTGTTCAAGCTCCACTCGGCATTGCTTCCATTCTTCATACTCTGTGCTATCCACCTACAGTCTCTGCTTTTGCTCCCAAAAAAAAGTCAAAAAGGGATTTCAAGGTAATTTTCTCCCTCTTTACCACATCTCACCACTGTTGGTCATTTTTCAGTTTCCAAAGCTTGGCTCGTCACACATCCTCTAATTATCATCTCTGAACCCCTTCTCTTGTCTCCCATTGCATTCCTGGAAGCTAGAACCTTCTCTTCTAATTATTCCAAACCCTTTCTTTCTCCCCTTCCTCATACCAGTAACTCTCCCCCCAAAATGCCCATTTATCCGAGGATCTATATTAGGTTGCTATTGCGTCTGTGATTCTTGGCATAAGATCCTCTAGAAATCATATTACTGCTCAGTGAGTTTGGAGAAGACTGTAATAACTGCTAAAACATAGTTATTTAAAAGTACATTAAATAATATTCCACAAACAAAAGCTAGACAATTCCTAGCAAAGGTAAACTGAATTTGTTGCATTTTTTGTATTTGTTAAAGTATTCAAAAAGAGTTAAGATGAATAAAGCTTATGGTTAATATGCCATGCTCCCTAGCAAAGAACCACAAATTCCACAATTTGGAATTGCCTCAGCTTTGTTAGAACTCTCATGGGGAAGGTGCCAAAGCACTTTGTGAATGTATATGTATGTTCATATTGAATTGCTTCTATTTCTTCATGTGTGCCATGTACTTTTGTTGATTTGATGTTTTCCTTAGTTCTGTTTGTTGCTAGTGCAGTGAACAGTATTAATAGACACCAAGGCAGAACTGTAACTATGGTGGAACAACCAGGTTTCTGAAAATTGAGAGGGGGCACTGGCAGAAATTTCCATCCTTCAGCAACATAGAGCATTTGTGCTTAACATCTAGTTAGCAGAAATTAGACTTTTCTCAAGATGTTGTAGTAGTGGGCAGAAAAGCCCAGTTTTCTCAAAGTTACACAGAAAAGATGAAAAAAGACAACCAAACCATTAATGGTCAGAAAAAGCAGGAAGAAACTACATTAGGAGAAGCAGAAAGAGAAAATCACAAGCCTATAGGGATTAGGCTCCACTGTTGGTGGAGTTGTATAGGCAAAAGGCTATAGAACTGTGCATTACCCTTTGATCCAGCAATACCACTGCTAGGTTTATAGCCAAAGACATTCTCAAAAAGAGAAAAAGACCTATTTATACAAAAAATATTCTAGCAGCTCTTTTTGGTGGTGTCTAAGAGAATGGAAATCAAAGGGATGCCCATCAATAGGGGAATGACTAAACAAGCTGTGGTATGTGATGGTGATGGAATATTATTGTGGTATAAGAAATTACAAGCAGGATGATTTCAAAACAGCCTGGAAAGACTTACATGAACTGATGTATAGTGAAGTGAGCAGAACCAAGAGAATGTTTGCACAGTGACAGCAATATTGTTTGATGAAGAACTATGAATGACTTAACTATTCTTAGCAGTACAATGATCCTTAGCAATACAATGATCCAAGACAATCCCAAAGGACTAATGATGAAACAAGCATGCTATCCACCCCAAAGAAAGAACTGATATTGATTGACACAGACTAAAGCATGCTATTTTTCACTTTCTTTCATTTTTTCTTTTATCCAAGTTTTCTTATACAAAAATTACTAATATGGTAATGTTTTACATAATTTATGCACATGTATAACCTATAGCTGATTGCTTACTGCCTCAGGAGGGGGAAGAGGAAGGAGGAAAGAAAGGATAAAATTTGGAACTCAAAACTTAAATAAAAAATGTTTATTATTTAAAAAAAAAAAAAGGAAAGGGGTCCAGATAAAAATTTAGCACAAGATCAGCTAAGGACACCTGAACCTGTGGCTATGTCACCATGATCCCAAGGACTCAGAAGCCTGCAAGTCTGTGACCATGAAGGGGGAAAGACCACTTCAGCACAGCTCACTTCCTTAAGTAGCTCCTTAAAGAACACAGAGTTCAGGGGCAGTTAGGTGGCGCGGTGGATAAAGCACCGGCCCTGAATTCAGGAGAACCTGAGTTCAAATCCGGCCTCAGACACTTAACACTTACTAGCTGTGTGACCCTGGGCAAGTCACTTAACCCCAATTGCCTCACTAAAAAATAAAAACCAAAAACATAGAGTTCGTGTTAAGACACAGACAATACAGGTCAAGACTAAATAAGGCCCAGTCATCCTTTCCAGAAAGAAGTACACAAAACCTGGACAAAATACAGAGTTCCTGTTCAGGAAGTAAAGCCAGAATACTAAAACAAAACAGAAGAAAATATTAATGGTAAAGAAAAACTATGGGGCCATGGATGCCCAAATGCAGAAGACAAGACTAGTTCCACATCATCTATAAACAAAAGCCTCAAAGGAAATGACAGATCTTCCAAAAACTACTGGAACTGCTGGTAGAAATGAAAATTAAAAAAAAAAAAATAGCATAAAGGAAATAAATAAAGTCTACAGGGAAGAACTGGTAGGAGAACAAAGCTAGTACAGGAGTTATACAACCTTACCAAAGTAAAAGACTCTGATAATTAGTTTGAACCAGAGGCCCCAAGAGATAGCAAGAAATACTAGAAAAAGACTGAAAGACTGAAAAACTAGAATAAAATGTAAGGTATTTATAGAAATTCACTGGAACCATCTCTAAAAGGCTTGTAAGACCCAATTGTTAAATTTTCAGTGTTAGTGTTTACATCTCAGAAATTGGCAATTGCTATAAATCAGGGCTTAATTATTGGTTTTGGGTGATTATGTAGACTTTAAAAAGTGTCCATGATGGATAATAATTAAAAATATGGGTGCCTACATTTTTTTCCAGAGTCTGATTGTTAAACATTTACCAGCATACCTCTGTAAACATTGCTTAAATTCAGTAGCAATGCAGTGAAAGCTCAGGAAATTAAATCACCAGATTAGAAGGGTCATCATCGTCATCATTGTCATTTATATGTTGCTGTGAGGTTTACAATGTACTTTACTTCCATTTTTTTCAATTAAGAAGATATACCCCACAGTATTGCCTAGCAAAAACAGCTATCCTGGAAAACTTGTCAAAGAAAAATAATCTATGAATTACTGTACTAGCTGAAAAAATTTTTGTTAAACCTACATACTATATTTTTAAGAGTTCATGAATGAAAATTGTCTAGACCTATTAGAACCAGAAGGGAAAACTGAAAATAGAAAGAATCCATCAGTCACCTCTTAAAAGAAACCCCAAAAGGAAAATTATCAGAATTCATAGCCAAAATCCAGAGCTTAAAAAACTGTAAGCAACTGGAAAGAGTTCAAGTAGCAAAGACCCACAGTCAAGATCACACAATATTTGGCAGCTACCAATTTCAAAGAAAGAAGAACTTGGAATACAGTATTCTCAAAGAAAGGTTAAAGATAAACCAATTATATCCAATAATAATTTGTTAGGTGAAGGTGAGTATAATCTTGCTCACTCTGGGGAACACAAGAAGCTGAAGGAGACACTTGGCTAATCCCTTCCTGGTAGAAATTGATAATATGCTTACCCATAACTTGTGTCTATAGTAATTATTTCACCATCACAATTGGGAATACTAGAAGTCTGCTTTTTTCATTAAAGGTTTATCTTGTCCCCTGTAGGGTGATATTTAGTTTTGCTGAGTAAGTCATTCTTAACTGAAGGCTTATGTCCTTTGCTTTCTATAATATTGTATTCCAAGCTCTCTGCTCCTTTATGGTGGTGACTCTTAAATCATGTGTGGTCTTCATTTTGGCTGCTTATAGGTTTTTTTTAGTAGTATTTTTTTTTAACCTGGAAGCTCTGAACTTTGGCTACATTATTCCTGAGAGATTTCAGTTAGGAGTTTCTTTCATGAGATGACTAGTAGATTTTTTCTAGTTCCACTTGCCATCTGCTTCTAAGGGGTCTGGACATTTTGTTTAAGATTTCTTGAAATAGATTTCTAGGCTCTTTTTTTGGTCACAGCATTCAGGTAGTTAAATGATTCTTATATTCTTCTCTTAATTTTCTGTGTTATCTGTTTTTTCCTTTGAGAGACCTTACTTTTTTCTCTATTTTTTCCGTGTTTTTACTTTAGATTAATAGTTCTTGCTGTCTCATGAAGTCAGTCTCTACTTGGATCTATTCAAAGTTTCAAGGCATTTCTTTCTTAGATAAATTTTGCACAAGATCTCATGAGAAACTGTCAGTTTCCTTTTCCAAGTCTTTCTTCATACCTCTCATTTTTTCCCAAAATTTTTCATCTACCATCCTCATTTCATTTATAAAAACACTTTTAACTTTTTAAACTCTTGCTTTATAACTTTTTTAGGAATTCTAGTTGAATTTGTTCCCAAGCTTTTCTTTTAATCTTTGATTTTAAGTGTTTGGGAGTTATTCTCTTCTGTGTCCCTGTCACCAGAGCCGCTTTTCTGTGCCTGGAATCAAGAAAACCTGAACTCAAATCCAGCCTTAGACATTTACTTACTTATTGTGACCCTGAACAAGTCACTTAACCTCCATTTTGCCTCAGTTTCTTTATCTGTAAAATGATAATAATAATAGCATCTACCTCTTAGAGTTGTTATGAGGATCAAATGAGATTAATGATTGTAAAACATTTAGCATAGTGCCTGGCACATATTAAATGCTTTATAAATATTTATCATCATCTCATTCTTCCAACCTGCTTCCTGATTTCAGAATTGATGTTAGCATCAAGCTATCTATGCACACTTATGGAGGGAAGATCTTAGCTTGTCCTGTCTCTGCTTTCTGTGTAATGTTATTCCATGATCTCAGGGACAGCTCAGGCTGGGGACCTGTAAGCACTCAGTGCTCTTAAAGTGCCCCCATTCTATCTGTCCTGTCCTTCCTTGGCCATCTCCTCTGAAAACTTAATGTTCATAGGATCACAGATCATGTAGTCCAAGCCTTTCATTTCACAAATTAGGAAATTTAGGGTCATCGAAGTTAAGTGATTTGCCCAACATTACACAGGTGCTTGTAAGAGGTAGAGTCAGAATTTGAACCCAAGTCTTCCAACTTCAGACTTTCCACTACACCAGTCTGCCTTTTTAAGCTTCTAATACTACATCACAAAATGGAAAAAAGCTTATTTACAATTCTAAACCTCTTTGGCTTTAGCTACTTCCACATTTTAATGCCTAAGAGCATGACTCTCTCTCTCCCTGACAAAAATGCTCAGCATAGCACTGGAAAATCATTGCTTTGTATTTCATTTCAGTTTCTTTGCACTGCTTTTGTTAACATTACTTCCATACGTCTCTTTGGCTAAATCACTCCTCCTCCCTTCTTTACACTGCCATGGCTTTTATAGGCAGTAATCACATTTTCAACATGTTAGTTTTCTTTTACAGGGCATGTTTACTCTATATATTTCTATTCTATATATTTAGTTCTAATCTTGCTTCATAAAATTATCTTTTTAACTACTTCATCTTCTTTGATACAGTCTGTCTCCATTTCCTTGGCTCTTGAAGGTATAAGGTACCTTATATTAATGATTTAGATGGGGGTGATCTTAATAGTTCATGATCCTGGTATCATTCCCAGGGCTAAATTCACTTCCAACAAAGCCCTGGGACCCTTTTCTTCCCCTTCTCCTCTTTCAAAACTTTGACCTTTTTTCTCTGAGATGAGAAGCTGTCCTTGTAAAGTAAACATATATAGACAGGCATCCCTCAATCCACCCCCATTGTAAGAAACCACAGAATAGGTTTATAAATTTGCCATAATGAATATATTCTCAGATAACTAAAAGTTGACTGCAGGTTCCTTGGACTGAGGTTCTCTGTTACTGAACAATGCCTCCTATCTCAGTTAGGTGGATTGCTTCATGGGTTTTGGCTTCTTCAAGAAGATATTCTTGAGTTCAGAAGTCCTTTGATGTGGAGGAATCTTAAAGTTGTTTACTGCACCAGTGCTGATACAGTCCTAGTGCATACTTGGGGAATAGAGTGGAGGGAGTAAAACAGTGAATCTCGTTTTCCTGTTTTGACATTTCAGCTTTAAGTTACATGACCTGAGACATATGTTATATACTGCAAGTTGAGAATCATACATGAGTGTCACCCTTGGGCTTCCATACAGCCCAGACTCCCTGTTGTATGAATACAGTTTGGGGCTACTCAGTTGACATCCTATAATAATTTTTCTAGATAGTTCTTACTTCTGAAGTAGGAGACTCATTCAGCAGAGGGAGTTAGAGTGAATGATGGACCATGGCAAAGAGGAAGTAAAAACACTGGTGATGGATAGGCCTCGGAAATATGCTCATGCCATTGGTCTAAAGACACCCTCAGCTAGTTTAACTGAAGGTGTACTTAGCAAACAGCAAAAGATAAAACACCCCATTTTCTCTGAACTCTCTAATAATTTCATAATAATCATCAACACAGTTTTTAATAATGATGAAGTCTGCTCTTTTATTAAAGACATAGATTTCCCAAGAGGAAACCCTAAAACCGGTTCTTCTTCCTTGAGCCTTTAAATATGTTTATGTTGGGGGCAGCTAGGTGGCACAGTGGATAGAGCACCGGCCCTGGATTCAGGAGGACCTGAGTTCAGATCCAGCCTCAAACACTTAACACTTACTAGCTGTGTGCCCCTGGGCAAGTCACTTAACCCCAATTGCCTCACTTTAAAAAAAAAAAATATATATATATATATATGTTGGTTGACTGGAGTCCAGAACTTATCCCTGCTTTATCTGAAAACTCTCTCTCTTTTCCGTTGCAGCTTTGCAGTGAATTAGAAAAAGGTGAGCGAGATAATGCAGAACTTCAGGAGTTTGCCAACGCCATCCTCCAACAGATAGCTGATCACTGCCCCGACATTCTGGAACAAGTGGTCAATGCACTAGAGGAGTCCTCCTGACCCTACCCAATGACCTCGTGGGAATGACCAACCCAGTCAATCCAGGGACCTAAGAAAGGAGCAGGAAGAACAACAGACATCCAGGAATCTCTGCTTTGCCTTGTACACGTTAAAACCAACCGGCCAAACACCACAAATTACTTCCTTTCTCTATTCTTCCATCCAGAGTCCCACAACGTTTTTGCATTCATCTTTTTGCTATGGAGTTGGTCTCCTCATTATTTGGGGAGTCCACAGTGGGTGGCTTTCTCTCCATAGAAATCTGTCATCTAGTCATCATCAACGAGTAACTGTTAGAAACTAATGATTCTCCTTCAGCACAGGGACATGAAGTGATTGCCTTTTCTCCTTTAACATAAAAATGAAACCTATAACTGCAACAGGCCAGAAAATCTAGGGAGTTCTGTGGTTTGAAGTGATTTCTCTAAAAAGGATAGTCTCACAGAAAGAGAGAAGTAGAGAAGGGAAGAGAGAGACAAAGGAGCAAATAAGAGAGAACCAACTCTGCCGTTTAAATTGTAGTCCAGGGAGGAAGGTGCTCAGTATTCATTCTTTCTTTTACTTGTCCTTTCTCATTATTGATTTTGTCTTCTAGGAGGCTTCAGGCAGGGACATAACTACTTCCTTTTTTCCTCAGTAATGGCTTATTGAACACTAATTCAGAAAACCACCACTTTGGGGTCTTTATCCCATCCTACCTATCCTGTCCTTCCTTGACCATCTCTTCTGAAAAGTTAATGAGAGGCTGCTACAGAAAGCCCAGTCACACTGGAGCCCTTACTCAGCTTAAGGCTATCAGACAAAATTTTTCTAGGAAATTTTAAAAATGAGTTGGGACCCTGAGGACTTCTCATACTCCAGTCATATTTGTCTTTGTAGAAGATAAACTGGATTTGTAGAAGTCTGGCTCGTGCCTTCTGAACCCACAAGCATTTCTCCAGGTCACTCTTCTGGACTCTGATATCTTGAGCCAGTAGCACAGAGGATACAACTTCCCTTTTCCAGGCTCCTTCAGTGCATTTTGTTTCTTATGACTCATTGTGAGCATGGGAAGATGAGCTCTGCAGGCTTCCCTGGCCTCCTCATATGTGACTTAGTGCCTTCCTGTCTTTCAGATGGGCTCTCTTCACTCTCCTCTATCAAAATGCCATCCAGCCTCTTCCCACTGAAAAATGCCTAATGCATGGGTTGTAACCATTGCCATGTGACAAACCAGGTTGAGAGTGAGAGAATGCAGAGATATGCCCTTCTGCTGCCTCTCCCCTGCAGTCTTTCTAGAATGGAAATTTTCTAGTAAATCTTTTTCAAGAGCCTGATTTTCTAATTATAGCAAAATTGATGCATTTGGGGGCTTGGGTCACTTGCTGCTTACAGGAAATCTCACTTGGTTATTAAGGGTTTTGGGGGTTTTTTTTGGTTGTCCTAAAAAGGTATCCAACTTAGGAAGATAGTTGGCTTTAGATGCCCTTTTAACACATTCAAGCTAGTAGTCACCCTGGTTTTTTACTGTCTATAAATGCAAATCAGAAATTAGAAATATCAAATTCAAAACTAAAAGAGTCCTCAAGTTTTAAAGGCCTCTAAAGGACTTTTCCAGAATACAAACAAGGACAGTGATGAATGATCAGACACTGCCACTCAAATATGGACAATTCAGTCAGAACTGCCCCTTTTACCACTTCCTTTGCCAGACATCCACATGTTTTGGTAAAAGTCACAGCCCTAAAACATTTAGGACATGCATTTTCTCCCTCACCCGCAATTACCCAAGGAATTTAGTGCTATCCATAAAGTCATCATATCCATGAGTCTTAACATCTTCCCACTGCCACTCCCTGACTGTCTCATTAGCTTACATTGTCAGAAATCTAAGAACCCTCATTCCCTGTTGTAAAACAATACCTTCTCCCTGTGAGATGCCAGAATTTTCTTTATCTATGGTCTAAATGAATCCGGCTCATAAACTTCTTACTGATATGTTCCTTGATAGGAAGGCTAGTCTGTTGGGGGGAGTAAGGAGGTGAGACAGTGATTGGGGAGTAATGGCAGTCATTTGTGACCAATTACCTGAGTTCTATTTGTTTATTGCACTGCCCATAAATCATCTAAAACTCCACAGCCTTTCTAGGCTCAGAATGGTGGAGCCTTAATTTGAGCCACCAGTGTATAACTGAACTTCTGAAGAACTATCATGCCCTTGTTGGAGCACGATGGAGACAACAGATCTGGAGCTGATGCTTGGGGATCTGAGCCAATTCTAACTGTTTGTTCTGACCAAACTGACGTGGGATGATCTCAAGCAGGCCACCTGTGGCTCTTACCCATATGGAGTATTAACGTGTGCTCTCCTTCCTTTCCACTTTCACTTCAGCTCTCCCCATGGATACACCATGAAATCCATCTAATCCTTTTCTGGGGCTTTGGGAGAAAGATCTGACTTAGTCTCTCTTGAACCATAGAAGATAAGCTTTTCAATCCCAGTTGGGTAGAGAGATCCAGTCTTATCTTATCAGATAGCCCTCGGAATTGCCTCCAAGAGGGAAGGCATCTTTGGCCAGAAGGCAAAACTGTTCATGACTTACTTTCCTTGCAGAAGGAAAATTCATCAGATCACTGGCTTTTGTGTCTCTTCCTGGGCTTGGCAAATTAATTCAATCAACACATATTGATTGATTGCATCATCAAGTAGTGGCTGTTGTGGTTCTGCCAATTCATTCAATTGCTGCTTAGTGTTTTTGCCTTGATTATCCTTTTACATTTGGCAAGGAGGTTTGAGAGTAACCTTCCCAAACTTGTCCATTTCATTAACCAATACATTTGCCCTTTCTCACTTGAAGATCAATTCCCCCTCCCCCCCCAAACAAATAGTACCCATAACAGGGACAGTGAAAAAGAATGGTGGACTGAATCAACCTAACACTTGTATGGGAGGGTTGATGACTAAAGAAACAGAGAGTGTTTCTCTCTGTGTGTGTCTCTGTCTCTCTCTCCTCCCATCCCCACCTATCCTTTCAGTATATTAATACACTAATCTATGAAGACTCTGTATACTGATCAAAATGGGTAAGTCATTCTAAGTTTGAATGTAATGAAACATATGAATGGAATTCTGTGAACCCATTTCAGCCCTGACATTTAATCCTCACTTCTCTCATGATCTGGAGAAGCTTTGAGTGATTCTGTCCCCTTTCTTAAAAGGGGGGCATTAACAACAATGGTGTAGGATATTAAAAGCCGAGACCCCCCCTCACAGTTGATGGTACTGCTAGCTAACATTTAAAGTAAAGCTGTCTAGGTTCTAGGGGAGAGAGGGCTGGAGGGGGAGGAGAAACCTAGTTGTGCCTGGCATTAAACTATGAAAGGAGGGCTAGGCTTGATCATCCACCAGTGGGAAGCTAAGGGTTTGTCATATCTTTTGCCCAGATAAAAGCCCTGGGTAAGGGAGGAAGAAAAGAAAGGACACCATGGGCTGAATTCCAGTGACTTCACTGGGCTAATTGCTCTCTCACTGATGTTCCAGGACTAGTATTTGGTGTTGCTGCTCAAGGGTTCTATAGCAAAGAAAATCCCACCTAGCTTTTCCAGACTCAGTCTCATTCTGCTACCTGACCCCATTTCCCAAAAGCTGTTAGCTGCTCCATAGGTTTTACTTTTCTGCTCTAGGAAATTTGGGAGGTTTCCAGAGGATAAAATGCTTCATCTTTCCACTCAGTGGTAAATTACCCCAGAATTGAGACCTCAGGTCCAGGGTATGTATTGGGGCGTCTTCAAGGTTTCAACAAGACCCTGTTTCATCAGGAGTTGCTATTTTTCCCCCAGCCATCAAAGCCCAGAGGCTGGAGGAAGTTGGTGGAAAGAGAGAAAGCTGTGATTCGGCAGTACTGTTCCCATAAAACCAGCAGGGACCTCCATATAGATCATGTGGGGGCCATCCTCCGGATGAGATCCATCCTGCTCATCAAGACAGTGGGGAGAAAACCATCTGACTTAACCATTCAAAGGAAAGCTCTTTTTAAAAATCGGTGGGGTTTTTCACGTGAATTGAGGGGATATCTAAGCAGGAAACTAAAGTCTCCTTCACTACAGGGAAATCCTTCTGAACAAAATGGTTGTTGCCTCTGCCAACTCTTTTTAAAGCAAAAACTGTTTCCAAACTTTTTAGTGTCAAAACTATAACCAGGAGGCCCCTGACTTTTCTGATGTGTTTGGCAAGTGCTGTGACCCTATCATTGATATTTCTTCTCCTGACTTTTTTGGGGGGATGAAGAGGTTTAGGGTTTGATTTCTTGGGTTCTTTGTCCCCCATCCCTCCTCCTGTTTTGCTGTTTTGTTTCTCTGCTTGTCAATATTGTCTGTGTGGTCCAGAGAACTGGAGCAGTTATAAATCATGTGTGTCCATTGTTGAGATGTTGGTTGTTTTTGTTTTTTTTAATGAGAGAGAAAAAAAATAGTAGTAGAACTGAAAAATAAAGAGCTGTGTTTTATAAAAAATAATAATAAAATGCAAACCAATATTGTTTTAATAAAGGAATTCAAGCTAGGGACAGCCAAACTCCTCCCCCTCCTCCCAGGCTTGCTGAGGAAATTATGGGCCTGCATCTGGACGTTTTGCCTTTTTCTTTACAAGGCTTAGAAGAAAATGAAAGCTGGATCTTTTAAGTAAATGTTTCAGAGTCCACACCCCCAGTGCCTAGCACCATGTAGCATCAGGGGCTGATCTCTTTGACGCTTTGTCTAAGTTCATTAGCTATGGTGCTAGGGTGAGTGGTTGTCGGCCCCCCTTCTGGCAACAGCCACAGTACAGGCCACACAACCTCTTTCCTCCTTGGTGCTATTTCATCCAGTTAACCTCTCACTTTTCGGGCTAGCCTGAAGTCTACATGCCAGGTGAGATAAATTACACTCAATTCTCCACTCCTTTGACTTTCAGTCCCCTGATTCTTGCTCTTGAACTTTTTAAACCTCTTAAGTTTTCTGGGCCAGAAAATCTCCAGCCAATGAAGATGCTTTTGGAAAAGGAGATGAATTAGACCAAAGCCAGAGGACTTACTCCTGGGCCTGAGCAAGGCTTCTGGACCCAACCCACCACATCATACCATACCAGTATTTCATTCATCCTAATACACAATCCTTTATGACCTGCCTGCCCCACTACAAGAACAGCCCAGTAGACAGCCAAACAAGTCAGCACGTCCAAGACAGGAACATTAGGTACAGCCTGGGCCTCTCTCCTTTGCTTGCTTCAGAAGAGAGGTGTTGCACTTTAGTGGAGGAGGAGAGGAGTATATAGGGTACCATCTCCCTTATAGCTTGAGTTCCTTTTTGGTAACAGAGGCAGCTGGAGATGCTGGTGTTACCAAACCTGCCCACTGCCTTCAACTGTATGTGTGTGTGTGTGTGTTGTTGCTGGAGTTGTGTAACTGACAGGATAATGATAATGCAAAGAAATTGTGTTATATTCAACTTTGCCTTGATAATTATTATAAACACTTTGTTCGGTTTTCTTTTTTTATTCACAAACTTAATTCATCAGGAAACTATAAAGTTATTTAAAAAGTCTATACTGTCTCCTTTTTTGTCTTGCCTATTATCAAGAGTTCTGGGCTGAGGCAATGGATAAAGCACCGGTCCTGGATTCAGGAGGACCTGAGTTCAAATTTGACCTAAGATACTTACCAGCTGTGTGACTCTGGGCAAGTCACTTAACCCTCATTGCCCCGCCCCCCCAAAAAAAAGTTCTGGGCTAAAGGGCATTCATGCCTGCTTGAAATAAAGAAGACCTTGCAAGGTTATGCTCAGGTGAAAACTTCAAAATGAATGAATATAATTGGAAGGTGGGATGAGAAGTTGCACAGTCAACTGGCATAGCTGTTACTGACACAGTGATAAGTGTTAAGATCTAGCTCAAACAGTGAGTGATCTTCAGGACAGTAGTCTTCAGTCCAAATGCACCTAGATCTGGAAAAAATCAAGTAGGACATAAGGGCATTGTTGTGCATTGTTGGGCTCCTTTGATCCTTCAGAAAACTTAGAAACAACCAGAAGGTAAAGATAGCATTTATTTAACAGTCATCTGAATCAAATGTCATTGGGAAACTCCATCAGGTAACATGAAAAAAAGGTTTGGGTTTGGTTTTTTTAATCTCTTATGTCATCATCAAAGTATGACATTTTTACTTTACTACCCACTCAGAAGTATAAGCTTCTACCTAAGCTGGCCCTAACCCTGGGTTCATAATTTTAGAGACCCATTGGTATACTTTTTCTCTTTAGCCTTGTGGATTATATTACTTTCAAATAGGTTCTTTCCTATCTGTGGTCTCAGCTAAAAGGTGAGAAATATTCTAAAGTACTTACTTTGGAATGTTTGCATGAAATCAGCCAACATGGAGTATGAGAACCACAAATAAAAATGCCCTAGGAGGGGAGATTTGGAGGATTTCTATGAACTTGAAAATGACTGGAATTTTCAGCATCGATGATTACCACTGACTAGTTCTCAATGAAAACCAAGTTTGGAAATTTTCTCTTTCTTTAAAAAAAAAAATTAAATTTCTGACCTAAATATTTTCATTATTCCCAGGAAAAAGGAAAAGTGTTGGGAAGGAGAGAAGAGAGAAGAAGTAGGTTGAAACCCCTACTATGTCTGAGTTTTTGCTTCCCTACTTAAAAGGATACTTCATACTTTGTGTTCTGCGTTTTTCCTTTGAAGGTTGGAGAGTCAGACTAGTGTATTGTTTTTCCTAATGGAAGAATTACTTGTATAATAATAATTCCCTAATCTCCAATTCTGCCACACTTTCTGTGGCGTATTTTGTAGCTTTGTCATTGACCCATTTACCTTAGTAAAAGCTCTGAGCCTTGGTTTCAAATTAGGTAAAATAGAGATAATAATGCTGGCCTAATTTAGGAGGTTTTGAAGAAAACAAAATGAGTTGACCTAGGAAAAAAGGATAGATATTAAATTGGGAATCCTGGGAAAAGATGAAGTTTAAGGTTTTGGGGGAGACATCTCTCTACTCTTTGTACACAATCACAGAATTTAGAGTTGGAAAAGACCTCTGGCCATGTAGTCCAACCCATACACAAAGGAATCCCCATTACAACCCATCTACTTAGATAACTACAAGGAGGGAAAAACCCATCAGTCAGTGGATAAATGTTTATTAAATGCCTATTACATGCCAGGCAAAAGACAACCCCTATGCTGCACTCACAGTCTGATGGGGAAGACATGCAAATACATAAAACAAGCTATGGATAGGCTAAATAGGAAATAGTTAACAGAAGGGAGACACTAAAATTAAGAGGGATTGGAAAAGGCATATATTTCAATAAAATTAGTCTCTTGTAATTCCCATGCATTTTATTTTAAGCATTTAAAAAGCATTATGGGGGCGGCTAGGTGGCTCAGTGGATAGAGCACTGGCCCTGGATTCAGGAGAACCTGAGTTCAAATCCGGCCTCAGACACTTAATACTTACTAGCTATGTGACCCTGGGCAAGTCACTTAACCCCAATTGCCTCACCTCAAAAAAAAAAAAAGGCATTCTGAGAGGAGTTCCATAGTTCACCAGACTACTGAAGAAGTACATAGCACACACAAAAAAGGTCAAGAACCCCTGCAATAGTGGGAAAGAATAGGGGAGAGAGATAACAGTGCTAGGTCTTCAAATAGAAAAGGATTAGCATTAATCATATTACAGCAAGGACAAACAGTAAAGGCAGCAAATTATTTGATTAAAACAGATGAAAGATGAATGGGGAAGAAAAATCATAAAAAGAAATCTAAGGGAACTGAGTCAAAATCCCCTAAAGAAAGGGAAGCTATCAAAAGATTCTCAAAAGAGCATAAGCTCTGAATTCAGAGGGCTTGGACTAAAATATTGCATCTGCACTACCAGTGTGACTTTGGCAAGTGACTTAACCTTCTTAGGCCTCAGTTTCTTCATTTGTAAAATAAAAGTTTTTGACTTTTGGCTTCTGAGATCCATCTAGATCTGTGATCCAATGAAACAACAATGCTACAACTCCAAGAACCTTAAAAATAATTCAGAAAAGCAATTGAAGAATTGCCTGAAAATATCGAACAAGAGTGTCTCTGAACTTCCACCTTCCCTCTAGATACCATCTCACCCTAAAGATACCTCCATTCTGCATCCCTGTCTTCTGATTTGTGAGACCCTGCCCCAGACCACCATTTTAATAGGTTCCCAACCCATGCTGACTTCAGTCCCAGCTCCACTCCTAAACTCCAGCTTCCCTTTAATATAATCTTGCCCCATTACAATGTGACCTCCTTTAGGGTAAGGACTAATGGGCATACTGGCACCAACTTGAACTGGCTCTTGAGAACTGATTGTTAAATTTTCAGTGTGTTCATTTGCACCTCAGAAATCAGTGAGAAAAATTCATTGTTCAGTGGATTCATACTCTTCATGACCCCATTTGGGCTTTTCTTGGCAAACATACTTGAGATGGTTTGCCATTTCCTTCTCCAGCTCATTTCACAGATGAGAAAACTAAGGCAAACCTGGTTAAGCCCAGGGTCACATAGCAATTAAGTGTCTGAAGCTGGATTTGAACTCAGGTCTTCCTGAGTCCAGACGCAGAACTCTATTCATTGCGCCACCTAGCTGCCCTTGAAAATGTTAATAATGGGGGCAGCTAGGTGGCGCAGCGGATAGAGCACCGGCCCTGGAGTCAGGAGTACCTGAGTTCAAATCCGGCCTCAGACACTTAACACTTACTAGCTGTGTGACCCTGGGCAAGTCACTTAACCCCAATTGCCTCACTAAAAAAAAAAAAAGAAAGAAAGAAAATGTTAATAATGCAGATTAAATTTAAGTGTGTCATGAATACATTTTTGGAGAGACACTTGTTAAACATTTACTAACACACTACTGGTAGGGACATTTTTATTTTTATTTTATTTGTGTCCCCAGTTTAGAACATTATAAACCTTTAATAAATGCCTTATCTTAAAAAAAAATTAAATTCTTAAGAAGGAAATCAAGGCTAACTAGAGACCATTTAATTTAGAACAAAATATGAGACCTTCTCATTATTATATTCTCAAAAAGAAAATAAAAGAATTGGAACGCAAAAAGTCCACAAATGAAAAATAGTGGAACAAAAAGATAATGGGGTGGAGAGAGGCCAGGAAATTGCCTGAGCTCACCCAGCCTTCCCTCAAAACAACATTAAATCAAGCCTCTAACTGGATTCTGAAACTAAAGAACCTGCAAAAACACAGAGAGACACAATCTTCCAACTTGAGATAATTTAGAAGACTTCAGGAAAGATCAGCCTCACTTGGGTGAAAGGGGAGCACAGCACAGTGCAGCACAGTGTGGAGGAAGTCTGGGCAGGTCAGCTGGAGGCTCTTGGCTACAGCAAAGACCAGCAACTGAAGCCCCTTGGTCCTGGCTCAACAGGCTGTTGGTGCAGCAGGCCAGTTGGGAAACCCACCAGCCCCAGCTGAGAGGGCAAACAGCCAGATAGACAACCACCCACAGGACAGGCTCCACTCCTAAACTCCATCTTCTCTTTAATATAAGCCATCCCAGCACAGGGAGCAGGTATAGGGTGGTGAGGAATCTGCAAGCAACAGAGACCTCAGAGCAGAAAGCCAGTAACCAGGCCCCTATCCACCAGCACAAGAACCTTGCAAGAGTGGCCCCTGTGCCCCAGGAGCATACTTCAACTTTAAAAGTAAAAAAAAAAAAATAAGCCACAACATGAGTAAGAAACAGAAAATGGCCCTTAGATTGAGAGCTTCTGTGTCAACAGGGAAAACCAAAAAACAAATTCGGATGAGGACAATACTCTCAAAATGCCTGCATGTGAAACCTCAAGGGGGAAGATGAATTGGTCTCAAGACCAAAAAGCCTTCCAAAAATGAAATGAAAGAGATAGAAGAAAAAATAGGAAGAGAGATGAGAGTTATGCAAGAAAACTATGAAAAAAGAGTCAACAGCTTGGAGAAGGAAGCACAAAAATTAACTGAAGAAAACAATTCCCTAAAAAATACAATTGGTCAAATGAGGGGGGGGGGGGAAATGGGGAAATGGTCAAAGGAAAAATAGATGCAAAAGCTTGCTGAAGAAAATAATGCCTTAAAAATTAGAATTGGGCAGATGGAAGCTAATGACTCTGTGAAACACCAAGAATCAGTCAAACAGAATCAAAAGAATGAAAAAATACAAGAAAATGTGAAATACCTCATCAGAAAGACAACTGACCTGGAAAATAGATCCAGGAGAGATAATTTGAGAATTATTGGACTACCTGAAAGCAGTGATCAGAAAAAGAATCTAAACACCAAAATCCAGGAAATTATCAAGGAGAATTGCCCTGATATTGTACAATCAGAGGATAAAATAGTAATTGAAAGAATCCACCAATCACCTCCTGAAAGAGACCCCAAAAGGAAAACACCAAGGAATATTGTAGCCAAATTCCAAAATTATCAGGTAAAAGAGAAAATACTGCAAACAGCCAGAAAAATACCAATTTAAATATCAAGGAACAACTATCAGAATTACACAGGATCTGGCAGCTTCAACATTAAAGGATCAGAAGCAAAGGAACTGGGATTACAGCAAAGAATCAACTACCCAGCAAAATTAAACATAATCTTTCAGGGAGAAAGATAGGCATTCAATGAAACAGGAGACTTTAAAACTTTCCTAATGAAAAGTCCATGTTATTCAATAGGGTTAAAATATTTGCATCCCTAAATGGGAAGAAGATACTTGTAACTTTTGAGAAAATGTATCTTTATGAAGGCAGATAGGAGGAGTACACACAAACAGAAGGTGTGGGTATAAGTGGATTCTGATGTGATGTTATTAAAAAAAATCTTAAGGAGAAACAAAAAAACATTATACTGGGAGAAGAGAAAAGGGAAGGCAGAATGGGGTAAATCACATCAAGTGAAGAGGCACAAAAGATCTATTACAATAGAGGGAAAGAAGGGAGGGGTGAGCATTATTTTAACCTTACTCTCATCTGATTTGGCTCAAAAAGGGAATAACACACACACTTAATTGGGTATAGAATTCTATCTTACCCAATAGGGAAGTAAAAAGAGAAAGGGGAAAGAAAAGGGTGTGGTGCTTACAGAATAGAGGGTAAAATTAATAGGGGAAAGAGGAAAAGACAAAAAAGGAGGTGGGGTTGATAGAAGGGAGGGCAAAACTGGGAATTGAAAGGGGAAAGAACAAAAGGAGGTGGGGCTAATAGAAGGGAAGTTAATACTGAGGGGGCAGAAACAAAACACTAGTGAGAAGGGACAGGGGAAAAGGAAAGAAAAAATACAAACAAGGGAAAAATAGGATGCAGGGAAATACACAGTTAGTAATCATAACTGTGAATGTGAATGGGATGAACTCTCCCATAAAACAGAAGCAGATAGCAGAGTGGATTAAAAACCAGAATCCTACAATATGTTGTTTACAAGAAACACATTTGAAGCAGAGAGATACACACAGAGTAAAGGCTGGAACAGAATATATTATGCTTCAGCTGAAATAAAAAAAAGCAGGGGTAGCAGGGCAGCTAGGTGGCACAGTGGATAAAACACTGGACCTGGATTCAGGAGGACCTGAGTTCAAACCCAGCCTCAGACACTTGACACTTACTAGCTGTGTGACCCTGGGTAAATTACTTAACCCTCATTGCCCTGCAAACAAACAAAACAACAAAAACAACAAAAAAGCAGGTGTAGCAATCCTTATCTCAGACAAAGAAAAAGCAAAAATTGACCTAACTAAAAGAGATAAGGAAGGAAACTACATCTTGCTAAAAGGTACCACAAACAACGAAGTAATATCAATACTAAACATTTATGCACCAAGTGGTATAATATCCAGATTATTAGAGAAGAAGTTAAGTGAGTTATGGGAAGAAATAGATAGAAAAACTATATTAGTGGGGGACCTCAACCTCCCCCTCTCTGAACTAGATAAATCTAACCACAAAATTAATAAGAAAGAAGTTAAGAAAGTGAATAGAATTTTAGAAAAGTTAGATATGATAGACCTTTGGAGAAAATTGAATGGGGATAGAAAGGAATATACCTTTTTCTCAGCAGTACATGGTAATTACACAAAAATTGCCCATGTATTAGGGCATAAAAATCTCATGGTCAGATGCAGAAAGGCAGAAATAGTAAATGCATCCTTTTCAGATCATGATGCAATAAATATGTGTAATAAAGGGCCATGGAAAGATAGACCAAAAACGAATTGGAAACTAAATAATCGCATCCTAAAGAATTAGTGGGTCAGGGGCAGCTAGGTGGCGCAGTGGATAGAGCACCGGCCTTGGAGTCAGGAGGACCTGAGTTCAAATCTGGACCCAGACACTTGATACTTACTAGCTGTGTGACCCCGAGCAAGTCACTTAACCCCAATTGCCTCAAATTAAAAAAAAAAAAAAAGAATTAGTGGGTCAAACAACAAATCATAGAAACAATCAGTAACTTCATCCAAGAGAATGACAATGATGAGACAACATACCAAAATTTATGGGATGCAGCCAAAGCAGTTCTTAGGGAAAATTTTATATCTCTAAATGAATAAAATAGAGAAAGAGATCAATGAATTGGGCATGCAACTTTAAAAGCTAGAAAAAGAACAAATTTAAAATCCCCAATTAAACACCAAATTGGAAATTCTGAAAATTAAAGCTAAGATTAATGAAATCAAAAGTAAGAAAACTATAGAATGAATAAGTAAAACTAAGAGCAGGTTCTATGAAAAAACCAATAAAATAGATAAACTTTTGGCTAATCTGATTTTAAAAAAGAAAGAAGAAAAGCAAATTACCAGCATCAAAAATGAAAAGGGTGAACTCACCACCAATGAAGAGGAAATTAAAGCAATAATTAGAACCTCTTTTGCCCAACTATATGGCAATAATTTTGACAATCTAAATGAAATGGATGAATATTTACAAAAATATAAACTGCCCAGATTAACAGAAGAGGAAATAAAATCCTTAAATAAGCCCATTTCAGAAAAAGAAATTGAACAAGCCATCAATGAACTCCCTAATGAAAAATCTCCAGGGCCATATGGGTTTACAAGTGAATTCTACCAAATATTTAAAGAACATTTAATTCCAATACTACAAAAACTGTTTGGAAAAATAGGTGAAGAAAGAATCCTACCAAATTTCTTCTATGAGACAAATATGGTGCTGATACCTAAACCAGGAAGAACAAAAACAGAGAAAGAAAATTATAGACCAATCTCCCTAATGAATATTGATGCAAAAATTCTAAATAGAACATTAGCAAAGAGATTACAGAAATTTATCACCAGGATATCACTGTGACCAGGTGGGATTTATACCACGAATACAGGACTGGTTCAATATTATGAAAACTATCAACATAATTGACCATATCAATAACAAAACTAACCAAAATCAAATGATCATCTCAACAGATGCAAAGAAAGCCTTTGACAAAATACAACACCCATTCCTATTAAAAACACTAGAAAGCATAGGAATAAATGGAGCTTTCTTTAATATGATAAACAGTATCTATCTTAAACCATGTTAGAGACATTCCCAGTAAGATGAGGGGTGAAACAAGGATGTCCATTATCACCACTATTATTCAATATTGTACTAGAATGTTAGCCTTAGCAATAAGAGAAGAAAAAGAAATTGAAGGAATTAGAATAGGCAAGGAAGAAACAAAACTATCTACAACCATATGAAAAAAAAATGTTCTCCAAAAAAAACAACAACAAAAAAAACCAACAAAAAAAAATGTTCTCAATCACTACTGATTAGAGAAATGCAAATTAAAACTACTCTGAGGTGCCACCTCACAGCTATCCAATTGGCTAATATGACAAAAAAAAAGGAGAATGATAAATGCTGGAGAAGATGTGGGAAAATTGGAACACTAATTCACTGTTGGTGGAGCTGTGAATTGATCCAACCATTCTGGAGAGCAATTTGGAACCATGCCCAAAAGGCTTTAAAACTGTGCATACCCTTTGACCCAGCAATACTGCTACTAGGTCTATATCCCAAAGAGATCATGGAAAAAGGAAAAGGACCCACATGTACAAAAAATATTTATAGCTGTTCTTTTTGTGGTAGCAAAGAATTGGAAATTATGGGAATGTTCATCAATTGGGGAATGGCTGAACAAGTTGTAATATATGAATGTAATGGAATACTATTGTGCTGTAAGAAATGATAAGCAGATGGATTTCAGAAAAACCTAGAAAGACTTACATGAATTGATGCTTAGTGAAATGAGCAGAACCAAGAGAACATTGTACACAGTATCAACAACATTTTGTGATGATCAACTGTAATGGAGATACTTGATAACTTGGGCCATCTATGAGCTCAGGATTAGAACTAAGGATACATAAGTGGCATATAGGAACAGAATACATCAGGCTTATTCCTCACCTGCTATTGGGTCTGGAAGGAAGAAGAAGAATATGATCAACACAAAGATCTCTTGCTCCCAGTGTTACTGAGGTGCATTTATTTCTTGGAACTCAGGTGATAAAGAGCTCTGATTGCTCTCATAGCCTTTCAGGGCCCTCATTGGGAATCAACAAGCTCCAAGATTCTGGGGTGTACATAGAATGTTTCTTTTGCCATACTGTCCAGGGGAGACATTAACATACCCCTCAAGCAGGATTGAGCATTTGACTTTAAAATGCCTTGTCTTCAAACGGGTCCCATGACAACTAGGCTGACATTCATTTTCCTTCTTCCTGAAGTAACTTTTACTTTTCTCTTGCCTGTCTTGAAAGTTCCCAGGTTGTCTGGGCTCAATGTCCTTCAGTATTTGGTGCTCATTGTGTGTTAAAATAGGTCTCCCAGACCTTATTCAAAAAGGAAGAACTCCAGACAAGTTCTTAAGGAGAGAGTTGGGAGTGTAAAAACAACACTGTCAAAAGTCCGCTCATTTTCCAGGTCATGAAAAGTTGTGTCTGCCCTCAGTGTGGAATTCAGATGCTTAAGGTAAATTCCTGTTTGTTTTGCTTTAGGGTTAATGTTTGGATGGTGTTTTCAATGATTTGTAATCGCTGTTGGAATAAAGCCTTGTAAGGAAATCTGTTTGTATTCCTAACTTGGCTGGACTAGCGTCAGGTCCTGAGTGCATTGTCCCCTTTTTCTTTTTACTGTACTCTCATCTCTCCATAATTTCCTATTTTTGGTATATTTGCTCCTTCCCTCACAACAGGACCCTGTTATTAACATCAAAGGTTTGTGGATGTGGTCAACAAAAATGACGCTTTCTTTAAGCCCCTTGAGTACCCAATACCTTCCCCCCCCCCCTAAAAATTTAGTTATGTGCCAGAAGTACAGTAATTACAACTAATCCACAGAAGAAGATATAATATCCAATAAGGTAAAATCCTTTATGAATTAACATGGAAGAACTCTAATGTTTATCTTGCTTGCTCAGTATCTATTTTCCATCACTATATTGCAAAGGTGCAAATTTTCAGCCTTGTACAAGGCCTACCTTGGAGTCACCCACTGCTACAGTGACTGTCCAAATAACTATCATACTTTGCATACTGCAAGAGTGGCCGACCCTGTGTCCTGGGCTAGGCTTAACCTAATCCAGTCCAGGAATCCAAGCTGAGGAGTTAAAATACAATGAGGCACTAGACCATAAAATGCAATTAAAACAACTTTATTGATAAGATATTAGAAGAATACTGTTTCTCAGGGGCAGCTAGGTGGCACAGGGGATAGAGCACTGGCCCTGGAGTCAGGAGGACCTGAGGTCAAATCCGGCCTCAGACACTTAACACTTACTAGCTGTGTGACCCTGGGCAAGTCACTTAACCCCAACTGCCTCGCTTAAAAAAAAAAAAAAAAGAGGGGCAGCTAGGTGGCACAGGGGATAGAGCACTGGCCCTGGAGTCAGGAGGACCTGAGGTCAAATCTGGCCTCGGACACTTAACACTTACTAGCTGTGTGACCCTGGGCAAGTCACTTAACCCCAATTGCCTCACTTTAAAAAAAAAAAGAATACTGTTTCTCAAAAATAATCCTCACTCCAATAAAACACTACTACCTCATACACCTCCACATTCACCCCAGCAACTGGCTATTCTCAGAGGGACAAGAAAGCACTCCAATGAGACTTCTGCCATCAGTTCTTCCCCAGAGGATGGGCAAAGGCTCATTATGTTTCGGGCAGCAAAATTACCTCCACTGCCATTTTAAAGGACTAACCAAGACTCCATGCTACTAGAACCATCTGGTATATATGGGCTGAGGGAGAGAGGGAAAGAGAGAACAAAGGGGTGAGGGCAAAAGGGAAAGGAGAAGAATGAGGCTGTGGCTGTCTGTGGGAGGGTCATGGAGCAGGGAGGGAGTCTGTGTGCACACTCTCACCCTCACCAGTGAACTCATGCAACAGACCGGATGCTCTCTCCCCAGGGATGGCCCCTTCTCCTCATAACCCTATTGTAGCCCATATCAGATTTACGTATCCTTATCCCAACTCACACTCTTACCTTTAGAGGTAAGCTGGCAAATTTCCTTCCTCAGGGTTCTTAGGACACCCCTTAGGAGTCAGGGGTTATTCTCTAATTTAGGGCCCCCCACCGAGATTATCAGTTAAAAGCCATTTAGTCAGCCAGCCTTTAGTGACTTTTAGAAAGAGGTTCTTACTTAGGTAGTAGAATAAGAACAGTTATTACAAAGCATCCTCTCAAACATCTGTGACATAAATACGTGTGGATGGAGCTCAAGGGAAAGTAAACTCAAGCTTAGAAAACACATGAGGCAAAGGGAAAACACAACTCCTGTTTACTCTAAATCCTTTTCTCCCAATCGTGGAGAGCTCAAGAAGTTTCCCTTCAGCCTGATGTATCCAGTTCAGTTTGTCCTTTCCATATTAGTGTATTTCTCCTCTTCTACTACTTGAAACCCTCAAAACATAATTGGTCAACTTCCACCACCCCTTCCTTTGACAAAGACTTCTGTTTTTCTTATTTCAATCAATCAATAAACATTTTTAAATCAATAAATGTTTTAAAGTACCTACTATGTGCCAGGACCTGTGCTAAGTGCTAGGGTTACAAAAAGAGGCCAAATACAGCCCTTTCCCTCAAGAAGCTTACAATCTAAACTCCATCAATACCCATTGAAGACATTAATGTTCCAAAAGAGACACATTTCTTCCTTCCCATTAGAATGTTAGAACTACATTATTATATAATTCCTTCCATTTTTTCCCTTATGTTGCGTTAGACTTTTGTGTTTGTATTTCAGAGTTCTTCCTCAGCTCTGGTCTTTTCCTGAGAAATGTTTGAACCTTTACTTTATTCCATTGCAGGATTCTGGCCAGCTTTGCTTATGTAGGAGTTATTTTTTGGTTGTGAGCTTCCATCTTTTCAGTTTTGGAATACTGAATTCTGGAAGTTGTCAGATCATTTGTGATTTTGTCCTCAAAATTTTTTATTTCATCTTTTATTTCTTGTGTCATTTCTTCTGGGTAAACTTAGACTCTAGACTTACTATCTCATGCACTGTAGCAGATTGGATTTTTAGAGTTAAATAAAACTGGGGGCTCGCTTCCAGATCAAGATCTACTACATCTTTCTCTCGGGGTTCTAAGGGTACTCTAAAGAATTGGGGGATGTCTTTCTCCATTGTCATTATCTTGAGCCACCGTTCTGGTATATTCTCCCCACTACTAACCATCAGTGATTAGTGCCCCAGTTCCATTTAAGTAATCACTATTAATTACCATTAAGGAATGAATAATAACTACAAATATATAGCAAGAATAGAACACACATTCACCTGTAATACTTCAAATTCAAAGCAGTTTGTACATAGCATTAGTCCCACCAGGTTAGCTTTAAAAAGTAGTATAAATGGGCTAGATCATTAGGTCATCCCTGAAGGCTTTGCTGCTGAGCTAGCTGGCTATAAAACCCAACACAGACTCCAGATGGTGGCTTGCCGTGCTAATCTTTCAAAGCTCACTATGTCATAGCTGTCCCTACTACTCCTTCACCGAACTCAGAAAAGAATAGACACAGCAGAAACAGAAGAGATAGCAAATAGCAGGGCCGTGTGCTCATGGGATACCTTACAGCAACTCAAGGCCTGAGGCCTATCTCCCCTCCAAGGATTTTTGGCACTTCTCTTCCCTTCACAAAACACAATCAGACAGAAAAGAGCTGGAGCAAGAGACACACAAAAAAGACTTTTATTTAAAATGAAAGACAGGGGCAGCTAGGTGGTGCAGTGGAAAAAACACTGGCCCTGGATTCAGGAGGACCTGAGTTCAAATCTGGCCTCAGACACTTAACACTTACCAGCTGTGTGACCCTGGGCAAGTCACTTAACCCTCATTGCCCTGCCAAAAAAAAAAAAAAGAAAGAAAGAAAGAAAGAAAAAATAATAATAAAATGAAAGAAATGTTTCTGGCACATGCTTGGATGAAGAACAAATCTCAAATCTCTAAGGAAAAGAGTCCTTCCGTTCTCTCCCTTCCTTCTGCTACACTTTTTTTTTTTAGTTAATTTATTTTTTCCAATTCTTAAGCATTTTCTTGCTCCCTTTCACCTCTCTGCTCCTACTGAAAAATAAACACAAAATCCTCATGTTGTATAAGTATAGTCGGAATTGACTCTAGATACAGTTCCACAGCTAATCATCATGTGATTAGGAGACCAGAACCACTTGTAGAATGTCTGCCCATGATCCAAAGGGAGAAGCAAGGCCCTTCCATAATTTGTCATGATGCCTTTCCAAAAGCATCTTCAGATTCTTCCACATGGCAATTTTTCAGCCAAGCATACTGTCCTTGCTTACCAGCCCTGCCTTCCCCATTACATGAGTATTCACGTAGTTATTGTGGAAAATACATTTTGTTTTCCTTTGAATCACAACTTGCAGTTTTAATGAAATTATTCGTACCTTCCTTTTGGAGGTCTCTAGATCTACGAGTATCCTGGCCGATCATTTCTTTGACTTACTCATCTCTCCAGCTTTAGTATCTGAATCAGGACTTTGTACCAGGACTGGGTCCCACCCCCTTATTTACTTTTGGTTGGAACAGTCAGCCCTGCTTGGTCTTGCCCCGGTTTCTGCAATGACTTCCAGCTCCAGAGGTTAGGTCACCTAGATATTTGAAGTTGAGAGTGTTGGATTTTCAGGGCCCACTCTGGAGTGTCAAGTGAGAATGCTTGGGACCTTGAAGTACCCTGAGCCTGGGGTGTCCTGGTCTGAACACTGTGATAAACTCTGGTTGCTGTTAATCCTGGGGATCCCAAGGCCCCCAGTTTGGGGTTTTATGATGTCCCTGTGTCTTTCTCATGTGCTTTTCTGATCTTGTTGCCTTTGGACACCTAGCCTTTCAGGCTGCATTTAGTAAGTCAACCCATCATTAGCCAATAAGCATTTATTAAGTGTACTTGAGCACTGGGGTTACAAAAAGAGGCAAAAGACAGCCTCCACCTTCAATAAGCTCACATCTGATTGGAGAGAAAATAAGAAAATAAATATGTACAAACAAGTTATATATAAGATAAATAAAAAAAAATTAATAGAAGGTAAGTTGAAGTTTACTCCTAGGGACCACAGAATGGCAGGGTTAAAGTAGGGCCATCCTGTCCTAGCAGCGACTGCAAAAGCAGCAGAGAAGTTGCTGAGTGGATTCTAGAGCCCAAGGCCATGGGTGAGGCTGGACTGGCACTGGTGGGAAAGAGGGTGCTAAGTGAACATGTTAGGGATTAGAAATTATCTTTCTCTATCGTTAATTCAACAGGTTGTTGCCTTGTTGGGTTTCTTGGTGTTTTAGCCTCGTGATAGCAGCAATAGCTTTACTTTTTCTACATAAGTGAAAGTATCAAGAATTTCTGAGGACTGGAGAAAATGGGTAGTCTTCCATCTTGTTCACATGACATCCTTTCTTACTGCAGTTTCTTATTGAATATTGATTGTTATTTGATCTGATCTGAATTTCAGATTTTTGCTGATATATTTATATGGGAGCCCAGTAGTCTCCCTTCATTCAGGAAACCATCTTAGCTAGAAATCTTTTCTAGGGGCAGCTAGGTGGCGCAGTGGATAGAGCACCAGCCCTGGAGTCAGGAGTACCTGAGGTCAAATGCGGCCTCAGACACTTAACATTTACTAGCTGTGTGACCCTGGGCAAGTCACTTAACCCTAATTGCCTCACTAAAAAAAAAAAAAAAAGAAATCTTTGCTAACTTGTCTATGAGATGATTTCTTCTATCTATATTTAAGCTCCATTTGGGGATGACTGTTGTCTGTGGTATGAGTTGTTGGTGTAAACCTAGTCTCTCCCTCTATCAGATTGCTGCGGTCCTGGGGAGGGGAAAGGGAAGAGAGGGAGGGAGAAAAATGTGGAACTAGAAATCTTATAAAAACAAATGTTGAAAGCTATCTCTACATGTAACTAGAAAATAATAAAATACTTTTATGATAAAAAAAATTTTAAAAACCAAAAACCTAGCCTCTCCCAGACTGCTTTTCAATTTTCCCAGAAGTTTTTAGTGAATTGTGATTCCTTGCTCCAGTAGGTGGTGTTCTTATGTTTACTGAACACTTTGCTATGATGTTAAATTGGTTGGAAGTCTTGCATACCAATCTGTTTCATTCACTGATTTTTCTATTTTATGGTATGGTATGGTATGGTATGGTTTGATATCTGGTACAAGTAGGGCACTTTGCTTCCCACGTTTTTTATTTCCCTTTGGATTCTTTAACCTTTTCTTCCTCCAGATGAAATTTTTAATTATTTTGTCTAGTTTGATTAAGTAATCCTTTGATAGTTTGATTGCTATTGCAGTAAATCTATAAATTATTTTAGGTAGTATTATAATTTTTGTTATAATGGCCTGGCCCAACCACAAGCAATTATTGAAGTCTTATTTCTGTAAAGAGTGTTTTGTGGTTGTGTTCATGTAATTCCTGGGTATGTCTTGGTAAGTGGACTCCCAGATATTTTATACATTTTTTTTATACATTCTAAGAATGAAATTTCATTTCCTGCCTTCTTTTGGAGTTTTGTTTATAATGTATACAAGGGTTTATCATTTTTATGGGTTTATTTTATATCTTGCTACATTACTGAAGTAATTCACTGTTTTAATGAACTTTAATTGAATCTCAAGTTCTCTGTAAAATGATTTTATTTCTTCATTGCCTATGTGTACTCCTGCAATGTCTTTGTCTTCTCTTGTCGCTATAGTTATCATTTCTAAAACTACATTAAATAATAGTGGTAACAAAGGACGTTATTGCTTTACCATATTGGATAACCTAATAGTGTTTCTCCATTAAAGATAATGTAGGGGGCAGCTAGGTGGCGCAGTGGATAGAGCACTGGCCCTGGATTCCGGAGGACCTGAGTTCAAATCCAGTCTCAGACACTTAACACTTACTAGTTGTGTGACCCTGGGCAAGTCGCTTAACCCTCATTGCCCCGCCAAAAAAAAAAAAAAAGATAATGCTAACTAGCACTTGGTTTTATCCAGATTCTGTTTATTACTATGTCTTAAATTTTTTTCACATAGATAAATATTATACTTTATCAAAAGTTCTTTCTGTATCTATGGATATAATCATATGATTGTAATATTTTTGTTATTAATATGGTCTATTATAGTTAAAGTTTCCCTTATGTTGACCCAGCTCTACATTACTGGTAGAAATCCAACAAGATCTTTAAAGATATTGGTCCATAGTTTTCTTTCTCTGCTTTATCTCTCCTTAGATTAGGTATCAGAACTGTGTTTGCTTCATATAAGGAGTTTGTTATTGGGCCATCTCCTTTTATTTTTTTCAAACAATTCTGTCATAATGGAGTTATTTGTGTTTGGTAAAATTCCCCATTAAATCCACTTGGTACATTTTTTTCTGTAGAATTTTCTTAATAATGTGTTGAATTTGTTTTTCTAAAATTGGGTCTTTTAAGTTTTCTCTTTTTTATTTTTTATACTAACATACATATTGTATTTATTGTAAAGATTCATTCATTTCATATGTCAGCTTTATTGGCATATAATTGGGCAAAATACTTTCTAACAATTTATTTTATTTCCTCTCCAACTGTTATGAATCTTTTTTCTCTTTTTTAATATAAAAAATTTGGTTTTCCTTTTTAAAAAAAAAATCAGATCAGTGAATAGTTTTTCTATTTTGTTTAAAAAATAGTTTCTGATTTAATTTATCAATACAATTTTTTTCAGTTTCATTTACCTTTTCTTGATATTCAGTATTTCTATTTTTCTGATTAGATTGGGTTTAACATTTTTTTTGCTTTTCTAATTTTGTAGTCATATGTACAATTCTTTGATCTGTTTTGTTATTATTGAAAGTGTTTAGAAATTTAAATTCCCTCAATGACTACTTTTGTTGAATTGTAAAAGTTTTACCATGCTTATTGTTTTCTTTGATTGAACTATTTTTTATTTCTATGATTTGTTCTTTAATTCACCACTATTATTAGAATTAAATGATTGGGGCAGCTAGGTGGCGCAGTGGATAAAGCACTGGTCCTGGATTCAGGAGGACCGGAGTTCAAATCCGGCCTCAGACACTTGACACTTATTAGCTGTGTGACCCTGTACAAGTCACTTAACCCTCATTGCCCCTCAAAAAAAAAATAATTAAATGATTTAATCTCCATTTAAGTTAAATAATTTCTTCAAAGCCTTTATTGATTATACATTTTTTTGCTCTGTGTTTGCTAAAAGGTGTCTGACAAATATGTATACTCCTTTCCAATCCCATTCAATAATCTCCATAATTCTATCATATCCAACTTTTATGAAATTCTATTTAGGTCCTTAACTTCTTTCATGTTTATTTGTTCAATAGATTGATCTGCTGGCCCACTATTATAGTTTTATTCTCTATTTCTCCTTGTACTCATTTATTTAATGTTTCTGTTAAGTATTTATATATTTTGTTATTTGGTACATATATGTTTGATACTGATATTCATTATCTATGGTCCCTTGATAATTCATTGTCTATGGTACCTTTTAAAAATCTAGTTTCTCTGTTGATCCCTATTGATTTTCTATTTTTCCTGTTGTTTGTATCTGTGTTTTCATCTATAAAATGGGGATAAAAATATCACCTACCTTACAGGGTTGTTGTGAGGATCAAATAATATAATAATTGTAAAGAGCTTAGCACAGTGCCTAGCACATAGTATGTGCTATTAAAACATTAACTATTATTAGTATTAATAGTGATAATAATTACTATTATTATTATGTAGTCCTGGATTAGATGCAGGAATTACTATTGTTTCTCTTTGGGCATCTTGATCATTATTATATCAAGTACCCTTTTATGCCTTTTCCAGAGGTGTTTGTGAGATCTAGGATCTTTCTGATTTCCATCTTAACCAGAAGTCCAACAAATATTTTAATTTTCTCAAATTGATTATAATGATCCTGGGAGAAATTAATGTTATACTATGATATTAATAACTAATTGTTAATTTGTAATCCATCCTTTTCCTCTGATTTTTGTTAAGACCTTACTCATGAAAAGATCAGTCAGTCTCTGAAGGGCAAGGCGCCTACTTTTTTTGTTGTTGTTTTTTGTTTTTTGCTTTTTGCAGGGCAGTGAGGGTTAAGTGACTTGCCCAGGGTCACACAGCTAGTGTCAAGTGTCTGAAGCTGGCTTTGAACTCAGGTCTTCCTGAATCCAGGGCCAGTGCTTTATCCACTGTGCCACCTAGCTGCCCTCAAGGCACCTACTTTTAACCTACTTTCTTTGGGCAGGACCCCACCTGACTAGGAAACCAGATTTAAGTTTATAGTATAAACAGAATCCAGTCTGGATGAATTCTTTCCCTGGGAGAAGGAATTCCTGTCCTGGACACCCTTCATTAGAGTTTAGGGCTCATAAAATAGAAAAGTAACAGGAGTGGTACTGATGGAATTGGCTTCCCTTGCCCAGTTGCCTTCTGGATGCTGAATCTTATCATCTGTCTCAGCAGGTGGAACTAAAGAATTCCTAGACCACCTTATCATTAAATGTTCCACAATTAGGGTCAAGTTTCACTTGTCAAATGAGTTCCCTAGCATAAGAAACACACCTGATTTAAGGTGTTTTAGAATCTTCCATGGTGTCTTCAGTTACCAAGAGAAACCACTGACCACCAATTTATTGATTATTGGCTCACCTGATTAAGAATACCTGGAAACCTTGTCCCTTGGGGTTTTATTCATTACAATCCCCATAGTCACTGCTGTATTCCTTCTTTCTCTTTAAATCCAATCCCCACCAATCTCTCTCCCAGCAGAAGGCCTCAACTCCTTTACTGATAAAATCACCACCATCCATTGTGAATTACCTCATTTCTTTTGCCCAAATCTTCAAAACCCTTCTAAGTCTTCTCTAATTCTCTCTGAGAAGAGACTGCCCCTTATGCCAAGACAAATGCTTTTACTTGTATCTCTCATTCTTATCAAATCCCTTCTCATCTCTTCTGAGAACTTGGTCCCTTCCTCCCGACCCTTCTCTGCCTCCAATCTCTCTCCTTTTTTTATAATAATAAACATTTTTATTTATAGTTTTGGTTTCCATTTTTTATCCCTCTTTCCTTCTCTCCCTTCACCCCTCCCTGAGGTGGCAAACAATCAAATATCGGTTATACCTGTATTATTATGTAAAACATTACCATATTTGTCATTTTGTACCAGCAAACTTGATTAAAAGAAAAAAAATGAAAGAAAGTGAAAAATAGCATGCTTCAGTCTGTTCCATCAATATCAGTTCTTTCTTTGGAGGTGAATAGTATGTTTCATCAAAAGTCTTTTGGGATTTTCTTGGATCATTGTATTGTTGAGAATAGTCAAGTCATTCACAATTCCTCATCAAATAATATTGCTGTCTCTATGTACAATGTGCTCTTGGTTCTGCTCACTTCACTATACATCATTTGATACATGCCTTTCCAGGCCTTTCTTACATCATCCTGCTTGTCATTTCTTATAGCCCAATAATATTCCATCACCATCATATATCACAGCTTGTTTAGCCATTCCCCAACTGATGGGTATTCCTTTGATTTCCAATTCTTAACCACCACAAAAAGAGCTGCTAACTGCTAGCTACTTCCCAATTGTCCATAAGCATGTTCCTTATTCCTTGAAAGAGTGTTCCACAACCAATGCCTCTATTCCTCTCTACCCATTCACTTCCCAAACCCTGGAAATCAGAATCTAACTTAACTCCTCTACTTACACTTCCCCCCATAAGCTTAGCAAAGATCTTCTGAATGTAATGTTCTTTTTTCTCAGTCCTTAGCCCATTTGACTTCTCTGCAGCCTTAAACAATGTTGACCATATCTTCTCCTAGATACTGTCTTTTCCAGTGGCTTCCATGACAAAGTTCCTGGTTCTTCTGTTGCCTATATGCCTGTTCCTTAATGAAGACCCTCTATAATGAAGCTCCTTTATGTATCTCCAGAAGAAGACTCATGGTCAAATCTTAGAGCAATTGATCTCATGGTTAAAAATCAGTTTCTCTTAACTGAAGACAAAAGCCATTATAAAATTATGGATAAAAAAAATGTCCTGACTGTTAAGTAATACTAATACCATTTTGTCAGACAGCAATGAAGTGAGAGAGTGGAAGTAGAGAATGGATAACATGACCAAGTCCCAGCAGTGGCAAGGCAGGCATAGACAGGGAAAGAGCAAAATTCTTTCCAGACAGATGCCCTTAAATGGTTCAGTGAGCTAGACAAGACTCCAACTGCTCATGATTTATACTGAGTTCAAGGAAGCAGCAACATTCATTAGTAATTAGTTCACCATGGGTACACATCTGGAACCATAGACCCCTTTCCACTTGGCTTCCCAAGTGCCTTTGTGGCTTCTTCCCATGATCTTTCAGTCCCTCCTGCCAACTGAGAAAAACCTTCCTATCAGGCCCCTTGCTGATAAGTAACTACATCAATATCATTTACTAAATTATCATCCCATACCCCAAGGGTCTGTCCTTGACTCTCCTTTTTCTCTCTCGGTGATCTTATTGATTTCCATGGATTCAATTATTATCTCAATCCAGATGACTCCCAAATACATATATGACATATATATGTGTGCATGTGTGTCTGTTATTTATATTATATTATAAAAGAATATGCATATAGTATTTTAGGTTTGTAAAAAGGTTTGCATACATTATCTAAATTGATCCTCACAACAACCCTTTAAATTAATTGCTATAGGTATTACTATCTCCATTTGTAAATGAGGAAACAGACTCAAAGAGATTAAATGAACTGACTGTGGAGATATATATAGAGAGAGAGATAGAGATAGAGATAGAGATAGAGATAGAGATAGAGATAGAGATAGAGATAGAGATAGAGATAGAGATAGAGATAGAGATAGAGATAGAGATAGAGATATATAAACATACAGAAGCCTTAGTTCATTTTTGTTTTGTTTTGTTTTGTTTTTTGTGAGGCAATTGGGGTTAAGTGACTTGCCCAGGGTCACACGGCTAGTAAGTGTTAAGTGTCTGAGGTCGGATTTGAATTTAGGTCCTCCTGAATCCAGGGTCAGTGCTCTATCCACTGTGCCACCTAGCCGCCCCCTTAGTTCAGTTTTAATCTATTAAAGCAGCAGCAGCAGTATCACCACCACCACCACCACCACCATTTATATACCACTTACTATGTTCCAGGCTAAGCACTTTACAAATATTATCTCATTTAAAGCTTAAAAACTTTAAACTAAGGGGAAAGGGCCTATTTGTACAAAAAAAAAATTGTGGTAGCTCTTTTTGTGGTGTCTAAGAATTAGAAATTAAGGGGATACTCGTCAACTGGGGAATGGCTGAACAAGTTATGATACATGATTGTGATGGAATACTACTGTGCTATAAGAAATGACAAGATGGATGATTTCAGAAAAACCTGGAGATACTGATGCATAGTGAAGTGAGTAGAACCAGGAGAATATTGTATGCAGTAACTGTAATAATGTTGAAAAAGAAAACACAGACCGAAAAAGCTCAGATGCCACTTTCTCTTAAGAAGCCTTTCCTGATTCCTCCCCACCACACACCTGGCTTGTTAGTGCTCTCTCCACATATTACCTTGTATTGACTATACATATGCTGTGCTCTCCTAGTGAACTATAGGCTTCTAAATGCCAGTAACTATTTCGGGGTGGGGAGGTTTCTTGTTTTTACTTTGCACATCTATCACAGTGTCCCACATATGCTAAATAACTGTCCATTTGAATTGAATCAAATCTTAAGAAACCTTGAACACAAGCTCTGTCTCCCTTTCCTTCTTTCCTTCAAACTTAATACTATGATTCCCCAATCTACAAATGAAAAAGTTAAGACCTGGAACATTGAGGCTACTTGACATTAGAGATAAAGAAGAAAATATACTCCTAATTTCTCTTGTCCCCCCACCCCTTTTCCCTACCAGACTCCCTCCTTCCATTGGTCCAATCATAACATTAGTTATTCAGTCATTTCAGTAATGTCAGACTCTTTGTGACCCCATTTGGGGTTTTCCTGGCAAAGATACTGGAGTGGTTTGCCAGTTCATTCTCCAGCTTGTTTTACAGATGAGGAAACTGAGGCAGATGGAATTAAGTGACTTTCCCAGGATGACACACTTAGTAAGTGCTTGTGAACAGATTTGAACTCAAGAAGATGAGTTTTCCTCACTTCAGCCCCAGCATTGTATCCACTGTGTCATCTCAATGCCCAAACACTGACATAGTGACAGATAAAACAAATTGCTGTCTCAAAGGCTCACCACCTTCCTCCCTGAGAAGGAAGATCCCCCTTATTTTGGGCCTGCTACCATCTTTACTTAAAGAATCCATCTGCTGACAATCATATTGTTTCTGTTCTAAAAGTGAAAAGTCAAAATGCCAGCCTCCCCACCTCATCATTTGGGTTTGTGTTATCCTTCTGTAACAAGACATTTTGAGTCTCTCAAATGAGAACCTTGTAAGCACTAGCTGTTAGTCACTGTGACAAAGATCAGTGGCAGAAGTTTGGATTCTTTGCCCAGAACATCATGTTACAGAGTTTAGTCTAAAGTCTAAAAATGAACCTTGGTTTAAATATCTCCTTAGTCTTCTACAGATTTCCATAATGCCAATTGAGGTGTCCCCATTCACCCTCAAGAGTCAATATGTTGCAATACCACGGCTAGGTCTATATCCAAAGGACATCCCAAAAAGGAGAAAAAGACCTATTTGTACAAAAATATTTCTAGCAGCTCTTTTTGTGGTGGCTAAGAATTGGAAATCAAAGGGATGCCCATCAATTAGGGAATGGCTTAACAAGCTGGGGTATATTATTGTAATGAAATGTTATTGTGCTATAAGAAATGACAAAAAGGATGATTTCAGAAAGGCCTGGAAACTTATATGAATTTATGTATAGTGAAGTGAGCAGAAGAACCAGGAAAACATTGTGCACAGTAAAAGCAATATTGTTTGATGAAGAACTGTGAATGACAACTTTTCTCAGCAATACAATGATCCAAGACAACCCCAAAGGACTAATGATGAAGCATACTATCCACCTCCAAAGAAAGAACTGATATTGATTGAACACATGCTGAAGCACACAATTTTTCACTTTATTTCTTTCACTTTTTTTCTTTTATTTGTGTTTTCTTGTACAAAATGGCTTATATGATAATGTTTTACATAATTGCACATGTATAACCTATATCTGATTGCTTACTGCCTCAGGGAGGGAAGGAGGGATAAAATTTGGAACTTTAAATAGAAATGTTTATTATTTTTAAAAAAGAATCAATATGCTGCCCTCCATTCTTCCCTGTCCTTACCCTCCTCCTCTTCCCACTGCTAGCCTCTTTATGATAATCAAGTTGCCTCTCTCCTCTCCACTAAGCAATGTGTTTGGATGGAAGGGTGGCTATTCTACCTATCTACATCAAGAAGACACTCAGAACAGTATGCCCAGCAGAGATCCCCATCCCTGCCTGAAAAGACCATTCTACCAAGAACACAATCTACTTGGCCATTTTTTTTAGCTCTCACCATTGCCAGACTTAGGGTCCACAGTACCTCTTCCCTTATGACAGCTTCCAAATCAAGAACCCATAATAACTTCCCAAGATTAAGTCCAAATTCCTTGGATTGGCATTTAATGTTTTACATAATCTGTTGCCAGTCTACCTTGTCAATCTTCTACCCTGGGAGTTATCAACATGAGTTCTGCTCGATTGGAGGCTGTATTCTAACTAACCTGACACATCATTCTCATCATTGGTTCCACCCCCACTTAAAAGCTTCCATGAGCTTCTTTATCTTTTCTAATCCTATTTATTTATGTATTTATGTATTTATTTATTTTTAGTGAGGCAATTGGGGTTAAGTGACTTGCCCAGGGTCACACAGCTAGAACGTGTTAAGTGTCTGAGGCCGGATTTGAATTCAGCTACTCCTGACTCCAGGGCCGGTGCTCTATCCACTGCGCCACCTAGCTGTCCCCTAATCCTATTTATTTAACCCCCAAGGCCCAGGTTCTGGCCACCCACAGCAGCCATCTTGTTGGTCCCACTCCACTGGGCAAAAGGAAAGGAGGGCTACTGCAAGATTCTGCTTAATGGGTCATTTCCCTTTCACTAGCACATGCATGGACTTGCTCGTTCACAGAGGCCTTTCTAGTGCTCTCTGAGCTTTCGTTCCTTTCTTGTGGTTCTTAACCTGGACATTGGGCGACTGGACATTGACCTTCGTAAGGAAGTAGAGACTGAGGCTTCTACTCATTATCTGAAAATGATCTTGCTGCTGAGTGGCTTCGGGAACTTATTAGGAACTGTGACTCCTCTACCTCTTTGTGTGTGTGTGTGTGTGTGTGTGTGTGCGCACGAGTGCGTGTGCATACACTCGTGCACACTCCTAACTTTATGCAGTTTCAAACACAACAAGGTTTTGGCAAAATAAGAGGGTCTCCATGCTAAGAAGGAAATGAGTAAACAACTCTGACATTTTTGTTTCCCTCTGAGGCTTGCAAAGAAGGTGCTAAAGAGCACAAGGTTTAAATCATAAACCGTATTAAAAGGCAAACAACTCAGCATTGCAGATACTGCCAACTTGGACCAAGTTTTCAGGGTCATGCTGCACTGAGCTAATCAAGAAAAAATCAAGGAAAGATGGATGGAACAGGAGGGATCGAAGGCAAACTAGAACTGACTGGAGCCCTGACTCGTGGTCATCCATCCCTATTTCTGTGAGCAAGAATGGAGAGCCAGGTAATACCTTGAGATTACTTTCGATTTTTTCTCCTCTTCCCTGATCCTATTTCCTTGGGAATTTTATCAGGATATTTGTGGATACTGCCTCCTTTGGGGGTGCCTAACCCCAGGATGGAAATCATTCCACATATCTCTTGCTCATATCCCTATTTTAGAATCTCATTTTCTTCCAAGGATGGTGATTCATGGCACCATGGGGTCAAGTGATTTTTAACTTTAACCTAACCATACTCAAGATGGGTCAAACACTTCCCTGAATAGCAAATAAGTTGAGGAATAAGTAACTAGTTCCTTTTCAAGTGAGAAGTAACTATCTGAAGTACCATCAATATGCCACCCCTATATTCTAAGATGTATATATGTGTGTATACATACATACATATATGTGTGAAAATGTTATACCATAGCAACACTTTCTATTGCAGCAAGAAACTGGCAACAAATTTCCTGTTGATTGGGGAGTTGCTGAACAAATTGTGGTATATGAAAGTAATGAACTATTATTGTGCTTGTTGGGAGTTTTTTTGTTGTTTTTTTGGGGGGCAATGAGGGTTAAGTGACTTGCCCAGGGTCACACAGCTAGTAAGTGGCAAGTATCTGAGGCTGGATTTGAACTCAGGTCCTCCTGAATCCAGGGCTGGTGCTTTATCCACTGTGTCACCTAGCTACCCCTATTAGTGTACTTGTTTGTTTGTTTGTTTGTTTGTTTGGTGAGGCAATTGGAGTTAAGTGACTTGCCCAGGGTCACACAGCTAGTAAGTGTTAAGTGTCTGAGGCTGGATTTGAACTCAGGTCCTCCTGACTTCAGGGCCAGTGCACTATCTACTGCGCCACCTAGCTGCCCCAGTGTACTTGTTAAGGAAAGATGAATACAAAGAATTTAGAAAACCTTAGAAAGACTTGGATGAACTGATGCAAAGTGAAAATGTACAATGTAAAAGAAACCACTAAAAGATTTATCTCATCTCTATGCTTTGACCAACCTTGACTTCAGAAGACTGATAATGAGGCATACTTCTGACCTCTCAGTAGAGACTACAAGTACAGAAGGGACATGTACTGTCAGACATCTCAAGTGTATTGGCTTTTGTTTCCTTTGACTATACTTTGTTACAGGAAAAGGATCCATTGTCCATTTGGAAATGACAATAATATAAAAATTAAATCAATAACACTTTTAAAAATGTAAATAACACTTAAAAAAATGGGGCAGCTAGGTGGTACAGTGGATAGAGCACCAGCCCTGGATTCAGGAGGACCTGAGTTCAAATCTGGCCTCAGACAGTTAACACTTACTAGCTGTGTGACCTTGGACAATTCACTTAACCCCAACTGCCTCACTAAAAAAAGAAAAAATGTAAGTCACGTTCTCTTCTTGTGGTCTCCTTGAGTAGACAAGACATCATTGAAGTAAAGGTGAATAATTCTAAGCATAAGATTTTCTGTGTCCACTGCCTATATGTATATCTATCTCTAGAATCTTGCCCCTCTCTTTTTAAAAAGGGAGACTGTGATTCCTGCCTTGAGGGGAGTCAGAGAAGGGCCATGAAACTGGGCATTCTTTTCTTCAGTCTCTGAAAAAGGTACTGGACTAGAATTAAATTGATCATCCTCCTTGAATATTGTTGGTCTATGGGGCACAATAGCTTTAAGACAAAAAATATTTCCTGGGTCAATAATCCTTATTGGGAAAAGGCAACCCCATGCTTATACTCAGTACAAAACACTAGATACACAAAAGGGCAGCTAAGTGGCCCAGTGGATAGAACACTGGCCCTGAAGTTGGGAGGATCTGAGTTCAAATCTGACCTCAGACACTTACTAGCCATGTGACCCTGGGCAAGTCACTTAACTCCAATTGCCTTAAAGCATCCGGGGCCATCTCCATCTTAATAATATATCTTGCCACTGGACCCAGATGGCTCTGGAAGAGAGAGTGAGATTGGTGACTTTACACAGCCCTCTCTCATCTAAATCTAATTCACTGCAAGTCATGACATCTGTTATGGTCCTCTTCAAGAAAGAAGGACAGGGGGCAGCTAGGTGGTGCAGTGGATAAAGCACCAGCCCTGAATTCAAGAGGGCGAGTTCAAATCTGGCCTCACTTGACACTTACTAGCTGTGTGACCCTGGGCAAGTCACTTAGCCCTCAATGCCCTGCAAAAAAAAGAAGGACAAACAACAACAACAAGATAAACAAAAGACAATAAAAATGGTAGACATCAAGTAAATTCATTTATCAAAGTATTAACTCGAACCTCAAAGTCCACTAGTATAAGGGTCTCTCTTTGGTAGAGATTTATTGCTGAATGTTTTATACCTGTGTGAGGGCTGGAGTTAATGAGAACTAAAGAGAAAAAAATCTGTTCCTTACTGATCTGGCTTCCAGCTTCAATAGGGAAAAGCAGTTGTTCCAGACTCTAGTCAGGTCTGTGGAGGAAGAACTATAGCCAACATGTAGAGTCAACACTGATCTTATTCCTTTTCCCAGCTTACCACACTGGAGAATTTCCCTGGGGGGGGGGGGGTAGATCTGAGAGTCTTTCTGTGTCTGTCTCTGTCTCTCTCTGTTGAGCTGATTGATCTCACTCCAAATGGGAAAGCTCATTGACTCTGTATATTGATTGGTATATATTCTCCTAAGTATACTTTCTCTGATTTCTGTTTGCTATCTCTTTGGATAAATGATTTTATTTGCTGTTTGCTATGTGTGTTCATTGTGGAACTGGCATTTAGTGGGAAGAAAGTCAGGCTGTAGATAGATAGATAATATTTTGGAGCCCTTCTTTTCCCAATAAGGAATGGAGATCAGGATTGTAACTTGAACCTAAAAATTATTTCCTCTAGATTAATACTTTAGGAAACAGATTGAAATAATTCTATCATAGTACCAGCTCTCTCTCTGGCCCCAATCTCCTGCTTCCCTTCCAGGAAGGAACCAAAGTCTCCCTTGGAGAAGGGTGAGGGGAGGAGGTCCTAGAGATTCTTGTCTTCCTTCTCCCTTTTCTTCCTTCCCTTGTGTCTCTCTCTTCCCTCTGATATGGTGGGAAATGGGGTACGGGTTGGGTTAGGGATTGGGGTTCTTGGGAATTCCTCTTTAAAGAATTACACCCTCTTGCACACAAAACTTAGTTAGAATAAGGTGATAGTTTATTTAGGAGCAAGGGAAGGGAAGGGTGGGGGGAGGGAAACCATGAAAGAAATCCTTGGACTTTTCATGGGGAGATTTGGCATAAAGCACATGGCTCAGAGGTACCAAATCTCCTCGAACAGGAGACTGGAAGGTACTTTTATAGAGGACTGATGGGGGTGGACCATCTGCCCGTGAAAAGTTCCTTTAGTGAGAGAGGACCATCCCCCACTGGTAGTGACTAGAGGAATTGGGTGAGGGGTGGCTACGGATCCCTATTCAGAACATAAAGGCCGCAGCCACACCCAAATTTATCTCCCCAGGGTAAGGGAGACCAGAATGAAGGGTAGGAATCCGAAGCTAGCTCAGTCCAATTTGCTTCAGTTTATCTCTCTAGGGTTATCTGTCCTCTGGTTTAGTTTCTCAAGGAGAAGATTCCTTGGTGTGCCCCAGAGAACTTCTGGGGTGCTCTGTACCCCATGACATTCCCCACTTCTCTATATATAAGGAAAGGGGATGAAGATTCTTCTGAAACTGCTTCATGCTGACCGGGGTCGAAGAATCACGGCGCAAGGGAGGGGGAGGGGAGAGAAGTGGAGAAGGCCTGGAGTGCGCGGAGTTGTGAGGGGCCCAGAGAGTCCAGAGGCAACACGTAGGCACAATGGGTATCTGCCATGAATCCTTGAGCCTAGATGGAACAGACTTAAACAAAAAAATTAAAACTGACCAGAGCAAAAAAAAACAAAAAGGGACTTTATCAGATCAGGAGTCAAGTGGGACCTTTTTTGCAGGACAGGGTGTGGCCTGCTTTACCCGAGTTAAGTAATCTAATCAAATCAAGCCTAATTCTGTGATAGGTAGTGTCTGTCTACTTTTAGGGTCCCTTTTATCCCATCCCCATTTTGTGCCTTGATTGCATGCTAGGACCTGAACCAGAGAGTAAGACAGAGGTCGCCCCCAAACCATTCTTAGACTTGCCTCCTATGTCCAGCTTGGCCATGGGCCTGACAAGGTGCTGACCAGGAGAGCAAGCTGCAGAGCCCTGGATTTTTGCTAAGCCGATCTCTTGGGTGCTGCCCTGGGGACAAAGAGGTAGGAGGGCAGGCCTCACCTTTGTGCGGCGTCCCCCACTTCTGTGTCCCAGTTTACTGCACCTGCCAGAATGTCGGCCAGCCGGAGTTCTGCTGGTAGCAGATGTGGTGATGGCTGCTGCTATTATAGAAGCTTGGTCTATGGAGCGAGCACGAGCCATCTTTTCTCTCTCTTTGGCTACGGCAAGGTTCCTGTTATTAAAAATCTTAAAAGCAATATCAAGGAGTTGTGAGGATGGGATCTGGAGACCCCAGTCTAACTTCTGGAGCTCTCTCCTAATGTCAGGAGCAGACTGGATGATAAAATGAATATTGAGGACAGTTATTCCTACATCTCTTTGGGGGTCTAGGTTGGTATATTTCTTCAGAGAGTCTGCTAAGCGGCTCATGAAGACAGCAGGATTTTCATCAGACCCCTGTGTTATCTCCCTTACCTTTCCATAATTGACTTGTTTCTTAACACCCCTTCTCATTCCCTCAACCAGGCAGGTGACCATGTGATTTCTACGAGCTCTGTCTTCCCTGTTATCATAGTTCCATCTCGGTTCTAAGACCGGGACAGCTGTAAATCCAGGGACCCCAACCCAATTTCCAACCTGCGAGTGTTCATCCCCAACTTGTACTGCCAGGTCCCAAATCTGTTTTTTCTCATCAGGGGTACAACAGCTGGCAAGAATAATTTGCAAATCGGTCCAGGAAAGGTCAAACTCCAGTGTCACAGACTTAAAGCCATCTATGAACTTTGTGGGGTTCTCTGAGTAGCTCCCCAATTTCTCTTTAATCTGAGATAATCTGCTTATAGAAAAAGGGGCATGCCTTACTGTTGTGCCCTTCCCAATGGGAAATTCCCTTAATGGAAGCAGGGAAACAGTGGGAGACACTGGTAAGGACCTGGGTTGGGGAGATAGCTCAGGTGGAGACAGAGGATTGGGCACAGGGCCCAGTGGGGGAGGGGTGACAGCCTTTGGCTGTGGAGTACGTGGGGGAGGGGAAACAGTCTTTGGCTGCAGCATGGGTGGAGATGGGGAAAGGGAGATAGCCGTAGGTGACTGCAGATTAGGTAAAGCAGATGGGGTCGGCTGAATGGAAAAAACAGGAGAAATGGGAACATATTGGAGTTCCCCCCGATTGTAAATGGGGTAGAGCAGGATAGAGGGAGACTGATATCCACTCCCCGTGTGGCACAGGGAATTGGTTCTGAGATCAGCCGGTGGGCAAGGAGAGGTGTCAGTCATAGAGTGATATAACTGTGGTTGACCCATAGGTACGGAAGCAGGCGGAGAAGGAGTGGAACGAGAAACAGGTAGGGAATGAGTTTGAGGAGGAAGGGAGGCTGAGGTCTCAGAGGAGGTGCCCGAAGGGTTAGCTAATTGCTTGGACTTTCTGTGATTCTCCACCGACAAGGGGACCTCATCCTTTCCCTTTGACTTCTGGCTTAAACTCATAAAAGCCAATATGTATGGAATCTCTGTCCATCTCCCTTCACGCTTGCAAAACTTGTCCAATTGCAAGATGGTATTATAATTAAGGGTGCCGTGTACAGGCCAATTTCCTTCACTTCCTAGAGGATAATGTGGCCATAAATTGTTACAAAAATGTATCATACATCTCTTTCTCAGGTTTTTAAGTTCCAATTTAGTCCAATCTCTTAGGATGCACCCCAGAGGTGAATTTTTCGGAACACTCCCTTTCTGTCCCATAACTACTGTCTAAGGAGAATAGTCTGAACCAAGAGCAGAGAGCTGGTAAGGGATAGACACATAAGCATAAATGTTCTTACCCAGAAACATGTAGTCTGAGGGTCCTAGCGTGGTTCGGACATCTAGGAGTCCCAGGCTGCTCTCTGCTGTCCTGCAGACGCTGACTGTCTCTACCTCTCTGTGACTCAAACGGGAGGTTGAGTCTGGTGGGAGAGGGAGAAGAGAAACCCAGACGGTAGGACCTTACCTCCAGGTTGTGTGCCAAGCGTGGTCCAGACGTCTGTTTGAGCTTTCGGCGAGGGAGGGAGACTCAGGCACACGACTCCACTGTCGTGTGCGAAAGCTGACCCTCTCTCTACCTCTCTGTGACTCAAACGGGAGGTTGAGTCAGGCGGGAGAGGGAGAAAGGAAACCCAGAAGGGAGGTTCCCACCCCCTAGTTTTGTGTGCTAAGAGGAAAGAAGAAAATCCCGCGTCCCTACAACGTTCGAGCGCCAGATGATATGGGGGGAAAACCGATAGGAGAATGCACGTGGGTCCTTAGGATTCTTCTGTAAAGAATTACACTCTCGCACAAGACCTAATTAGGAATAAGAGAACAGGTTTATTGGGGTACAAGAGAAACCGGCCGGGAGGAAGGTTTTGCCAGAACAAAACGCTCCCCCCCCCCGGCTAACTTGTGGGGTGCCATTTTATAGGGTTTAGATGGGGATGGGTAAGAGTCTCTTATTGCATGAGGGGCTGGTGGTCTTCCCGTTGCGCTGGGGTTGGAAGAATCCCTCGTGAGAGATCTGGTGGTGGGTGTCAACTTTGTCCTGATGGGTCTAAGCAGTCTGCTGATGGGCGGTTCCAGGTGGTCTTCTCCTGGATTACCTCATCCAGATGCTTAGAATGACTGGAATGTAGGGTGATGGTCCTGGACCATACTTAGTTCGATCTGTGCCGCTTATCTCCGTTAGGTGAGTGTGTGTGTCCTTGATTGTGTTCAAGGAGAGGCCTACTTGATTTCAAGGGAAAACCCCTGAGGTTTCAAGGAAAAATTTTCTTGAACCCCCCAGAGAATTGTTGGGGTGACCGGGGCCCATAATCCTCCCATGGCAGGGTTAATAATAATAATAACGCCTGCCTCCTGGGAACTTCCTGTAAAGATCAAATTAGATAACATATGTGAAATGCTTTGCAAATCTCACTATATAAATGCAATGACGATGGTGGTGATGGTGACAATATGACAATGATGACGATTCCAATTTCAGACTTGTATCACCAGGGCAAGGGTCCAACTCTTGACACCTGCTGTCATTATCTTTCCATGGGGGAGACAATAATCTTTTTAACCTGAAATGTTGATGTTGTTCATCATAAAAAACTACAAATTTAAAACAAGCAAACAAAAAAACAATCAGAATAACTTAAGTCAAGTTGGGTGATTCTGCTGAATTCTCAAAAGAATTAGGGATGAGCTCCTAGGGCAAGAGTGGAATTTACCTGGAATCCCTCCCAGAGTAAAAGGGATAAGGGGTGGGGAAGAGTATCAACAGCTTGTAAGACCGCATGCCTTTTATACATGTTTATAAATGGCCTTGCATATAAGGATTTGATATGCGTGACTGTATATCTTTGGAAATTTTTACTTCCATTAAATCTAATGACTTCTTCTGCAGTGTCCTCATGAGCATGTGAGTGTATCAAAAAGGATGGTGTGTACTGTAAAATTAGATTGTAAAGGGAGGAGCCAAGGGACAACTCACCACACTTTCATTGAGGAAATCGGAAAATCTTGCACTTGAGTGAAATAATTACTGTCCTGGGTTAAATAAGCAACAAGAATAATGCCTTCATCAGGAGGACCTGAGTTCAAATCCAGCCTCAGACACTTAACACTTACTAACTGTGTGACCCTGGGCAAGTCACTTAACCCTAATTGCCTCACTAAAAAACAAACAAAAAAAAGAATAATGCCTTCATTCCTAAAGCTAGGAAATTCTCTATAGACAAAGGGATAAAACCCTCATTTTGCCCCTTTGACCTTATCACCTGTACTCTGGCCACTAACCCTACTCTACTGGGAAGCTTTCCAAGATTCCAAACCTGTCAAGCCATTTGCTAGTCACTGCTTTTTATTTTCTTTCCTTCCCTTCCCTGGCCCAACTCCCCACTCCTTTTCACAAAGTAAATCCACCACAAAAATGTTTCCCTCTTTCTCTCAATGTGGAGCAGCCAGGATCAGGAAACCACAGGGACTGATAATTACACTAGACTAGGAGTTAGCTATATTTGAGTCTAGACCAAGGACACTCTTGAGGTCTGACGTGTTACAAACCAGAGCTGGTAAAGAATACTGAGGGCTTAAAATTCCAATCTCCCATTGGCAGCTCTGCTGAGTAAATGAGGGATTTTCTAATGTTAATGATCATTCATTTGTGCTCTAGTCTCTCCCTCACTTTTCTCTAGATGCTTTTCAAGGTTGATTATTATGTCTTTCCCTAGACTTATGTCACTTCTCTGTTGTTTTACATTAGCTACCAAGGGCTAACCATGTCCCCAGTTTCCTAACCAATCAGAATCCATGGTGGCTCATTACCAAACTATTGATTCATGCAGAGTCAATATTCTGGGAAATGTAGTCCAGTGGATTTTGCCCTCATTCTCATTCTCTCTCATTCCCAAAGGCTGTGGGAAATGAATAATCATGATCTGTAGTCCTTTGCATCACCAAAATTGTTAGACTGATCTCTTTTGAATAATCATAGATGTCATTGTTGTTGTTGTTGTTGTTGAGTAGTGTCCAACTCTTCATGACACAATTTGGAGTTTTCCTGACAAAGATATAGGAATGGTTTGTGTGAGGGAAAAATCCATCCTCTTCTCAATAATTCTCAGGAACTCAGCAGCGAGGTGACAAACGCTCTTTATTTCATTCTCATGAGAAGGAGGCACCCTAGTGTGCAGCTAGTGGGTGCCCAGAAAGGGGGCCCTGTTTTATACCCTAGTCCCTAATGCAAATGGACCTTCCCCTTTTTCATCACTGGTGGAGTTACAATCTATGAGCAAAAACTAGCTAATCGGAATGCAGTATTCCCACCCCTCTTCCTTGTATGGGCATAACTCAGGAGTGGACCTTATACTTCCTTGTATGGACACAACTCTGGAGCAGACCTTATTGAGACCAGGGCTCCTTGAACCATGTGACCCTGCTAACCTGAGGGGGAGGAGGGGATCTGAGACCTCTGTCCTACAACCAGGTCAGGGGGAGTATGACTGATTGTTATATCTACATTGAGAGGAGACAACTACCCATTTCTCACCGTTTGCCATTTCCTTCTCCAGCTAACTGAGGCAAACAGGGTTAAGTGATTTGCCCAGAGTCACACAGCTAATACAAATCTGAGGCTGAATTTGAACCCAGGTCTCCCTGATTCCCAGCCCAGTGCTCCATCCACTGCACTGGAGGGTGTTCTGGAGGGTGGACTGGCATTCCCCATCTCTCTGAAACAGGAATTTGTTTTCCCTAAAAGGTAACAAAGCTGTCCCTGGGTCCAGAAAGGTCCCTGCATTGTTTAATGAAGCTTCCTCCTCCTTTGAGGGTATAAAAATGCCATTCACCTGCATTCAGTGCCCTCTGATCTGGTGGGTGTTTGAAGACCACGTTAGTCACTGCACCCTGCCCTGCCAACTGGACAGGTTTCCATCTGGGGACAAGCTAGTGTCCTTGTTGCATATTTTTTCTGGGTTAGTAAACCTTTCATTGCTAACCATTCAATGACTTGTAAATGCTTCATTTTGTCCAAAGATCAAACCTGAATCAACAGGATGCTGATTTAAGGCCTTCACTAACATAGTCAGTAAAATGAGTTGGCTCACATTGTGGAGGGGAGGGTGATTATATGGCAGAATACTTCCGTGGCACCTGGTCTCAAGAGCTCTTCTCTCTCTATGGGACATGGAGCAGGCACCCACTCAGGTAGAACAATTAACTCAGTGGGAGCTGGAGGAGGCTGACCAGGAGGATAAAGCGCCAAGTCCAACATTCTCTGATGGCTATTGACCACCCTGTAGAAGCTGGACTGTCAGCATAAGATAAGAGAAAGTGAATGGTTCAGCCCATTCAGCAACTAGAGACAAAGACCTTGGCTTTAAGGGTCCATGCAATGAAAGTCAAGGAGGAGCTAATGGAGCTGGTGATCATGCAAGTCAGGGGAATCTATCTCCATGGACTGACAGGTGGCACTCAGTAACCCACTAGGGCCTGAGGGCAGGAGAACGAGAGAGAAAATAAGGAAGAGACTCCTCCCAAGAGGAAGGGATTTCCCTGCCCTGAGGGAGCAGGAAGTAGGCAGGCATTCCCCATACAAGAAACTGCTGAGGTTGCCAGAAAAGTTCAAACAGCAACCTGATGAATCACTTGGATGCTGATGGTGTGGTCTAATGGAACCAGTGCAGATACTTTCTCCCCAGAAGAGTTCCAAAGGCTCTCTGATGCAAGAGCTGTTAAAATAGTTACCCATGGGGCAGCTAGGTGGTGCAGTGGATAAAGCACTGGCCTTGGATTCAGGAGGACCTGAGTTCAAATCCAGCCTCAAACACTTGACAATTACTAGCTGTGTGACCCTGGGCAAGTCACTTAACCACAACTGCCTCCCTTAAAAAAAAAAAAAAAGAAATAGTTACCCACTCATCATAAGCAAATTAAGAAAGCATAGAATAGTTTATCCGTCAGATTTATGGACAGGGGAAGAATTTAGGACCAAAGAAGATATAGAGAGCATTACAAAATGTAAAATAGATCATTTTTATTATAAAATATTAAAAAACTTTTGAATAAACACAACCAATACAACCAAAATTATAAAGAAAGCAGAGGGGCAGCTAGGTGGTGCAGTGGATAGAGCACCGGCCCTGGAGTCAGGAGGACCTGAGTTCAAATCTGGCCTCAGACACTTAACACTTTAGCTGTGTGACCCTGGGCAAGTCACTTAACCCCAATCGCCTCACTAAAAAATAAATAAATAAATAAGGAAAGCAGAAGGCTGGGAAAGCATTTTTCAACAAGGATCTCTGATAAAGGTGTCATTTCTCAAATATATAGAGAACTGAGTCACATTTATAAAAATATGTCATTCCCCAATTGATAAATGGTCAAAGGATATGATGAACAGGCAATTTTCAGACAAAGAAATCAAAGCCATCTGTAGTCATATGAAAAAATGCTCCAAATCATTATCGATCACAGAAATGCAAATTAAAACAACTCTGAGGTACGACTTTATACCTATCAGAATGGCTAATATGACAGAAAAGGAAAATGTTGAATGTTGGAGGGGATGTGAGAAAACTGGGACACTAATCCATTGTTAGTGAACTGATCTAATCATTCTGAAAAGGAATTTGCGACTATGCCCAAAAGGCCATAAAACTGTGCATTCCCTTTGATCCAGCAGTACAACTGCTAGGTTTATATCCCAAAGACATCCAAAAATAGGGAAAAGAACCCATTTGTATAAAAATATAGCAACTCTTTTTGTGGTGGAAATCAAAGGGATAACCATCAATTAGGAAATGGCTAAACAAGCTGTGCTATATGATTGTAATGGAATATTATTGTGTTATAAGAAATGACAAGCAGGATGATTTAAGAAAAACCTGGAAAGACGTACATGTGTGAGATTTAAAATTGGATATTAGATCATAAATCTCCCCTACTTAACCTTTCCCTTAATTTATCTCCCAGACTAGTAAATGGAAGAAGCTTTTGGTTTTCTAGATAGACCTTTTATTGTTATGGTAGTCACAAGGTGATGTTGATTAGAAGGATAGGAAAGTAGAAACACAATACAAATTGTCTTAAGTCTAAGCTTAGTCTATACTCCTTATAAAAACTCACCAAAACCGAAGGCCACCTTTGGAGAGAGAGAGAGACCGTCTGTGCAGCGCAGTCAGGAGACCAGCAGAGCAGGAAAAAGCCCCACTTCCATTCTCTCCTTGTCTTTTAAGCTCTCACCCCGGAAGTTGAGTGCGTAGCAGGCAGTCTGACGTGCTCAGCAGGCGGACTGGCGTGCATAGCTCATGCCGTTGGTCTCCTCCCCAAAAGGGTGGTCCTTAAAAAAACTGGCGTCTTTCAGTTATCCTAACCGACTGTTAAAAAACTTTCATATTTTTTTACCACACATGAACTGATTTATAGTGAAGTGAGCAGAACCAGGAGATTGTACACAGTAACAACAATATTGTACAATGAAGAACTGCAAATAACTTAGCTATTCTTTTTTTTCTTTTTCTTTTCTTTTTTTTTTTTTTTTGGTGGGGCAATTGGGGTTAAGTGACTTGCCCAGGGTCACACAGCTAGTGTCAAGTGTCTGAGGCCAGATTTGAACTCAGGTACTCCTGAATCCAGGGCTGGTGCTTTATTCACTGCACCACCTAGCTGCCCCTAACTTAGTTATTCTCAGCAAGACAATCCCAAAGCATTAATGATGAAGCATACTATCCACCTTCAGGAGAAAGATATGATATTCATTGAACATAGACTGAAGCATGCTATTTTTCACTTTCTTTCATTTTTTTCTTTAATCCAAGTCTTCTTATGCAAAATGACTAATATGGAAATGTTTTACATAATTGTTGTGAGAAAATGGGTAATTATCTCCTCTCAATGAGGATATAACAGTCAATCATACTTCTCCTGACCTGTTTTTAGGACAAAGGTCTCAGATCCCCTCCTCCCCCTCTGGCTAAATTGGTCTCAATAAGGTCAGCTCCTGAGTTGTGTTCATATAAGGAAGAATTGATTAAGGATGGGAATACTGCATTCTGATTAGCTAGTTTTTGCACACAGATTGTAACCCTTGAGTAATCGGACCAATGATGAAAAAGGGGAGGGTCCATTCATGTAAGGGACTAGGGTTTAAAACAGGGCCTTCAAGCCCCCATTCTTGGCACCCACTAGCTGCACACTAGGGTGCCCCTTTCTTGCAAGAAGGAAATAAATGAGCCTTTGTCACATCACTGCTGAGTTCCCAAGAATTATTGAGAAGAGGATTGTTTTCTCTCATAATTGTACGTGTATAACTTATATCTGATTGCTTAGCAGGAGGGATAGAATTTTGAACTCAAAACTTAAAAATGTTTTTAAAAAATTTTAAAGGGAAAAAATAGGAAAAAAAGAGAAATAGTCATCTACTCCATGAAGACTGTCCGTTTTCCCTTTTTAGATTTCTAATATGGAGAGTTATTTTACAACTGGACAACTGGATGACTGTCCAATGCAGCCAGCTCCCCCATGGGGATCTGCAAGGGAGGGGATAAAGAAGATCAATTTCCTAAATGAAATGGGTTTGATAGACTGGATTTTGACACAGAGGCTGCCATATTCTATGCCCAGCCTATGCTGGGGCAATGAGATCCTGCCTTTTGGAATAGAGCCCCATCAGAATGACTTCAGAATTTAGCTATGGGCCTCCCCTGACATATAACAGAACAGGTGTGGACACCTAATTGCTGAAATTTTAGCAGGGGGAAAGGACAATTGTGGCTTGGTGGGAGGTAAAAGAGAGAAGGAATAATAATTCTGTCAGTGCAAATAGGTACTTTGGGAATGGAGGAAGGAGTCACAGAGTCCTAGGTCCAGCTAGGTGGCCAGAAGGCTATGACACTCTCCTTGTGGGAGCTTTGGGTGTGGCTTCTGAAACAAAAAGTTGATAAGAAAGCAATTGATAGCAAGTCCTTGGGAGTGCTATTCAAACCCCAAGGAAATTCAACCCCATCCAAGCCTGAGGCATCCTCAGATCTATTTGGGTCTCTGGGGAGATTCCAGGGGACAAACCTTGGAAGAAAAGGATATTGTGGTCTCAGTATCTACATGAGCTCTTTTTGGCAACATTTAGGGTAAGACTGGGGGCAGCTAGGTGGTGCAGTGGATAGAGCACCAGCCCTGGATTCAAGGAGGACCTGAGTTCAAATCCGGCCTCAGACCCTTGACACTTAATAGCTGTGTGACCCTAGGCAAGTCACTTAACCCCAACTGCCTCACCAAAAACAAAACAAAAAAACCAAACATTTAGGGTAAGACCAAATGGAAATTCTTAGAATTACTCGAACCATTCCATATGGTTAATACCAAACAATATTGAATTGGAGTGTTGTTGTTTAGTCATTTTTCAAACTCTTTGTGACCCCATTTGGGGTTTTCTGGGCAAAGATACTGGAGTGGTTTGCCATTTCCTTCTCCATCTTATTTTACATATGAGGAAACTGAGGCAAATGGAGTTATATAACTTGCCCAGGTCACACAGCTAGTAAGTGTTGAAGGTCAGATTTGAACTCAGGAAGATGAGTCTTTCCGACTCCATGCCTGGAATCTTATCCACTGTGCCACTGGGTTGGAGTGGGGGAGTCATTTAAGATATTTCTTTGTTAGTGATGGAGATGAAGGAAGTTGGAATACTTCATGTAGCTGTCCCCGCCATGTAGCATGGGGCTATCATTGTGCAGCTCATATCTCTAGCCTCTATTCCTCCCACCCTTCTCCAAGGGAGATTTTATTTCCTACCAGGAAGAGAAGCAAGAAGTCCATGGGTAATAATAATTCCTTAAGTCTCTCAGTAAACACTAGGGAAAGAGGACTGTAGGAGAAAGGATAAAAATAATGTAGGAGGGGGGTGGCTAGGTGGCGCAGTGGATAAAGCACCAGCCCTGGATTCAGGAGTACCTGAGTTCAAATCTGGCCTCAGACACTTGACACTTACTAGCTGTGTGACCCTGGGCAAGTCACTTAACCCCCATTGCCCCTCAAAAAAAAATGTAGGAGACAGATTAGAATGGGGATCTTAGAAGAGGGGCATGGTCTCAGCCCCCAAGGAAAAAGGAAAGGGTGCCACCAAAGAACACTATAACCCCAAAAACTATTCACTTGGGAGAGCGAGTTAATTCAATAGTTAGAGATCAGGACCTTATAATAAATTTCAATGGAGGGGAGGGGCCTGGATTTTCACATTAAGAGACCACCTTATTTGAAAACAGGTTGAACATCCTTTTTCAACTTCCCATCTCAGAAATCCACACAAGGACTACTACCACCCAGAGTGATAGGAAGGATAGAGAACCAAAGCTAAAATAACATGACCTTGGGAATGGAGACACATCATAGTAAGGTGAGGGATTAGGGCTGGGCCTCAAAATTTGGGACACAGAGTGATTCCTCACCATAAAACACAGCTTCCATCTGACATTGCTTCCTTACTAAATACATCCTTTACAGTAAGTCATACAGGAATCACAAGTCAAACATACACCTAAATGTACTTTATAAGGAGATCTTGAATGAGAAGGTTGAAGCAGAAATTAATAACTATGTAAAAAGGAATCATAATGATGAAAAATGTACCAATTTTTTGTAATGCTGCTTAAGTAATCCTAAAACATACTGATGTATGTTAGAGGTTAATGTATGGGAAAAAAAAAAAGAAAAAAAGGGGCAGCTAGGTGGCGCAGTGGATAGAGCACCGGCCCTGGAGTCAGGAGTACCTGAATTCAAATCCAGCCTCAGACACTTAACACTTACTAGCTGTGTGACCCTGGGCAAGTCACTTAACCCCAATTGCCTCCCTTAAAAAAAAAAAAAGAAAGAAAGAAGTTAATGTATGGGAGCATCTGGGTGGCCCAGTGGATAAAGTGCCAGTCCTGGATTCAGGAGGACCTGGGTTCAAATCCGGCCTCAGATACTTACTAGCTGTGTGACCTTGAACAAGTCACTTAACCCTCATTGCTTCACAAAGAAGAAAGAAGAACAAGAACAAGAAGTTAATATATGTAAGATAGAAAAAGAAAGGTCAGGTAAAGCTCTCTGGGTTAAGCCCTGGAGCAGGGGCCTCTGGGAGTCCCAAAACTCCATTATTTTCTCATAGCAAAAAAAGAAAATCTTTTAAATTCAAGGAAAAAAATAAAATGGAAAACAAAGACTACAGAATTAATAAACAAAATTAAGACCTCAGTCTCTGAAAAGACTTAGAAAATCAATAAATCTTTAGCTAATCAATCAAATTACAAACATTTATTAAGTGCCAAAAACTGTTAAAGGCACTAGAAATATACCTCATGGCACAGTGGATAGAGTTCCAGGTCCAGAGTCAGGAAGATCTGAGTTAAAATCTAGCCTAAGAACACATATTAGGCTTTGTGACCCTGTACTAGTGACTTAACCTCTGTTTGCCTCAGTTTCCTCAACTGTAAAGTACAGATAATAAAAGCACCTACATTCTAGGGTTCTGAGGATCAGATGAGATAATAACTGTAGAACACTTAGTATAGTATGTATAGCAAGCAGTACATAAATGTTAATTATTATTATCAAATTCAATTAATAAAATTATCACTACATCTAAGGAGTTTAACTTGATCAAAGGAAGACTGAAAAAAAATTCCCCAAATGAAAAATTAATAAGGGAACAAAGGGGTTTTTTGGTTAGAATTTACAACACAAAATCATATGCAAGTCAAATTGGGAATTTAAAAGAAATAAATATTACCTACAAAAATATAAAATGCCCAAGTTAATAGAACTTGAAATTGTGATCTTAAATAACTGAATTTCAGAAAGTGAAAAATTTAGATTTATAGATTAATTCTATCAATTATCTAAAAAACAGAAAATACTTATGCTACACAAATTATTTTCAAAATCTCAGGAAGAAAGCATTCTGCCAAACTCCTTTAATGACTTTATAACCCTAATATGTAAACAAGAGAAGAATAAAGAGAATTATAGATCAATATCACTAATGAATATTGATGAAAAATTTAAAAATGAAATCTAAGAAAAAAGTATAGTAATATATCTAAAAAATTTATTCACTTTGAATAAGTTTAATTTATATCAGGTATGGAATGGTGCTTCAACAGTCAGAAAACTATTAGTATAATTAATTATACATTAAAAATAATTATCTCAATGGATGCCTAAAAGCCTTTGACAAAGGACAAATCTGATTTATGCTAAAAATCCTACAAGGTATAAACAACAACAGGTAGTTTTAACATTTTATTTTTCCTGTTCTGAACTTAATAAACACCATAAAAGGGAGAACATCTCCCTTTGCAAAGTAGAACAGAAAAGTATAGCATGGATTCTGTGAATCTCTATTATGTATAGCTTACTTTTTTTTTTTTTTAAAGTGAGGCAATTGGGGTTAAGTGACTTGCCCAGGGTCACACAGCTAGTAAGTGTCAAGTGTCTGAGGCCGGACTTGAACTCAGGTACTCCTGACTCCAGGGCCAGTGCTCTATCCACTGCGCCATCTAGCTGCCCCATATAGCTTACTTTTAAAAATACATATAATAGGGAGCAGCTAGGTGGCACAGTGGATAAAGCACCGGCCCTGGATTCAGGAGTACCTGAGTTCAAATCCGGCCTCAGACACTTGACACTTACTAGCTGTGTGACCCTGGACAAGTCACTTAACCCCCATTGCCCCATAAAAAAAAAAAAGGAAAAACACATATAATAATTTCAACATATTATTTTCAAAGCTATATAGCTTGTCTTTTTTTTTTCCTGAACTTTTGGGGTTTTTTCCTGTGCATTAAAAGAATGCTTCAATGACCTTTTCTTTCTTTTGGCAACACTCTTGCTATAGACTTTTCACACTAAAACCAATGATTGATTAATTTATTAGAACAGTGTTCTCATCTAATTAGGGTATGAAGACTAAAATCACCATCCCACAGTTTTACTATTTGCTGTCCTTAACAAATCTAGTGGAATGTGTTTGGCAAAGGTCAAATCCTGGATAGCTCTTTAGTGACTTGGGAAAGTTCTGCAGTTGGGATTTTTTTTTTCAAATTCTTTCCCCAGTGACTTGTACTAAAGAATTCCTGGAAAAGTCTATGTGCCTCAGTTCATAATTAAATCCAGCAATTCACATTCTTCAATATTTCCAATACATGATGATACAATTTAACAAAACCATAAGGTTTTACAAATTTCTAATAACTGGAATCTAGGAATTCCAGTTAACTTGATGCTTTTATACATGACCCCCGAGGGCATGACAAAATCCCTCAGAAGGATTGGATCAGACTTTCTATCTGGAATCATTCCACTTCTAATGGCTTTGAAAGACTTTCGGCACTTAGTCTAAAGCCTATGATTGAATGATTGATTGAAATGTGTTCTCACCTAGTTAAGGTATCAAGACTAAAACTGGATAGAGTGGTTTTTTAAAATCAACCTTACATCACAGCCTGTTGTTGTGATATTGCTAGGTTTCTTTCCCTACCACCTCTTTTTTAAAAAATATTTCCTTTGAGAATCTTGACCTTTTGTTATTATTTATCCAAAATCTAGAAAATAATTCTTCGATAGTTTGATTAATATGGCATTCAATATGTAAATTAATTTAGTGTTATCATTTATCATATAGGCATAGATCAACCATGAGAGGTCAGTATTTTTCTACCTATGTCTCTCTAGAAAGATTATTTTGTAATATTATTTATATAGTTCTTGTGGTTATAATAGTTATTAATAGCTTCAATTAATTTTTAGTTAATTATGTAGACCATCATATCTACAAAATGTTATTTTGTTTCTTTTTTGTCCACTCTTATTCCCTCAATTTCTTTTTCTTGTTTTATTGCTCTACTTGGAATTTCTAGCACTCTGCCAAAATAATGGTGGTGATGATGAACATCCTTATGTTTATCCCTGATCTTCTTTGAAAGACCTCTAATTTATTTGCATTACAGTTAATATGGGAAGTGGGTATTAGATAGTTATTATTTACCATAATAAGAAACTCCTCCCTAGTCAAAATCTTTTGGAAGTGTTATGTAACCTCTTTGCTAATATTTTCTTTGCATTTCTTGCAATAATTTTCATTTGGGATATTAGCCTATAGTTTTCTTTCTCTGGTTTGTCCTTTATTAAGGTATTGGGATTATATTTATATATTTTAAAGTGTTTTCCTATTTTTATAAGTAGTTTATATAATATTTGAATTAATTGTTCTATGAATGTACAACAGATTTTACTTGTAAATTCATCTATCTTCTAGAGTTTTTCTTTTGAAGTGCATTTATTCATTTATGGCTTTTTCAATTTCTTTTTCTGAGATTCAATTGTTTGTATTCCCTATTCCTTGTTCTGCTAATCTAGGTATTTTATATTTTTGTAGATATAAATTCACTTCATTTAAATTTCCAGTATTTTTGTTTTATAATTGAGGAAAATAGTTTCTAAAAAACTTCCTTTATTTCTTCATTTGTTGTGATTTCTTCTTCTTCATTGTTCATACTGGCAATTTTCCTCTTTCTTTTAAATCAGACTAGCTTATCTATTTTATTTTGTTCATTGTTAAAACATTGAATTTGTCAATTCAGTAAGGTTTTTATTTTAATCTTGTTGATCTATTTATTGATTCCCAGTATTTCTATTTTGGTGTTTTTTGGCATTTTTTGATTATTTCATTTTCTAGGGTTGGTTTTTTTTTTTAGTTCCATGCCTTATTTATCAAACTGTTCTTTTTTTCTTTTTGTTGATGAATGTTTCATGTAAAGACTATGGAAATATCTATAATGTAATCTTCCCACTTAACTCTTCTAATAAAATAGGTTTTTGTGGTTGCCTTTTCTGAGATCAGCGTTGCTATCAATACTTCTTTCTTTCCTTTTTTTTTTTTTTTTGGGTGAGGCAATTGGGGTTAAGTGACTTTCCTAGGGTCACACAGCTAGTAAGTGTTAAGTGTCTGAGGCCGCATTTGAACTCAGGTCCTCCTGACTCCAAGGCCGGTGCTCTATCCACTGCACCACCTAGCTGCCCAATACTTCTTTGAAACATAATAGATTTTGCTCTAGTCACTTATTCTGACACTGTGAATATTTCTGTTTCAAGTATGTTTCTTGTAGACAACAAATTGTTGCATTTTGATTTCTTATCCTTTTTCCAAACCTCCCCCATTTTGTGGGTGAGCTCATTTCATTCATGTTCAATTATGACTTTGACCCCACAGCCTCCTCTTTTCAAATTAAAAGAGGATGTTGAGGAAAGAGTGTTTATAACACTGCTGATCTACATTTGATCAATCATCTGTTTCACTGCTCTTCTTTTCTTTTCTTTTTCTTCTTTTTTTTTTTGGTGAGGCAGTTGGGGTTAAGTGACTTGCCCAGGGTCACACAGCTAGTAAGTGTTAAGTGTCTGAGGCTGGATTTGAACTCAGGTCCTCCTGAATCCAGGGCTGGTGCTCTATCCACTGCACCACCTAGCTGCCCCTTAAATAAACAGGGTATTTTTTTTGTTTGTTTTGTTGGCAATTGGGGTTAAGTGACAGTGTCTGAGGCTGGATTTGAACTCAGGTCCTCCTGATTCCAGGGCCAGTGCTCTATCCACTGTGCCACCTAGCTGCCCTTCACTGTTCTTCTTTCTCCATCTAGTCCCTGATTATAGGTCCTTATCATTTCTTATCTTTTATTTTCTTCTTCTTGATCTACCTTTCAAAGTTGAAGTTTATTTTGTTTATGAATCCCAGCCCTCTCCCTCCCCAATCTGCCTTCCTTATCTTCCTATTTGTTGTTTCTTCCCGATTCCCTGTTGACTTTAATGTATTTGTAAACCAAATTCTTTGTGTGTATTTATTCAACTATAATTTGTCCAATTCAGATGAAAATGAGCTTTACATATAGCCCACTCCCCTACCCAAATCTTCATATTTGTATTGTCTTCTTACACACTTTGATTATGTAAAATAATAAGTTCCACCCTCTCCCTTCCTGTTTCTTCTCTATATATTCCTTATTGGGTAGATAGATGCCTCAGTGGATAGAATGCTAGGCCTGGAGTCAGGAAGATCTTAGCTCCTCTGGCCTCAGACACTCATTATCTGTGTGATCCTAGGCAAATCACTTAAATCAATGGAGAAGAAAATGGAAAAACACTCCAGTGTCTTTCCTAAGAAAACCCCATGGACAATATGGTCCAAACAACAGTATATTCTTTATTCTGAGCCTTTTCTTTTTTGCCTCATGGTCATAACAATATGATGAAACACTCCTAGGCTCTCTGACTTATTTACTTAGTTTTGTTTTTGGTTTTTTGTTTTGTGGGGCAATGAGGGTTAAGTGACTTGCCCAGGGTCACACAGCTAGTGTCAAGTGTCTGGATCTGGATTTGAAGTCAGGTCCTCCTGAATCCAAGGCCAGTGCTTTATCCACTGTGCCACCTAGCTGACTTATTTACTTTGAAGTCATTAAGATTCTGAGAAGAAATTTGTTTATTCTCTCCTTTTTAGAATATAAAATTTTCATTATTGTATAGTTCCTTTCAATTGCTGAAGTGAAAGGTAAATACCTTTCTAGAATTCTCTAGACCTTTTACATTTTAAAGTATCTCCTCAGTTGTTATTCTTGTTGTTATTTAATCAGAAATACTTGGAAGTCCTTCATTAAAGGTCCACCTTTTTTTTTTCCTGTGCGATTTTACTCAGCTTTGATGGGTGAATTATTCTTGGTAGTAGACTTTTATCTAAAATATTCCAAGCTTTCCTCTTTTTTAAAAGAATAGCTGTCAAGTCTTGTGTTATCCTGACTATGAGTCCTTGTTGCTTAAACTTTTTCTTTCCGGCTGCTTACAGTATTTATTCTTTAAGTTACATTCATTCAGTCTGTCAACAAGAATCTATTAAGTGCTTACTATGTGCCAGATGCACATAGTAAGTGCTAAGTGCTAAAGATACAAAAAGGTGCAAAAACATAATCCCTGCCTTCAAAAAGCTCACACTTGAATGTGAGCTTTTGAGATGGAAACAGCACGCAAAAAATGTATATAAAAGATATATATATAGATATATATATATAGATATATATATATATATATAGTGTAAATAGAAGGTAATCTCAGAGAGAAGGCAGTAGCGGGGGGAGGGAAGAATGTATATAGGATGGGGAATGGTGATGACTAGAAAGGCCTCATGTAGAATGCAGGACTTGAACTGAGACTTGAAGGAAGTCAAGACCCAGAGCCCAAGAGGACAAACATTCCAGGGATAAGGAATGGCTAGTGAAAAAGCATAGTCAAAAGACAGGGAGAATATGGGAGGAACAGAAAGAAAGCCATGCAGTGGATTATAGAGTGCCTGTTATTGAGTGCTTAAGAAGTGAAGGGAAATTACAAGAAGTCTGGAAAGTAAAGATGGTCCAGGTTGTGAAGGGCTTTAAAAAACAAAAAGAGGGAGCTGGATAGCACATGTGTGGTGGTGGTGGTGGGGATGCTGTATGGCATTTTACTAAGCCTGAAGAAAAGAACCTAATATGCAACTGGGGTCACTTTTGTTCCTCCAAAAGCCACTTGGGGCAAAGACCTAGGCTAGTGAACCACAAATTGCCCAGCATGGAAGGAAACTGGGATGCTCTGAGATCTAGTCCTCAGGGAAATTGCTATCAGAGGGAAGAGAGTCAGAAAGAGAGCAACAGAGGAGGGAAATATTGAAATTTAAAAAGATTTCATAAGATAGAAAACTCAAAGACCTTGAGCATAAGCAGATGAATCAAGAAGGAAAAACACTGAATACAGAAGGAAAGATGGTTTCTAGATTTAGTTAAAAAAAAAGTTCAGACATCTATGAATAAATACTGTAAAACAAAGGAAAATGATTCAATGCCTGATAAGAATTTCAAGGAGAGCAGGGAACCAAAATATGTTCTTCAAAATCTTTTAATTCTATGAAGAAAACAGAGAATGAAGAAGGATTAAATAAGTTTAGGGTCCATGAACCAAATAGTAAAAGTCTAGAATAAACAGAAAGGGAAGATAAATAATTAAGACAGTAGAGGGAAAAGATAATTTCTGGAAAAAAACACACAGAAATGAAGGGGGAAAGAGAGGGGGATTCTACTTATTATTTAACTAAGAGGGTAGTGAGAGGGTAAGAATTAAGGGCAGCTAGGTGGTGCAGTGGATAAAGCACCAGCCCTGGATTCAGGAGGACCTGAGTTCAAATCCAACCTCAGACACTTGACACTTACTAGCTATGTGACCCTGGGCAAGTCACTTAACCCTCATTGTTCCACCCAAAAAAACCCAAAACCAAACAAACAAAAAAAGAGGGTAAGAATTAAGTAACCAGATAAAAAACAAGAAAGAAAAAGGAACTAATAAGCAAAACTCCAAGACCAAAGAAAAGGGTAAAAAATGGGGGATGGGGAAGAGGAGGAAAAGAGAACCAATGGGAATATGGCTGCCTTTATAATTATTAAGCTAAAAATAACTGAAGAAACATAATACTGTGTTTATAGTGGAAGAGGAGAACAAAAATTATAACTTGTAAAAACCCAATATTAGAGACAAGTGGAAGAATCTCATAATTTTATATGTAAATTAATCAAATAATCCAATAAAGTAAAAAGGAGTGATAGATCAGATTTTTTAAAAAACCTACAATCTTTTGCTTGCAAGAAACACATTTTAAAAATTAAGACATAGGGGCAGCTAGGTGGCGCAGTGGATAGAGCACCGGCCCTGGAATCAGGAGTACCTGAGTTCAAATCCAGCCTCAGACACTTAACACTTACTAGCTGTGTGACCCTGGGCAAGTTGCTTAACCCCAATTGCCTCACTAAGAAAAAAAAAAAATTAAGACATATGGGATAAAAATGAGGGGTTGGAAATTTTTTACTATATTCAGTGAATCCAAAATAACAGGAGTTGAAGTTATGTCATCAAACAAAGAAAAGCAATCATTCAAAACATAAAATAGATAAACAAGAAGACTATACTATGTTGAAAAGAACCATAAACAATAAACGGATATTAATATTAAATTTTTATGCTCCAAATGCCTTAGCATCCTAATTAATAAAGGAAACATCAACTAAGCTACAAAAATACAAAAAATGACAGTCTATTTCAAGGTCCATCTCTAGGGAAAATATAGAGCTGAACAAATTGGTGGAGAAATTAGAAATAAAAGACAGGGTGTCACCTAAATGGGACTGCAAAAGAATATATGTATGTCTCAGCACGACATCAAACTTTTATAAAAATTGGCCATGCATTAGGGCACAGAAATAATGAAAACAAATGTTAAAAAGCAGAAACAGTGAGTACATACTTTATATGTAATAAAAGTTGTAATTTACTCTGGGACCACAAACAAAAGACACAGACCCAAATAGAGACCCAACAATAAAATCCTAGATAACAAGTGGGTCAAAGAACAAATAAAGAAATCATTAATAACTATGTGAAAGAAGATGGTAATGATAAAACAACATACCAACATTTCTGGGATGCAACTAAAGCAGTCCTCAGGGGAAAATTATATTCCTATTAAAAAAACCCAACTAAATGACCAAATAAATAGACCCAGAAAAATCATAATGAAATTCATCTGGAGGAACATAAGATCAAGAATGTTAAAGGAAATAATTAGGAGAAAAAAGAGGGAGGAAGAGACCCTAGCAGTATCAAATCTTAAAATATATTACAAAGCAGTAATCTTTAAAATGGCACTGCAACACACAGAAACAAACATAATGACCTAGTTTTTGAGAAGACCCCAGCTACTAGGATAAAACTGGCTATAATACAAAAAAAAATGCTAGGGAAAAAATGGAAAGCTATCTGACAGAGATTAGGTTTAGAAACCAGCACTTATACCATATAATAACATAAGCTGCAAATGAGTACATGAATCCAATAAAAAGGTCATATCATAAACAAATTTGAGGAGGAAGGAAGAAATTACCATTCAGATCTATGAACAGGGAAAATAATTCATGACCAAATAAAAGATAGAGGGGATCACAGAAAATAAAAGGGACACTTCTGATTACATAAAATTTATAAGATTTTGCACACACACACACACACACACACAAACCAATGTAGCTAAAATTAGCAGGGAAGCAAATAACTGTGGAAAAATCTTTGCAGCAAGTTTCTCTGATAAAAGTCTCATTTCTAAGATAGGAGTTGATTCAAATTTAATAAGAATAAAACCCATTCTTCGATTAATAAGTGTTCAAAGGATATAGATAGACAATTACCAAAGGAAAAAATCCAAGCTGCTAATAGCCATGTGAAAAAATGCTCTGCATCACTAATAATATGGGAAAACAGTGAATAAAAGAAGTCCTCAACACTTCAGGGTACCACTAGATGAAGATGAAATCTTGCTTTGTGAATGGAACTTACCAGTTAGAGTTGGGATAAAGACACCATAGTTCTTTTTAGGCCGCAAAATCATAACTCTTTTCAAAGCTAGGTAATACTAAACACAGGAAATGTCGACCTGTTATACTCCATGATTTTGGGCAGTTTTTAGAAACCTGAGGCAAGAGGTGTGAGGTATAGTAGTTTTCTCTACCCTAAATTAGCATTCCCAGCAGATATTAGCTTTCTGTCAGGCACCAGGGTGAATTGCTGGTCTTAGTCACTAGGGGGAGCACATCACACCAACATTTGATTGCAGTGAGGGAGCAGGTGTCACACTGATTTTTCTTTTTCCATCTCTCCATTGGGTGGGGGGAGCTGTGGTGGGGGAGATAGGACACAATCTAAGAAAAAGAAATTCTTGTTAAGCACTGGTTTCACTTATCAGCCTTGTTTCAGGGTCTCTACAAATTTAAAACCAAGCTGATTATTTTTGTTCCTCTAAACTATCCCAGGCTTCTTATCTTCATAGATTTATTGAAAGAAACAGCTTTCACAGGGAAACAATATACACACTGACTAAAACAACTTAAATGGAAAGAACAAAAAAGGGGAAGTGAACATTGTGTCATAATAACCAAGCCTAGCACTGGAGAATAGTTGAGGTGTAGTTACACCTCCCTTCTTGGCAGAGGTGGGAGGTTATGGGTATGAAATGCTATAAATATTCTCAGAAAAAGTTTATGTGTTTTGATGAATTGCTTTTTTCTTTTTTGTTAGAAAGGATACCTTTCTGGGTAAAGGAGGGGATATATATTGGGAAGCGAAGGTAATATAAAAACAAAGCATATCAATACAAATTTTGATATAGTACAAAACCCCAACAGATTCTATTCTATAAGCGAGAATAGGAAGCACAGAATTATGTTGACTTCTGTTTTTGCCTCCACATTTCTAAAAAATAAGTTTTTAATGATATCCTTTGGAGAGGGAAAAAAAGTCAGCATAACTGATCAATACATTGAAAAGGTCTGAAAACATGTAATGTGTAACAATGTGTAACAATGTGTAACAAGTTGGGGGTGTCTTCTCATATCTTTTCATTTGCATTTTGCTTGGTCTTTATAATTGTGTTTATAGTTGCTCTTTCCATTTACATTGTTGTAGTTACGGTATATATTGTTTCCTTGACTCTTCTTATTTCATTCTGCATTAGTTCATATAGATCTTCCATGCACAAATCATTTTTAGAGCAAAGTAATATTCCATTATATTTATGTACTACAATTTGTTTAGCCATTCCCCAACTTATAGGTAGGTTATCTTTTTTATTTCCAATTCTTAGCTATCACAAAATGTAGGGGCAGCTAAGTGATATAGTGGATAGAGAACTGGCCCTGAAGTTGGGAGGATCTGAATTCAAATCTAACTTCAGACACTTGCTAGCCATGTGGCCTTGGACAAGTCACTGAACCTCAATTGCCTTAAACATTCTGGGCCATCTCCAGTCGATCCAGATGGCTTTGGAGAAGAAAGTGAGTTTGGTGACCTTGCACAGCCCTCCCTCACTTAAATCCAATTCAGTGCAAATCATAACATTAACCTGATATCATGGTTCTCTTCAGGAACAAAGGACAACCAACAACAATAATCACAAAAGGTACTGCTAAAAATATTTTAGAGTATATGGAGACTTTTTTTCATTGGCTTCCTTGGGGATATAAGCCCAATAATGAAATCTCTGGATCAAAGATATGGACATTTTAGCTATTTTATTTGTATTATTCCAAATTACTTTCTAAAATTATTCTATTGGAGGCAGCTAGGTGGCACAGTGGATAAACCACCAGCCCTGGATTCAGAAGGACCTGAGTTCAAATCCGACCTCAGACACTTGACACTAGCTGTGTGACCCTGGGCAAGTCACTTAACCCTCATTGCCCCACAAAAATAAAAATTTAAAAATTTAAAAATTTTTTAAAAATAAAATTATTCTATCATTTCATAGCTCCACCAACAATGTGTTAGTATACTGATCATTTCACAACCCTTCCAATACTAACTGTTGTCATTTTTGTCAACTTGAGGGGTTCAAGGTGAAACCTCAGGGTTGTTTTGATGTGCATTATTATTGATTTCAAGCATTCTTTCATGTTGTTGTGAATACTTTGCATTTTTTATTTTGAGGACTGTTTTTTCATATTCTTTGGGATTATGGCTAGCATAATTGATTGGGAAATGACCATAGTCATATATATTTATTAATTGATTACATATCTTTGATACCAAACCCTTATCAGAGAATTTTGATACAAAGATTTTTCAGATTCAGCTACTTCCCTTCTTATCCTAGATGCATTAATTTTATCTGTGCAGAAGCTTTTTAGTTGCAAGTAATCAAAATTATATATTTTATCTTTTATAATTGCCCCATCTCTTTTTTGGTTAAGATTACATCTTTTACCTAAAGCTGAGAGATTTCTCTACTTCTCTTACTTTATCTTCAAAGTCCTTTTTGAGTGCTTCTATGGCCTAAGACCAATTCATATTTTTCTTGGAAGCTTTGGATGTAGGAGCCCTGATGCTGCTATCCTCTTCTGAGGGTGCACCTTGATTTTCCTTGTAACTAAAGAAACATTCTATGGTCCACATCTTTCTCTGTTTGTTAATCTTGCCTGCCTATTTCTTGACTTTTAACCCCTTCTTAAAGTGGGGCACTGCTTCCAAGATGTACTGTACCAAGCTTCAGGGGGTCCAAGGTGGTACGATTTAAGGAGGGGCAGGTTCTTTACTCGCCTGGTCTGTGCTCTGATCTATAAATAACCCCAAGCTTACTTGCTATTCAACCAGGCAACAAAATTTTGTTTGCTGTGGTTAATAGCTTTGGCAAGCCTGTGCCCCTCCCCTACCTGGGCCACCACCACTCAAGATTGCTTCCTGGTTCTCAGCTGGGGTATAACAATCAAATTTCTCCTCAGCTCCAGCAGAGACCCCTGTAATCTCCCCCTGGCCAACCACTAAACCTTCTCACCAGACGGTGAGCTTAGTTCCAGAAGACACCACTGCTATGGCCAATTCAGAGGCTCTGGGGGTAAATTGCTCTGGCACAGGCTGCCTGGGGCTGGATCTGTGTTGGCACAACTGTGGGGTTGGGCTCCACTCCCAACCTGGCACAGCAGTCCCCTCCTGCTTCCAACCTTTTAAGTCATCTTTGGCTGGAAAATTATCTCAGTCTGTCCTTTTGTGAGTTCTGCTGCTCCAACTCCATAGGTCTTTTAACTCTAGTTTCAGCACCATATTTTTGTGTTAGATTTAATAGTCTCTTGTCACTATTGTGGCATAGATAGTAGTGCATGTCTTTTTGTAGCTCAGATGTTTCCTTTATGAATGTGGATGCTAAAGCATGTGGAACATTTATTATTGATATCGGTTTGTTGTCTTTGATTCCTTTCAACCTAGTATAGTTTCCTTGTTCATTCTTTTTTGGTTTTTTTGAATGTTTATTTTTGCTGTCAGATAGCATGATCACAATTCCTGCTTTTTTGTATTCAAATGATACATAGTAATTTTTTCCTTTCTCTTTTTTATTTTGTATATGGCTTTGTTTTATAAATGTGTTTCTTGCAAGCAACAGATTATAGGCTTTTGTTTTCTTATACAATCTTTCACTTATATTAATTTTATTGGGGGGCAGCTAGGTGGCGCAGTGGATAGAGCACTGGCCCTGGAATCAGGAGGACCTGAGTTCAAATCCAGCCTCAGACACTTAATACTTACTAGCTGTGTGACCCTAAGCAAATCACTTAACCCTAATTGCCTCACCAAAAATAAAAAATTATTGGATTGTGCTACTGGGCACAGTGGATGGAGTGCCAGGCCTAGAATCAGGAATATTCATCTTCCTAAATTCAAATCCCACTACAGATACTTAGTAGCTGTGTGACCCTGAGCAAGTCACTTAACCCTGTTTGCCTCAGTTTCCTCATATGTAAAATGAGCTGGAGAAGGTAATGGCAAGCCACTCTAGTATCTTGGCCAAGAAAACCCTAAATGGCATCATAAAGAGTCAGACATGACTGAAAAGATTGAACAACAAAACATCTATTTATATTTAAATCTATGAGAATTAGGTTTGTATTTTTCTCTCTAATGTTGAAGATTTTTTCCGTTATGATTCCCCCCCCCCCATTTTTTGCTCTAAACAGTAGTATGTTCCTCCAGTTACTTTACCTTAATATTTTAAATAGTAGTCTTGTCCAACTGGTCATTTTCTGTTCACCCCTGGTCCTCTCCTCTCATGTGTTAAGTCTTTTCCTTTGGGGTTTTGCTTATTGGTTACTTTTTTTCTCCTGCTTTTATGTCATCATATAATTCTTCTTCTCCTTATTTCCTCTGTGAGTCAAGTAGATTTCCCCCTTCCTTTTCTCCCCTTCAATTAGTCCTGTTCATTATTTCCTTTAAAAAAAAAATTCATTTGTGGTCCCTCTTCCAGAGAGAATTTCTCTCATATTCTTCATTATCCATTCTCTTTTTCTATCTACTATAGACCCTCATTCTCCAATTCATGACCCCTATAATTATCTAGTCTCTGTTCTATATATTTCTGATGCAGTTAAAACTTCTGACTAATCCTTTCTAAGTTCTTCCTTCTAGGCAGCTTCTGCCACTTTGTGATAGAACTTGTTCCACAGATTTGCATTTCTCATTCTTCCTCTCCCTCAGAACAATACCAAATTCTGCAGATATCAGAAGGGATAATCCCCCTTGATGTGACTCTTCCCCCACACTACCATAACCCTGATTACACAGCCCACCACTAATATATACCTCCCCTTAGTTATCTTATTTTTACCATTTGCCTCAGTGTCTCCTCTTTGTGTCCATGCTTTTCCATCCCCCATTTGCCAGTAGCCCCAAAGATTTCTGATTTCCCACATCCAGAGGTCAGAGTCTTTTTAAGCACCAATTCTCCTGGACCACACTGAACACAAGATTCTCATCTCTTTCCACAGAACATCACTCTTCACACATAATAAAATCCCCTTATTCCACCAAAGCAGGGCCTCCTTCCCTTTCCCCATTTTTCAATCTTCCTTCTTCCTCCCCTCCCCCTTCTCCACAGGTTTTTCCCCCCCAAGACCACAGGGGTCATGTTCCCCTCATTGCTAGCTCTCCATTTGACCCAGACATGTCACACACTCTTCTCTAATCCCCTTGTGCTCTCCCCACTTCTGTGTAACCTCCAATTTTGTAATTTAGTCTCACAGAAAAAAAGTAATTCACCAGTAGGCTGGGCATCACCAGGTTCTGTCTATAATGCCCCTGGCCTACCTCTTCACTGTTATCCACAATGGACTTTTATACCTTTTATACCTGTCTCCTTATGTACACCCATTTAAAAATGTTTCTTACTGGTCTATCTGCTCTCACTCTCTGCATTTCTGTTGTCTGAGATCTTTGAGAAGTAAATATTCTCTTCAACTCTGGTTTTCTTTCTAAGAATATGGCAAATGCCTCTTTATCATTGAATGTTCATCTTTTTTCAGATTTGCATGATAGGAAATGTTGATCTGCATCATGTGCTTCATTGCTCTTTGGAACACATTATTCCATTGCCTCCTGTGTTCTCTTATGTGTAGAGAGTAGTCTTGTGTTAGTCAAATTTCCTTTCCTTTGTATTTAAAGGTCTTTGTCCTGACTGCATGCAAAACTGAATGTTTCTGAATCAAACTGTTATATTTAACCACCATGTGTCTGAAGTTGAAACCTTGGGGTTTTTCTGGAAGCAATCTATGAATTCTTTCAATTGGTATTTCATTTTCTGTGGTCAGAAATTTTGGCCAATTTTATTTTTCTTGCATTATGATGTTTAGATTTTTTTATCGTGTCACATTCTTTTGAGAGATTTATGATGCTTAGGTTGTCTCTGTGCATTCTGTCTTTGATATCAATATGTTTTACTTGCATTGTAAGCATATTTTGCTTTAATGTTATTGGAGGGGCTTTCTTTTGTTAAGGGCTAAAATTCTAGCTAAACTGTCTAAACTATTTAATGAGTGGTCGCCAATAAATTATAAGCTTTAGCAAGAGTTAGACTTTTAAGCATTTATTAAGGAGAATAAGAATTTGGTAAAGAGAGAGAAAGGCCTACATTCATCTATCTATTAAAGGGAGAGCACATTTCTAGCTCCCTTCTCCACCAGAGTCCAGAGGAAAAGAGCGCGAGACTGAGCGCCAGTCTCTTCCTTCCTCCTCCCACTAGACCGCGTCACTTCCTGACGCCAAAGACCTTCGCTTCATGGGTAGAACTCTTCTACAGTAAGTCTCCAGCAGGTGGCATCATTCCAATCGTTACACTTTGTTTCCTTTTTTTCTACATTGTTCTTCACTTCTACATCTTTGCATTCCCAAACCATTATTCTCTTTTGTTTCTTTGGTGAGATTTGCCACCATGCACTCAAATTTCCCTATTCTGTTCATTGTTTTTGTTGATCAGGCCATAAATTATTATTTTTTTTTTGCGGGGCTATGGGGGGTTAAGTGACTTGCCCAGGGTCACACAGCCAGTAAATGTCTAGTGTCTGAGGCCAAATTTGAACTCAGGTACTCCTGAAGCCAGAGCCGGTGCTTTATCCACTGTGCCACCTAGCTGCCCCCCAATAAATTATTCTTATAATTCTCATTTCTCTTTTGAACCACTTAGGAACAGCATGTTGTGGTTACATGTTCTCTTCATATTTCCTTGGGTTCTCTGTCTCATCAAGTGTTGGATCATTTTTGTTTGTTTTGCAGTCATTATTCATGGATACCTGAACTCATTTAGTAGATCTAGAGGCCACATTTCCTTCTGTTGTTAATGTTTTCTCTATTGATTTATCTGTTTATGTTCAAAGTTTTTCAGTTTTCTTCTGAGATCTTTAGTAATTTCATTATTTCACCCCTGCTATCTTATTTTCCCCAACTAATCATGTTCTAACTCCCTCCCCTTCTGATGGTGATTTCTTTGAGGGCTAGATCTCAAAGCATCTCAGCCCCCTCCCACACTGTGTAGTAATTCATGGTTCACCAGTCTAGGCATCTGTCTCCAATGATTTTGAAGGGGATAGAATTGACCCCAGTTGTATACTAAGCTCTTGCCCTCAGGCTTAATGTAGTGCCACACAATACTCCTACACAAACACACATACACACACACACACACACACACACACACACACACACATGGCATCCTGCCCCACTCCTTCTGTTCCTCAATTTTCTGACCTGGCACCAGCAGTTCTCATAGAAAGCTGCTATGCTGGTCTTACAGAGTTGATTTTTGTTGTTTGGGTCACTGAGGCTTTAGGAAGAAAGGTGGTGTGTGGGGCTGAGCCCTGTTTCAAGACCAGACACATATCCTGCCCCTTTTCCTCTGTTCCTCTATTCTCCTACGGAGATCTTTTTAGCTTAGAATGCTGCCTATGACAGCACTGTCTATTGTGGCTCCAGCAAGGATCTGCCATTGGACAACTACATGCATTCGCTATCAGCCCTAGCAAACTCCTGGAGCCTAGAGCTGGGATCTTCATGGCACTAAAAAGAGAGGGGAGACTGGGGTATGCAGCTGGGTTTTGTTGAAAGCCTATGTATTGGTTCTTTGGGTTGGCTTGTGCAGTGTCCCTGCTGGTAGGTGAGGGCAGGAAGAGGTGCTGAGAGGCCTCAGGGAGGTTTTTTTGTTTTGTTTTATTTTATCTTCTTTTGGATTAATAGTGGCTTAGACTATGGAAACAACTGAAGTTGTTTTTAACTTTGGTGCATAACTTCTGTTTTGAAGAGGTTGTGGGAATCAAAGAAAATGTCTAGTCTACTATCTTGTTGGTCACATGACCTAGAAGTCTCATCTTAACCTTTTGAAAAAAATGTTGGATCTTGAGTCTGACATACAAGTATTTTAGTTATCCCTTTCAGCTTCATGTTATTTGCAGATTTGATTTATATGCCATCTTTGATATTTCCAAGCTAACTCTTTTTTGGGGGGGGCGGGGCAATGAGGGTTAAGTGACTTGCCCAGGGTCACACAGCTGGTAAGTGTCAAGTGTCTGAAGCCAGATTTGAACTCAGGTCCTCCTGAATCCAGGGCTGGTGCTTTACCCACTGCGCCACCTAGGTGCCCCTCCAAGCTAACTCTTAATCATACTTGCCTTCAGTGAAGTTATTGATAAAATGTTGAACACCCAAGGGCTAAGGATAGAACAATCCATTAGATATCTCTCAAAATGATTCATGCAGACCCTTTGACCCAGCAATTCCACTTTTAGGTCTTTTTCCCAAAGAAATCATGGAAGGGGGAAAGGGACCTACATGTACAAAAATATTTATAGCTGCTCTTTACGTGGTAGCAAGGAATTGGAAGTTGAGAGGGTGCCCATCAATTGGGGAATGGCTGGACAAGTTGTGGTATATGAATACAATGGAATACTATTGTGCTGTAAGAAATGATGAGCAGGAGGAGTTCAGAGAAACCTGGAGGGTCTTATGTGAGCTGATGATGAGTGAGATGAGCAGAATCAGAAGAACATTGTACACAGTATCATCAACATTGAGTGTTGACCTACTGTGATGGACTATATTCTTCTCACCAATGCAATGGTACAAAAGAGTTCCAGGGAACTCATGATAGAAGAGGATCTCCAAATCCAAGAAAAAAAAAAAAAAAGAACTGTGGAGTATAGATGCTGATTGAACCATACTGTTTCTTTTGTTTTGGGTGCTGTTTTTTTTTTTTTCTATTTTGAGGTTTTGCATCACTGCTCTGATTTTTTCTCTTGTAACAGGATTAATGCAGACATAGGATTAATGTTATTATGTGTATATATATGTGTGTGTATATATCTATCTATCTATATGTATATGGATATGATATATAGATACATAGATATAACCTATATCAGATTACCTGCTGTCTAGGGGAGGGGTGAGGGAGGGGAGAGAGGGAGAAAAATCTGAAATTGTAAAGCTTGTATAAACAAAAGTTGAGAACTATCTTTACATGTAACGGAAAAAATAAAATACCTTATATGTAAAAAAAAAAAATGATTCATGCAGGGGGGCAGCTAGGTGGTGCAGTGGATAAAGCACTGGCCTTGGATTCAGGAGTACCTGAGTTCAAATCCAGCCTCAGACACTTGACACTTACTAGCTGTGTGACCCTGGGCAAGTCACTTAACCCTCATTGCCCAGCAAAAAAAAAAAAAAAAGATTCATGCATTAATAACGAATCTTTTCATTCAATGATTCTGATTTCACTTAAATATATCATTTAACCCACATTGCCCCATCTTTTCCACAAGAATAGCATGCAGTGAGGTTATTGAGGCACTGAAATTTAGAGGTTGTTCATAGCAATTATTTCCAGTAGAAACATAAAAACCCAACCTAATTAACAAAAACAATGATTAAAAATAGGAAACTATAAGATGATAGGCTTTCTCTACCCCACTTCCCAGTGGCTATATCTCAGTCAAATTCTTTCCTAGCTCAGACCAAGCATGCTTCTCTCCCACACCTATACAATTAGTAACCTTCCTGCCAAATGTTCCAAGGTCTCTGCCTCCCTCACACTGGTCATTTTGCCCTGGAGTCTCTCCCTACCCTGTTCCTTCATTAGAATTTTTCTTAAATTTTTTATTTGAAAGTACCATTTGTGAAACTTGGTCTAGGTGTTGAAATGACTATTTATAGCTCAGATAATCTGAGAGACTTTGGTAAATACTCTGTGGAAACTTAAGGATACTTAGTCTACAGTATTCCCTAATCTTATCAGTCTACTAGCTGTATATCTATTCTTGAAGTCATGTTCTATTTCTCTTTCTAATGGATTAAAAATTATCTCTTTAATATGTTTCATATTTTTCTAGGAATCAAAAATAAGCTCATCTGCCTTTACTTTGCATACTCAGCTATTGTGAAAATCAGAATGTTTGCTCATTTTCACTCCTGCAACTCTTCTTCTGTGCTCCATGATTTTTCAAAGATAATTAACATCAGCTCAGTAATCCTGTCAGTGCTTTTACCATTCTACAATCTAGTTAACATGGGCCTGATGATTTGAACTTATTATAGGTAGTTAGGTAGTATGTATTTCGTCTTTTGCTCACTTATCTTGAGTTACAACTCCTTATTAACCATTTTCCATAATTTTTATCTTCCTTCCCTGCCCAAAGATATACACCTCTGCAGAGAAAAGAGAAACAGCATAGTGTTTTCATTGTAACATCGCTTTCAAACAATTGTCTCAACCCTTCTTCAACCTTCTTATCCCCAAACTCTTGACATAAAATTCTTTTTGTTGTTGTTTGCATTCACCATCAGCTTCTATTCGTTCTGAATGGTAAGGTCCTGGCACTATTTTTATAGGACTTTAATTGCTGAATTGTGCATTCACAGAGATCTATTTAAACAACTATCTTCTTTGCTTCAAACCTGTAACAGCTTATTTCTATATTTTTAGAATTTCATGCTTGTGATTTCAGAAAGGCCTGGAAAGACTTGTGTGAACTGATGTATAGTGAAGAGAACAGAACTAAGAGAACATTGTGCACAAAGACAGCAATACTGTTTGATGAAGAATTGTGAAAGTCAACAATACAATGATCCAAGACAATCCCAAAAGACTATTGATGAAACATACTATCCACCACCAAAGAAAAAAACTTAGGTTGATTAGACACAGACAGAAGCATGCTATTTTTCACTTTCTTTCATTTTTTCTTTTATTCAAGTTTTCTTATACAAAATGACTAATATGATAATGTTTTACATAATTATACCTGTATAACCTATATCTGATTGCTTATTGCCTGAGGGAGGGGGGAGGAGAGGAAGGGGGAAGAGAAGGGAGGGAAGGAGGGATAAAAATTGGAACCCCAAACTATAAATAAAAATGTTTATTACTTGAAATAAATAAATTTTTTTTAAAGGAATTTCATGCTTGGAAGTGCTACACCCTTTTTAGGCCAACTTCCCCCTTTAGAATCTTAGTCTTGTAAAAAAAATAATTATTAATAAGTATATCTAACCTGGGAAAATTATATAATTGTATTTATGGAAAATTATAAGTATATGAAAAATGATAAGTTTTGGAAAATTATAAGTGGGCCCATAAGTCCCTTCGTGGTTGCCATTCAAATGTAGAAATATTTTAAATGACTAGTCACTAATTTGGGGGGCTAATCTGACTGGGGTATTTAATCTGGGACTTTTGGCTAGCTGGCTATCTGACTTCATTAATTTAATGTGGGCCGTTTATAAAGTTCCACCACACTGCTCTACTCCCAAAATTGATAAGCAAAGGATTAAAAAGCCTCTTAACTAAATAATGAAAGCAGAGTTTATTTATGAGATACTATTTAAATTAAGAATACAGGGAAATAAAATGTACAACCTGACTGCTTTCCTGTGGTCTCTTTCCCACCTGCTGCTCTTCGAACTTTTTTTTTTAATACAATAGGGCATTAGCTGCCTCTTGCCTCAGGGTATGTACTTTCCCTGCTCAGCTACTTTCTTCTAACTCCTCTTAATCTTCACTTTCTCCAACCTATACCCTGTGCTGACCACTTCTGTGCTCTCCACTGCTTCCTGTTCAGTCTGTCTTCTGCTGCCTTTGCTCCTAGTCTTGCGTTGCTGCTTGTCTCGTCCCCCCACCCTTGTCCGAACCTCTTCTCAGCCTCTCGTCCGTCCTTGTCCAACTGAACTCTTATCCTTGTCTGCTCCCGTCTGTCCAAACCTCTATAATCTCCTCAGCGCCCCCCCCCCCCTTGTCCGAACCAAACTGCTCCATCCTTGTCCGTGCCCCCCTTTGCTGTCTAACTCCCAGGTCTATATATACCTTTTCTTCTCTCCACTCAAATTTCGGGGCTTCTTGCACCCACACACCAAGCTAATCTGCTAGCCAGGGCTGCGGCTGGTGGGGGGGAGGGGTGTGCTCGAGCAGCTCCTGTCTCAGCACAGGCTATCCAGGATCTTTCGGATAGCTCCACTCAGGTCAGAGGGAGGTGGGAGCTTTTTTTTTCCCCCCCAGCTATCTGACCTGGCGTCTTGTACAACCCACGGGGCTTTTGGGCTCAGCTGAAGCAGAGGGGGAGGGGAAGAGACCCTGAGGGCCTAAGGCTTTCTAATCTCAGCCTAAAGGTAGGGTCCCCAAATCAAAATAAATTTCCACAGTCTATTTTCTAAACTTTTTTTTTTAAACTTGTTCTTCCCTAATATAGGAAAAACAACATTCCTGTCATTCGAATTCTAAGTTGAATCCATAATTTCCTATCAAGGTTCCCATTATTTCTACTTCAGTGATTAGTTCCTATCAGAATTAACTTTAAAATAGCAAAATACTCCTTGCTTCTTCCATTTTTTGAAGAATGAAATCAACATTTTGTTAACTATTCTGCTTTTGGCAGGGAGAGAACTCCAGCAGATGTCCAGATAATTTATGCCCCCCATAACTATACTATATCATGCCTCCATGCCAAGAATATATGATCTTTTTCCTGAAGCTGCTACTTCCTCCTTCTGTCCAGACAGATCATAGGATTATAGATTTAGAGCTGGGAAGAACTTCAAAGGTCATTTAGTCCAACCCCCTCATTAGATAGGTGAAGAAACTGAACCCCAGAGAAATAACTCAGCTAAATGACACAGTGGATAGATCACTCGCCTGGAGCCAGGAAGACAGGAGATCAAATCCAGCTTCAGACACTTTCTAGCTATGTGACTCTGAGCAAGTCACTTAAGCTCAGTCTAATAATAAGAGCTAAAATTTAAATAACTCTTACCATGTGCTAAATGCTTTGTAATTGTTATCTCATTTGATCCTCACAACTCTCCTAGGAAGTAGGTGCTATTATTATCCCAGTTTTGCAGATGAGGAAACCAAGGCAAATAGATGTTTCTTTCTTTCCTTTCCTTTTTTTTTTTTTTTTGCAGGCAATGGGGGTTAAGTGACTTGCCCAGGGTCACACAGCTAGTAAGTGTCAAGTGTCTGAGGCTGGATTTGAACTCAGGTACTCCTGAGTCCAGGGCCAGCGCGTTAACCACCGCGCCATCTAGCTGCCCCCCCAAATAGATGTTTCTTCAACCCTAAAATAGGCATAATAATAGCACCTACCTCCTTTAGGTGTTGTAAGGTTCAAGTGAGATATTTGTAAAGAACTTAGCACAATGCCTACACTTAGCATGCACTTAATAACAACTTCCTTCCTTTTTTTCTTCCTTCTTTCCTTCCTTCTTTCCAAAGATCACATCAGTACTAAGTAGCAGAGATACAATTCAAATGAAGGTTTTCTGAATCCATATCCAGCACTCTGATCTTCCTTAACTCCTAGGGCCCTTGTTCTATAACTAACCTAGTACCTACCTTGCATTTATTTTATTTGTATTTTGTATACAAATGTATACAGTGGCCTGGCACATAGTAGGTGATTAATGGGGGTTTGACAATTGACTGTGTTGCTTTTCTTTCCCATGACAATATTGCTTCTGTTCAATTCAATTTCACAAGCATTAAGTGCTTGCCATGTATAAGTCACTGTGTTCAACTCTGGGGATATAGCTACAAAAACAATACTTCATGCCCTCAAGGAGCTTACATTCTATTTCTCACCAAATGCTGTCATGTAGAATCTTTTTCTGTCTTAGATTTTTTCACATTAATTTATCTTTTTAACTTAAATGTTCTTTTTCATTTTTCTTTTTTCATTTCTTTTTCATTATAAACATAGATATCAACAATTATTTCAATATACAAAGAATATTAGAAAAAGATTTATATAACTGTGTGTGTACACACACAACCCCCCCCACACACACACACACACAGAGTGGCACAGGAATCAGGAAGACCTGAGTTCAAATTCAGCTTCAGACACTTACTAGCTATGTGAGTGGGCAAATCACTTAACCCTATTTGCCTCATTTTCCTCATATGTTAAATGAGCTAGAGAAGGAAATGACAAACCTACCAAGAAAACCCCAAAAGGGGTCATAAAGAGTCAGATATGAATGAAAAATGACTAAACAACAACATATATATTATATATTTACATATATATTTTTTTGTTTTGTTTTGTTTTTGCTGGGCAATGAGGGTTAAGTGACTTGCCCAGGGTCACACAGCTAATAAGTGTCAAGTGTCTGAGGCCGGATTTGAACTCAGGTACTCCTGAATCCAGGGCCGGTGCTTTATCCACTGCACCACCTAGCTGCCCTACATATATATTTTAGTATTTTATTGATGTTCATTTCTTTTTTTCCCTTCTTTTTCTCTTTCTTCTTTTATCTCTGACTACCTCCTTTCAGGACTTATTAGGTTGGCTTTAGATGAGGAAATTTTCCTTGCATCTCTAGTATGGGGTGGACCAAAAGTCACAAAGTCACAGAGGGGTTTCAATATTTATTTTTTGTTTTTAATTTACAATACCATAGCATTGTGTCCAATATATAGGAAATAAATATGTATGTATGTATGTGTGTATATATATATATACATATATATAAAGAAAAATAATTTTCAAAAAGTTACCAAAACATCAGACCCTTTTGTGATTTTTGGCCCACCCTTATATTATATAACTGTGGGAAAGAGTATATGGATGAAGGCAAGTTGAATGGTTGATTCACAACATGGAGGTTTCTCTTTTAGTTGGGCACGTTGGTAAGAGGGATAGGCCATGAATATTGAGCTGAACTCCTCTGGATTTCTCCATCATGCTCCAGAAAGCTCTTCATCCTGAAAAATCACTTTTTTGAACATTGGAGTAATTCTGCATCCCCCAGTTGGAAATTGGGTGGTTCCTCCTAGAAGTTCTACTTAGAAAGGGTACTCAGATGCCACAAGGCTGCACTCCTCTGGACCTCTCCATTAGTTTTACCTTCCCCTCACCCCCACCTGGGTACATTCCTCCCTTCCACATTTCCCTCACCTTTTCCGCTTCCTTAATAAATGCTTGTTGACTGCTTGATTGACCATTTCTTGTTGATATTTGGAGTCAGAGGACAATGGGAAACTTTGACGAATCACTCAACCTTCTTAAGTCTCAGCTATCTCATCCATAACATGAAGGAGTTGAATGATATAATTTCTTTTTTTTTTTTCTTAATAGTATTTTTTCCAATTACATGTAAAGATAGTTTTCAACATTCTTTTTTTTAAAGATTTTGAGTTCCAGATTTCCCTCCCTCCCTTCCCTTCCCCCACCCAAGATAGCAACCAATCTGATACAGGTTATACGTGTACAATCATGTTATATATATTTTCACATTAGTCAGGTTGTGAAAGAAGAATCAGAACAAAAGGCAAAAACCATGAGAAAGGGGAAAAAACAAAGTGAAAATAGTATGCTTCAATCTGCAGTCAGATGCCATAGTTCTTTTTCTGGATGTGAAGAGCATTTTCCATCACGAGTTTTTTGGAATTGTCTTAGATCATTGTATTGCTAAGAAGACTTAGATAATCTATCACAGATTATTGTTATACAATGTTCTGCTTCTGCTTACTTCTGTGTTGTTTACACACACACAACCCCCCCCCCACGCACACACACACAGAGTGGCACAGGAATCAGGAAGACCTGAGTTGCTTACTTCTGCTTACTTCTATGTTGTTTAAAATCTAAATTTGTGTGGTTGCCTTAAATTAGAAGCTTTAGCACCAGTCTTTGGGCATGAAGCATTTATTAAAGCATACAGGTATTCACGTGGAGGTCAGAAAGTTAAGGAAAGGCCTATCTAGCCTAGAGTTCCAGCCTGGTTGGGTTCTTCCTCAAGTCCTCTGCCATGAGCCTGCTTCAATCACGAACTCCCCTCAAACTGTGTGGAAGCTTTTTATCCATCCAGAGCATAGGAGGTCCTTACACACTGTTTCAAGCTGATGAGTTAGTGTCATCCAAATCCACTGGTTCACTGGACTTGAAGGTGGTCTCCAGTTAAGTCCAAAGTCTTTAACTTCTGAGAACAATACCTTCTTAAGGGCCAGCCAGGTGTGCTTACAATCTAGTTAAATTGAAGTAGGCTAATCAGCAGTCAATCACTCTCACTTAATTCCATCAGTTTAGTTTAATCTCCAGGTGGGCCTTTGCATATCTGCTAAATCCCATTATTTTATCACACTTCACTCAGTATCAGTTCATTTAAGTCTTTCCAGGTTTTTATAAAATCTGCTCGCTCATCATTTCTTACAGCACAATAGTATTCCATTACATTCACATACCACAATTTGTTCAGGCATTCTCCAAATGAAGGGCATTCCATCAATTTCCAATTATTTGCCACCACAAAAGAGATGCTATAAATATTTTTCTACATGGGGGTCATTTTCCCTTTTTTGTGATCTCTTTAGGATATAAACCTAGTAGTTGTACTGCTGGGTCAAAGGGTATGCACAGTTTTATAGATCTTTTGAGTATATGAACAATATAATTTCTAAGGTTTCTTTTAGTTTTCTTAGTTTCTCTTAGTTCTAAGCCAATGATCCTATGTTTTGAAGAATAGGTCATGCAACCTCTAGGGCTCCTTCTTCACTCTCTCCCACTGGCAGATTAGGTCATTAAACAGCAGCTGACCACCAAATACCACTGCTCTCAGGGTTCTAGAGTACTACTCTAGGAGTAATCCTGAAGGTCAATGGCATTTCTACTACTATGGCTTACAATGCCTCACCAGCATGCTTCCCATTGATTATCAGATAGTCTTAATTAGCTTTTAGAAAGGGAGTCCAGACAGAGCAAAGACAGTTATAGAAACATCCACCCAAATCAGGTGTTCATTTTCCCATTGCACACACAAGAGAATGAGCTCAAACTTAAACAATATATGTGCCTATTAAACTTATTTTTTAACTTTTAAAATTAATTTAATATTTTCACCAATTACATGTAAAAGCCATTTTTAGCATTTGTTTTAATTTTTTTTGAGTTCCAAATTCTCTGCCTCCCTTCCCTGAGAAAAGGGGAGTAATTTGATATAGATTATACATGTTCAGTCATGCAAAACATATTTTCATGTTAGTCATGTTGTGAAAGAAAACACAGGCATAAAAAAATCCAAGAAAAATAAAGAAAGAAAAAGTATGCTGGGGGCAGCTAGATGGTGCAGTGGATAAAGCACCGGCCCTGGAGTCAGGAGGACCTGAGTTCAAATCCGGCCTCAGACACTTAACACTTACTAGCTGTGTGACCCTGGGCAAGTCACTTAACCCCAATTGCCTCACTAAAAAAAAAAAAAAAGAAAAAAGAAAAAGTATGCTTCCATCTGCATTTAGACTCCATCAGTTCTTTCTCTGGAGGTGGATAGCATTTTTCAGCAGGAGTCCTTTGAAATTATTGGAATTGGATAGTTGTATTATTTAGAACAGCTAAGTCATTCACAGTTGATCATCATGCAATATTGCTGTTACTATAAAAAACATTCTCCTGGTTCTGCTCATTTCACTCAGCATCAGTTCATGTAAGTCTTTCCAGATTTTTTGAAATCATCCTGTTCATCATTTTATATAGCACAATAGTATTCCATCACAATCATATACTACAACTTGTTCAGCCAATCCCAAATAGATGGGCATCCCCTTAATTTCCAGTTATTGCCATCACTAAAAGAGTTACTATAAATGCTTTTGTACCTATAGGTCCCTTTCCTTTTTGTTTTTTATCTCTTCAGGTTACATACTGGTATTGGTATTTCTGGGTGAAAAGGTATATAAATTGTAAACTTATTGCTTCTGGTCATGAAATCCTCATTAAGTTCCTTTTAGGTGTAACTCACTTCTAGGCGCTGAGTGTCATTGTCCTTTTAGAATACTGAAGGTGCCTTTGCTTTATATACCTATTTTGTCCTTGTATCTCTCAGCTCCTGATGAAGCTAAATCTCTGGTGGCAGGCTCTGCTGGTCACTGGTGGGAACTTCCATTCAGCCTTTTGAAGTTTACAAGGTTATCACCTTGTCATAGTGTGGGAAGGCCAGTGAAAAGCTTTCTCTTTCTCACTCTTCCTCCAAGGTCAATTCCCTCTCAGGAATCCTTAATTGCTGGATTTGACCACCACTCAACTGACCTAATGCTGAAAATGTGCTATTTTGAACCACTTGCTAACTTATACAATAGGTCAGAGGTGTGTGTGGTTCTTTCAGCCAATATCAGCTAGGTAGTTTCTGTTGGTCATCATCTGTTCTCTCCAATGAACTAAAGCTCCTGTGATACTTTCAAACTAATTAAGGATGTATTCACACCTAATTTCCTTTTGAGTGATTGGTTGATTTGTTTGAGATGTCTGGGTTTTCAGTGATTCACACACATTTGGAAGGAAGTTTTAGGTGAAGATAGTATTTTCACATCAGAGGACTAACACGAAAATCATCTTATTTGCATTGGCCTGAACAAAATTTTCCCAGATCTCATAGAAATGGTCCTAACTTCTGGTTTCTCCCTTCAGTTATTTTTGGTTATGTTTTGATAGAAATATATAGTTGTTGTTTTTTAAGGGGCCCCTGAGCATAGACTCAAAGTACTTTCTACTGGTTTCCTGACCTAGAAACAATAAAAGTAACAGAAGAAAGTAGAGTTATTGTGAGAGGGGGAGGAGAATATCATTACTAAGTTTGCAAAAACTCTGACCTCATCAATATGACTAATCCCTCTAATGGTACAGCCATCATTCAATTGGTTTTTCCTTTGTAGATAGGTAAGTTAATTCTTTTTAATGGTTTCCACAGTGTTTGATAAAATCAATACAAGGTTATCCAGAAACACGAGCATCTAGTGGACCTCAGCATTTATAGGAAATAGTTTTTCCATTTAGACAATGTTCTAGGAATGCTCAATGATAGTGGCAAATACCTTTAGTGAGTCTGTGTCTCCCTGTTTTATGTTTCATCTGATATTAAAAATCAAAGGATCATCAAAGTTGTCTCTATTATTACATATTTCAAGGAATCTTAAGCAATTTTAACAGATGCATGGTAGGCACCTCTTTGAAGAAGAGTTTTTAAAGCTGCATTTTGCTGTAACAATTTTTTTATCATCAACAAACATTAAGACATTGGGATCCTGTTTTTGCTACATTTTTTGGTCACCTATTTGACTGTAAAGATGTGGTCTTATATAGAATATGATTTCTACAAGCCTGTCTGTTCTCCTTTCATACCTTCCACAAAAATGGCTTTGATAACTGTAAAACTTGGTGTCATAAAGGATTTATACAAATAAGAAGGTAAACATAGGAGAGTTAGGGATTTTAAAAAATTTTGTTGTGCTAATAATCAGGTTCATGATTTTATCTAGCATTTAGTATCCTGCCCTCTTTTCATATCTTAACCATTCCATCACTACCTGTAAAGTTGTGTCATCTCACACCCTGAACTTTAAAAAATTTTATTTTAAATCATGGAATAAAACAAACATTTCCATAACATAGTATAAATTTTAAAAAAAGGATGATCACTCATGAAACTGCAAATCTACTATGTATAACTTTCTATTCCTTTTAAATGTACAACAAAATTGTCATGTAAATTTTTTTTCTTCCCTCTCCCCTCACCTAGAAATGGTCACTATTAGACACAAATTGGTGTGTGTATGCATACACACACCCCCATATATATGTATGTATCGTGTAAAATTATTTTATACATACTTCTATTTATCACCCTGACTTCTTTTGAGCATAATTAGTCTAATTTAGTTGCTGATTCCATCTTTGTTATATTCATGCAACTTATACGAACTGTGACCTTACAGTTCAAATGTGTTGGTTCCCCTGTTGTTGATAGGAATAAAAGCTGACTACAGAAATATTTATAGCTATTTTTCATTTTCTATCTGTTATCTTCTTTCTACTTTCATCCTAAAATTCTCTAGGGATTATCTGGATCAATTAGATTTCTCTATAGACTTGTTTTTCCTTCTACTGCTTCTCACTGTTTTATGAAGCAATGTTGATCACAGTCTTCCATCTTCATCCTCTGTTATATTTTTACAAATGAGGTCCTTCTATGTAAATTGGTGTTTCTTTAGGTTGCCATGTTTCTCCACTTGCTAATGAGATGAAATATTTGGTTATTAACCTAGAAACAGGTTCTTTTAGTCTCCTGGTTATAATGATTGCTTTACATCAGTTAGATTTTTTGAGAAATGAGGGTAGTTGGTGTGTCAATTACCTGTTCTTTCTTCCATTTCCCATTTTTCAGTATCAATAATTTATTTGTCAGGTGGAGTTGTTTCAATTCAACATATCTTGTAATTTTTTCTTTTGTATTCAATTTTGATTTTGATCTTTGCACTAACAAGGAAATGATCTGTGTGAACAGCTAATTTGGAAATGATTCACATTTGTATTTTTGTTTGTTACTATATTATCAATTTCATTTCTCCTAATGTTATTCAGTGCTCAATATGCCCAATGCTTCTATATTCTTTATATATAAGGTGGAAGGTTTCTCTGTATTCTGCCAGTTTTTGGCCTCTGTCAATTTATTTTTATTCCTGAACCATGTTTTGAAAATATTCTTCCCTCTCCTTCTTCATGCACATTTTTGCATTGAAGTATAGAAGTACAGAAAGAATGAAAATTGCTATAAGCCCAAATCTTATTTAAGCCACGTACCAAACAAGGACTATTTTATTTAAAGGGTGAAGGAAGAAGAGAATCTACTCAAGAACCACAGACAGGACAGAGGAAAGATCAATATACATTCTCGTGGACTTCAGATCATAGTGGCTGGTTGCAGATGTCTTCCCCACAGGAAATTCTTTAGTTCTTTCAGTGACTCAGACAATGGGGTTCTCACCACTTCCCTTGGGAATTTGGGCCATGTTTCATCTGTTTCTTCCCGGCTACCCAGCCACAGGCTCTCTTCCTATGAGTACTACAACTTCCTTCACTTAAGCCGCAAGTTTTGATTCATCCCAGAGGGAACTTAAAGGAGGAACTCATGTCTTATTGTGACATCAGTCACCTATCCTCTAATTCTTTTTTTCTTATTTATTTAGAATTTTATTTTTCCCAAATTACTTGTAAATGCAAATTTTGACATCTATTTTTTTTCAAAACTTTGTGTTCCAAATTCTCTTCCTCCCTCCCCCCCCCCCCCGCCAAGAACTCAAGCAATTCAATATAAGCTATACATAAGCAGTGATGCAAAACATTTCCACATTAGCCAAGTTGTAAAAGAAAACAGACAAAAACAAAACTTCAGATAAAGGAACTAAAAAAAATTATGCTTCAATCTGTATTCAGACACTATCAGTTCTCTCTCTGTAGATGGACTGCATTTTTCGTAAGACCTTCAGAGCTGTCTTGGATCATTGCATTGCTGGAAATAACCAGGTCATTCACAGCTGATCATCTTGCATTATTGCTGTTATTTTGTATATAGTACATTTCATATTGCATCAGCTCATGTAGGTCTTTCCAGGTTTTTCTGATAGTATCCTGCTCATCATTTTTTTAAATAGTAAACTACATTTATATAGTACATTTTTTTTTGTGGGGCAATGAGGTTTAAGTGACTTGCCCAAGGTCACACAGCTACTAAGTGTCAAGGGTCTGAAGCCAGATTTGAACTCAGGTCCTCCTGAATCAAGGGCCGGTGCTTTATCCACTGTGCCAACTAGCTGTCCCCTACTTATCCTCTAATTCAGGTCCAAAATTTATTCTGCCCTACTGCAAATCTATTTAGTCAAAATTGCCTTTATCTTTTCTTGACGGATCAGAGTTCTCTGCCTTTGCCTTATTCCCACCACCATCAAAAGAACCCTACCCCTTAAAAAAGAAAAAGAAGCAGCACCAACAGAACAGAAAGCACAGGATTTCCTAGCCATGTAACTATGAACAAGTCAGTTACTTTAAGCCTGTTTCCTTGTCTGAAAATGGGATAATACAAATATTACATAACACATTATGTTGTGTTATATTGTATCATATTCTATTCTATTCCCTACTAGGAGAGATGAATAGAGAGAAAAACCTAAGAGTCAGAAAGATCTGGCCAGGTTAAAGTCTTGCCCTTAATACATACTGATTCTGACCAAGTCACTTAACTTCTCAGTATACTAAGCAATTTTCTGAAACCATAAATTGGAGAGGAATTGCTAATTTTTATTGGTAGGAGTTTCCTGGCAGGGAATTCCCTATACCAGTGAAATTATAGTTTCAGATCCTTTTCTCTACCCTCATCCCAAATATATATCTCTCACCCAGTTGGCTGTGAGGAAAACATTTTAAACATCTTCATATATTGAGTTATTATTACAGTACTTTGGACCGTCTTCAAGACTTGCTGCCGCTCCAAAATGGATCATCCTGTGACCCAATCTGGTTTTAAGCCCCTCTGAATTTAGCTGGTCTTTCTTATACTCTAAGCCTTTCTAGCTTGGCGGGGGCCTGCCAGAGCTTGAGTTCTACCAGCACAGCCTTGGACAACACAGTGTCAATACTGCCGTGATAAAACACAGGAAGAGGACCTCAGTGAAGAAGTTGTTGTGATATTGTCAAGACTGATGCAACAAACTGGTTCTAAGGTTTCTTACTTCCTATCACAATAGTTTTCCTGCTATCCCTTTCTCTCTCTGAAGAAGGGAGCCTTGAACTAGGTCCCTTGACTTGGATTGAGAGTAGTGCCCTCAGGGACAATAGGTCAAGCAGTTAATGTGAAAATGCTCAGGACCTAGCCTCATAAACCCCATTTACTCCAGGATGAGAAAAGCCTAGTATGTGTTACTCTACCAATAATGCAATTCCAAATGAGCCTTTTCCTCTAATTAGTTGGCATTTGCTAAAACAGCTGTTATCTCTCTTATTGTAAAAAGTCCAGAGGAAAATGAATACTTATTTCTTAACCATGAAAGGGACTTTTTATTTAGTTCCATCATTTTTCTTGACACCCCTACCCTCCTTGAAGGGAACTATTATTTATAAGTGTTACCTCTTTGGGTTACTAATTAAGAAACAGCAATTCCTCTGATTTTTGTGAACTTCTTGCCTATCCTTTACTGTATAACATCAAAATAGCAGTTTCTTTAGAGATGCCAACCCCTTTTACCCCTCTCTCTAAATACAACAGCAAAGTGCCCTGCATAAGTGTCTGTTTAACATGACTGTCTGTAGGCTTGCCCCCAAATGTCTTGGATTTTGGAGCCTAGCTCCTCCATGGCTAAGTCATATCATTCCTTTGTGCCTTGTAACAGGTATTGTGGGATTTCATGTATGTATTTATTTTATTTATTTATTTTTTGGTGAGTCAATTGGGGTTAAATGACTTGCCCAGCTAGTTGTCAAGGATCTGAGGCTGAATTTGAACTCAGGTCCTCCTGAATCCAGGGCTGGTGCTCTATCCACTGTGCCACCTAGCTGCCTGAGATTTCATGTATTTAAAAGCACTTTGACCCTTTAGACCAATACTGCCTGACCCAGAAATCCCACTGCTAGGCATATACCACAAGGAAGTAAATGATAAAAAACAAGGGTCCTCATATAAACCAAAATATTGATAACAACACTTTTTTTGTAAAAGCAAAGAAATGGAAACTAAGGAAGTGCCCCTTGGTTGAAGAGTAGTCCAACAAACTGTGGTACATTAATATAATGGAATATCACTGTATCATAATAAATTATGAATATGAATATAGAGAAGCATGAGAAACTTTATATGAACTGATGCAAAGTGAAGTAGTAAAAAGGGAAAAATATATAAAAGTGATGTGAAAAGAGTAACAAAATTTTAGAAATTCAATGCCATCAAATGATTCTGACCAAACCAAAAGAGATATGAGAAGGTATCTCCCTTTTTTTTTTTTTTGTGGGGCAATGAAGGTTAAATGACTTGCCCAGGGTCTAGCTAGTAAGTGTCAAGTGTCTGAGGTCAGATTTGAACTTAGGTCCTCCTGAATCCAGGACCAGTGCACCACCAGTGCATCCACTGCACCACCTAGCTTCCCCCTTCCTTTCTTTCTTCAAAGAAGTTGAGGATTCTAGATAGGGAATACTGCATACATGTACAATTGTCTGACCTTTCAATGTATTGGTTAGTTTTCCTGAACTGTTCTTCCCCTTTTTCCCATTATTAAGGATCTTTGAGAAAGGGAGAGGAAAATATGTTGGGTAATGAAGGTGATATAAACGTTAAAGGGATCAAAAATATTTTTAGCCTTAAAAATGTATAATATATATACACACATATGTGTGTATGTATATATACGTGTGTCTCTATATTTGTATATATGTACATATATATATACATATATATGTATGACATGGTGCTTTAGTAAAGATTTAGACCACTAAATCCAGAAATTAGAATTCTTTTTCCTTCTAAAGGGCTAATTCATCCTCTGGGGTAAGAGCTCACATCTGTCTGAGATACCCAGCCCATAAAGTCAGGAAAGTAATTCCAGCCCTATTCAACTCATCAAGACTGGGAGAACAAAAGAAGAGAAATTTTGTAACAAGGGATTTGGGAAAGCTTTGGGAAAGAATGATGAAATATTATTATTATTATTTTTAAACTTTAGTATGGTCTAGTGTTATTACCCCTTGGTGTTTCTTAACTTTGTTCGGCCTTTGCCTCCAGCAAATCCCCCTACCCTGGAGACCAGGACTGCTCTGCCCTTGCTCTCTTATCTTTCCGGTGCAGTAAGAACCGCAGGTGGGGTTCCTGCTAGGATTCCACAGAATAAGAGCCCAGGAAATTGAAAGGGACTCCAGGGGCCAGACTGCATGCACCGGTGCTTTCTGCATTGGAGCAGTCCAAAAAGCCTGCTTTGAAGGCAGGCTTTTTTGGAACAAGGGGTTGGGGTACTCTGAACAAATAATTCCTATGACTGAGAAGAGTAACTTGGGGGTAGGAAAGTACAGCATGGAAGTCAGATGGAAAACTGGGACTCCTGGCTGAGGTGCATCTGACTTAGAGGCAGCTCCCAGTGAGGCAGGTGCGGAAGTGCACGGTCTTGGAGGCTGTCTTGCATTCTCCGGGAGGGGTCTGTGGGAGGGGTATTGCCGGAGTCTGGGAGTGGGGGTCGAAAGGGAGGCAGTCGGGGGCTGGGCATGCATTGGCGGGGGGCGGGGAGGAGGCGTGTGGGAGGCGGGGCGGAGGCGGCTGGAGCCCCCCGGATCCTCTGGCCCAGCTTGGGCCCCGCCGCGCGCTGCTGCCACCCTCCCTGCAACCACCGACGGGACAGGAGTCGCCTCCCGATCGCCCAGAGCCACGGAGAGTGGCACTGAACCCCATCGGCCACAGGGACCTTGGAGGCTGGGACTAGTTGCGCTTCTTACTCCTATGGCTCGCCTCGCCAGGCTTCAGAACCCGGAGCCCGCCCTCCCAAACGCCCCCCTCCTCCTCTCCTAGCGGGCCGACTTCGGGGGTCCCACCGGGGCAGGGTCGCGTCCCTCCGGACGGAAAAGAGAGAGAGTTTTCCGTGTCTGACCTTCCCCCACCCCAACAGACACACTCGGGCGTCGGGGGTCGCCAGCCCCTTGACCCAGCAAACAGCCACGGGAGACTACCGGGGGATCTCGGGGTGCCGAAGAGAACGCCCGGAGCTGGGTTCTTCGGAGCGGGCGCAATCGTCCACGCCTGCTTCCCAGACTTCTCCCCCAGTTCCCGGGTTTCGGATGAGGAGTTCAGAGCGGCGGGAGGCGGACCGGGCGGAGCAGTGAGCCGAGAGAATTAGGGGGTGGGGGGTACTGTGCTTCAACTCAGTGTCCCCCTTCCTGGCCTATTTGGGGCTGTGAGTGGGGTATCTCCTGCGGTCTCTGCCGCCTGCTTCAGATTCAGAGGGGGTGGGGACAGAGATCCCCCACCCCCTTCACCCCCTACTGCCACCCGGGCTGGAGGAAGGAGTCTTTCCGAAGGGGGGAGGGGAACCTTGCGAGCCTCGAGAGGACTGAGCAGGACATGCAGGTAAGAGAGCTCGGCTGGGCTTCCAGCTTTGGGAAAGAGAGGGTGGGGGTGGCTTCAAAAGCACCCTCCCTCATGCTCTGGAGAGGACACGAAGGAAAAGCAACAGGCTTCCTCCCTTTGCTAAACTTACCCAAACTGCTGCTTCCTAAAAGGTTCCTGCTCTCTCTCTGCGCCGCCGCCTCCCACCCCCACTCAGTTTGGGGTGGGTTGGCCGGGGAGGGGGGTGGTTCCTTCTAACTTAAGTCCAGATGATTTTTGCTCACTTTGTAGCGTTAGAATACAGGGCTGTCTTTCTCTAAGGACGTGGTAATGGGAAAGGGGGAAAGTGAGCAGAACTCTAGCGGCTGGGAGCTCGGCAGTTCTTTATGAGGGAGACTTTGGCATATGGATCAGTGAGCCCTGGCCAGCAGGCCAGTTAAACCCCACACTCCATAGTGGGGGGGGGGGGGAGGAGGATGGATTTGGGGTGGGGGTGGCAAAGAGGGCGCGGAAGTCTATCAAGTCTATCTTAGACCCATTTAAGAAACAAAGCTGGACGGAGCTCCCTGTGTGGGAGAGAAAAGCTCCCTCCCTCTCTCTCTCTGGCCCTGCCTGCTGGCTTTATTTAGCTTTGTTGTAATACTGGTGTTCAAGAGCATACTAACTCGTGGAACAGTCAGGTAGGGGATAAGGTTTCCCAGCCAGCCACTAGCCTACCGAGGACTCCCTCCCACTTGTGTTGCTTTGGAGTTTCACTTGGGGCTCTGTTATGTCTTAATGCTGACCTGGCCCCCTTGGAGATTCTTCCTGGGTAATAACGGAGTTGCTTGGAATGGGTCTGGCACCTGGGTGTGTAACTAATTGAAGGAATTGGCTTCACCCTCACCATCACTTCCAAACTGACTGGAGAAAACGTGAGCCTTAAAGCCTTCCAATCCATCCATCCATCCATCCATCAATCTACAAAGTTAGGCACCTATTATATATGTATGTGTGTGTGTATATATGTGTGTGTGTGTGTGTGTGTGTGTGTGTGTGTGTGTGTGTGTATAAAAAGAGAGAGAGAGAGATTGAGATTCCAGGCATTGTGTTTATTATTGGGGGTAAAGATAACAAGACAGGGTGGAGGAGGAGGGAGAAAGACTATATAAGTATGTACAAGCGACATACATACAGAGTAGATACCAGGTATCCTTAGAGGGAAGGCATTAGCAAGAACCAGAAAAGGCATACTGCCCAAGGTAGCACTTGAGGAATTCTAAGAGTCAGAATTCCAAGAGGGGAGAGAGCATTTCAGGCCTGGAAGACAGACAGATAGACAATGTAGAGGCGCATTGAACCCTGCACAGATTTTTTCAACAGTTTCTTCAGACAGGGGTTGCCCTTCTCTGCTTGGTTATAGCATCAGCAAGATAAGGAAGAAGAATATATGTGGGGGTTTTCTAGTTCCACTAGTTTGAAGATTGAATTCCTACCCAAACCCAAGGAACCTTGAATGTGAGATTCAAGTTTTCTCTATTTGTTTCTCACTTCCCAACTCCTTTACAAAATATGCAGCATCCATATAGAAGAGGAGTGGGAATTGGCCTGTGTTGCTAATCCATTCACTCTGTGGCACCTCAAGGGAAATATGCCAAGAACCCTGTAGTTAACTAATGCCAAGCTTCTTATGTATTCTCATTCTTCCTACCATCCTGATAAATAACTCCCAGGTAATTATGAATTCCATTTTACCAAGAGGTAAACAGGCACCTGGGAGAGAAATGATTTGCCCAAGGTCATCCAGTGAATCCTAGACCACATTTACAAGTACTTTCAGTTGCTTACCAATCTGGGCAGAATTTCAACCTGATACATAGAAGAGAAAGGCTCAGGATCATGTTACCAATCCCCAGAACTGCTCCATCCCCGGAGGAATGTGCCTGTTTGACAGAGTTGTGGAGAGAGATGATCTGTCCCTCCATGCCATGGATGCAGGTGCAGAAAAGACTGGGGACAGCTGTGAACTTTCACGTTCCTGGCTAAACATTCTCACATGCATGGGCAAAACCACAATGTGTCCTACTGTACTACCTTCTTTGGTTAACACTAAAAATGTGCATGCCCACCTTTGCCTACATGTTTCCCAGCAGTTTGAGTGCCCTTTCCTACATTGGCACAGACCGTACAGACACATTTGTCACAGGCATATACATACTCATGAGCATAGGGTTGACATGCCCATGGAGATTGAATTTAAGAAGGCTTAACTGTCAGACATACAACACTTACTCTTCCCTATGTACACATGCTTTCATATACATAGGTTTCCTAGCAAACACACACCACTGGAGACAGAAAGATGATATTCCTCGATTTGAAAATTCCACCTATTCTCCTTTCCATCTATGGGCAGCTTTTGTGGTCTTTACTAGCAAGAAGGAAAGGGAGGTTCTTCCTCTTCTCAAGAAAAGACAACTCTGAGAGAGGCTGTGTATGCACAATTATTGGGGGCTTGTGATAAAACTGAGAGAGGAGCTCTTAATTGGGGTGTCAAGTCCATAAACCCAGAAGAGGGACCGGTATAAGACCAAGGTTGGACACTAAAAGTAGGAAGGTGAAATTTATGCCAGGCAGGGGTTGTAGGTGATAAGGAAATAAATTACTGAGGAGCACAATCAAAGGGTTTTTTTTTCTTTATTTTTTGCTTCCTAAAAGAAATTAGGTGTTTGTAGGGGGAAACACTGTGGGGGTCTGCCTGCTAATTGAGAGCAAGAGCCAGACTTGGATGAGCTACCTGGCCCCTTTCCATCTATGGATTTCCTGTATTCCCAGGCTATCATTTCTCGTGTGTGTGTGTGTGTGTGTGTGTGTGTGTGTGTGTGTGTGTGTCCATGTATGTTTTTGCACAGGAATTTGAAACTAGTTTCCGAGTTCATTTGGTGGTTGTAATATTATCTCAAAGTATCTCTTATTGACTTATTGAACAGCCCTTTTAGGGAACTTTTTCCCCTACTATTTCCAAAATGCAAAAGTTAAAGAGACACTGCCAAATTATTGCAAGCCATATGTTACAAAAGGAAATAGGAATGTCCTTTACCTGTGGAATTCATACTCTTTCTCATAATAATCGTAGGATTCTACCATCACCACCAACAGCTCTGCCCCTTCTTCCTGTGAGGGCAGGAGCACTAATCTAATCTGTTTCTTTTCTCCTCCTCCTTCTCCTTCTCCTTCTCCTTCTCCTTCTCCTTCTCCTTCTCCTTCTCCTTCTCCTTCTCCTTCTCCTTCTCCTTCTCCTTCTCCTTCTCCTTCTCCTTCTCCTTCTCCTTCTCCTTCTCCTTCTCCTTCTCCTTCTCCTCCTCCTCCTCTTCCTCCTCCTCTTTCTCCTCCTCCTTCTTCTTTTCTCTCTCTCTCATTAATTCAGTCCTTCATTTATGATTACAGTGATTTCTGATGCTTTTTAGATTCCCTAGTAGCTAGTACCTCTAAATATTGGGTCTACAAGGTTAGTAGACATTTATATGGAATTATAATTTTTTTAAAAATCACCAAAATGAAAGCCAATAGAGTGAATCAGAGCTTTCCCAAGCCCATTTAAGAATCGGTTTTTGGTTTTTGCTTTTAAAAAGGGCTTAACTATTCACTGGACTTGGAGTGGAAAACCTGGGCTCCAGGTCTGTAGGCTAGTAGAAAGAGCTCTGAAAGGGAGTATGGGGTCCTGGCTCCTCCAGTTTCTAGCTATGTCCCCTTGACAAGTCATTTCACTTTTCTGAGTTTCAACTTAGACAAAAAAGAAAAAAGTACCTATTCCACTCTCCTTCCAGGGCTGTTGGGAGAATCAAATGAGATAATATATGTAAAGTGCTTTGTGAGATAGTTTACAGAGTCCCAGATACGTGCCAACTATTTTTCTTCTTTACCATTCATTGTATCACTCCTGGAATTGAATCCAGGAATCCAGTGTTCAGAGTTCTGGAGCTAGAATATCTTCCTGGTGTCTAGGTGTAAACATTAGGTCCTCACAGGACCTCAAGAGTTGAAAAGGGACCCTCCCCCAAAAAACCCAGATCTAGATATATAACATTTCATCTGTGGGGAGAGGTTGTAGTGATGGTGGAATATAGATAGAATTGCCATTTTGTGTAGCATCTCTATATGGTGTTTGTTCTTTTTCCTTAAGGAAATTCTTTAGTTTGTATTGATTTCTGCAAACTGAATTTTGCCTTCTGGACAGGAAACCCACAGAACTATTGAGGATAGGCACAATGATGAAACTGAGAAGATGGTGTGGGATCATAGAATCCCCAAACTGGAAGGAACCTCATGGCTTACCTAGTCCGACCTGTTAACTAGGATCTCTTCTATAGTCATCTTGACAAATGACTATCTAATTTCCCCTTGAAGACCTCTAGAAATGAGGAGCCCACTATCCGTTGAGACAGCTTTTGGTCTTTGGGAGTAGTTTTAATTGTTGGTTTTTTTTTTCTTTATGGGATTATAGATTTAGAGATAGAAAAGGATCTTTAAGGTCACCTAGTTCAACCCCTTCATTTTGTAGATGAGGAAACTGAGGCCTGAGAAGTGACCTCCTTAATATCACATAGGCTGTAAGTAGGAGACAGATCCCCCTATTTTAAAATCTAGTGTTTTCTTCCTGTCACAATACCTTGTCTCTCTATTGAGACAGTCTACCTTCCTGTGACTTCCACTTCTTGCTCCTGCTTCTGCCTTCTGTGGCCAAATAAAGTGAGTCCATTTCCTCTTCTACCTGGCAGCCCCAGACACTTCACATGATCTTAAAATTGGAATGGACCTCAAAGATCATTGGGTACAACCTCTATCTGCCAAGAATCTCCTTTATTATACCTAACAAGTGGTCAGTCAGCTTTTGTGTGAAGACCTTCAATGAAAGAGATTCATTACCTCCCAAGATACCCTGTTTTATTTTTGGATAGCTACAATTCAAAAGTTTTTCTTTACATCAAACTCAGTTTTTTTATTTTTGACCCTTGTTCCTACTTACTTCCTTTCCCTGGGGAAAATCAGCACACATACACCCATGTACACATACACATATACATATACATACATACACACACATATATATCTATATCTAGCTAGCTAGCTATATTCCTTCATTAAGATATTCCCCTTGTCCCATCTTCCCTTCTCCAAGCAAAATATCTGTGGTTCCTTTAACTGATTGTCATTTGTCCTTCAACCCCCTGCTTGTCCTCCTCTAAAAACTCTCCAGCTCATCAGTGTCATTCCTAAAATGTGTGACGATTACCTCTCTGATTTTGTACTTCTCTTAATGAGACCCAAAATTGAGTTTAGCTGCCATATATATATCGTGGTATGTCACAGTTTTGACTTGTCTGAGCATGCAGTCCACTAATGTAGATCACCTTGCCCACTGTAGAAAGCAACGTATTGGCAGGGTCTCTTAAAACTGACATAATTTGGTACAAATCCAAACATTTCTCTTCACAGTGGAGCTCTATTGGAACTGCTTTTGAAATCCCAGGCACCAAATCAAGTTGGTAATTCCTCTTCTCTGAACCAAGCCTTTTCAGCTCTGAGCCCGCCTATGTTGACCTGACTAAATTTAAACCTTCTACACCCACCTCCTCCATCCCCATTTGACCCACTCACTCATGGCTTAACCACTAGGCTAGCTGCTTCTGCATCACTTCCTGATTTCATGGCCACTGTGGTTTGCAATTTGGTTTCACTGTGATGCCTGAGTCTTCTCCTAAACATTCTAAAGATGATATTTTTCCTCCTTAATCTTCTTCTCCCCAGTGACTCCCTTCTTAACTCCTCTTCTCCTGAGTGATTTGCAAACAGATGTGTTATAGAGAAGCCTAGAAATTTGGGGTTCTGCAGGGTCAGGTTTCCCTGGCCTTTTTCTCTGATAATGCCAAATGTAATGAAGTAAGAATTGAAAGACCTTCACAGCAGCTCAGCCTGCCAATTAGAATGGAAGTTATTGGTGCTTCAGTTACCTTTACCAAATAGAGCTATGTGGGCAGAACCAGATAGGAAGGCTACCTCTTCTGGGAAAGAACACATACAATCCTTAAAGGGACAGTGGTGTTTTCCTTATCTTTCTTTCTTTCTTTTTTTTTTTTTTTAGTGAGGCTATTGGGGTTAAGTGACTTGCCCAGGGTCACACAGCTAGTTAAGTGTTAAGTGTCTGAGGCTGGATTTGAACTCAGGTACTCCTGAATCCAAGGCCGGTGCTCTATCTACTACACCACCTACCTGCCCCCTTATCTTCTATTCTCAAGGTTTTAATACTTGAGGAGACATTTAACCTACTGGTTTGGTGCATTCCACTAAATCTTTCTCTAGTAGTTTCTCTTTTGGGGGACATTGTTTTGCAAAAGTCTTGGATGGGGAGTCAGTAGACCTGAGTGAGAGGTCTTGCTTCTCCTATCACTAGAGATAATATCATACATTTATACAGTTATTCCTTAGAAAGCATACTGTGAGACCACTAGTGAGAACAGTATTATCCCCAGTTTTACAGAAGAAAAAGGCTCAGAGAAAATGAGTGACTTGCCTGCGGCAACATAGCATTTCCTACTATACCACACTCTATTCTCACTAGTTATGTGACCTTAAGCAAGTCACTCCCCGTCTCTTGGCCTCATGTACAAAAATGACAGGCTTTTACTAGATTATCTCTAATGTGGCTTCCACCTAAAATTTTTGGGTATTCTAAACACACACACACACACACATACACACACACACACACACACACACACACACACACACTCTCACACACACCCTTTCTGATTTTGAAAACCCTCAGCTGTTTAACGGAGATGGGAGATAGGGAACCAAGTAAATAAGAGGGCAAGAAGGAGGACCCCCCCCCATCCCATACACACACCACCACCACCACCCTCCTCAGGGCTAGAGAAGGCTCTCTCCTCTGTCATGCTTTCACAGAGTTACTGTTTCTCAAATCTGCTTCTTCCAGGCCGTGGTCTGTGGTTGAACTCCAGAGGCTCAGCTCTGACTCTCTGGTCTGGCCTGGGGGCCCCTGTGGTTAGTTAGCATCCTGAGGTTTGTGATGAAGCTCTGTCTATAGCTGTGGGTGACCTCCTGCTTGGTGCCTGCCTTCTTTCCCCTCTGTGAGGGACCCAGTTTTGGTTCCCAGTCTGGTTTATAACCCTCACTCTGCTGCAGCTTCAGAGAGATGGAGTGGCCGGTTCTTCCTGCCTAACTTTAAAAGGGTAAGAGTTGATTTACTGAATTCTCTTGAAGGGACAGCAGGACTTGATGGTAGCTAAAGGGAATTGTTTTTGTTTGTTTGTTTTTTTAATTAACAAATTCACTCCTGCCAACCATCTCTCTCCCTGCCACCAAGTAATTTTCTGTTATTAGATCTGATCAGAGTCATCCTGAGGGGAGAGTGGAATATGATAGTACAGCTTCTCAGATAAGAGTCTGGCAATTCTGCTCACTCCTGATTCTTGCCCTCTTTGTTTGGGGATCTGCTGGATGATAAGAGAGTCAAGACCTAAAGTTTAAACCAGTGCACCTGAGCAGCCTTATTTATATCCCAAGGAACAATCCAAGGATCTGAATCTCAACGTTGTCGGTACTATATTACCACTGGGGGTGGAACATCTTATGCCTTGAGCCTTCTTTTGCCTTTCAAGCTAGGCTGGATTTAGTAAAAAGAAAGGCAAAAGTATGAATGAAGTCAGTGCACTCATATCTCTTTTCCTGTTTAAAAATTCTGACTTTCTGCCTCTCTGTTCTTGAAAAGACTTAACGGTGTTCTCTAGGAGAATGGAATAAGATAGTCTCTCCCTTAGGTGATCTTTTCAGGTAAGAAATTCACACATTGATTGAGAAGGTTCTTTTGGGGAGATATTTGGGTAATGAGTATCAAGGGCTCTAGAGACTATATTGATTTCAGAACTATGGACTTAAATCAACTGATTCAGAGTTCAAAGGCAATGTGTACAAAGAAGGCAGTATGGTATAGAGCACCTGCACTGGAGTCAGAGAACTGGGGTTCAGATCTTACCACTGACACTAATTCTATGACCTTGATTGAGCAAGTCACTTAACCTTCAGTGTTCTATCTGTAAAATGAGGGGATTGGGCTAGTTGGTTTCTAAGCTCCCTTCCAGTACTAGATCTGTAGATCTATGTTTTTTATGCTTCTAAAAGTTATGTAAATGAAAAGCTAACTGAAAAGTAGGAGCCTGGAACTCTTCTATGGCAGTAATCAATGGTTCAGAAATCACTCTGGACTCATCTGGGACAGATTCAATCTTTGAGGCTTCCAAACAAATCACTATGACTCATGTCTAACCTAGGATTTCTCCTGGGAACATCAGAGGCTACCTCTTGTCTCAGTTTGCACCAAAATAGAAATAGCCCCCATGCAAACACAAGGCAACATATGCAGGACATGTTTTATTCAACCTAATAACAACATCTACAAAAATACAAGCGGTGTTACCAAGAAGAGGTCAAGAAACTTTTGCGCTGTAATGGGCTGATTTTTCAAAAGGACCATATGATTCATTGTATCGGCAAAAAGATAAGTCCATGTGGCTTTATTCCAGATCTTAGCTCCTTCTTTCCTCGTGCACTCTTGTGTATGCACAGACCTTCTTCATGGGATCCAGTCTATCCCAATGCTGTACCTTCCTTCTTGTTGGGTGGTTCTCTGTTACCTTTCTATTGGTGAGTCTGTCTGCTGCTGTGCTATCTCTGATATTTTCTTTGTGGGTGTGGGTGGGAATATCTTCTTCCTACTGGTCTCTATCTCCTTTTAAAGGCTAAATCACATTATAAGAAATGATAAGCAGGATAATTTCTCAAAAACCTGGAAAGACTTACATGAACTGATGCAAAGTGAAGTGAGCAGAACCAGGAGAACATAGTACACAGTAACAGCAATATTGTATGATGGAGAATTGTAAATGATTTAGCTGTTCTCAACAATATGATGGTCCAAGACAATCCCAAAGGACTCATGATGAAACATGCTATCCACCTCCAGAGAAAGAACTGATATTGTCTGAATATACACCAAATCACATACTATTTTCTTTCTTCCTTCCTCCCTCCCCCTCTCTCTTTTTCTTCCTTTATTTTTGTTCAAGCCTTTTTGTACCAAATAACTAATATGGAACTGTTTTACATGAATGCACATGTATAACCTATATTGAATTGCTTACCATCTCAGGAAGGGGAGGAAAGGAGAGAGGGATAGAATTTGGAACTCAAACTTTTTTTTAATGTTAAAAATTGTCTTAACACGTAATTGTGGAAAAAATAAAATAGTATTAAAAAATAAAAGCTAGGGGCAGCTAGGTGGCGCAGTGGATAGAGCACCAGCCCTGGAGTCAGGAGTACCTGAGTTCAAATCCAGCCTCAGACACTTGACATGTACTAGCTGTGTGACCCTGGGCAAGTCACTTAACCCCAATTGCCTCTCTCACACACACACACACACACACACAAAAGCTAGGGGCAGCTGGTGGCACAGTGGATAAAGCATCAGCCCTGGATTCAGGAGGACCTGAGTTCAAATCCGGCCTTAGACACTTACTAGCTGTGTGACCGTGGGCAAGTCACTTAACCCCCATTGCCCTGCCAAAAAAAAAAAGCTAAGCCCCAGGATCAGCTCAGGTATGGAAACTACATCTTAATGATGTTTACAAGCATTTAGAACAAGACAGCCTTATACTTTGTCCAGGGACTTTCACTCCTGGAGTTTAGGAGACTCCTCTGGAGCATGTTTAGGCTTGTCTACTATATATGTCCAGAAAAATATGGCCCTTATGTGTTTTATTCAGCTTGGTGGTATGGAGAACAGAGTGTTGGATTGGAATTCAGGAAGATCTGACTTTAAATCTTATCTCAGATACTTACTAGCTGTGTGTCCCTCAGCCTCAGTTTTCTCATCTGCAAAATGGGGATAATAATACCTACTTCACAGGCTTGTTGTAAGGATCAAATGAAATAACATATCTAAAGTATTTTACAAATTTTAAAGTGCTACATAATTGGTAGCTATTATTATTATATAACAGACTATGGCCACAAAATGCTCTTAGCTTCTTGAAGGAAAAATGTTATGTAAAAGTGAAGGTTTGTTCGATGAAGCATATGGTTTTTTTTGACCATGAAGTGAACCAGTGCTATTCTCCATTGCATCCCCAAGCCCTTCAGTCAGAAATCCTGTGCTGTGCTCCCTGAGTGAAGTAGAAATGCTAAGAGCAGCTCCTTCTCACAAAGAGATTAGAGACCCCCTTGCCTTGGCCCACTAAAGCTGCCAAACAGTGAGCAAGTTGGGATTTTAGCTATTTCTTGGGATTTATCACTCTTATGGAATTTGGCTTTCTTCCCTAGTAAGAATAGCTCACTTTACCATATGTGTGTGTTTATATACATATACTTATAAATGAACGAACACATATACATGCATATACATGTATGTGAATATATATATATATATGAATGTACACACAGAGACATATATATCATATTTGTCTCTAAAGAGCACACCATTCACCTCTTCCTGGTGGCTGTGTTTCTCTCTCCAGCTCCTTTTCTCCTTCCCTCTTTCCCTCCCCATATGTGTATCTATGAACTCATATCATACACGAAGTCTGTCCTCTGATTGGTTAAGATAGACTAACTAGGCAAAAAAAGTTGCTGTGATGGTTCTTACTTCTTGCCTCATGAGAGGCCTCTAGCTCTGTTAGCTTGTTGCTTTATTTTGTTTGTTTGTTTGTTTTTTTAGTGAGGCAATTGGGGTTAAGTGACTTGCCCAGGGTCACACAGCTAGTAAGTGTTAAGTGTCTGAGGCCGGATTTGAACTCAGGTCCTCCTGACTCCAGGGCTGGTGCTCTATCCACTGCGCCACCTAGCTGCCCCAGCTTGTTGCTTTAAACCATGCCTAGAGAAGTGTATCTTAGGAGTGTTTCTTCCACTGGTCTTGCTTGTAGTTACCTTATTCTAGTTCACCCTAATAATAGTGCCTTTAGTCTCATATAGCTTTCTCTTCCTTTTCTTTCCCATTGCCACCACCCTAGTGGATGCTTTATTATATTATACCCAGTATCTTGGGATTTATAAATTTATAGCTGGAATAGACCTGAGAGATCAGAGGGTCATAGGCTTTAGAGATTTTAGAGGTTATCAGTGGTTCCTCATTTTACAGATGAGGAAATAGATTTAGAGAAATTAAGTGACTTGTGTAAAGTTACATATCTAGAAAGTGGATTCAAACCCAGCTCTTATTTTGTTGTTCAGTCATTTCAGATGTGTCCAGCTCTTTGTGATCCCATCTGGGGTTTTCTTGGCAAAGATACTGAAGAGATTTGCCATTTCCTTCTCCAGCTCATTTTACAGATGAGGAAACTGAGGCAAACAGGGTTAAAGTGACTAGCCCAGGGTCACACAGCTATTAAGTGTCTGAGGCAAGATTTGAATTCTGGAAGGTAGGTCTTCTTGACTCCAGGCCTGGCACTCTAACCACTGTGTCACCTAGCGCCCCCCCCCCCCCCCCCGCCCCCACCCCCAGCTCTTACACTAATTTTAAATTGATTACTAGCTGTGTGACCCCAGGCAAGTCACTTAACCCTCATTGCCCGGCAAAAAAAAATTAAATTGAAAGTATCTTACCTTCCTCCCAAAATCTCTACCTTTGCAATAGCCTTCACTTTCTATCTCTATTTGGTCTTGCCTTCAAATCCATTCTGTAAATCTATCTCCCTAAAGTCACATTTTGATTGTGAATTAAAACCTTTAGTGGCAAATACAGTAAAGTACTGTAGAAATTCCTCAGTTTGGCATTTGCAGCCTTCCACAATTCCAACTGCCTTTCTGGCCTCATTTCCTATTACATACATACTATTTATTATATATATACTATTACATAGGCATATCCTACTATCCAGCCATGCTGTTCTTCCCTGAATATATCTCAATTTTTACCACTTCTCTGCCTCTGATTAATTTCTTCCCTTGGCCTATAATGCTGCTTCTTCCCTTTTTCAAACCCTTTTGATATCCTACCCATCTTTCAAGAACCAGTTTAAGTGCCACCTTTCCATGAAGTCTTCCCTGATTAAACCTTTATTGCCTTTCTTTTCCCCTCCATGAAACATGACCCTGTTTATTTTTATCTCAATAGAAAGAAAAGGCTACTGGTATAGGCATTGGAATAAAAAATTTCCATATCCTCATAAACCTTGGAAACAAACAAAAACCAAACTGCAATGATTAGGAAGGAACTCTTTTCATGAAAATGCGATGAGGAAAATCCCACTACTGCCAGCACACTTTCCAAAGAAAGCATTTTCCACTTTCAAAAAAAGAGAACATTTTTTTCTTTTCATTTTCTACAGATAGTTTATGGAGGACTTTATTATTATTTATAAATGCTTGCATTAAAAGAAAGCAACATAGTTCTCATAGAGTAGGAAAGCTAATTACCTCCAAATTGCTGCAAATGTTCATGAATATGGAAACAGGATAAATAAAGAATGCTATCCAAGTGAATCACAGCAATATGAGATGTAAGAACTCTGGGAACCCTCTTAATAACAAGTGTTCCTATGAATGACTTGACTATTCTCAACAATACAATGATCCAAGACAATCCCAAAGTACTATTGATGAAACATACTATCCACCTCCAAAGAAAGACCTGCTATTTATGGAACACAGACTGATGCATGCTATTTTCACTCTTTCATTTTTTTTCTTTTAATCTAGTTTTCTTGTCCAAAATGACAAATATGGTCATGTTTTACATAATCATACATGTATAATCTATATCTGATTGCTTGCGCCTCAGGGAGGAGGGAGGGGAGGGAGGGAAGAAGGGATAAAAATTGGAACCCAGGGGCAGCTAGGTGGCACAGTGGATAGAGCACTGGCCCTAGAGTCAGGAGTACCTGAGTTCAAATCTGGCCTCAGACACTTAACACTTACTAGCTGTGTGACCCTGGGCAAGTCACTTAACCCCAATTGCCTCACTTAAAAAAATGGAACACAAAACTATAAAAATGTTTATTAGATTAAAAAAAATAACAAGTAAAGAAAAAAAGAAAGGGGGCAGCTAGATGGCACAGTGGATAGAGCACTGGCCCTGGAGTCAGGAGGACCTGAGTTCAAATCCGGCCTCAGACACTTAACACTTACTAGCTGTGTGACTCTGGGCAAGTCACTTAACGCCAATTGCCTCACTAAAAAAAAAAAGAAAGAAAGAAAAAAGAAAAAAAATAACAAGTGTTCCATCATAACTTAAAAAGGCAATGAACCATGGTTCCATTGAGGACCATTTCACTGCATACACACTATCTCTATCTCTGTGCTCTCCATAGGTGGAAATGATACTCTCTTACAGCGGTCTATTTTTATATTTCTTTTTATTCTTGTGTTTGAACATCAAAGTTACTTGTAGATTCTATCTATTTCTAAGGTTCTAAGATATCTCAACAATTTGGGGATTTCCTGAAATTTTGGTCAGGACATTCAGAGAGTCCAGTGATTTCTTCCTTGGTCTCTTTTTCTACATCAGTTGTTTTTGATATTAGAAACCTTACATCTTCTATTTTTCAAGTCTTTTATCTTTGTTGCAACATTTCTTTGGCTTATGGAACCATTGGCTCCTATTTGTTCTATTCTAATTTTCAGATAGTGTGTTGCTTGGGTAAGGTTTTGTATATCTTTTTTTTTTTTTTTTTTTTTTTTTTTTTTTTTTTAGTGAGGCAATTGGGGTTAAGTGACTTGCCCAGGGTCACACAGCTAGTGTTAAGTGTCTGAGGCCGGATTTGAACCCAGGTACTCCTGACTCCAGGGCCGGTGCTTTATCCACTGCGCCACCTAGCTGCCCCCTGTTTTGTATATCTTTTGCCAAGCTGTTAATTCCCTTTCCAATTCTTTTTTCCATAACTTTCATTTTTTTCTTTCTTTTTTGGGGGGGGGTGGGGTGGGGCAATGAGGGTTAAGTGACTTGCCCAGGGTCACACAGCTAGTAAGTGTCAAGTGTCTGAGGCCGGATTTGAACTCCAGGTACTCCTGAATCCAGGGCTGGTGCTTTATCCACTGTGCCACCTACCTGCCCCCAACTTTCATTTCTTTTCCAGTTTTTTTCCTCAAAGACTCTCATTCATAAAAAAAAAAAAGTTTGAACTCTTAAAAAAACTTTTGTTTTATCTCCTCTAGGCATTCTAGTTGAATTTGTGTCCTTTTCTTACTCCTCTCTGGATCTGTGGCCCTGGATTTAGTAGTGGGCAAAAAAGCTGCCATTTTGGCACCTCTGTCCATTGCATTGCTTCTTTATGGGCCTGGGAGTGCTCTAGAATGAGTCTGGGACCTATTTTCATGCTGGTGTGCTCATGCTAGGGTGCTTTACACAATGTGTTCCTGCTTTAATCCTACCCCCGGTGTTTGCAGACCCTTCTGTCTTCCTGTTGCCGGATTCAATGTTGTGCATTTTATAAAAGTTTGGAGGAGTTGTGCATGGCTTCCACTCTTCCAGCCATCTTGATTCTGCCTCTGCAGTACCTTCCTAACGGTACTTATCAAATATTATCTTATATTACATTTCAATTTAATTGTCAACCAGTATGTATAAAATGGGTTTAGGAACACATGCACACACACACACACATATGTACACATATTTGTTTCTAATGGTAGCCATCCCTAGGACAGGGCCAGGGGGAGGAGGGAAAAATTATATAGTAGCCTTATTATATATTTAAAAGGAATAGTAAGTTGTGTATACTAGATTTGCACTTTCATGTGCAATCGCCCCCCCCATTCTGCTATGTTATGGAAATGCTTGTTTTATTTTTTAATTTCAGAATTTAAAAAAACCTAAAAGTTTGGAAAAAAATTGTCAACCAGGACTTATTAAGCTCACGTTATACTACGAATTGGTGGGAGAGAGCAAGTTTAGATAAAATGGTCTCTGCCCTTAGGAATCTTACAGTCTAGCACTGGGATATGATACAGATAACTGTAATAAAAAGTAATACTTTATAAGGGCATTGGAGAGATGAAAAATAAATTTTTATGTGGAGTTTAGCTGGGGAAGTCAGGGAAGGTTTCCTGGAAAAGATGACGTTGGAACTAGGCTCTAAAGAATAGGATAGAATTCAACAAGAAGAAGAAGGAAGGAGAAGGTTATTATAAATGTAGAAAATAGCATGAGCAAGGGGAGAGATACAGTAAAGCAGAGGAAGGGAAACTTGGGCTAGAACTTGTAGAAGGGAGGTGCATGAAAAAAGGTAGGAAAGGTAAGGTGACACTAGATAATAGAGGATCTCAAATGCCAAATGAGGGAGTATACACTTAACTTGATGGTCAGTAGGTAGTCATGGAAGATTTTTGAGCAGAGGAGTGACATGACAGGTTCTCTACATAATGAAGACTTGTCTAGCATGTAGCATGGATTTAAAGGAGAAGAAAGTGATGGTCAGGAGATGATAGATCTAGAATTGGAAGGAATCTCAGTAACCATTTAGTCAAATCTCCCCATTTAACTGATGAGGAAACTAAAATGGAAAGATCTGCTAGGTAGCCAGTGATGGATTTATTTTGGCACAAGCTAAATAAACTGCATTTAAATCATGGCATAACTTAGGGTCTCAACAGATGTTAAGTCTTTCCTCTAAAAGGTATTATAATAGTCCAGGTAGACTGTATTGAGGGCCAGTGTTTCGCTCCCCTTGGGTATTCCCCAGAGATTGGCTACTAACTTGAGGTTCAAAAGGTACCTCAAGTTCATCTCTGGTTTTCGGTGACTGCCTCTCTGTGTCCAAATTGATTTGAAGAGTGTGTATTTCTGCTTCCTTAATTGTGCTTCAAACTGACAAAACTCGTGAACTGCTAAATGTGGTGTCTCTTACTGGGTACATAGCTTTGTTGCTAAACGATGTGACCAATGTGGGAGAAGAGAAAAAATATCATTCCCTTCTTTCTCCCCATCTTCCACCCCAGTATAGGTATACACAGATGTCCCCTTTCTCATTGTTCCTGATTTGTATTATCTAGAAATTACTTATGTGATAGATTTATCTTTTAGACCCAACCAAATGGTTAGACTCCCTTTCTGATTCAAACAACTCATCTCCACAAAGGGGTCCTGGGCATGGCTACATTTGTAGTTTATTACTGGTATTTGCCCCTTGACTTTCTATGATTAGACCTGGTCTTGGGGATCTAATCTGACCAATTGGTCAGAAACCAACTCCCCTATACCTATATTAGGGAAATAACAATGTCAGCAGAAATGAGAGGACAGATGTGAGACCTATTACAGAAGTATTATTGGCAAAATTAGGAAATGATGGTATATGAGAGGTGAAGGAGAAGAAAGAGTTAAAAACACCACCAGGGTTTCATATAGAAAAGGCTGCGAGTTAATGTGGTACAGAAAGAATAACATTAGCTTAAATGAGAAGCTTTAATCACTTAATGTGACTTATCCAACTTCACTCAGCCAGTAAGTAACAGAGTACGTCTTCATACCACCAGACCATTTCTCTCCACCAATCTATCCTTCATACAACTGCCATACTAATTAACTGTCCATATGCACAAATCTGGTCATGTCTTCTGACTCTAATTATAGAGTTTTTCCTTCTGCACCATGCTGCCTTTCCAAGAAACAACTCTGTGTCCAAAACTAAACTTAGTATCTTTCCCTGTAAGCCTGTTCTTCTTCCTGATGTCACTATTTCTTATATCCCCTACTTGACCACAAGCTCCTGGAGGACAGGGACCATGTGGCATGCATCTTTGTATCCCTTGGAAGAGCCATCACTGTGAATTATGGCCAAAAAAAAAAAAAAAAAGAAGACATTCAACAACATTTGTAACTGAATGAATTCAAGACACATTATGGAAAACTGCCCCAGGACTCTCTAGTTTACTTCTCTCTATGGTACCTTCTCTGAAGGAATTCTCTCAGCTTTAACTTGGCTATATCTGCGGCTGTGCTCCACTGGAGGTATGTCACCTTTATTCCCTTCTCTAGGAGTCACCTAGATTCTGACTCTAGGTCTAGTTGCTGGTACCTGAGATCAGAAATACCATCTGCAGTCGCATTCTTTCTTCCTGGCCTTTAGCATGAAGGCCACTACAAACCTCTGGGTGGTATCAGCATCCAACTTGGCATTTGTCAGAGCATGGGCTTGCCTATACCTGAAACCTAGCATATAGAGTCTTAAAATGTTTCAGGAAGAGCCCATTCCAGGACCAAGAATTCTAACTTGTGTATGAGATAATGAGTCTCACATAATTATTATCCTGGTCCAAGACCATGGAGCTGACATCAGCTTTTAAAATAATAGACTTCTTTGGATGAGGTTTTGTTATTGTTTGTCCTTTATTTTCTTTTTTTTCAGGGCAATGAGGGTTGAGTGACTTGCCCAGGGTCACACAGCTAGTAAGTGTCAAGTGTCTGAGGCTGGATTTGAACTCAGGTCCTCCTGAATCCAGGGCTGGTGCGCTATCCACTGCACCACCTAGCTGCCCCCTTGTCCTTTATTTTCAAAGAGGACCAATAACATCACAAGTGATAACTTCACTTGCTCATGAATTGGATTTAGGTGAGACAAAATTGCCCAAAGTTGTGAGCCTTACTCTCTCTTCCTGAGTCATCAAAGTCCAGTGACAGGACAAAAGTCAAGACAATTGGCAATGGGCAATGGTTAAAAATTAAAAAAAAAAAATTTTTTTGGTGAGGCAATTGGGGTTAAGTGACTTGCCCAGGGTCACACAGCTAGTAAGTGTTAAGTGTCTGAGGCCGGATTTGAACTCAGGTACTCCTGACTCCAGGGCCAGTGCTCTATCCACTGCGCCACCTAGCTGCCCCAATACTGTGCATTTCTAATACAGAGGATTACTGATTCACAGTTTGGGCATCTTGAACTCATGGCATGTAATACTTTAGTTGTTTTTATTCAGGATTCAGTAGAGAACCCATAGTGAATCTTTTTAAAAAACATTTTTATTTAAAGTTTTGAATTCCAAATTCTATCCCTCTCTTCCCTCCTCCCTCCCTGACATTGCACACAGGCAATCAGATATAGTTTATACATGTGCAATTATGTAAAACATTGCCATATTAGTCATTTTGTATAAGAAGACTCCAATAAAAGGAAAAAGTGAAAAATAGTATGCTTCAGTCTGTATTCAATTAGTATCAGGTTTTTTTTGGGGGGGGGGGAGCAATGAGGGTTAAGTGATTTGCCCAGGGTCACTTAGCTAGTAAGTGACAAGTGTTTGAGGCCAGATTTGAACTCAGGTCCTCCTGAATCTAGGCCCAGTGCTTTATCCACTGTACCACTGTTAAGGGCTAAAACTCCAGCTAAACTGTCTAAAATATCTAAGGAGTGGTCGCCAATAAATTATAAGCTTTCGCAAGAGTTAGACTTTTAAGCATTTATTAAGGAGAATAAGAATTTGGTAAAGAGAGAGAGAAAAGCCTAGATTCCTTGGTCTTGCCCTCAAAGACCTTCGCTTCATGGGCGGAACTCTTCTCCAGTAAGTCTCCAGCAGGTGGCGTCATTCCAATCGTTACACCACCTAGCTGCCCCTATCAGCATCAATTTTCTCTGGAAGCAGGTAATATGCTTCATCATTAGTCCTTTAGGACTATCTTAGATTATTGTATTGCTGAGAATAGTTAAGTCATTCATAGTTCTTCATGGAACAATATTGCTGTCACTGTGCACAATATTCTCCTGGTTCTGCTCACTTCACTATACATCAGTTCATGTTAAGTCTTTCCAGGCCTTTCTGAAATCATCCTGCTTGTCATTTATAATATCACAATAATACTACATCACAACCATATGCCGTACCTTATTTAGTCATCATAGTGAATCTTTCCAGTCTTCTTTAGTAGTACTGCTAAAGGTGAGGCACAAGGACCAGTAGAACTCAATAACAATGCCTAGCAGCTCTTTCAAAGACTTCCATAACCCTCCATCTCTGAGACAATGATTTTGGGAAATAGAACAGTAGGGAATCTTGAAGGTTAATTATCTGTGGCCTCCTTAGTACACTCCTGTTTTATAACTAATCTTGAATTTCTTCCTCAAATGTTCTTTCCATCCTAAACTGTTGTTGTTTGTTGTTGTTCATCCTTTGTTCTCAAAGAGGTCCAATGACATCAAGGAGGGTGATGTCTTGACTTACAAGTGACTTGGATTTAAGTGAGGCAGAGTTATGCAAAGTCGCCAGCTTCGCTCTCTCTTCCAGCATCATCTGGGTCCAGTGGCAAGACATAGATCAGGACAACTGGTGATGGCCCCAGATGCAGTAGGAGACCTTGGCCTTTTTAAACTAAGGTCTTTCGCAGGTCTCAGTTTGACTGAGGCAAAGCCTGTTCAGTAATTAAAACTCACCCTAAGCAGATAGGTAGTGTACGGACTAGAGCATTGTACCTGAAATCAGGAAGACTTCACTGACAAGTATGACCTCAGATACTTACTAGCTGTGTAACCCTGGGGAAGTCACTTTAATCTGTCTCATTTTTTCATCTGTAAAATGGAAATAGTAACACTTACTTGTTGTTATGAGAATAAGATAATATTTATAAAGCACTTTTCAAACCTTAAAATGCTATTTAAATACTGGCTATCATTATTATTCCTTGGATACCAGGGAGTCTCTGAAACCTTTCACCATACTCCTCCCTTCCCTTCCCTCCCAATGTTTAGGGAATAGGGAGCCATATGGGATCCATAGAGTGTTTATACCTCCTGATAGCATTGTTCTCTATTCTCCCATGAGTCTCTGTGCATGGATAGCCAGGTGTTCAAGTACTGAGTCTTCAATTGCTGCCTCTGGGAAACACTTTGAAGTGGTTGGAGTTTGTTCCAATCAAAGCAGAAACTCCAGAAATATTGTTTGAATCTGACTACACCAGAGCCATTATACAGTACTTGGAGGGTAGCATTGCTGATATTTGTTTCCTCCCTTGAGACATTCAGGGCCATGATATACTAAACCTACAGAGGCCCAGTCTTCTCAGACTTTTTCAGAAGTTCATACCTCTTTTTATTTCTCTCCTAAAAAGAGCTGAATACCATTACTAACTGGAATCCACTGGTCACTGTCATTGTTGCACGTGACTCTGTGTATACTGGTAGAATGGAACCAGAACAGAAGTTAATTTGGGGGAGCCTCTGTTGCCAGCCTTGTTGTGTTTTTCTGCCCTTGGTACTCTAGAATTCAGCTCCTGAAGTACCATTGTTGAGTTCTCCCCTTGGTATATGTGGCAGTCTTGTACTAAAATGAGAAAAGGTAACTCAGTTGGTCAATATATGCTTTTTTGTGTACTGTTTCCAGAGTTGACTTCCTTGACCCAGAATTGAGCTTCCTTAGTCCTAAGGAAGAACTGTACCCAATAGCAGTCCTAAAGGAAGTTTCTGTGGCTCAAAATCTACCCACTGAAGTCTGTCCCACCATGCCTTCCTTGGCGTTGTTCTGCCAACATTTGAATATCCTGATCACTCAGTCCCATTTGGATACCTCATGTAGCCTCTGACTACTCTTTTTATTTCATTTATTGGCCTCTTCTTCTCCGGTCATCACGGTCAGTTGTGAGTAGTTGGGGGTGGCATTCCTCTGCCACAGCTGCAGTTCATCAGACCAAGTCTTTTTAATCCTTTGGTGGCAGTCTAGCTTGGCTAAGGAACTCTGGTCACAACACCTTTACCTCTGCTCTCTGAGGTATTCTCATTGCAGAGTGGGAAGCCTCCTTATACTCTCTGGGATGTGATTAGGAACTTGAAGCGAATCTCCTGTGTTCCCAGGTTGGTATCTGATGGCCTTAGACATTGAGAGAGAGTTGTTCCATCTTTAAGATGTTCAGAACATCCAAAGCAGGTACCCTGGAGTTCTCCAGTGGGTGCCTTTGTTTTTCTGTGTTAGATACTTGCCACTCTTGCAACATTTTTGTCGTATGCCCCAAACAAGTTTCAAATGTTTCTTCTGCAGGTAGAGGCACAGTGCTTCCTGGAAATAGCCACAATGTATATAAAACATTATGCTTCCCTACTTTGTCTTGGAGCCTTTACGACTGCTTCAGCTCATCTTTCTTGTGACTTTGGGTTGCTGGTAGAAGGGGAGAATGTCTTAAGCCCAAAAAGTCCATCACATTAGTAACCCATCAATGGGTTTCTAATAACTTTCCTCCCACCAACATCTCCCTGGAGGGATATTAAAAGCCACAAGGAGTTTATAGAAGGCACCGATGATATTGGCCTCCCTCTGCTTGACTTTATTTTTGATGAAGCCTTCCTTGATCTCTCACCCTAACTTGTTAGTTCTCTTTCCCTTCTCAAATGACTTTTTATTTACGTATCTGCCGGCATGTTGTATGTTCGTGCCCCCCAGTAGAATTTAAGCTGTCTGGGGTCAGTGATTGTTTTGGCCTTTATCTCTGTATCTTTTTGTTGATGAACGTATAGTAAATAGAGAAAGCCTATTGAACTTGGAGCAGAATTCAAATTCCAGCTCTGTTACTTCTTGGGTCTTCTCTTTGGGTATTATTTCATCATTTGTAAAACAAAGTGAATGAACTGGATAGCCTTTCATACCCCTCTAGCAGGTTCAAACAAAACAAAGCTATTACTTAAATATTTGTGTTTGCCCTCATATAAATATTATTTCATTTTATCTTCACTACAACCCTGAGAGATAAGTACTATTATCAACCTCATTTTACAAATGACAAAACAGAGGCAGGCAGAGGTTAAATGACTTGCCCAGATAGCTAGGTTACTGTGGATAGAGTACTGGCGCTGAAGTTAGGAAAATTCAAATCTAGCCTCAGACACTTACTAACTGTGACCCTGGGCAAATCACAACCTCTGTTTTGTCTTAATCTGCTAGAGAAGGAAATGGCAAACCACTCCAGTATCTTTGCCAAGAAAACCCTATGGACAAAATGTCCATGGAATCACAAAGAGTCAGACACAACTGAATGACTAAACAACCACAACAGCAACAACAAATATTTGTTGAATTGACTAATTTGGAAGCAATTAGGTGGCTCAGGAGATAGATACAAGTATTAGAATGAGAAACACCTAATACTTGCTGTGTCACCTCAGGCAAGTAAGTCACTTAACCTTTTTGCCTCAGTTTCCTTAACTGTAAAATAGGGATTATGATAGCACCTACCCGGCTGGATTGCTGGGAAGATGAAATGATATAACATGTGTAGCACAAACAGTAACAGAATTGAATCATCAGTGTTTTATGAGGGGCTCTTCCTGTGCTCTAAACCAATCATTTGTTTTGCAGGAGTAACCCCTAAGATGTGAACTAAACTAAAAGCTGCCCTAGTGCTCTATTTTTTCAATTAAATTTTAGGTTTTTTTTTTTAGCAGAAATCTGTTTTCTCCCCTTTTCACCTTTACTCCATCAAAAAAAAAAGACAGAAAGAAAGAAAGAAAGAAAAGAAGGAAGGAAGAAATAGAAAAAAGAGAACCCTTCTAACAAATATATATTTTCAAGCAAAATGAATTGCCTCATTGGCTGCATCCCCCCAAATCTGTCTCATTCTGTACCCGGAGTACATCACTTTTCTGTCAGGAGGTCCCCAAGGGCACTGACCAGACTGCCCTGCAGAGTACAGAAGCCCTGTGTAGGGTTTTCATTGACTGGGTTGGAGGACTCAGGAACTACTTAACTCTGGGCTTCTTTCTACCCTAGACTTTTCAGGCCACTTTGCCTTGTAATAGGAAGGATGATTTAGCCTTCAGAACTTTGCTTCTCCAGGATGTTCTTGGGGCCACCTAAATGTTTCTATTTCCTGCTAACTTTCTGTTCTCCCTCTGTGGAATCCTAAAGACCCTCTGTGATCTCTCCTTTGTAGTAATAATAGTAATAATAGCTAGTGTTTTAAGTTTTGCAAAGCACTTTACCCATGTTACCTCATTTGATCCCCACAACTCTGTAAGGTAGGTGCTCTTATTATTATTATTCCCATTTTAAGGAAACTGAGCCTGGAAGAGATTAAATGACATACAGCTTCCTAGCTGTAGTGAATGAGTGTCTGAGGTAGAACTCAAACTCAGCTCTTCCTGACTCCTAAGTCCAGTACTCTGTCCACTGTACCACCTAGGTGCCTCTGTATTCCCCAGGCTAAGTCCATGAAGCTTCTCATGGTCTCATTAATCTAGAGTTGGAAAAAGGGCAAGATCAAACTGTGGCATGAAAGTGTTAAGAATGGGGATATCCTTTTTAACTGATTTAAACATGAATACCTTATGTTTTATGTAATCAGCCCAGAAAGACCTAGGTTAAAATTCTGTCTCTTACAGTAGCCTCTGGGCCTCAGTTTTCTCAACTGCAAAATGGGGATAATATCCATAATGCCTATTTCATTGAATTATGAGGCTAGAATAAAATCCTCTAAACTTTAAAGTGTATCCTGTGTGTTTTCCCCGCAGAGAGAAGTTGTTAAACACTTACCAGCACATCAGTCTATATGTTCCTCTTCAGATTGAAGTGAATTAAGATTAATTTAATTCTGATGGCCCCATGATAGCCCCTAAAATAATTGGAGAAGCTTCTCCCTGCCCCCAGGATATTAGACAACTTTGCTTTTCAAGTGCTGCCTTAATATTCAGAAGAGAAGCCTTTGTGATGGATGCAGTTACTTTTTATCTCTGAGCCTTGTCTTTTGATGGTGAGCGGTTTTTGTGCAGCATAATAATGTCCAGTGATGCTTGTCTGGTCTTTCTTTACTCTGAGACTCTGACAAAGGGGATGTGACACATGATGTGTGCTTATGAAGATTTCTGTACCTGAGCTGGTTTGAATGCATGCCTCTTAGAGTGCTTCCTTACTCTGCTTATGTTTTCTGAGCTATCTCCTGTCCATGTGTAGCTTCCACCAGATAGTTTTTTTGGTCCATGAATCCTATGTATTCCTATGATTCTACTATCATTTCAAAACTGCGGTGACTTTTAGTCTTGGCACATGTTAATACCATAGTGCCCTGGCAAAATTCCTCCCCAAATGCTTTGCTGGAGTGAATTTTCTATCAGCCACCCCACACCATACATGCATGATTCAGGAATGGGATCTAGCAGGTTGTATTGTTATTTCATTTTACAGATAAAAACCAGATTCAGTAGGTGAAGTAAATTCCTCAGGGCTGTTGGCAGATCTGATTCATTCCTCTGCTTGTGTGCTCTCTTTTGGGCCAGGCTGCCTCAGTTCAATCTGACACACATTTATTAAGCACTGATTATGTGTGGGGCAGTGGGCCAGGTGCTGGGAATGCAATGATGAAACATGATTCAACAAAAATGTATTCAATGCCTACAGCTGGCAATCCACTGTGCTAGGTGCTGCGCATACAAAGAGGCAAAGCAGTGTTAAAAATCTTACATGCTTCTGGGGGCAGGCAGGCAGGTAGGAGACAGTACAATTATAAGACATTTTGAAGTGGGAGAAAGAATAGCAACTGGGAGGATTAGGGAAGGTGGCACCTGACCTAATCCTTGAAACAAGGTGATGATTCTGAGAAGGAAAAATAAGGAGGGAGTCCATCTGGGGCATGAAGCGTAATATGTACAAATGCATAGAGGTGGAGGGATGGAATGTTGAATTCAGTGGACTGCTAATAATCCAATTTGGATGGAACACAAATTACATGAAAGGTAGTAACGTAAAACAAGGTTGGAAAGGTGATTTGGAGCCAGATTTTGCAGGACCTTAAACACCAGTCTAAGGAGTTTGAAATTTATCCTAGAAGCAATAAAAAAAATCCAGAAGATTTTTGAGTGGGAGAGTAGCAATGAGACCTGTGCCTTATTCAACGAGAGTTATTTTGGCTTTAGGGTAGAGGATGGGTTGAGAAAGAAATAAGATGGAATTAGAGAGAACAATTGGATTCCCTTTATAATTTTGTAGATGAGAGGGAATAAGGCCCTGGACAAAGGTGGTAGCCATGTGAGTAGAAAGCAGGAGATGGGTACAAGAGATATTGTGGATGTAGATTTGGAAACACTTGGCAACTGATAGAATATGAGACAGAAAAGAGAAAGGAGAAGGAAGAGTAAAAGCTAACTCTGAAATTATGAACATTAGTGGCTGGAAGATGATAGTAACTTCCTAGGGATTAGAAAATAGGACCATTTAGAAGACTGGATATGTTGAGTTTGAGACAACTATGGGCCGACCATTGGAGGTGTGCACCTGGTACTTGTTGATATGGAACTGAGTGCGGGAGGAAAATTGGAGTTGGATATATTTAGAGTTGGGAACAATTTGTGTGGCGATAAGAATGGAATCCAGGGGGAATTGATAAGTCACCAAGGAAGAAATTGTAGAGAAATAAGGAAAGAGCAGTTCAGGGCAAAACCTTGAAAGTAGGTGGAGTGGTGAACGGCAAAGGGAATTTGAAAATAATGGTTAGATAAGTAAGAGTAATACCAAAAGAGGGGCAGTATCTTGGAAGCCAAGGAAAAAGAGGCCTTAGGGTATTTGTATTTAGGAAGAGGGGAGTAGACAGTAGTTAAAATTGAAGACATGTCTAGAAAGTTAAGGATGTTTTGTTTGTTTTTAAGGGCCATCGATTTAGCAGTTAGCTTATTCAAGAGCTAAAATTTATATAGCACTTTAAAGGTTTGTAAAGTGCTTTACAAATATCTTAATTTATCGTCACAATTTAACCCTGGGAGGGTGGGTGCTATTATAATTCCCATTTTACAGATGAGGAAACTGAGTCCAAGAAAAGTCTAATACTTGTCCAGGTCAGATAGCTAGTTGGTATCTGAGGGTAGATTTGAATTCACATCTCCTGACTCCAAGTTCAGCACTCTGACACCATTGTTCTATCTCTTACTTAAAAACATACTTTCTTAACAAAAGGCCTACAGGTAAGCAATGGAAGTGGTAGTGTCCCCTTAGACTTAGAAGTAAAGTGAGTTGCTCAATCACACACCTAAAAAGCATCAGGGGCAGGAGATTTCAATACTTTTTTTCTATTATACAGTGCTACCCTGGGTATGTTTAACAGCTAGCTTCTCCCTCTGCCTCAAATAGTATACAGTCCACATTTATACATTTAATTTGCAACATTTCCTCCATCACTTTCTTAAGTCTAGTCAATCAACAAAACAATACAGCAAGCCATATTTTGTAGTTTGCCAGTTTCCGGGGTGTAAATGCTCACAACTGAAATTTAACAATCAGCTCTCCAGCCAGTTCAAGGTGGTTTTACCACTTTCACAAATAGTACCTGCCCTTGAGTAGTCTGTATTTTTGGGGGGTGGGGTTGAGGCAATTGGGGGTTAAGTGACTTGCCCAGGGTCACACAGCTAGTGTCAAGTGTCTGAGGCTAGATTTGAACTCAGGTCCTCCTGAATTTGGGGCCGGTGGTTCTATCTACTGCACCACCTAGCTGCCTCCAGTAAGTACTTCTTAAGAGGTGAAGCAAAAACCCTTCATAAAATTGAATGAGAATGAGGGAGGTCTAATGCCTATTCTTTTGACTGAGTTAGATTAGATTTTTATTGCATTTAGTTGTATCTTATCCAAAGTCAAACCAGGTACTTCAGATCTACTTAATAATGAGCTGTTTTGTAAGGAATTTTGACTCTATAGGCATATTGAGCTGCAGTAATACGGTATTGATTTTTATTTGGAAGGACCGAACTGAGTTTACCAACCTCATTTCACATGGACCTCTGCATTGCATCAGTGAGAATCAAGTTTCATACATCACCCAACCAAGATTGGCCCTGAGCCAGGTGACATTGAGAAGACCTAGATCACATCAGTCCCCAGAGCAGTACAACTACCTCTGGCATTTTGCCTTTTAGTGCGGTTGGTTTTAGCATACATATGATTAAACCTTGGCATTCAAACATGCTGAGTTTCACAATGAAGGTGTTCATGCTGGGTTGATTAAGGACTCTTGTCCTTTCGACAGAGTTCACATTGGTTCTCCATAGCTCACCGTGCCATGTGTGTGAATCAGAATCTGAGAATGCTAAATAGCCCCAGTAGTGATTTATAAACTCAAGAATTCCCTAGGCATATACATGTGATGAAAAGCCACCACTTGGGTAACTTTCTGTTGCCAGGATGCAGTGGATTAGGGGTTTCTGCTTGAAAGACTTTGCTGGTCCTGGGACTTTAACCTTTCTCTTTTGTTTCTCTGACTGAGAGGTACCCCCTCCCCATCCCCCACCTAGTCTTCAGTGCACTGTGGGCACAAGGCAGGCAGGGACCTTAGAAGTCATCTAACCAAATCCCTTTGTATACAGATGAGGCGACCAGGGCCGAAAAAAGGTTAAAATTGGCCGGACGATACACAACAAGCCCAGATTTAAAGCAAGATTTAAATTTTAAAAAGATTTTACTTGACTCTAAGTCCTGTGCTCTTTCTCCAAACTACAGAAATTATTATAATGTGAGGGAGCCCTGGGGTATGAAGTATGTATAGTCATAGTCACAGTCACATAATCTCAAGTTGGAAAAGACCTCAGAGGCTTTTTTATTAAGAATCACTTCATCTGATTTTACCCAACAAGGGGCTACTCCAGCCCTCGAACATATATCTTGTCAGGAAGAATTCACTATCGACTCAGGAAAACCCATTCCACTTTCAGAAAATTCTAATTTTTAGGAACTTTTTTCTTACTTCAAACCTAAATGTATTTTTTTGTGCAAAATCTACCCACTTTTCTTGTTCTACCTACCTTCTAGAACCAAGGAGAACAAATCTAATACTAACTTCTACATTTGAGTCCCCCCTAAGTCCACACATACCCCCTTAAAGTCTTCTCTTCTTCAAAGTAAAATATCTCTGATTCTTTCACCTTATCTTCATATGCATGAATCTCTGCCCTTTTCTTCAGGTCTGTCTTTGGAACAAATAGAATGAGTCTAATTTCTCTTACATGTGACAGTCTTTCAGGTAATTGCCCTAAATCTTTCTCTGACTGCATTAAAACACCTTGAGTTCCTTCTACCAGTCTGCAGTTTTCATGAACTCAAAGCCCTTTTCCATACAGGCTTCCCTCCTCTGGACACTTTCCGCTTACCAACATCCCTCCTTAAATGAGATATTCAGAACTAAATATGATACTCCAGATGTCATCTGACCAGGGCACAATACAGTTCTGGATATTACGCCCCTCAATGGTAGGTCTAAAATTACTGAGCTATTAGTTTTCTTGGGCTGCCAGATCTCACTGTTAAGTCATATCAAGACTGCCACCCCTAAAACCCTAGATCATTCTCAAATGAGCCATGTCTAACCACACCTCCCCCATCTTGGACTTATTTAGGTGATTTTCTAAACCCAAGTATAAGACTGACTCTACATTTATGCGTATCAAATTTCATCTTATTCTATTCATCCCAGTGTTCCCGTGTATACAGAAATATTTATAGTGTCATTTTTTGCAGTTAAAAAAAAGAACTGGGAGGAAAAATGAGTACCCATTGATTGGAGAATGGCTGAGCGAATTGTGATATATGAATGTAGTGAAATATTGTGTCCTAGGGCAGCTGGGTAGTGCAGTGGATAAAGCACCAGCCCTGGATTCAGAAGGACCTGAGTTCAAATTTGACCTCAGACACTCGACACTTACTGGCTTCATGACCCTGGGCAAGTCACTTAACCCTCATTGCCTCACAAAAAAAATAAAAAAATATATTGTATCCTAAGAAATGAAAAACATGAAGAATTTAGAGAAAATTGGAAAAAACTTGCAAGAAATGTTGTAGAACAAAGTCAGCAGAGACAGGAGAATAATAATACACAATGACCATAGTAAGGTAAAGGAAAACAACACAGAAAAACATCAGAACTCTGATCAATGTAGTGATACAACATGACTACAGAGGACTGATGGAAAAGCATGCCTGCTTGCCCTTTGCAAAGAGGTGGTAGACCTTAGGTGCAAAATGAGGCAAGTATTTTTAGAACATGGCCAATATATATTTATTTTCTTTTATTGTACTTATTTGTTATGATTCTGTTTGGAGCCAGAGGAAGCATTGAGATGTGACAATGATTTTTAAAAGACAAAAGAGCATCACAAAACATTTTAAAAGTAAAAAAAAATATCATGAGGAACTTTATCAGATGTTTGCTAGGATCTTGAAAACTCAATCCACACCATTTCCCTGATCTAACAGACTACTAACCCTGTGAAAAAAGGAAAATACGGTTGGTCATGTATGACCTGTTCCTGATGAAGCCATGCTGACACTTTATGATCACCACTTCCTTTTTCTAGGTGTTCACAAATTTCCTTCTAATAACACCTTTGAGATTGAATTTTACCAGGAATCAAGGTCACATTTACTAATCAAGAGTTAGTGTTCTGGGGCAACTAGGTGGCACAGTGGATAGAGCACCGGCCCTGGATTAAGGAGGACCTGAGTTCAAATGCAGTCTCAGACACTAACACTTATTAGCTGTGTGACCCTGGGCAAGTCACTTAACCCCCATTGCCTCACCCAAAAAAACCCAAAAACAAAAAGAGTTAGTGTTTTTGTATTATTTTCTTTTCTCTTTCTCTTTGTGTGTGTGAGAAAATCAGGACACCATTTCCCTTTCTCCAGTATTTTGGCACCTCTTCTAATTCTTTCATATGACTAGTAATGACTCAACAGTCATATCCTCCTGTTCCTTCTGTGCCTGGCCATGTAGTTCATCTGGGCCATGTGAAAAATTAAAGATGAGTATCACAGAGAAGACAGTGGAGAGTTGCATGCATTGTGGATAGGAAGAGAAAAAAAATGGGCTGGTCATGGGACAAGAGTGAGGGATTACATGTAGAAATCCAGAGTGCTTCATGGTATCCTTGTGATATTGAGACAATATTAGGTGGACTCTTTATTTGTGGAAAATGTTCGGGAGCACGTGCATGAGTCACAAAGGACGGGTAGGCATGGATAAATTGCAACATGCATTGTTGGAGGCAATTGCCAGATCAGTAAGATCATAGATCCAAATTCAGTATTAGAGGTACCCTTCCAGAACCCATAGTCAGATCTTTGATAGATAGATGTCCTTTAGGTATCTTAAAATCAGCATGTCCAAAATGGAATTCATTATCTTTGGTCCTAAACCCTATCATTCCCCTCACAGAAGTTTGATATTTCTATTTTCCTTCACTTCTCTAGCCTTCCAGTCTTTATAATTTCAGTGTCACCTTGACATTTCACTTGTTCCTGCCTATAGCTGATCACATCTTGTTAATTCTAACCCTACATCATATCTATCCATTAAATAGCCACATAACTTGTATAAGGTCTCAGCATCTCATGATGGTTTCCTAATTACAAACTAGCTTCTAGTCTCTCTCCTCACCAATCCACTTGTTAAATTAATATTTTCCAAAGCACATATCTTGGCCATGTCACTCTCCTGTTCAAGAATCATCAGTGGCTCCCTATTGCCTTTAGGATAAAATACAGATGGGGCAGCTAGGTGGTGCAGTTGAATAGAGCACCGACCCTGGTTCAGAGGACCTGAGTTTCAAATCCGGCTCAGACACGTGACAGTTACTAGCTGTGTGACCCTGGACAAGTCACTTAACCCCAATTGCCTCACCAAAAAAAAAAAAAAGGATAAAATACAGACTCATCTTGGAATTTAAAGCCCTTCATAAGTTCCAACCTACCTTTCCAGACTTATTACTTGTTAGTCCCCTGGGGGGGGTTACCCCTAGATAAAACTGGCCTACTTGTGATCCCTTAAATTAATATTCCTGGATGGGTATTAGCATATGCTGTCTCATATGCCTGAGGATACATGCATTGCCTCCTCAACTTCACTTTTTAGCTTCCTTCAAGGCTCATTTAAGGTGCCACAAGCTATGGAAAGCCTTTCTTGAATGCCCTAGCTGTTTGTGTTCTATCCCTTCTCAGATCATAAGATTTTTGTTTTTATGTTTAAATTTTATATCCCCTTGGGCAGCTAGGTGGCGCAGTAGATAAAGCACCAGCCCTGGATTCAAGAGTACCTGAGTTCAAATGTGACCTCAGACACTTGATACTTAGTAGCTGTGTGACCCTGGGCAAGTCATTTAACCCTCATTGCCCTGCCCCCCCCCAAGAAAAAATTATATCCCCCCAGTTGAACATAAGCTCTTTCAGGCAGGGACCAGTTTTCATTCTGCCTTTGTGTAGCACAGACTCTTAAGCACAGTCTCCCTACCTCCCCTGCCCCCAACACTGATGAATCAGCTTGCTAGAACTTGGATCCTTCTCTCAGGGTTTAGGGGCAAATCTGAGGTATTAGGGGTGATTATCTAGTATTATCACTCATAAGCCCTTCCTCCCCCACATGTCTTCCCCATTATCAGTTATCAATTAGCCAGCCAGATGTCATTGGTGTTTAGAAATGGGTCTTTACTAAGGTGGTTTAGTAAGAGAAGTTGGTACAAATATCCCCCCAAACCAGGGGCACACTTTCCCACAAGCGGGAACAGAGCCCTGGGAAAAGTGGGCTAGAGTGTAAGGAGCTCATGTTAACAAAGGGGTAACTACAGCTCCTGATTGCTGGGAGGCCTTTTCTCCCCTTTGTGGGGCCCTAATCAACTTCCCCATGGCTTCCCAATCCAGTCCTGAAGCTAGCTTTCTTCCCAGTACCCAGTTTGTTTACAGCTCTCAATGTAGACACTGCTGCCAGCCGCTGCTATTCTAGGACCACTGCTAGGATGCCAATGACAAGTCCAAAAACCTTCCAGCCTTGCAAAATTCACAAGGTCATCCCCTGGTCAAGGTGGAGAGAGGAAACAAAATCTCCTTCTCCCCTCCCACCTCTCAGGGGCTTGACCAGACTCTTCTCTCCTCTAGGATGGTTCACCACTGAAATGTTGGACTCAGATCTGGTTTGCTATTTTATACAAGCCAAGATGATGTGACCGAGTCTCCCAACACAGTTCCTTTGTAGCATCGTTCTTTTCATCCCGTTCTTTTCATCCTGTGGCTGAAGACACTCTATTCCTTCCCAATTTGATTAACAAGGTTGCTTACTCTTAGTTTAATGCTTTTGATTAATTGATTGACTCAATAAAGCTGTTCTTACCTCATTAAGGTAGTTACTTTAAGTGGGATGGGATATTTGACCTATTCATCTGATTAATTTGGTTTGGTAGAGTACTCTTACTCACTAGTCAGTTACTTTCAAGTGAGGTGAGATGATTGATTTATTCTTTCTACCTCCACTGTTATATCTGTATCCCCACATTTAATAGGTGCTTAATAATGGTTGTTGGATAAATGGATAAGGCTTTTTTTTCACTAAGACTCAGTTTTACTTAAGAGCAAATTTGAGGGGCAACTAGGTGGCGCAGTGTATAGAGCACCGGCCCTGGAGTCAGGAGTACCTGAGTTCAAATCCAGCCTCGGACACTTAACACTTACTAGCTGTGTGACTCTGGGCAAGTCACTTAACCCAATTGCCTCACTTAAAACAAAAACAAAACAAAATAAAAAGATCAAATTTGCCTTCTTGTTTTAGGACTTTCCCCCAAGGTCCACATTATTTTTAACCCATTAACCAGTTCCTTTTTGGTGGGTAAGTCAGTTCCATAATTTCCTTTTGTTGGTTTTTCTACCTTTGAAGAATGAAATGACCATTAAAGCAAATAAGAATTATTAGCTGCTCTGCCTTTGGCAAGGAGCACCTCTGGGAATATCCAGATGTTGAAACTCCTATTCCTGCCCTTGTCACTACATATCATCCCTCTGTGCCATGACTGTGATCTGTTTCCCAAACACCTCAATCCATTCCTTCATTTTGTACAAGTAGTCTATAGTACATTCTAATGAAAAATATGTTTCTGTTTCTGACTTGATTGTTTTTTGCCCTCCATGTTTTTTTTTTTCTGGTTCCTGGATTTTTTCATATGAGTATGATTTAAGTGTTACTTTGCATCTAACCCCTTAACCTGCCCCTATTTCTTTGAGTAAGAAGCCATATTCTAGTCATTGGTTTCATCCTACCAATCTTCCCACTGATACCTTTGAAATCCAACCTTGCCTCTTTGTGCAAAGATCTCTATTTACCTCTTTATTACCCAACAGGAATGTAAAAGATAAAATGACAAATCTCACGCAATTGTGTATAAGAAGTTGCAGGTAAACAGCCTTTCCATATTTAGATAGCTGTCTCAATTTAAGGCAATTATTAACCTTTACCATGTCTTTCTCTCTCTTTTTTCCTTCACATTTAGTTGGCTGGTTTTTCCTTGAGTATCTCTGTCTTTCTTTGTTAATCTCTGCTTTCCCTATTCTGATTCCAATACCAAATTGCATTTCCCATAGCCACCAAAGAAGCAAGATTCTTTTTATCTGAGACCTAGTCCACCCTTTGGTTCCAGATAGAAACTATTTTCCTTGATCCTTGATTCAAGAGTTATCCTGGTTTCTGACCACAAAGTTTGTTTTTTCAAACCACTTAATCATCAGCAAACACTGTGTTAAATGCTAGGAAACAATAGAAAAATGAAACTGTCCTTAACTTGGGAGATTGTGTGTGCATGCATTCAGTATGTAATGTATGTTTCCAGCATATGTATATATATATATGTGTTGTATACAATATACATATAGATACACATTTGTGTGCATATTTATCCACATACATATGTTATTTTTATGCAATTATATACTTATCATGTGTACATAAATGCAAGCAGATATGTATGCAGATAATATATGCAAAACAAATACAAGGTATTCAAGATTGTACAAGGGCAAAAGATGGTACTAGTAGTTGGGGGGGAAAGATGGAACAGGATCAGGAAAGACTTCATGAAATAGGTGGCACTTGAAGGAAACCTGGAATTCCAAAAGGTAGAAGTGAGATAGAAATGCTTTCCAGGTTAGAGTAAAGCCAAAAACAAAAATAAAGAGATGAAAAAATGGAACGGTGTGTGTGGAGCGTAGAGGAGGCCAGTATGGCTGGATCAGAGAGTATGTAGAGGGGGAATAATGTTGACGAAGACTAGAGAGGTAGGAGGGGAAAGGCAATGAAGATATTTGCATACCTAAGAGGATTTTATACTTGATCTTAGGGGATAATAGGAGAAAGCAGAGTTGATTGAGTAAGGGGAAACTGGGTCATAACTGTGTCTTAGGGAAAATCACTTTGGTGTCTGTTTGGAAGATGATTTGATTAGAGAGAGACTTGAGGTAGGGGAGGACTAAAAAATGAATATGATTGCAGTAGTTCAGGTAAGATGTGAAGAGAGAGCCTGGCTATTTGGAGGCTGAGTTAGTGGAGAAGCGGGACACGTATGAGAGATGGAATGGAGATGGAAGTGACAAGATTAGTCAACTGATGGGGAGGGAGGTTGAGTAAGAGTGAAGAGCTGAAGATGACTCCATATTGTGACCCTGTGTGTCTGGAAGGATGGTGGCTCTCTCAAGCTGGTTGGAGCTAGCTCTAGCAGACATCTGCCTGCTACAGCAGTTAGAAGCAGTCAACTGATAGAAGGCTTCAGTTGAATGAGTCAAAAAGAGACAACTTCATTTGCCAAGAGCCCCAACGGAGAACTATTGCCCTTTAGCACCACCCATTATGAAAGGCAATGCTTTCTATAAGGGTTTGTTGCTCTCTGCTGCCACTTCTGGCTTGAGAAGGAAAAGCAGAAGGGGTAGTTGCACCTGCTTTTGTATCCTGGTGAGCTGACTTTTTGAACAGAACAACATTCGGGTCTGTGACTGAACAGGCTGACCTGGGCTGCATAGTCCAGAGAGAGTCATAGCTTTTTCAGCTCTGTGGCTTAAAGAGAAAGAAACAGCTTCTAAACACCCTTTAAGGGCGATGGTTAACTGAAAGACCTTTAAAAGGCTGTGTCTGAGGAAAGAGAAGAAAAGAGTTTCCCCAGCTGAAGAGGTAAAGGTCAATCAATGGTCAAGCAAGCAAAGCAGTAGTTTCATATGGTGAAACTGAATGGTTCCTGAATGGACCAATAACATTGAGGCCAGCAGCTCAGCAATGTGAGTTATCCTAAGCATATGAGTTTTCCTTCCTTGTGTGCTTCTGGGCACTCTTCATCGTAGTGTTTGAATATATTGGTGGAAGAGTATGATCTGACTTTATGTGTGCTATTACGATGTATTTTATTATTTGTATATGATATCTGTAATGTTTCTTTTGCTTTATCAAGTAAATGGTTATGTTTAAAATCTAGAAGTATCAATATTTGGGAGTGCCTGGTTGTTCAAATATCACGTTGTGTAGTTGTGTTTCCTTGTAAGTGTATGGCTGTAGAGAACGAAAGCACATTATGTGGGGCTGAAGAGCTAGAGTAGCAAGTAGGAGAAGCATATTTTCCCTCAATAGGATCAGATCCTGAGAGAATGTGGACGTACCCATGTTGTAGTGAGCTACCTCTGGGAACTTAGACCTCTCAGGGTGAGAGCAAGTTGGAATGAATAAGCCAAACTCCAAAACAAGTAAAAAGGGTTTGACCTGCCCCTGAGAGGTGGAATCTCACACACACACACACACACACACACACACACACACACACACACACACACACACAGCTATATCTTGCGTGATATTTGGAGGCATCAGTACCTCATTTTGTCTCTGATAACCCACTGGCAGGGACAATGCTCAACTCTTTCCATCTTACAAAAGAAAAAAAATTAAGCAAAAGCGATCAACCCAGGACCATATCTGACAGTACATACAAATTCTGCAGCCATATTCCCCTCTCCAACTCTCTTCAGAAGGAAGGAGAATGAGTTTCATCATTTGTTTTCCAGGACCAAGACTGGCCATTATAATTACTATATAATTACTCAGAGTTTGGCTTCCTTTTAGTGTTCTTTTCATTTACATTATTGTAGTCATTGTGTGTATCTTTCCCCTGGATCTGCTTACTTCACTCTGTGTCAGTTCATACAAGTCTTCCCACCACATGTTATTTTGAGGAAGGACTTTTTTAGGTTATTTATTTGCTTGGGTTTTTTTCTCCCCACACTACCTTAGTCATAGAAACCAGGATCAAAGGGTAGAACTTATAGGATGCAGGTTTTAACTCCGTATGAAAATGAATTTCTTAATAATTGGAGCTGTCTAAAAATGGAATGAACTGCTTGATGAGGTAGTGAGTTCTCCTGCCACTGGAAGCATTCAAACAGAGGGTGGAAACCACTTATTGGGATGTTTTTCAAGGTAATTCACCACTGGGTAGAGGAGTTAGACTAAATGACCATCAAAGTCCCTTCTATTCTAAGATCCTACTTCCCCATAATCCCTATAATCATAGAACCATAGATTCTGGACAGAGACTTTAGAGATCTCATTTGATGGATGAAGAAGATGAGAGAAAACTCATAACTATTGGAAACCTCACAATCACTGTGAAAAAGACCTTAGTTCACTCTAACTTTAATTGGAGCTACTTTCAAATATCTTGTATGATATTATGGAGCTTTAGCAATGCATTCAGTAGCCTTGTTGAAAAAATATTTAAAGAGATTGAAATCTTGCCAGCAAAAGAGTTTTCAGAAGGGCTTTAATTATAAATAACAGGTTCCACATCACACCCCCCCATGTTAGCCAAGGTTACATTCTGAACTTCAACCAAAAGCAGGAACTGACTATAAAATTCAGTGAGATCATAACCAATTAAGCCATACTTATAAATGAAATTTGATCATCAAGCTGTGACCTAGGATTAAGTGGAAACCCTTCCTTGGTGAGAAGAAAATTTTGGGGAAAACTTAGGGAAAAGCTCCAGTTATAGGACGTCCACTAGAAGCCTTTACGGTTTAAATGAATTCTGCAGAGAATCTTAGGGGAAGCAATCGGAAAAGCAGGAAAAGGAAAAATGCTTCCAGGTGCAGGCTGAAATGGAGAAAGGAAGATAAGAGAGATGTAGATGAGAGAAGGGAACAGAGAAGGCAGATGGGATTATTATCTTAGGCAGAATAGGAAAGTGAGATAGGGGAAAGGAGTAAATGAGTAAAGTGGTCTTGGCAGAAGAAGAGGGCTGGAAGCCTTTGAAGGTGTGGAAGGGTCCAAAAATAGAGGAATGGGAATTGCTGGCTATGGAGGTTTTAGGTTCACATATGGTATCCAGCTGTTCTGTTGATATCTGGCTGCCCAGTACAATACCCAGATGTTCTCTTAGTGCCCAATGCAGTGTCTCACTGACTCAGACTATTGGAGACCATCTCCTATTAGTTTGTTAGGTATGAATCTGCTAATGAATAAATGATGACTTTAATCTTTCAAATAGTTCTAAGAAAGGCACATGACTGACTATATAGAACTGAATTATAATTCTCACTTTGCCACATGACCTGTGGCTCTCTTTGACAGTTCTTTTTTTTTTTTTTAAAGTGAGGCAATTGGGGTTAAGTGACTTGCCCAGGGTCACACAGCTAGTAAGTGTTAAGTGTCTGAGGCCGGATTTGAACCCAGGTACTCCTGACTCCAGGGCCAGTGCTCTATCCACAGCGCCACCTAGCTGCCCCTCTCTTTGACAGTTCTAAGCCATGGGGATGCAGGAAAAGTCCCTTAATGATCTTATTGAGTTTTTAAAATGTTGTGCTGTTATTTAAAAATATGCAAAATGCTACCATAATTACAACGGAAAGTCTCTTCAACACTATAGTGTGGAGATTGGCAGACAGATTGGACTATTGGTTTCTTTCCTTGAATCTTATTTCTTTCAGTTCAGTTGACAAACATTAATTCTTTGACAGGTCAGTCATTTAGCTTCTCATACCTCTATTTCTCCAATTATTAAAAGATATTTAAAAATGTCAAATACATTAATCTTGCTCTGAGATATTATGATTAATGGCTAATGCGTTATTGGAAGCCTTAAACTCCTGGGATAAAGAGATCCTAGAAGAAATACAAAGGTTTGCAATATTTTAAATCAAAATTTAGGGTTCTTGGTCATATCAATATGTTTATCCCTTTCCTTTGACTGCAGGTCTGAGTTTGGTTTTATCCAGAAACTGTTATGTAAGTCTCAGACCTCAGGTCATGGGAAAAAATGAAGTAGCAGCAAACATGATCACTCTCCACAAGGGCTGTCTCCTGGATTATACATGAAAGTGACAAAGAGGCAAATTTTGGCTTAATGTAAGGTAAAACCTTCTTAAAATTAGAGATATACAGAGGTAAAACAGGCTACCTACCTCAGGAACAATCTTCTTATCCTTTGTATGTGGGAAAATGCTGATATTTTATTTAGTGTTGAGTTCAGAATAAAAATTTAAAACAAATATATTGTATCAGTATTATTGTATTAATATAGTAATATTGTATTAGTATTAAGGATTTTTTCAGAACCTTTTCTGAACATAAAAAATATAAAGGTAAGACTTTTTAAGAATATTGAAGACTTGTTCTTTACTTAGCCCTAAGTAAAGGAACCATTCTCATCAGTAGTGAAAAGGAATTAAAAGAAGTAAAGACTCCAGACATGAACATTAGAATTTTTATGTAAGGAGCAGCCTAGAGCACTCCAAGAACATGAGCTGCCTTGAGAAATCTTGCTGTCTAGGAAGAGAATGCTTATGGAAATGCACTCTGTTTGTATAAGATTTATTACCTGGGTTTTCATGAAATGGAAATTTATTGTTTTGTATTAAATCCTCTCATGTTCTGCTGTGTACATGGAAATGTTCTTTTTTGTTTTGTATTTAAGTTTAAATGAATAAAAACTGAAAATAAATTCATCAATAAAAAGAAATGTACTGTGTGGTTGTTCAGGTAAATCAGAGAATCATAGATTTAGATCAGAAAAGGTCCTTAGAAACCATTTACTCCAACCTCCTCATTTTAGAGATGAGTCAACTGAGGCTTAGAAAGATTTGCTTCTGGACACACAGCTAATAAATGTCAGAGGTAGGATTTAAATCTGGTCTTCCTGATTACAAGCCCAGCACTCTGGCCACTGTGCCCTTTAGCTTTTTATCAGATACAAGTATTTTGTTATAATCTCAATAGAATGTGAGTCTCTTGATGACTTTCTATCTTCGTATTCCCGTGCCTAGCACAGTGCATGGTACATAGTGATTTTTTTAATAATGTATCTTTGAGTTTCATGCTTGATATCATTTACATTTCCTCTTCCACTTTTCTTGCATTTCCTTTCAAAAAACAGAAAAAAAAAAAACAAAAATGTAAACTCATGTAGCTTTTTTTTCCCCTGAACCACCGTTGCCATGCCTCCCCAGTCCGAAGGAAGGGAAGAGAATTCAAACCCCTTTATAAGATCTGTGCGTTCATCTTGCAACACCCTTTATGAGGAATATAAATGGCATAGGTCATCCACCTCCTGCTATTTGAACCCAGGTTCTTGACTTTGTGGTAGCACTGCAGCATTGCTGCTTCAGAAAACTATAGGCCATATCACAATAGCAATGTAAACCGAAATGCAAGGACATGTTGCTTAGCTCTCTACTACTATTCAGCCTTACTGTTTTTCTTTTTTGGGGGTGCTGGATCTGTCCTTAGCATAGTGTCTTTCATATAACTATAAAGTTGTTACTTTTGAAAACTTTTCATTTATTATAGAAAACATTCTATACTAACACTTAACATGCATGACCCAAGTATTGATGCTTTGTTGTCCTTGTTCAGTCATTTTTCAGTCATGTTGGACTCTTTGGTGATCTCTATTTGGGGTTATCTTGGCAGAGATAATGGAATGGTTGCCATTTCCTTTTCCAGCTCATTTTACAGATGAGGAAACTGAGGCAAAAGGGTTGTGACTTGCTCAGGGTCACACAGTTATTAAATATCTGAGGTCAGATTTGAACTCAGGAAGGTAAGTCTTCCTGACTCCAGCCCCAGCACTCTATCCACTGTACCACCCAGCTGCTTTACAAGTGTTTAATTTCTCATCCCCCTTGTCTTTTTATATGCCTCAAAATTCTCCCAATTTTGGGTTCCATAAGCCCTGTACCCAGGACAAATAGAGTTTGGGGTGGCCCAGCATGAACTATGCTGATATCTGTTTCCAAGTAAGAGCTCATAGCTAACAAGCCAAACAGGAGCTTTAAATTGGTCTTATTTACTAGTACCCTTGCCAAAATCACTTTGGTAAGTGAAAAATATGAGTGGCCTAACTCTTATAGCCAAGCACTCTTGTCCTTCGGAGTGATCAGGCTGATTCTAAGCTGTCAAGCAAAAAAGCACAGCCTTTGGGATGGAGTTTCAGCCTCTTTAATAAATAAATAAATAACAGTTTTCTTCTCTTTTCCAATTCACTGTTTTAGTTAGATAATAAATATAGCTAGCATTTATGCAGTGCTTTAAGGTTTGCCAAGTGCTTTACAAATATTGTCATTTGATCCTCACAACAACCCTGGCAGGGGGTGCTGGGATCACCCACCCCCATTTTACTAATTAAGAAACTGAGCCCGAGAGAGGTGAAGTGATTTATTTGCCCAGGGTCACACAGACTCTGTGAATGTTTGAGGGAGAATTTTGTCTTTGCAGGGCAATGAGGGTTAAGTGACTTGCCCAGGGTCACACAGCTAGTAAGTGCCTGAGGCTGGATTTGAACTCAGGTCCTCCTGAATCCAGGGCCGGTACTCCATCCACTGCGCCACCTAGCTGCCCCTTAAGGGAGAATTTTAATTCAGGTCTTCAGTGTTCTCTCCATTGTACCAGTAGCTACTCCCTTGTCCTAAATTCATACTCTTGGTAAACTTTTTTTCTCCTCCCTTACTTCCTCCCATTTATTTTCCCTATTCCCCTCTCACCGGTAAGAACAGGCATAATACGTAGAAGGATGTATCTTTTAGAGACTAGCTCTGCAATGGCTGGCACTATTTAAAGGATGATGGTGGTTGCCAAACAATCTCTTCGTGCCTTTCAGACAGCTGACCTCCCAGTCTCTCATCTAGACCTATTTCCATATTTTCAGAAAGGTTACTCCATAATTTCTTGCCTTGACTCACCTCACCTCACCCCATCATCATGGAGGAGAATCGACATAGAATAATAAAAGAACATTATTATCTTGTATGCAAGTCGGTTTTTTTTTTTAGATAGGCATGATTTCTTTAATGAGAAAGAACTCAGACTTTAAGTCAAGAAAACAAGCATTTGTTAAACACCTACTATGTGCCAGGCCACTGTGCTTAGTGTGGGGGAATACACAGAAAGATAATAAAACAGTCCTTGACCTCAAGGAGCTCACAGTCTAATGGGGGGAGACAACATGTAAACAATTAGGAACAAACAAGATAATATAGCTAGATAGAAATATATATAATCTCTATATATAGTCTCTATATAGATGGTGTGTGTGGGGGGGGTATGTGGATACATATATATAATAAATTAGAGAGAATCAGTATGGGAAAGGCATTAGCATTCATAGAGATAAAGAAAGGCTTGTAGAAGGTGAGATTTTAGTTGGGACTTGAAGGAAGCCAGGAGATGGAGATGAATAAGGAGAAAATTCCAGGCATGGGGAACAGCCATTGGAAAAAAAAAAAAAAAGCATGAAGTCAGGAGGAGTGTCTCATGGGAGGAACAGCGAGAAGGCTGGTATCTATGGGTCATAGAAGGAAGTAACAAAACTGGAAAGCTAGGAAGGGTCTAGGTCTTTTAAAGCCAGAAGATTTTATATTTTATCTTGGAGATAATAGAGAGCCACTGAAGTTTATTGAATGAAGGGATCAACTTTGCTTTTTAGGAAGATTTTTTTTTTTTGGCGGGGCAATTAGGGTTAGTTAAGTGACTTGCCCAAGGTCACACAGCTAATAAGTGTCAAGTGTATGAGGCCAGATTTGAACTCAGGTCCTCCTGAATCCAGGGCCGGTACTTTATCCACTGTGCCAACTAGCTGCCTCCTAGGAAGATAATTTTGATAGCTGTATGGAAGAGGAACTGATATGGGAGAGATGAGGCAGGGAAACCAATTAGAAGGCTATTACAGTATGGGCATGAGGCTATGAGGACCTGTGTATACCAGGGTGATGGCAGCGACAGAGGAGAGAAGAATTTTATATATATATATATATATATATATATATATTTGGTGAGGCAATTGGGGTTAAGTGACTTGCCCAGGGTCACACAGCTAGTAAGTGTCAAGTGTCTGAGGCCGGATTTGAACTCGGGTACTCCTGAATTCAGGGCTGGTGCTTTAACCACTGCGCCACCTAGCTGCCCCCGAGAAGAATGCTATTTTGAAGCTAGAATCACCATGACTTGACAATAGATTGGATTTGAGGGGGGTGAGGAGATGAGGAGGATATGAAGTTGTGAGCCTGGGTGACTGGGAGGATAGTGGTATCCTTTGACACCTAGGTAGTGGAAGGCTTGGGGAGAAAGATAAGGAGTTCTATTTTAAACATATTGAGATGTAGATGCCTACAGGACATCAGTAGTTGGTCCAGTCTGATATGTTCAATGGAGATGAGAGACTGGAGGTTAGGAAAAATATTGTTAGGGCTGGATAAGTTGATCTGGGAATAATCAGCATAGAAATGATAATCGAATCTGTGGGAGATGATGATGATAATGACAACTACCATTTATATAAAATAAGACCAGTGGTTTCTAAGGTCCTTTCCATCTCTAAATCCTGTGATCCTATAAAAGCAAATTTTGCAGCTAATATTCCCTTTACTATGTTCAGGGCAGAGAGGTAGAGTGGATAGAGAGTTGGTCTCAAGCGTTGCCTTGGACACATATTGACTGTGTGATCTTAGACAAGTCCCTTGACCTCCCAGTTTTTTTCAGCAGCTTTCTCAGTTTATAAATTGCAGAGAAAGTGCTGATCTATATTGGTAGAAGGAGTGTCCTTATTCAGGCATTCCCTATACCAATAAAATCACAGACCTAGTCCTTTTTTGTGTAGGACAATAAAAGGGCCACTCACTGGGCTTCCTATGGGTAATGTCCACCCTAAACCTAGTCAGTTATTGGGACTTTATGAGCCCAATCCTTGAGGTTGTTTCTATGCTTATTTCTTTCAAAATGATAACTCCCTCCCCCCCAAAAAAAGCCTGAAGTTCATTTTAGGGTATCAGGATTTCTATAAATAGTCCCTAACAATGGGAAAGAAAGCTAGTTTTCATGGAAAGTCAGAAGAAAATTATGTTCTCAGTTATCTTAACCATTCTAGCAGAATCACAGCTGGTCTTGGCAAAAATACTGAGTAAGGAAGATTGCACCACTTGGGCTTTCTATATGCTTCATTAGTGATACTTCAATGTCTCCATTTGCGAAATGGAGACCAAAAAAAAATCTATCCAATGAAATTGGCTGAGTGTTGTGAGGTGATGGGATGAAAGCTACAAACACAAGTACAGAGTTTGTAATGAGTCTGACAAAGCTACACTCAACATGGACTCTCTTCTGTTCTCAACAATCCCTTTCTTGATTCCTGTGTAAGATGCAGTTAAGAGACTGCTGGATTGGCAGTCAAAAGACTGGCTTCAAATCCTGTTTAACTTTGAGCAAATCACTTAACCTTTCTGGTCATTAGTTGCCTTTTCTATAAAACTGGATGGTTGGACTACATTAAGTCCAATGTCTTATCCAGTTCTAAATCTATTATCCTATATTATACCACCTAAATCAAACTGGCCATTGGCCCCAAGAGTTCTCAACTATTACTACTGGGTTCCTGAATTATGTGCCACTAACTAGGTTGATCTATACCCACTCCCTTCATTCCCCTAATCAGGATCCTCCTTAAATTTCACTGACTTCATCACAATTAATCTGACCTCAGAAATTTACTTGGCTTATGTGACCTCTATCTACCTCAGTTTCCTCAATCATAAAATTGGGGTCATAATAAATACCTACCTTACAGGGTTATTATGAGACTCAAAAGAAACAATATTTGTGAAGAGCTTAGCACAGTGCCTGGGACACACACAGACACACACATGCTTATGTATATGTATGTGTATGTGTGTGTATATATATATATCCTGTATATATTTATGTATGTGTACACACCTACATATACAAATACATAACTATACACACCACACATATATATAGTAGATTCTTAAAAAATACTTATTTGCTCTTCCTCCCTCCTCATTTCCTTCCTGCTCTTATTCAGGATTCTTCTTAAATTTCATCACTCTCACAAAGTCTTCCCTGATAAAATGTAAGTGAAATATTCCAGCTTATGTACAAACCTACTACCCATTCTTCTTGCACCACAAAGATAGATAAGAAACCAGAATGGAAAACTTTACCCCAAAAAGAAGATAGTACCATGCTGTTAGTACATTAAAAAACAAGTTAGACGATAAAAAGACAAGCTAGGACTATGCTGATAGTCTGTTAACATGGCAACTTCCTGAGGCCAAGAATTGTATTGTCTGTGGTTAGTACATAGTACAATTTTCCTTGTAGGTATTCAGACTCAGCAAATATTGTTAGTGAATAAGATTAGTCAAATGATAGAAAATGATTACACAGAAAGGCTTAGGTTATTAAATTCATATTTAATCTTCCCCTACTCAATTGTAAGGGATTCAAGGGGAGAGTGACTGGACATATTATGATTTGTTTCTTATGTAACCAAATTTCATTGTGTGTTTGTGCCCGGTTTTCCCAATAATTTATGTAATTTAATTCAATTCAGCAAGTATTTATTAAACTTGTACTTTTGTTATTCTAATGTGACTATTTTATATGTATATATATATATGTGCACATAATGTCACACAAGCACATATCAATCAGTAAGTATTTATTAGTGCTTGCATGTAACAGGCTGCTGCCTAAGGTGCTAAGAATACAGTTAAAAAGAAAAACAATCCCTATATTCAAGGAGTTATTTCATTACAATAAGTGATGAGGGGAGACCAAATGGTAGGCTTCTTTCAGAGAGTTTTTGATGGACTTGACAACAGAGGAACATGTTCTTAGGGAAATCAAACAGCCCAGAATAATTTTTAAATTTGCTTTCCATGTATTCATCAAGGACATAATAGGGCTTGAGAAGAAGAGATTGCAAACGGTGTCTAACTTGGGGGCTTTGTGTTTGTCCCTACTCTAAAACCTTGTGTTCTAGAGGTCAGTGAGTTGAGGGTAGAGGAGGGAAAGGAATGACGTGGTAGATCTATTGTTGTTCACTAGTTTGTAGTACCTTGGATAGCACTGTTATTGACCGGCTAAATCTCTCTTGGCACATGACCTCACTTTCTAATTTTTTGAAAAGTTTGAAGCCATTGCTCTGGAGAGCCCACATTTCCTATCCTCCATACCTCAGAATCTCTATGTTCTATCTAACCGTGACTCCTTATCTCCATTTTCAGAGTATGGGACGACCCACCTCCTTGCTCAGGCTAATTCCCTCTGTTCATTGTATCCAACTCTTTGTGACCCCGTGGACCATAGCATGCCAATATTGTCCAAGGGACTTTCTTGGCAAAGATCCTAGAGTGGTCTGCCTTTTCCTTCTCCAGAGGCAAACAAAGGTTAAATGACTTGCCCAGGATCACACAGCTTGTAAGTGTCAAGTGTTTGAGGAGGGATTTGAACTCAGGTCCTTCTGAATCCAGGGCCAGTGCTTTATCCACTGCACCATCTAGCTGCCCCCCTGTGCTAAATTTCTAAAAAAAAAAGAATAATCTATACTATTCTACTCTACTTCCTTACTCTTTCCTCAACCAACTATGGTCTGACTCCTGTCCTACTACTCTGTTGAAATTCTCTCTCCTCACTTATTTCTCTGTTGTGCTAATAGTTATACCATTGGAGATGGGGGAGGGAAGAACTAGAACCCAGACACTTCTTGTACTCCCATGTTATGACTTCCAGCCGTGCCCTGGCCTTAACACTCACTCTCTGTCCTTTCTCTTTCCCATACACACTATCTGTTCTCCTTATTCACTCATACTTATCTGCATTTCCAAGTTCCTGTTGTATTCCCAATGCACTGAATTCCTCTCATGCTGATTAATCCTTACTCACTTTAAATCCCTTCTCTTTCTCTTAATGCACCAGCTCCGTTGTGACCACAAGATTAGTTCTTGGTCTATCTTTTTTCTTCCACCATACCAAGTTGGGTGTCTAACCACTCATCATTAATCAATCAATCAACTAATCAACAATCATTTGTTAAATCCTTACTAGGTGGTAGGCACTGGCCTAAACTCTGGGGATATAAAGAAAGACAAAAACACTATTCCTACCCTCAAGGAGCACTTGTTCCAATGGGTGAGGCACGGGTAAAGAACTGGGTAAATACAAGATTTATGCAGAGTAGATGGAAGGTAATCACAGTTGTAAATCACTAGCAACAGTGGGGATCTGGAAATGCCTCCTGCAGAAAGTGAGATCTGGACTGAGTTTTGTTTTTGTTTTTGTTTTTTTTTTGGTGAGGCAATTGGGGTTAAGTGACTTGCCCAAGGTCACACAGCTAGTAAGTGTTAAGTGTCTGGTCAAATTTGAACTCAGGTCCTCCTGACTCCAGGGCTGGTGTTTTATCCACTGCGCCACCTAGCTGCCCCTTGTTTTATGGTTTTGTTTTTGGTTTTTTTGGACTGAGTTTTAAAGGAAGCTAAGAAGGAAAGAGAACGTTCCAGGCATGGGGACAAGGTGTAGAGTACAAAGAAATGGAATTGGGAAATCTAGTGCATTTGTGTAAGGAGCAGCAAAAAGGTCTATGTGACTGGATTATAGAGTGTGTGGAGGGAAGGAGACAGATTAAGAAAGGCTTTAAATGCATTATATTGGATCCTGGAAGTAACTGGTAACCACTGGAGCTTACTGACTAGAATGATGACTTGGTAAAAATTGCGCTTTAGGAAACTCACTTATGGTTGAGTGTGGGATGAATTAGAGTGGGAAATGTGAAGCAGGGATATGTGAGGGGAGAGATGGAGGCATATATGAGAGATATTGTAAGGTTGAAATAAGATTCAAAAACAGATTCTACACGTGAGTTGGGTGAGAGATAACTGACAAAGAGGATGGGGTGCCCTAAGAAGGGAAGAAAGATGGGAAGGTTTTGGGGGGAAACAGGAATATAATGAGTTACATTTTGTACTTGTTGAGTTTCAGATCCAGTTTCAGATGTCTAAAGAGCAGCTGGTGATTTAGGACTAGAACCCAGGAGATAGGTAAGATTAGGGACTAGGTATATCACTTTGGAGTAATTTCCATGGATATTATCTTTAAATCCATGGGAGCTAATGAGATCACCAATAGATAATATAGAGGGAGATGCGAAGAGGGCTCTGGACAGAGTTTTGAGGAATACCCATAGTTAGATATGGATAAAGGTCCAGCAAACAAGAATGAGAAGGAATGAGGAGAACCGGGAGAAGATAGTGTCATGAAAACCTGGAGAGTATGCACGAGGAAATGGTGACCCATGATGTCAAAAACTACAGAGAGGTCAAGGATGAGGACTGAGAAATGCCATTAGATATAGCAATGAAGATTTCATTGGTAACTTGGGAGAGGGCAATGACAGCTGAATGATGACATCAGAAGACAGACGCATTGCAGAGGGTTTAGAAGCAGATTAGAGGAGAAGAAGTAACCTAGTTTGCATGGCTTTCCCAAGTAGTTGAGCAGAGAAAGGAAGGAGAGCCCAGGCAAGGATACTTCCTGTTGTTCTTAGTCATAGGGCATCATGGGCAGCCAAATACCCTCATCACCTCCGACACACAGCTGTTTGTTCTTCCTTTGTTGAATGATCTTGTGATATCTTTAACCTCTGACACATAACTTTCCAACCTTACTTCATACTACTTTTCTTATATTAGATATTCAAGTCATATTAGGCAGGTAGGTAACTCAGTGGATAGAGCAATTGACCAGCAGTCAGGAAGAGCTGTGTTCAAATCTAGCCTCAGACACTTACTAGATGTGTGACCCTGGGAAAGTCTTTCAACTTTTATTTATCTCATTTTCCTCATCTGTAAAATAGAAATAATACAGCAATTATCTCCCAGGGGTGTTGTAAGTGTAGTAAGTGATATGTAAATGTTAGCTATTGTCATCATCATCATCACCACCACCACCATCATCACCATAACCAATAGCAGCAGCAACGACAGTGGTAGCAGTAGCAACATCAATAGTAGTAGTGGTGATGGTAGTATTGTAGTAGTAGGAGGAGGAGGAGGAGAAGAAGAAGAAGAAGAAATAGTAGTAGAAGTAGTAGTAGGAGGAGGAGAAGAAGAAGAAGAAGAAATAGTAGTAGAAGTAGTAGGAGGAGGAGGAGAAGGAGGAGGAGGAGAAGAAGAAGAAGAAATAGTAGTAGAAGTAGTAGGAGGAGGAGGAGAAGAAGAAGAAGAAGAAATAGTAGTAGAAGTAGGAGGAGGAGGAGAAGGAGGAAGAGGAGAAGAAGAAGAAGAAGAAGAAGTAGTAGTAGTAGTAGTAGTAGTAGTAGTAGTAGTAGTTGTTGTTGTAGTAGTAGTAGTAGTAGTAGTAGTTGTTGTAGTAGTAGTAGTAGTAGTAGTAGTAGTAGTAGTAGTAGTAGTAGTAGTATTCAGGCTGTTCCCAGCAGGCTTTCCAAATTTCCTGGAACACATTGCTTCCTTATCTTTACCTGTTGAGCTCATTCTCCAGTACTTTCTTTTCCATGAAGCCTTCCCTGATGGTAGCGGATGAAAATGACCTCTCCCTCCTAAATTTTGCCTTGATCTCTCCTTTGCCTCTCTCTCAGTTCTCCTTGGATTATCCTTCTTTATGCACTTACCTAATTACCCTTATTAGATTGTAAGCTCCTTGAGGACAAAGACTATGCCATTTCTCATCTTTATATTTCCAGCATTCTTGAACATGGCAGGTGCTGAACAAATGTTTATACTAAATGAATTAAATTGTGTATGCCACACAATGCACCTTGGGAAAATCACTGGACTCGTTATAGCCATTAGCATGTATTAAACGTGACTTGTTTTAGGAACTCTGAATACTTTATCTTTATTTAGTCCTATGATATAATTCCTTGCCAAGGAGGGGAAAAGCCACTTTTGATCAAAGTTGATATCTTATGTGTACTTCAACATATGTTTCATCATATAGAGAGAGGAGTGTGTAAAAGAAGGGTTGTTTAATGGTGCCTCTGTGCTTTCCCTTGTGGTAGCAGCACTTAGTTTCCTAATTTTTAAAAGGAGAAAGTTAGACTGGATAGCTTCTGTTTGAGGCAAACCTAATACTAGCACTTTCCTAGTTAAGGTTTAACATCAGGATGAAATGAGGACCTCACTAGTCATTGAACAGTTAAGAGGAGGTTTCTCCTTTTCCCACCACAGGAAGGATATCCAATAAGGCTATAGTCACATTTAGCTGTAGACCAATGGCCTCTCTCCTTTCCACCTGGAAATGATTCTGGACAACAGGGCTCTTGTAGTCTTCAGAAATCCACCAAGTCTGTGGGGCTCCAATCCTGCTTTTTTATGCCATTAGGTGGCCATGAAGCTGCTTCAGGGAAACAGGGACCACTTGGGTCCTACAGGCTACTTTTCTCCTTTTAGGGAAAACTAATTCTTGTCATAGGAAGCATGGGTCTAACCCATGTTGTTGAGAAGAGTATTGAAGCATGGGCCTGACCCCTTTTATAAGAAAATGCTGGTAGATATGAGTCCTGTTACAGCCTCTGAAGTCCTCTGATTGTTTTCCTTTTCAAAGCTGCTGTAGTTTTTCCTTCCATACTAAGATTTGACTGGGCTATTAAGCAAGTAGAAGATAAGGACTCTGGAGAATCTTTATCTTTATTCCCATTCATGCTGGCAACTCAGATCCCCAGGTCATGGTTAGCTACATCATCTCTTCCTCAGGCTTCTGGTCTAATTAAAGGGATTATGGGATATTATGTAAGGCTCAGGCCTTCATTCTGACTTGTTTTCCCCAGTATCAATATCACCAGTGATGATTGCCCCTATGTCATTTGCCAATTAATAATCAATTATAGCAGATAGAATATCAGAGTGGAGGTCATCCTCCATTTTTGCACCTATACCGGCAGTGTAAAAGCTTTGCCACTTTCTACCTGGAAAGGTTTTGATTACTTCCCCAGTGACAGAGTTCAAGGACCAATCTTGAGAGACTACTGAGAGACCAACCTATGGAGAGACTCAGAATTAGTAAACTGGTGGTGATTTTTTGGCCATGGCAACACATGAAACAAAGAAAAAAATATTACTCCCAGTTCTTATGGTAGTGGAAAAAGAAGAACCCATAGATTTTTTAGATAGTCTATAAACATTAACTTATCTCTAAGTTCTCTGAGATAAGTCCACTGGCTAATGAACTGCAAAAGTGAGCACAGGGAAAGATGGTGAAATGGTAATGTGTCTCAAGTTTAAGAAGTATGTCAAATATTTTCTTCTGGAAGAGAGTCAGAAAGCACTGAATATGTCAAGCACCAAACAAGATCACAATGAAATTAATTTTATCTTTCCAGGAAATGGATACCAATATACTAGTTATATGAGAATGCTGTCAGTGCGGTCAAACCATTGACTCAGTGGTTAGAGCAAAAGTCAAAATCAGCAATAAATTAGAGGAAAGGATAATAAATTTAAGAAGATATTGAGAACAATTGTAATAGCTTCAACTTTATCTGTTCAAAACTGCTGTCTGTGCCCCAAAAGAAAAAAAGAAAAAACACAAAGATACCGACTTTTGTTATCTCCAGTTCCAGCAAAAGTTTAACTGATGCAAAGCAATCATTACAATGAGGAGGCCAAAAGAGCCTAGATCCAGTCTCAACCAGCAAACGTTTGATATCTTTGCCAAGTAGAAAGACGTGGAAGCCAAGGGAAACACTTGTTTTAGAATACAAACTCATGTGTTAAACAGTAAGAGGAAGATGGTGAAAGATTCTAAGTACCAGGAAAAAGCAGTGAAGCTGAAAGCCATCAGAAAGTTTGGCATAAGGTTTTCACCACTGTCATGGACTTATGAAAGTTCTAAATAGAAGAGGGATTCCCTAGGGATGGTGAGGTTCTCCAGATGGGCTGTGCTTGTTTGCAGGTGACATTGTACTATTTGCATCAAGTTCCAGAACATTACAAGACTTCCTCAGTGATGTCCATGATTTTTTCAGTAGAGATGGTAGAGAACAGTCTATTCAGGGAAAAGTAAATGGATGAAAGTTGAACATTGCTGATACTTGCTGTTGGATTAGTTTAAAGTAGTGCTTCAGTACATTATCCTCAAATGGCAGTGAATTGGGTTCAGGATAAATAGGAGTAGTCTAGATTGTACTGTTCTTTCAATGGTCCCAAACTGCTCATTGACATAAAACACTATCTTTTTAACAGAAATGTTTTCCTGATGATGTATGGTTGTGTGTATTCGAACACCACAATCATCAAAGAAGTAAACCTGCAGATGACCCAGAGGGCAATGGAAAGATGCATGGTAGGTGCAAGTAGACTTTAGCATAAACAACAATGCTATCATAAAGGAAATGTATTATTGGAAAAAGAGGTGGGTTAGTCATATAGCAAGAGTGATGGCTAGCATATAGGAATCATGAGGATTAAACTGCTTAAACCCATGAAGCACCTAGATGAAGACCTCTGTGAAGGATCATAGATGAGAATTAAATAGGAGCAGAAGGTGTGGATGGGTTGCAATTTCCACCAATGGAGGGAATACTCACATCAATGAGCCCACAAATCGATTGAATTATGGCAGTATTTATTATTAGTACTAAATAAACTAGTTATTAAATACTTCAATAGCAGCATGATATCCATATAGGTGCTATCTCTTCAACAGTGTTGATTGAAACTTATCCATACTTTCTTATCCTGTATGGTTCTTGTTCATGTTTTTCTATAAGTCCTCCACAGAGAAGACACCCAATACAATCAAGGCCTTCCACTGGTTCTTTTAACATCTTGTAGATAACACTGCATATTTAGGTAATCTATCAGTTATCCTTCATTCTTTTTGGGGGGGGCGGGGCAATGGGGGTTAAGTGACTTGCCCAGGGTCACACAGCTAGTGTCAAGTGTCTGAGGCCAGATTTGAGCTCAGATCCTCCTGAATCCAGGATTGGTGCTTTATCTACTGTGCCACCTAGCTGCCCCTATCCTTCATTCTTGATACATGACTGGTTCACCTTATTTTCATACCTAGAATTTTAGGAATATAGATTTAGAGCTTGAAGGGACCTTAGAGGACATTGAGTCCAACCCCCTCCTTTTACAGATGAGGAAATTGAAGCTGAGAGAGGTTTTGCCCAGGATTACACAGATTGTCTCTGAAGTAGGATTTGAACTCAGGTCTTCCTGACTTTAAGCCCAGAACTGTTTCCACTGTCCTATTTATGTCCTACCACATGTAAAATTCATCACTGGAAATATGCTGCATCTGACTTTCTCCCAACATGCTTTTGTATTACTTGGAATTGTGATTCTTTGGCAGTTGTGGTGTCCCATTTTTCAAAACTATATAGTATTGTTAGGAGAATATTGGTATTAAAACAATGGGCTTTTGCAATGGATAATAGATTGAGATAATTTAAACTGCTATGCAATTTCTTAAATGAAATTTGGTTTACTTTCTTCCTTTTATTTCATTCTGGGGCCTTTCCAAGATCTATGTACTTAATCAATGGATTACCCGTTCAACTATTTGTGATAATTGGGGCAGTACATGTTTGTGATCCACTTTATTTTTCCTATTTAGATAGCTAGGCTGATCTCTTTTGAATCTCCATGGATTTCACTGAGCACAATATCACCACAAATAAGAGCGTCTGTAGAACCTATTCATTAATAGGGAAAGCCTCTCCTTTTTTGGACCTGACAAATGAGATCTATGATAGTCACAAGCACCTTTCTCCAGCATATGTCCCTCTAATGCTGATACTCAGGCTTATGATGCTCATATCCATTATAGAAGAAACTTGTATGATTTTGAGACACTTTGAGCTGCATTTTGCTCCACAGAGTCACATTCCTTTTTAAAAAATAGCAAATAATAAATAATTGTTTGCTTTTTATTCTTTTTATTTCCATTTCATGTATGATTGTCAAAACATGGTCTGTAGACAATTAATTGGAAAATTTCCTCATATTACATATGAAGAGAACAGGTTGCATGCACATATGCAAATATATCTATCAAGGATACTTTTGATTTATCCAGAGACATTTTCATAAAGATCTTATAGAAATGAAAAGGTAGGCTCATGAATTGGTAGTTGTGGAGGTTTTCATTGTTGCCTTTTATTCTGGTAATATTACTGTGATTTTTTTCCATTCTTTTACAAACTTCACCTTTGACTCATCTTGAAAATTGGTCTCTGTGTGACTTTAAAATTTTGTCACCTCCAGAGCTTGATAATGCTTGGAAGGTGTTCTGTGACCTGAAATAAAAGAGCAGACTGAGTTCAAGGAGCAAGAATAGGAGGCAAAAATGAAGCGGTTCAAATGCACACTGAAATCTAAGACTGAAGCTTTTTTCTGTCTTTTGTGGGTGGTTGGGGGTGACTGTGGAGTCTAACTCACTGAAAGAGGTCCAAGAATGTTTGATGCTGTATCTAAAAGAGCCTTCCTTTCAGGAAGAGGCCTCATAACAGCTACAATTGATAGAAAACCAGCAGATGTTAGCAGAGTGCAGAAGAGGATCAGCAGTTCAGAGACAACAATAGATGACAGGCCAGAAGGTGGCAGCAGAACAGAGAGAAGACACAGTCATTTTACAACACAATAGCCTGCAGTTGGATGATATCCCAAGATGAGCAACCCTAAGAGAGGAACAGCAAGCAGCAGTGTTTGATATAGAGATGAGTTCCAGCTGGGACTAGGAACTTAAGTTGATTTGTGTCTTAGTTGTGTGCCCTCTCATATGTGTTCTCTGATCATATGTGGCATTCTCCTTCGTCCGTCATTGGTGGAATGACCTGTGAAATTGTGGAAGAGTATACCATCATAAGTAAGGGGGAAGGGGAGCTGGATCTTTCTTTTCATTGTTATGTTATTTAAATTAAATTATTTGTTTTGAATGAAAAAAAATATGTCACCTCCAGCATAGATTTCTTGAATGAATGAAACACTTATTTGTACACAACTAAGTACAAAGTACTATTCTAAGTGCTGGGATATGATTAGAAAAGTAAGACGGTCCCTTTTCTCAATGAGTTCACTTCTTCTTTTTTTTTTTTTTTTTTTGTGAGGCAATTGGGGTTAAGTGACTTGCCCAGGGTCACACAGCTAGTAAGTGTGTAAAGTGTCTGAGGCCGGATTTGAACTCAGGTCCTCCTGAATCCAGGGCCAGTGCTCCATCCACTGCACCACCTAGCTGCCCCGAGTTCACTTCTTAATGAGGGAGATGACACATACAGAAGGTTTTGCAAGTCTTATGGTTGTTGAGATACAGTAGCAAAGTGGATGGTAATGCTTCTTCTTTAATGTCATTTCCATAGATAAAATCAAATGTTTCTGATGTTGACAGTGCCAAGGACTTTGGTGGCAAGAACTTTCTTTTCTGTGTCTTTAACAGATGTTCCTGTAGCACCTGCAAGGACAGATGGAAGCACCCGCATAGGGTGATCTTCCCAGGGTGATGGCTGAGAGCCATTCCCAAGGTTCTTGGGTTCAGGGTAGGGTCTAAGGGGAGATGTTGGTAAAAAGTGGTAGTGGTGGTTTGACCCACCTGGCACATGCCACTTTCTGTCCTTGCCTTTTTCAGCTAGACTGGCTTGCCTTCTTTGTGGGTAGCAGTTAGTGAGGATGGCCGGGTCCTTCTCCACAGGCACTGTCACCTCAGATGATGACAATGAGGCCTGGAAGCTGCTCAGGACTTTTGTGCCTATCTACCTGTTGTTGGCATTTGGTCAGCATTTTTTGCATATTGATAAGATGGGCCCCTTCTCCAGGATGATTGTCCCCTTCGGGGATGGCTATGGTGACTGTGCCAGAAGTAGATCTGGTAATTTGGGGAACAGACTATCTCCATAAGGGTCTAAGGGAAGAAGGTGGTCAAGGTGGTTGTGGGGTGCTAAGCTGGCTTGCCTTCCTTGTGTTTCTTCTGTGTTTCATCAGGTACAGTCTTTTAGCAAAGAAAAAATTCTTTTTGATTATGAACTTAGCAGCCACCAACTAACACAAACATTCTAATTAAAAAACAAAAAACAAAAAGGCTCACATATGAAACTGGCTAATATATGAAATTCTAACAATTGTCCTATTTGTAGCCCCTTCTGAATTTATTTTTTTCTTGTGTTTTTTACATGTTTTACCCTCTTCTTTCTTTTTCTGCATCTCTATCACTTCCCACTAACTCACCCCCCATAGAAGTCCCCTCTTATAAAAAAAAGCATAGTTTTTTAACATGTAAGTATTGTAGGCATTGCTATTCTTCCTAACTTCGTGTTTTTAATTATTTTCACTTCCCCTTCCTCATACAATATGTTGGATATTGGAGTTGGTAAATCTTAAATGAGGTATTTCACTATCTTTTCTGATGAGAACAGATCACCACAGAAATGTCAGCAGATCTGCTCCATTTCACATCTATTTGTTTTTCTCCTTCCAGTTTCATCTACAAATGATGTCCTTGAGTTATGATCTGACTCAATCTTCATACTATGTTCTCTGCCTTCTTTTATGGGAAGAGAAGATTTTCTTTTCCCATAAATAACTTTTTTTTGGTAAGGAGACTACAACCTGATGATGGACAGCATGGCAATGATGATAGATATTTCTGACCACAGCAACACTTGAAGATCATATACTTAAGTCACTAAAACAATTTTCATTAGTTACGTGATTCATTAAAGATAAAGAAATTACAAAGGAAACCATTGAAGGGTTGTATTCTGACTTGTTCAACAAATAGATTCTCAAAATATGAGAAGTAAGGTGACAGTCTTCTCACATCTTCTTCCATATGTGACTAAATAAAGGATTTGTGATTTCATCAGTGCAGGAACTATATTTCATCAGTGTAGAAACTTCTTTTCACCAACCACATACCCATCTATGACTTAGTGGATGAGTCTTAAGGAGTTGCCTGAAACCATAGAGGTTAATAGACTTTCCCAGTGTCATATACTCACAAATATTAGAGGAGGGAAGTTGAACCCAGCACTCTATTCACTAGAACATTTTCTAAATTAAATATAACATATATTAAATAGATTAGATAACAATACTTTCTATGATTTTACATGATACAGCCTGTGTTTTCAGGCTGGGTATCCAAGATGCCACTTGAGATGCTGCAGCAGGAGTAGCATACCACACTGGCTTGTGTACTGCCTTAGGAAGACAGTGTGTCACTTTACCATTAACCACCAAGGCAATACAGTTTCAAAGTTTGCCCACCAGGTGGTACCATACTTGAGCCATCAGCCTAGTGTTGTCATCAAGGTCTCACTGACACATGTGCAGATTCACTAGCTATTTACCTGACAAGTGAATTGCTCCAAGAGGCTGTACAGGAAACAAAGCCTCCCTGGCCTTGGTTCTCAACCTAGAATGAGAGATGTTGACATATGTACTTGGATTATTTGAAAAATTACAGGAAAATCTACTCACCTTATATCTAGGAAATTTTCTAGATCAGTCTTGAACCTGTATATTTATGTTATACAGGCATGCAGTTTTCATTGGCTACATGATTTATTAAACATAAAAAAGTTCCAAAGAAACCATTTGTACTCTCCTCCCCACGTGCTTTTTCCAGGCCCTTGCTGTACCTGTAAGTTGTGAAAAGGGGATGGTGGGTAGAGCGATTGTTTCTGTCCAGGGTCCAGCTCCAGGTCTTAAATTGGAATAGGGGAAGCAATGAAATAAAGGGGAATGACAGGGATCAGATTGGTTTACTCACCTTCTGACTACCAAAGAGGTTTCATGGCAACTACCAAACCAGTCCTAATCTATAATCCCCTCCACAAATCTTTGTCTCTATTTTTTGCCCAAAGATCTCAGCTTCTATAGTATTGCACTCCTGGGTAGTCTATCCCAGCTTCTCCAAACTTATGTCGTAGCAGCAATTAGCAGAAGAGTGGCCTCATGGCTTCCAATAGTCTCAGTCACTTCCTCTCTGTCTTCCTCAAGGGTCAGAGGCAAAGAGGAATAGCCAATCTACATGACTGCACAGAATCTCATCTGTTTTCCCACCTGTTGCATAGGCAGCACCATCTTCTTTGCTGTGATTAAGGTAGTCCAGCCTCTGATTTAGTTCCCTGTGGGAACCCTCAGGACCCCTCTAACCCTTACAGAGATGAAATGCATTATAGATCCCTGCTATGTGACTACATATTAAACATGCAAACTTAGGGGCGGCTAGGTGGCGCAGTGGATAGAGCACCGGCCCTGGAGTCAGGAGTACCTGAGTTCAAATCTGGCCTCAGACACTTAACCCTTACTAGCTGTGTGACCCTGGGCAAGCTACTTAACCCCCATTGCCCCACAAAAAAAAAAAGAAAAAAGAAAAAAAAAAGCATTTTATTAAGTGTTTTCTATGTACCAAATGTGCTAAGGACTGGGATACAAAGAAAGGCCAAAGATAGTCTTTACTCTCAAGGAACTCAGTCTAATGGAGGAAAGAACATGAAAACAACTATGTACAAACAAGGATAAATTGGAGGTAACCAATAAAGGGAGGGTGTTAACGTTAAATGGGGATAAGGAAAGGCAATGGGGTTGTAGCTGGGACTTGAAGAATGCCAGGGAAGTCAGGAGATGGAGAGGAAGAAGGGAATAGCTAGTGAAAATGCCTGGAGTCAAAAGAGGAAGTGTTTGATTTCAGGAACAGCAAGGAACTCAGTGTCACTGAATCTTAGCATACATGGTCGGAGATCGTGGCACTGGTAGAAAAGAGGCAGAATGTTGAGAATAAGACAATTCTTAGACCATCTGCTAACATTAATTTTACTGTTAGTGCTTTTTACGCATAGTGTTTATCCAAGACCAAGTAGCTGATATGCCTCTGGAGGAACTGAAGCACGTGCATGCTGACATTTTTGCAATAAATCGAATGAGAAATAATCAGTGGCAACTTTTGAAGGGGTTTTGAATGAGTCTATATATTTGCACCTTCTGAATCCTGGCATTAAATTCATCCATCTTTTAAATGCATCACAGTTTTCCCACTTGTACTGAAAAGTCCATCTATCTGCTTTTCACCACAGGACTAGCTGGTAATTCACTCCACCCCCAGCACCATGTCTGTGCTTTCCCCTGGGAAGAAAATGTTGGCATTTGTCCATACTCCTTGTCAGATTATCTATACCTGACAGTTGTGTGAAACATTCTTCTTGGTTGTTTTTCTTTATAGGAAAATAGAGTTTGCATTCATTATGATTAGGTACAATTTTCTTTGGTTGGCAGAGTGATAAGTGAACCACTACTTTTGTCTTTGCTTCTGTGCTTGGAACCTAAGGAAATAATGAAGGTAATATGCAGGTGTCACATGATCTCTACTCTCCCTTTTGGAAGTTCATTAGTATAATAAAGATACAGTAAGAAGCAAGCAGCCCAGAGCACTTTGCCTTGCTTATAAAACCTACCCATATGTTTTTTGTTTTTTTTTCAAAATGGAGACATGACAAATCATATACACACCAGAACAAGCTTTTTTTGTTTGCTTATAACTTTCCTTGAATTGCAAGGAGGAAACTCTCAATATTTGATCTTCTTCCCACAAAGCTTATTCTTTAACAAAAACAAAATTACTGGAGATTATAAAGTGGAGAACTTTTCAAACAAAAGCACAAATGAGGAACTTGTTGTAAGTTGCCTCGAAGGGACTTTTCACCTTCTGCTTGGGGGAAGGGTGGGCACTCTGACTTCACTTGGTACTTATGGCAATCTCTAGGTGACATTTTGATCTCAGCCATCCCTAAGAACTTTGGGCCTGGCTAGATCACACTGTCACATTGGATAGTCACTCCTAACCTTCTCCCCGCCTAACATCAGAATAAATCAGGTTTAAATAAACATCAAGAACAGACAAAAGGACATTATGAAGGAGTGAAGTGGAAGGAAGAGAGAAGTATCCTACATCTTTGCCTTTGTGATTTGTGGGGAGGGGAAAGACTTTTGCATAATATGAACTTCAAGGTTGTTTTTTTGAACACCAGTTGATGAGCCTGGTTCTTAACTATCCTTCCTTCCTGTCTATCCTAACTTCCTTAACTATCTCAGTTGCCTATAAGTTTGGAAGGATCTGTTGATAGGTATCTACTCTTGTGATGGCTTAGAGAGAAACGATATTTACAATGTTATTTTTTAAAAGATGCTCAGAATCACAGGGACCTCAGAGAACTTCTCTAGTCCAACCCTTAATACCTGAGCAATTATATTCTCTACAATAAAACTTCTGACTGAAGACCTCATGAAGGTATACCATTCATACCTCAGAAGAAGAGCAGGCTGTTTGTTGTTAATTGGGAAAAAAATTTCCAGGGATATTGACCACAAATGACAAAGAATTAGGGGCAGCTAGGTGGTGCAGTAGATAGAGTACTGGCCCTGGATTCAGGAGGACCTGAGTTCAAATTCAGTCTCAGACACATGACACTTACTAGCTGTGTGACCCTGGGTAAGTCACTTAACCCCCATTGCTCAGCCCCCCCCCCAAAAAAAAGAATGACAAAGAACTGAAGACTGCCTCTGGAATTACTGAGGAGCAGGGATAAATTTTTAGTGATCTTCAGAGTATATGCTATTTGTCTTTCTTCCATGATCAAGTAATTGTTGTTTATTCTCAAGATACAGGCTAATTTTCTTGAGGAAAAGGTAGGGGAGTTTGAAAAATACCTTTTTTAATCTCTTCAGGGTATCAGAAAGAATAGTGTTCCTTATGAAAAATGGAAGAAGAATTTCCATATTAAAACAAAAAAGAATAAGAATCTCAAGAGGTGGAATACAGACCCAAGGAGGAGCAATCAGCTGCTTTTTTTTCAAGGAATGATGGTGTTTATTCATATTTACCCTTGAATGAGAGATTCTCTAGTAAGGATCAAAAAAAGAAAAAAATGAGTAGCAGTGGTTGGTGACTTCCTCCTGTGGAGAACTAATAATATTAGAGAGATCTACTGACTTCCTGTGACATATATCCAATGAAGTGACAGAAAACTACCCTATAATTATCAAACTATATGACTTCTACTTATGTCGTCCAGGACATGAGAGAAAACCTCTGAAGAATTATCAAAGCAAATGACTGCTATACATTTCGCATAAAAGCAAATGAGATTTGTAAGCAAAATCTAGAATGTTGCTAAAGAGTATGGTTTTGGGCAAGAAATTGAAGACCATAGGAGCACATATGGTTTTTTCTTCACTGCTGCTGATTAAAGGCAGGGTCTTTAGAAGAAACAGGGAAATTTGGGAAGTGAATAGCTGCTTAAGAAAATGGTATTTAGGGGACAGCTAGGTGGTACAGTGGATAAAACACCAGCCCTGGATTCAGGAGGACCTGAGTTCAAATCTGGCCTCAGGCACTTGACACTTACTAGCTGTGTGACCCTGGGCAATTCACTTAACCCTCATTGCCCTGAAAAAAAAAAGTATATAATTATGTGAAGAAGTCCAGGAGCATGGAAACAAAGTGAAGAGGATTTAGTGGGAAAATCAAAAGAGGCAGAAACAGAAGTGATGTTATTAGAGTATATAACAGATTATCTACACAGAAAGAGTAAATAGATGATGAGTTTGCAAAATAGCTCACAAGCCTACATGGTGGTATGATATAGTAATGAAGGAGGGGATTCCAGTTCTCTTGAAATTAACTGAAGCTTCTTCTCCATGTAAAGCAGGGAAAATAATTTCCCTACATGCTTTTAATGATCATTTCATCTTTCAAAAGGTATAGGAAATGGGGACAGCTAGGTGGCACGGTGGATAAAGCACCAGCCCTGGATTCAGGAAGACCTGAGTTCAAATCCGACCTCAGACACTTGACACTTACTAGCTGTGTGACCCTGGGCAAGTCACTTAACCCTCATTGCCCCATCAAAAAAAACCCAAAAACAAAACCAAAAGGGATAGGAAATAATGAAGGGGAAATTCTACTATTAAAGAGGAAGATCAAAGAAGGGATGACATAGGGAAGGCAACTTTTATGTTTCTTCTCTTTTCTTTGCCTAAAAGAATAATGTCTGCACTAGAAAGGACAGAACAAAAAATTGATTAATAAGGAGATAATACTCAAGATAAGAAGGGAAATAGTACATGGCTCCACTTCATGCATTCAGATCACCAGGTACTAAAAGAAGTAGAAAATACGATCTTTGAAGGATTGTGAAGGAACAGGATAAATACTGCAGGATTGCAGAAAAACAGATATTGTCCTAATTTAAAAAAATAAAAACAAACAGAAAATTGCAAGGTCTATAAACAATAGATTAGTGATCTTTGCTTCCTAGGGGAACATTTTTTGAAGTATTATTAAAGGAATGGGTAATGAACATCTAGAAAAGAAAGCAACAATCACAAAGAACTGCCATCAAGAACAGGTTCATGCTGAACTAACCATTTTTGCTAGAATGGTAGATATAGGAGATTATAAATAGTTATTGTTTACCTAAATTTCAGGAAGCATGTAACTGTTTTCCCCTGATATTCTTGTGAATAAATTGGAAAGATTTGGGCTAGAGCTAGACAATGGTACAATTAGGTGACATAACTAGTTGAATGGTTGGACTCAGAGAGTAGTCATTAATGATTTGATGTTAACTTGGAAGGAGATCTTTGCCCTAGGGGTCTTGACTGTTTAACATTTTTGTCCGTGCCTTGGGTAAAGGCAAAGATAGCATACTTATCAAGTCTGTAGGTAATGGAAAACTAGGGGAGATAACACATTGTAGTAGAGAAACAGAATATAAGAAATCAAGTAATATGAAACAAAGGGATACTTTTTTCTTTTGAAATAGTATTTTATTTTTTCCAATCACATATAAAGATAATTTTTAACATTCATTTTTTAAAAATATTGAGTTCTAAGTTTTCTTTCTCACTTCCTCCTCTTCTGGTTCCCTAAGACAATAAGCAAATTTGATATAGGTCATATATGTGCAATCATGTAAAATATATTTCCATATTAGTCATGTTGTGAAAAAAGAAACAGAATAAAAGGGACACATGAAAAAATAAAGTGAAAATAGTATGCTTTGATTTGCATTCAGACTCCTGTTCTTTTTCTAGATGCGGAAAGCATTTTCCATCATGAGTACTTTAGAATTGTCTTGCATCGTTGTATTGCTGAAAAGAGCTAAGTCATTCATGGTTGATTATGATTTTTGTTTATTTTTTTATTCATGGTTGATTATTGCACAATGTTGCTAATACTGTGTACAATGTTCTCCTGGTTCTACTCATTTTACTCTGCATCAAGCTCATGTAAATCTTTCCACATTTTTCTGAAATTTGCCCGCTCATCATTTCTTATAGTACAATTAGTATTATTACATTCATAATATCACAAATTATCCAGCCCTTTCCCAATTGATGGATATTCCCTCAATTTCTAATTCTTTGCCACCACAGAATGAGTAGCTATAAATATTTTTGTACCTGTAGGTCCTTTGCCCTTTTTAAGTGATCTCTGGGATACAGACCTAGTTGAGGTACTGCTGGATCAAAAGACATGCACAGTTTGATTGTCCTTTGAGTGTAGTTCCAAATGGCTCTCCAGAATAGTTGGATCAGTTCACAACTCCACCAGCAGTGCATTAGTGTCCTAATTTTCCCATTTCCTCTCCAATATTTATCATTTTCCTTTTCTCTCTGCCAATCTGATAGGTATGAGGTGGTAATGCAGAGGTTTTTAAATTTGCATTTCTCTAATCAATAGTGATTTAGAGCATTTTATCATATGACTAAGATAGCTTTGATTTCTTTATCTGAAAAATTCCTATTCGTATCGCCCCCTAGGAGCCATACATTTTAATTTACTCTCTGGATGGCTAGTAAAAGTAAATAAGCTGGGGCAGCTAGGTGGCGCAGTGGATAGAGCACTGGCCCTGGAGTCAGGAGTACCTGAGTTCAAATCCGGCCTCAGACACTTAACACTTACTAGCTGTGTGACTCTGGGCAAGTCACTTAACCCCAGTTGCCTCACACACACACACAAAAAAGTAAATAAGCTGGTATGGAGTTCCTGAGATATAGCTTGGCACAGTGAGAACTGGCCTCAGAGCCAGGAAGACCTGGGTTCAAGCCCCGCCTTTGATACATACTGGCTGTATGGTTCTCAACATATCATCTAACTTCATTAACTGAAGTTAAATGAACACATTCAAATGCTTTAGAGAACTCTTTAAATGAAATTTTATGATTGAAAGAAGGCACCAACCTGCATTGGTGAAAGGATTTTCCTCATTCAGAAATTCCCTACCAAAAAAGCCATGGGTCTAGTTCCAGTGGACTCCTGAGCTATGACTTTTGAGTGAGTGAAGCCTCATACCTTGAACCAAGGGCAAATTCCTCCTGTTTTTCTAGGGTAAGAGTGGTAGCCTTAAGTTGTCTTAACAAGAAGTAAAATAGCATAGTGTAGTACAGGGCTTCTTAAACTTTTTCCACTCACAACCCTTTTTTGCCCCAGAAATTTTTACATGACTACGTATAGGTTTATAAAGTAGTTATATATATAAAGTATATAACCTTTTACAGTTGCCAGGTTTTTGCAACCCCCACATTCAGTCATGTGACCCTCAGTTTAAACCCTAAGTTTAGGGTGTAGTAGATAAGGCACTAGTCAGAAAGACCTGAGTTCAGGGGCAGCTAGGTGGCACAGTGGATAAAGCACCAGCCCTGGATTCAGGAGGACCTGAGTTCAAATCCGGCCTCAGACACTTGACACTTATTAACTCTGTGACCCTGGGCAAGTCACTTAACCTTCATTGCCCTGCAAAAAATAAGTAAATAAAAGGCTCTGTAGTATTTGGACAATATATGAAATATGTAAATTTTTCATCAAGTAGATTAAAAAAATACCTTAAAATATCTATTATTCAGACTGGGCAGCTAGGTGGCACAAAGTGGCAGACTTGGAATCAGGAAGACTTGGGTCACTTAACCCTATTTGCCTTGGTATCCTCATCTGTAGAATGAGCTAGAGAAGGAAATGGCAAACAACTCCAGTATTTTTGCCAAGAAACCGTCAAATAGGGTCATAAAGAGTTAGACACCACTGAACAACAACATTTTCAGACGATCATATGTAGTTGGATGGACAACCCCTATATAGAGATGGTCTATTAGTATATCTTTGACAGGTACTGTAGATGGACAACAAACTAGAATCAGAATTAGATAAAAGAGGAAGAAAAAGCTAGATTGCCTTTAGAAAAGGCAGCTTTTTTCCCAGTGATTCCGAGCTTTTCCCTGAAACAAAGCTTTCCCCTCTTTTTAAAAATATCAGTATTTTTAGTAATGCTCTAAAGCTGCAAATAATAGAATACTACAGTCTGAAGAATTATTGTTGAGGTATCCTGAAGTATCAATAGATAGATTGATGTGAGTTGTTGTTCAGTTGTTTTTCAGTCATGTCTGACTTTTGTGACCCCATTTGGGGTTTTCTTGGCAAAGATACTGGAGGAGTTTACCATTACCTTCTCCAGCTCATTTTATGGATGACAAAACTGAGGCAAACAGCGTTCAGTGACTGATGTGCCCAGGGTCACATAGCTAGTATGTGTCTTAGACCAGATTTGAACTCATCCTGACTCTAAAACCAGCACTTTATTGCCCCACCTAGTGGCCAGGAAAAAAAAAAGGTAGAGCCTGGATGTGAAGCTAGGCACTCTGACTCCAAGCCCAGCACCCTTTCCACTACACTAAACCACCTACAGGGGGGATATGAGTAGGCATCAATATATTACCTATGAAGAATTACTTTTTCTTTTCTTTTTTTTTTTTAGTGAGGCAATCAGGGTTAAGTGACTTGCCCAGGGTCACACAGCTAGTAAGTGTTAAGTGTCTGAGGCCAGATTTGAACTCAGGTACTCCTGACTCCAGGGCCAGTACTCTATCCACTGCACCATCTAGCTGCCCCCCCCTTTTTTTAGTGAGGCAATTGGGGTTAAGTGACTTGCCCAAGGTCACACAGCTAGTAAGTGTTAAGTGTCTGAGGCCAGATTTGAACTCAGGTACTCCTGACTCCAGGGCCAGTACTCTATCCACTGTGCCACCTAGCTGCCCCTACCTATGAAGAATTACATTGAAACGCATAAGTATGTCAGAAAGATGAATAACTTGGAAAGGACAAAGGCCACATGAGCAGAAGGAAGAGGGAATAATCAGACATACTCCATTAGTATATAATATTCAGAGCCATTCTTAACCCTTTTTGTGTCTTGGGAATCCTATGGTTCCCTTCTCAGAATAGTGTGAGTTAAAAAAAAAATCATAATTGAAGGAAATGCCAAATTTTAGTTTAGAGGTTAATAAAAATAAAGGTGTAATATTTTCCTATCTATCTAAAAACTATTGATGGGGTCCATGGACCCCAGGTTAATAATAACCACTAATCTAGAGGAACACCTTCAGCAGGAAGAGAATTTACAAGAGGACATAGACAGAAGTAAAAGATGTAAAGGCATGAATAGATTGCAATATACACCCTTGTGTGTATTGTGTAAATTGATGAGATCACAAATCCATTAAAACTCTTCATGACCAAATAACTTTGATTAGAAGGATGAGATATCTTTTCTAGAGAATCCAAACTGTGAATATAAAACAAGATGATTTTTCAGCAGTAAAAGGTATATCATCAGTTATTAATGAATACCCCATTGTGAAACACATAGAAGAAATTTTACAAAATACAGAGATCTCTTCCTAGAAAAAACTCACATAAAAAGGACCGATATGTTAAATTTTAATAGTGTAATTCTCTCTATATATGTTTTTTTATGTTCTTGGAAAAGAAGAAAGTCTGATAGATATATGCTCAGTATATTGAGGGAGGAAAGGCTCTATATTTAGGAGGAAGTATATCTGGGAACATGACCTTTTACCCTAGAAAGCTTGTGAATATTAAGTTAAATCTTATCAGATATCCTCTTTCTCTTTTCACCCAATAGGAATCTTTCCTTCAGGTGAACCATAAAGGTTAATGAAAAAATGCTTTCTCCACACATATGATTCTTTTGGGGGAGAATAGTTTTTTTATAATTTAGGGCTTACATGGGGTCGGCACATATACAGGCCCAAATCTCTAAATATTTTTGGAATTCTTCCTCTATTCCATTCTTTCCTCTCATGACAATATGCAGCATAAAAGATGCACGAGGCTTGAGTAGAGGCTTTCTGAGGTGAAGGAAAACGTTGTGTTCAGGCCTAAAACATCCAGCTGAGATTTTTTTCCCACAAAAAGAGGATTTTTATTGAAACCATTATTAAGGATTTGAAAGCAGAAAAGCAATTGGGCTGCATATGAAGGACAGATTGGCATCAACAGGCTTGGTTTGGTCCCCATGGCAGGGTGGGAAGACATTCTCAACTTGGTCTCTCTGGAAGTGTCTGGCAGATTATTAGATATGTCAAGAGTAGAAATGTATCAAGGAATGGCAAATAATTGGCTCTGGGGCTTGGTAATGACATCTGGAGACTTCACCTCTAGGGTGCCAACTGAAATGGAGTCATGTTCTCAAGGTGTTGTCTAATTTCGGGGCAAATAATGCATAACTCACTTGAAATCTAGCCTAGTGGTCTCATCAGAGGTCAAAGGAAAACCAATAAAAAAACAGGAAGCAGATTGGGTCAGATTACCTAATCTGGGTGGTTGGAGTTTCTTTGTTGGTCTACAAAAGTCAAATTATACCTTGATATCAGGTAAAATTTCTTTATGATAAGAACTATCCAAAAATGTAACAGACTGCCTGAACAAGTAGTGTTCAGAATCCCCTTTCACTGGAAGTATTCATACAAAGGCTAGAGAACTCCTCAGCAGGCATGTTGCAGGGAAAAGTCTGTTTTAGCTGGTACAACTTGGACTAAATGACCCCTGAGGTCCCTTCTGACTGAAATTCTCTGATGTGCTGATTCTGCTCTGAGGTTGATTTTCTCTTTGCCTATAACGGACGGCATGTAGTAGAACTTCCTTTCATCTGTCTGAAAGTAAAATGATTAGGCACTCTTTATAGAAATTGTTCTTCAGGGGCAGCTAGGTGGCGCAGTGGATAGAGCACCAGCCCTGGAGTCAGGAGTACCTGAGTTCAAATCTGGCCTCAGACACTTAACACTTACTAGCTGTGTGACCCTGGGCAAGTCACTTAACCCCAATTGCCTCACTAAAAAAAAAAAAAGGGGCAGCTAGATGGTGCAGTGGATAGAGCACCAGCCCTGGAGTCAGGAGTACCTGAGTTCAAATCCGGCCTCAGACACTTAACACTTACTAGCTGTGTGACCCTGGGCAAGTCACTTAACCCCAATTGCCTCACAAAAAAAAAAAAAGAAAGAAAAAGAAATTGTTCTTCAGGTTCTGCTTACCTTACTTTCCATCAGTTCATATAAGCCTTTCCAGGTTTCTTTGAAATTGTCCCTTCCATCATTCCTTAGGGAGCAATAAATTCTACTATATTGAAATATCATTCTATTACATTAAAAATATATGAGTTATGAATACATTTACTGACAAGTTCCACCTAAATCCTATTTGCCACTGGATTTTTCAGCTGCCAGATATATATAGAAAGTTGGCTTTATTTCTTGTACCTATGTTTTTATGTTTATAGAAAACACAAGACCCCATGCTGCAGACTCTTCATAGGACACTGCTTTGCTGAAAGGGAATAATTGTCTGTTAATGATAGAAGAATTATTTTTAATTTTTGCTATTTAAGGCAGAGTGGAATTCTGATCATACATATCAGTCTACTCCCTTCCCCATTTCTATTGATCTCTGCATGATACGTTTATTTTATATAATAGACTAGCTAGTTTTGTGACTCTGGACAAGTCTTAGTTTCCTTATCTATAAAATGGAGGTGAAAGTAGCAATTACCTCACAAGGTTGTCGTGAGTAGCAAATGAGACTTTGCCAACTTTAAAGTACAATGAACTAGGGGGCAGCTAGGTGGCACGGTGGATAAAGCACTGGCCTTGGATTCAGGAGGACCTGAGTTCAAATCCAGCCTCAGACACTTGACACTTAACTAGCTGTGTGACCCTGGGCAAGTCACTTAACCCTCATTGCCCTGCAAAAAGACAAAAAAACAAAACAAAAAAAGTACAATGAGTCAAGAACTCAATATTTGTAGAGCTTGCATGGTTTCCTTTGATCCTCACAACAATCTTGTCTGTGTCTCAATATCTTCACATGTATAAAAGGAAAACAGCTATTTATTTATTTATTACTAGGTCATCAAGGATACCTCTGAAATTATGAACCTGGATGACTGGGAGGATGGTAGTACCCTCAACAGAAATAGAGAAGATTGGAAGAAGGACCAGTTTAAAAAAAGAGATGATGACCTATTAGTAAGTGTATCTTTTGCTTCATTTAATCTTTCCATACTGATCCTTATTCTATCTCACTGCCATTATATTATATTATATTATATTATTTGTGACCTCAAGCTTCTCATGGTAGAAAAGACCAATCTTTTAAAATAATAACATTTTATCAATGAGGCTGAAAGGCAGCAAGGCATAGAATAATACTGTGCAATGAATTAAAAATTATTATCATGCAGAGAACAATGGAGAGATGGGGAGGTGATTAGACCACAAGGTATGAGCAATGAAGAACTTCAGATATGAACAGAAATAAAAGGTGTCATGAAGCAAATGCATGAGAGGGAGAGGTGGGCTGGTCACATGATGAGGGAAAGGGATGTCAGACAAGTGGACAGCCAGTGTGCTCCATTGACACCTTGAAAAATCAGGAGAAAGCAAAAAAAGCCTCCAGTGTGTTGAATAGGCCCTGTGGAAAATTTTTGGGAAGACATAAACAAAAGACACACAGGATAAACAGGCATGAGGAATAGGGATGAGTTACAGTAAGAACTGTTTGAGGGAACTCCTAAATCAATGAGTCCCAGACCCATTTGGGTATTTCTAATCACCCCAACTAAATGATGTTCTAATGGGTAGGGACCACATCTTCTCCCCCAACTTCTCTCCCTCTAACACTTAACACAATGCACATAATAGGTTTTTAATAAATGTTTGTGTGAATAAATTAATTTTTATTGGGTTCCTTCAGTCAACTTTAAGTAGGGTAATACGTACTTGTTCTCTTTCCATTATCCAACCTTCTTTCTCCATTTTAGATTGCCTTTCCTAAATCTGTATCCATTTAGTATGGACACAGAAAATGCAATATTCAGGTAAGATCCTGTAAAGTTTCCCAGGGAAACGTCAGTTCTCAGTTTCAGAAGGCCTTTATGGAATATTGTCAAGAACAATTGCCTTTATACCTAAATAATCAAGTAGCAAAAGGCATTTACTTTCTTGTCCCACCAAAAAGTCTTCATCTATGTTATTACACTCCCAAGTAATCAAATCTAATAAACCATAACTCAACAAATTAACATGTTTTGATGAAAATATCCCCTAAGGCTGAAGTTTTTAACCTGGGGTCTGTAAACTTTTTTTTTTTTTGTAATTGTTAAGGATGAACAGCAGCGGCCGCAAAAACAACATTGGAATTGTTTTCCTTTGCAATCTGTTTTGTTTTATTTTATGCAATTAATAATAGTTAGCAGTTATAAAGCAAATTAAGCTTTGTAAAATGAGTTACATTTGATCCTCACTGCCCTGAGTAATAGGAGCACTTATTCCCATTTTACAGATAGGGAAACTGGGCCATGGAGCATTTCAGTGACTTAGTCCAGCACTCTGTGATGCATAAAAAGTTTGAGAGACTTAGTTTCTAGCTAATCAATCATTTTATTAATTATGCTAGTGGATAATTAATAAAAGGGGTCAGTGGCACTCTTGAATGCCAAAGACCTTAATGAAACCCACTCAAAAGCATGTGGGGAAATTATTTTCCCTGCTTTGCATAGAGAAGAAGCTTCAGTGGATTTCAAGAGAACTGGAGGGGGCAGCTAGGTGGTGCAGTGGATAAAGCACAGGTCGTGGATTCAGGAGGATCTGAGTTCAAATCCGGCCTCAGACACTTGACACTAGCTAGCTTTGTGACCCTGGGCAAGTCACTTAACCCTCATTGCCCCACAAAAAAAAAATAATAATGATCAAGAGAACTGGAATCCCCACCTTCATTACTGTATCATACCACCATCTAGGCTTCTGAGTTATTTTGCAAACCTATCATCTATTTACTCTTACTGTGCAGATGGTCCGCTACATACTCCAATAACATCACTTCTGTTTTGCCCTTGGAAGAGTTCCTGAAAGTGACAATCAACTCTGATTGGTTAACATTGGTTAAGAATGAATATTATAGGGGGGCAGCTAGGTGGCGCAGTGGATAAAGCACCGGCTCTGGAGTCATGAGTACCTGAGTTTAAATCTGGCCTCAGACACTTGACACTTACTAGCTGTGTGACCCTGGGCAAGTCACTTAACCCCCATTGCCTCACTAAAAAAAAAAGAGAAAAAAAAGAATGAATGAATATTATAATAAGAGGAGGACATATTTTAATGAGGGGCTGGGAGAGTTAACTTTGATTGTGTTACTTTCGGATAAAGAGAGACTATCTCAAAATCAGATCACCCACAGCCTCTGGCAATCTGGAACAAAATGGCTGGAATTTACCTTAGATTAAATTCTTTGTAAGGTTCTCTAGTTGGGTGAGGTCTCCCACCCAGGATCGAAAAGCACGAACCCCATGGGCATTTGGGCAATTTGATCCAACAACAATGTCCTTCAGAGACTAGCTTGACCTAGTAGAGAATAAGGATACAGGAAAGGAAAAAAACCTGGATCTCCCCAATAGGTTTTTTTTTGGGGGGGGGAGGGTCGCGGGGCAATGAGGGTTAAATGATTTGCCCAGGGTCACACAGCTAGTAAGTGTCAAGTGTGTGAGGGCGGATTTGAAATCAGGTCCTCCTGAATCCAGGGCCGGTGTTTTTATCCACTGCGCCACCTAGCTGCCCCCCAATAATTCAATAATTTGTTTTTAATAATCATTTCTCTCACCTCTATTCATTTCACCACCTAGCTGCCTTACCATTATTCGAGGAAAGGTCCAAGTATCACCTACTTAAAAGAGTACATGACACCAAAAAAAGGTTAAGAATCTCATATAGTCGGGGGCAGCTAGGTGGTGCAGTGGATAAAGCACCAGCCCTGGATTCATGAGGACCTGAGTTCAAATTCGACCTCAGACACGTGACACTTACTAGCTGTGTGACCCTGGACAAGTCACTTAACCCTCATTGCCCCCCGAGGGGGGGCGGGGGATGGTTTCAGGAGGAGGAAGAGGAAGGCAGGAGGAAATTGTTAGAAAAGAGATTTAAGATTTTGAATAGCAAATAGCCTCCAACTCATAGGCAATGTTGCCACCTGCTGACAGTTAGCAGAACCTGCAGCCTTAAGTGATTAAAAAAAAAAAACTATTTAAATTTTATCTTTTTCTTTTCCACATTCCTCCATTTATATCAAGCCTTTGAAACTTCAGAAAAACCAGATCTGAAACTTTCCTTTCTTTAGGAATATCCCCTTCATTTTCAGAATCTGGAAGAAAAGAAACATGACAGGGCTTCTGGTTAACTCTCTTTTTTTTTCTTTCTTTTTTTTTTTAGTGAGGCAATTGGGGTTAAGTGACTTGCCCAAGGTCACACAGCTAGTAAGTGTTAAGAGTCTGAGGCCGGATTTGAACTCAGGTACTCCTGACTCCAGGGCTGGTGCCCTATCCACTGTGCCACCTAGCTGCCCCTTAACTCTCTTTCACAAGGAGTGAAGCTGGTTTTCTCAGTGGAAGAAGGAAGCTGTTTAGGAAAAGGAAAAGGAAAACAAATTCATTTTTTCCTCTAGATAATCTGTGCTAAGGAACCAGTTCTTTTAATAACCTCTGTTTCTAAATTTCGAAGACTTCACTAATGTTGAGGCCGGGTTCTCCAAACTTAGGCTGGTTTTTGGATAACATACATCCAGGCTGTCACCCTGTCCTTGAAGCCTTTCCACCTTGATAACATAGGAGGGTCCAGAGCTTGGGCTTCACTAGCATGGCCTTTGAAAACCCAATACCAATAAAGCACCAGCCCTGGATTCAGGAAGACCTGAGTTCAAATGCGGCCTCAGACACTTGACACTTACTAGTTGTGTGACCCTGGGCAAGTCACTTAACCTCTGTTGCCCCACCAAAAAAACAAAGCAAAACAAAACAAAAAAACCCAATACCAGTCCCCTATCACACTTAGACCAAGATTTGAGTTTCTAAGGCAAACAGCAATAAAGTAAGGCTTTCCTTCAATAAGAGGCCTGGTTCTAAAAAGACAATGGCATTACTGCATGAGGGAAAAGGATAGGGCAAACCACTCTCTTCAGGCAAAGTAAATGGTCCAGCTATTGACATTTGACTCTAAGGGCAATAGCCCACATCTGTCTCAAGATCACTTACTTCTACCAGAACTAAAATATTTTATCCACTCTGTGATCTAAAAACTTGGGAATATATGTCTGTCCTAGATAAGAGGGATTTTTCATCAGCGTTCTATGACAAAAAATCAATATGATTGGTTTGTATTTTTTTAAAAAAACACTATTCTGTGAAGGGATTCATAAGCTTCACCAGACTGCCAAAAGGGTCTATGACACAAACTGTTAAAGAACTCCTGCTCTAAATGTAACAGTAAAGAGAGTCTGATAAATTCACATGAAATGACTACTCTTCCGTTTTATTATGACATGAGGCTTAGGATAAATTGGAAGAAATTTCTACTGTGAGAAGCAAAACCAAAGATGACCAGATAACAGGACTGACATATCCAGGAATCAAGGGACTATTAAAGTTTAGATTGACCAACTAGATATCAGGACAGACACACCTAAGTAATAAAGGGAGATAAAATTCTATAGCAGTAAAGTCAATTAGATCTGGCTGAAGACAGATAACCCTAAAGGTCAGGATCATTATTTCCAAAAAAATTTTCCTCAACTCTCAGGAATATAACAAGCATCCAGGCTTTCCCCACCCCACTCCAAAAAGGAACTTTCCATTTTCATGTGGACACCCCATCTATCCTTTATAAAAGCTTTTACCTTCCTTCTGTTTGGGGAAGTCTTTTACTTCCCACTCAGTTACTTTCCCTACCACCAAATAAAAGACCACTTTAATTCTAATTGGAATGTGTACAAGAGTGTAATTCTTTATTGAGGAATTCCCAAGGACTGCCACAAATCCCCAGTGACATTTTATACATTATCTAAAGCAAGGAGTGCTTTCTTTACTAAGATGATCATAATGGTAGTCATAGTAATAAATGTGTTCCTAAAAGTTTTTGTGTATACCATCACAGTTCAGACTTTCTAGAGAAACCTAGCTTTTTAAGACAAAGAATAACGATTCCTTTTAAAGCAAGTAATGGTCCCCTAATTTATCTGTGTACCTCTAGATTTTCATACTAGGTTTGCTGGACTGTCTATGCTATAAATAAACAATTTTCAGCCTTTGGAAGATTAATGTTTGAAACCCTGGTAACGGAATTGGAAAGGCACTTTTTATCTAAGATTCTTGAAAGTTTTTTTGAAAGAGTTTATACAAATAAAATCAGATTTAAATAATTGGAGAAATATTAATTGTTCATGGGGAGTCAGGGTCAATATGATAAAAATAAGTTTTACCCAAACTTATTTAAATGTTCAACACCATTCCAATTAAATTACCAGTTTTTTTTTTACAGAATTAGAACAAATAATAAAACACATTTGGAAAAACAAAAAGTCAAGATTATCAAAGGAAATAATGTGAATTTAGCATTATTGTAGGTTCTCTTTTCTCACTCATTGGTACATTTCTTGGTTTAGTAATTTTTTTTAATATGAGAGCTAATTTTTTTTCTTTCACTCAGCCAAAAAAAAAAATCTTGCCCTGATACTCTAAAGTTAGGCCTGAGAGAGATAGGGAGTTACCTGCAGCAATATTTCCCAGAGAGGAGAGTGTGGTGGGAAATTAGAGATATTGTTGTAGGATTTTATTTCCTAAGGAAGGAGAGATACCATTATGGAATTTCATCTTAATTACTTCTTCTTGCATCTCTTGTACATAGGAAAAAACTACTTTCCATGCTTTTAGGTAATTTAGGAAGCTATCCTGGGGAAGGATTACTTTACTGAAAATCATGGGGGGGGCGGGGCGGGAATCCTTCCAAGCACTACCAACAAATCTAGCATCATGTCTTCATCATCTTATTTGTGCTAGACCCTGAGCTTCTGTGGGAGCATGAAAACTGAAGGCTGGTATGCAGAAGGTGCTATGCAATTACCATTAAATCCTTACAAATTTTAGTTTAAAAAAAAACAAAAAGAGGGGTTAGCTACAGGAAAGTGTCTTTTAAAAGTCCAACTTTCTTACACATTTGTTGGAAGAGACAACATAGCTGGTACTCCTAACGTTTCTGAATCTGTTTCATGGAAAGATCCCAAATATTCTGGTATGCTTCCTGGTCTTTCAGAGGAAATTAAGCATGCGCAGGATGCTAGTTTTGTGGTTATCCTAAGTACAGACTTCCAGGAGAAGAATCCTTTTCCAAATGGAGATGGGGGTGGAGAGGGCAAGGGAGGGGAGGAAGGAGTTAGTATGGACTTAAGTTCTCTGAAGACAGTGACAGATTTGACACTAGAGGGTACCAACAGTCCCATCTTCCATTTGCCCACTTTCTCTGGGTTCTTGGAACCTCCTGTAGCTGTCCGTATGCAACGGTTGGGGACCACGCATATCTAAGACAGTCTGCTGCTTGAAGAATACTAAATAATACTAATAAAATTTTCAGCAACGCCTCTTTCTGTGGCAAAGAAAAGGCAATATGGTGTAGTTGTTCTCTCATCTGTAAAATGGGACTGATACCTGAAGCAGCTACTTCCCAGGGTTTCGGAAAGGATCAAATGAATGCGAAGTCGGCTTTAGAGCACTATGTAAATGTCAGCGATTAGTAAGTACCATTCGGCGGGGATGGGTGAAAGGTGGCAGCTGAGCAGTAAAGGAGGGCAGGATCAAAGACGTGCCTGCACGTCGGATGCTATCCCTCTGATGTGGTTATTAGAGCAAGGTCTGGAACAGAAGTTCTGATAGAGCTAATCAGCCCAGTCAAAATTCCTTAACCCTTTCATGCATCACTTGTCCCTCCTATAAAACTGCCAAAAATATTTGCTACCACATCCTATCTGTGAAACAAAACCAAAAGAAAAAACCAACCAAACAAACAACTCCTTTAGAAGCTTAGAGGAATCCTATAATCCTAAGGACATGCAGGTAAATCATGTTCAGGGATACTTGTTCATTCCACTTGGTCTTGTTATTCCAATTTCTTGTTATTGTAGCTGAAACGATTTTCTTCTGCCCTTTGTGATTTAGATCCACTGCTTTCCTCCACAAACAAAAAATGTATTTGCAACATTTGTCTTTTAAGCCAAATTCTAGAAAGAAAAAGACTTTTCAGCTTGCCTTTTTTTTTTTAAAGTATGTATGATTTCTGTTGGAAGAAGCATCTGGAAAAAGTTTGGGATAGGAACTGGATCTGTGATCATTGGTCCAGATAACTCTTAGTTGAGGAGACTTCCTTTATCAGTGCAATTCAGCACCTTCTCTGAAACTAACAGAGTTGGAGAATTGCCTCGAACACTCAAAGACTAAGTCACTTTCATACAATCAGAATATGTGTCAAAAGCAAGACCTGAACTCAGGACTTCCTTTCTCTAAGGCTAGGGTATCCATTTTGCCATGCTGCATCTTCTAGCTGAAAGAATCCATCTGAAATAATTGATGTGAAAATGCTTTAAGGAACACCATGTAATTTGCCAGTGATGAAAAGAGGGCTGAATCTGGAGTCATCGGTGTCATTTCACTCTGCTAGCTTACTCCTTGTATCTTCATTTCTCTGGGCCTGTTTCTGTAAAATGAAGGGTTTGGATTAAATAGTTCCCGAGGACTCTTTCTATGCTAAATGTGATATTATGAACTCTTTTAGTGTGGCTCAAAACTACATAGTAACGCCATATAAATGAGATCTTTAATTATACTTTCTTTGTCCATTAGCCAGGAGTTAGCTTATCAGAACCAAATTAGTAAAATCAATATTCACAAGAGGCAGTACTTGAAGGAAATGTGATTTCATCAGTTATGGGTCCTTCCACTAACATAGATTAATCTTCAAAAGTTGTCGAAGCCAACTATGAAATGAACTTCTCTAAATTTAGTTACTTGGACAGTGGTAGGCACAGACTTTGAGAATACTGGGTCACATCCACACCCTAGTAAGGCATGGGAGTAGGTTTCTCTAAAGGGGGAAAAAATGCTGATTTAACCGCAGTATTTTGGAGTCATTTACATTTTATTATTTTTTTTTGCAGGGCAGTGGGGATTAAGTGACTTGCCCAGGGTCACATAGCTAGTGTCAAGTGTCTGAGGCTGGATTTGAACTCAGGTCCTCCTGAATCCAGGGCCAGTACTCTTATCCACTGCACCACCTAGCTGCCCCTATGGGCCATTTACATTTACTAATTTTCCAGAAAATTTAAGAGTTGAAAATGCATATCCTTGCTTCAACTGTGCACTTCATTTTGGTTAATTTACAAATATTTGGCATTGAATCAAATGCCTTTCCACTAACACTGTTAAAGTACTTTAGTTTTGCTTACCTTTATTGACACAGATAGAGGTAAATGTGTTGCCTGAGGCATTTTGGTAGTCCCAAATTTAAATATTTGGAATTGGATCCAGTGTTCCAACTCCTAATCCTAGTTTTTATCCATAATCCCTAAAATTTTGTCAAAAAGCCTCACCTTCTAACTCCCTAGTGGTTCATGGTGGCACAAAATTTAGGTCTTGCCTAAAAGGGCAAAGGGATAAGAATTCACTGATGGAAGGAAAAGAGAATGAGAACAGAGAAGACAGACTACTGTAGATTTGCCATAGGTCCCTCCACTTCTACATCAGAAGAGTGCTTAAAAAAAATAAAAGCCAAGGATTTTCTTTTTTCATTAGATTGAAAAGCAAGACTGATTTGAAGCTACATAAGATCTTGGTTTTGTTTTACAACTTTTAATCAAGGGATCCTTTTCGTTGGGTCTCCTGCTGCCAGTGCCCCATGACCTTTGAAAACTTGAGTTCACATCCTCAAAGTCAAAAGTGAAAGCATTTATTTCTCTTCCAAAGCCAGTCTATTATTGGTGGTTTTGTTGAAAAGCAAAAAATCGTCATCTTAAAAAAAGATTTCAAATGTTTCAACTATGGAAGGAAAATGCCTTTTCTCCCTCCCCTCCCCCCCGAATTATCCCCCCCCCCTTAAAGAGATCACTTTTGTTTTTGTTTTGTTTTTGGTAAAGCAATTGGGGTTAAGTGACTTGCCCAGGGTCACATAGCTAGTAAGTGTTAAGTGTCTGAGGCTGGATCTGAACTCAGGTACTCCTGAATCCAGGGCCAGTGCTCTATCCACTGTGCCACCTAGCTTCCCCAAGATCACTTTTGAAAAGTGATTTTTAACAATGCTTTTTGACATGGACTTTAGTTTCATTTATTAATAACTGACAAATACAGATGATTTTTTTTTTCTTTTTACAAAAGCCCAATAAAATACTTCTAGGTATATATGAAGCTTCCTCCATAAGGCTAAGGAATTCAGTACAGAGGAAGGGCTCTATGGCTGGGAACATTATGCAACGGTGCCAACAACCTTGGCCTAGTGCCCACTTGGTGTCCTTGGGGGGGTTGCAGAAACCATCTCAGCCATGCAGTTGAGTTTATTGATTATCTTTTTAGCACAGACTGCAATATTAAAAGGGCTTTTGCCTTAAGAAGTGAGATCTGTTGAAATTGTGATATTTCCATCAAGACCATGAAATTTATAAAACTAGGTACTACACTTTGATTTTCAATCAATTTGATTCGTTAGTACTTACTTTCCAGCTTTGAGTTTTGGGGGATACCTTATTTATTTATATCATTTTCCTCTTTGCTCTTGATTTTGAAAGACAGACTTTGGCCTCATACCTTTTAACCTATCATAAAATTACTATCAACTGTTATTTCTGTTTAGAGTACCCAATAGGGGCATTTCTTTGCCCTATCAGAGCCACTGTGTAGCTAAACCCAACCCAGACCTAATCCCCAAAACCTTACCCATTGACCAACTTTCATTTTTTTTTCTTCTAAAGATTAAGGAGATGGGGCTAAGAGAATACAGACCATTCAACTTTATCAAGTTCAAGTTATTAGACAAATGTAATGGACTCTTCAAAGTATGCTAATGAGACTTTTAAAAATCTGGCTGAATCCCTCGACTTTTTCAGAAAAGAATGGTTTTTAGAACCGAATTATATATTTTAGCATGAGGACATCTGATCTCTTATTTCAAATCTTAGCAATACCTTAGCCTAGATAAAACAAGTTTATTTCTTGCCATAAAATTATTTTTAAAAAATAGATGCATGTTTAGGGGTTCTTACTGGTTGTACCCAAAAGGAAAAATGTTTCTATAGTTTATTTCTTTACATATGGAACAACTTCTAAGAATCAAAATGGGCTAAAACTCTCATGAATTGTAGCATGGTGTTAAATTAGAATTCTGACCCTAATATTAAGTTTCTAGTTTTTATTTGGGGTTCACACATCATCCTTTTTTTTTTTTTTTCGGTAAGTATTGTAAACTTCTAGCTGGGAAGAGATCCACACCTCCTTCAAAGCAAAGGAAGATGGATATAGTGTCAGGCTCAATTAGACCCAATTGTGCTGGCTTACCTAAAGGGAACAATGCAGCTTTTGTGATATACTCAAGCAGAAAGCCTGGAAATTTTACAGAACAATCTCACCCTAGCAGAAGCCTAGATGCTGGCCTCTCCCTGGGAAGGGAGTTGATCCAGAGAAGTTTTGTACTCCCATTTTACACAGATTTTGTAAATGTCAGTTCCTTTATCAGTAGGACTTAAGGAAGAAAAAAAAGAGAGAGCGTAAAACTCTGAATAAGAACAAGATGAATGTTAGCCAGAAACTTCATATCCATATTCTCAAAGCAACTAGGTGTCAGATTCGGAGGTAACTAACTCTTCATTAAAGGGGTAGCAGAGCTGTAAAGAGCCCTCAAGCACTGTAAAAACACTCACCAGGGTTGAATCAGGGGCCTGCTTCAACAGTGGAAGTGGTTAAAATGCAAATGGACAAGAACTTCTGGTCTCCCCTCCCCCAGGAAAGGGCTTAAATACAGCCAGGCCTGGAGAGGAATGTTAAAAAGAGGGGATGAACTACCCTACTCTTTTCCATGGGGACCTTCACACTGGGAGAGATTCCGTATGCATGACTGAACAAGCAAGCAAGGACAGCTCTCTGAACTTTCCTGAACAATGGCTTCAGCTCCCTCCACCATTTCACATCCTCCCCACACCCAATATGAGAACAGTAAGGGAGCCCATTACTCCTTCCCCTCCTTTTTTCAAGGGTTTTTTTGCCTCATAGTTAGCAACTTATTTTTATACCCCACTCCCCCTGAAAGAAAAGTTGACCATTCTGTTAGGGTTTGTTTCATTTCTTGAAATTCCCATGTGGATAATGTATTTTTTAAAACAAACAGAAAAACTGGATTCAAACTAAAGTTTGATATATAATCTAATTTCTAGGACATTTCAATGACAACATTGGTCCTTCTAAAAGTCAACTTATAACCATGTTATTAGACATCCACACAGAATGCATTCTTTCCTTTTACTCCCTTTTAGAGTATACAAAAATAAACACACAGTACCTTAAAAATAATTCACAGATAGACTGATTTTTTTCAAAAACATATTTCATATTTCCTCTTTTATTATATAAATATCAGTTTTACCTTTTACTGTAAGAATATAAAATGTTTTTAAGAGGATCTTTGTTATTATTTATACAAATTCACAAACAGTACAATTAATTCATAGGTCTCTGGGTTTAACTCTGTGATCTGGCCTATTACTGTGGAGGATTCTTTAAAAAAAAAAAAAGCCCTCCCTACTCAAAAAGTAAACATTTTTTAAAGCCACAGTGCCCACCCACCACCAAAAAACAAAAATAAAAATAAAGAAAACAAAAAACAAAAAACCCACCCCTAAACCAAAAGTCATCTATTCCTCCATTTAGAAACAGAATTAAAAAAAAAACCCCAAGAGCTCCATTTTATTGACTGAACTGAGATAAGACATGAATTTCAGTCTCCTCCCCCTTCACATTACAGCCCCTGGGTTCTACAGGCCAGCTCTGCACCTTTCTCCACTCCCAACAGGAAGCCCCTGTGACCTTTTTTTTCTATTTTCTTGGTAGGGAAATTTGGAAGAAGGGTTAGGGGGAAGGTAGAGTTTGCATATATAATAATCATTTTCAAGACACAATCTGCATCTCACTTTAAACAAAATAAAAACAAATAAAAAACAACAAAAAAACAACAACAGTCCAGTCCTCATTTTCCTTATCATTTGTGCTATAAATTAAGTCAAGGTTCAGAGATACAGTTGGGTCCCCCAATCCCTGTGGAGGAAAGAGAAAATTATAGCCAGAATATGGAAGTGAGATACACTGGATGGGGGATTTAGGAGAATCAAAACAAAAAGATTTACAAACCCAAAGGGGTCTCTTTCCAGTCTAGGCACAAAAATGTTTCAGTCTCAAAATAGCTTTCTTGTAAGAATTCCAGGGCTTCAGAAAAAAGTAAACTAAAACGAGGTAGCCAGACATATATAAATGTATATATTATATATATTTCATACACATATATATAATATATAGGATATATTCAGCAGAAAAGAATGGTACTTAAAAATCCACAAGGATTTTAAATTTCTTCCAAAATAAGAAAAAAAAAAGGAAAAATAGCATGAATACCAGATTTGATATAAAAGAAGAAATAATGAGAAGAGACCGGGATTAGTTACACAAGTAGAGGAGGATGTAGTAGCTGGGTTTGCTTTTTTTTTTTTTATACACTTCAAAATAAAAACCAGATCACAGTATTCAAATAAATGCATAAGTGAAGGCAGAGATTCTTCAGCAACTCCTCTGGTTTAAAGAGACTAGTCACTTTACCCTCCACCCTCCACTCCCAAATGCAAGGTGGTAGGGACACAGGCAGCTGAATCAGTCTTCAATTCCTATGCAAAAAGGGGTGGCTCTATGTGACTAGGTCTGTCCCCATCCTCAGTGTAAAGGAAATGTTAGGGCAGGTGTAGCAGACGAATGACAATGCTGGATCTATTTCCAACCCCAAAGGCCCAAAAGACAAAATGGGCCTGATGGGGCACAAGGAAGGGAAGAGAAAATGAACGTGTTGGCTAGACGTCATTGCCCCCCTCTCATCCATCGTGACAATCTGCGGCCAGTCCACAAGGGTGGAGGGAGAAGGGAGGGGAGGGAGCCTAGCACTGTTGCCCTCACCTGACCTTTTCACTCTCAGTCATCTGCCAGAGTCCCAGGTTGAGCACCTTGAGGCAGGGCAGCTGAGTAATTCGTTCTAGTCCCCGTTTGGTAATTCGAGTGCAGCCATAGAGGTCAATGCCGGTGAGCTGGCTGAGGTGTTCAGCGATCAGCTCTAGGCCCTTGTCAGTGATTCGAACACACTGCCCGATGTTGAGGGTGCGGAGCCCATGCATCTGCCGGACCATCCGATTGATGCCATCGTCACTGATGTGGCAGGAGCACAGGGATAGGGACTTGAGGCCGTCCAGTCCCTGGGCAATGTAGGCTAGGCTCTGGTCGCCCACTTTGTCACAGAAAGACACGTCCAGGCCGGAGAGGCGCAGGCTGCCCATGGCCAGGTGCATGATGCCCGTGTCGCTGATGTTATCACAGGAACGCAGGTTGAGGCTCCGCAGGCTGCCCATGTGGGACAGGTGCAGGAGGCCGGCGTCGGAGATGCCCCCGCAGAAGCTGAGGTTCAGCAGCCTCAGCCCGGCCAGGCCTCTGGAGATGTGCTTGAGGGACAGGTCGGTGAGCTTCTGGCAGTCCTGCAGCGTGAGCTGCTCCAAGCCCAAGCAGCCCTCGGCCGCGCTGCGGGTCATGCCGGCCAGGTGGCCGATGCCCACGTCCGAGAGGTGCCGGCAGCTGCGCAGGTTGAGGCTCTTGAGGCGCTGCAGCCCCCAGGCGATGAGCAGCAGGCCCGTGTTGGTGATGTTGCTGCAGCCGCCCAGCTCCAGCACCTCGAGGCCCTTGAGGTACTGGGCGATGCGGCCCAGGCTGCTGTCGGTGATCTGCTTGCAGAGGCTGAGGTTGAGGGCCCGCAGGGAGCCGATCTCCTGCACGAACGCGTGACCCAGCCCGTTGTCCGTGAGGTTGTAGCAGCCGCTCAGGTTCAGGCTCTCGATGTTGGCCATGCCCTGGATCACGTAGCTGAGGCTGCGGCGCAAGCTGAGGATCTGCACCCGCCGGATGCCGCGGGCCTGCAGGCTGGGGAACAGGGACGGGTTGGCGCGGCGCAGGTGCAGCTTGGCCTCCACCCCCCGCCACACCGACTTGTGGTAGGCGGCGTCCCGCCAGGCCGTGCACACCTGCGCCGCGCGCCCCTTGTCCCGGACGTCCAGGTAGCCGAATATCATGGCCAGCAGCTCCGGGAAGAGGCACGAAATGTGGGTCTCCATCTTCCTCCTCCCCCCTCCACGGGCGCCGGGGGGGAGGAGGCGCGGGCCCGGGCCCCAGCCGCCCCCGGCCCGAGGAGGGGCCGAGCCCCGCTCACCGCCGCCGCCGCCGCCGCCGCCGCCGCCGCGGGCCCGAGATCCCCCCCAGCTCTCCCGGCCTTCCGGCTCCGCGCCGCCGCCGCCGCCAAAGCCGCCAAAGCCGCTCCTCCTCCGGGTCCGTCCTTCCTGCCTCGCCGGCCCTACCCTGCCCTGCCCTGCCCGCCTGCCTGCCCCGGTCCTCCCGCGGCTTCGCGCTCACATGCCGGGCTGCGGGCGGGCTGGCTGGCTGGCTCGCCCTCACGCGGCCCCGCCCGGCTCCGCAGGGCCCCGCCGCTCTAGCCCCGCTGGGCTCGAGGAGCCAGGCTGCCGCCGCTCCGCCGCCGCCGCTCCCACGCCCCCTGCTGCATCCTCCTCTTCCTCCTACTCCTGCCGCGGCCGCCTCTGCCTCCGGCGGCCACCGCCGCCGCCTGGCCGGGAAGAGCTCGGGTGGGGGCGGGCGGGCTGGCAGGGAGGCCGGGCGCCCTGGGCTCCGGGCCGCCGGAGAGGCTTCCTGCTGCCTTTGTCTCTCGCCCGCTTTTCAAACCTAGCAGCCCCGGGCCGCCCGCACTCCACCGCCCAGGCGGGGGGACAAGGCGGCTGATCGGGACCAGGAGGGCCGATCTTTCTCTCCCCCCTCCGCCCTCCGGCAGTTGGGCGCTCCCGGCTCGCGCAAGGAGACCGCCGCCGCCGCCGCCGCCACCGCCGCTTCCTCCTCCTCCTCCTCCTCCTCCTTTCGCCGTCTCGGCCGCCGTCGCGAGGCTCCCCTCAGGCTTCAGGGCTAGCGGGCGGGCTGCGCACTTGGTAGAGTCCGGGACGTCCCCCGCCACTCAGCAGTTCCTTCTCCCTTCCTTTCTGGCTACCCCCGCGCCTGCTGGGACAGTGGTACGAGCCAGTGCTGCCGGAACAGTCGGAGCCGTTACCCTGGAAACCGAGTTCTTCCCTTTCTCCTCAGCCCAGATTGTTAACCCCGTAGGTGCCGGATGAGAGCCTACGCCAGCCCACTCTCCCGGCTCCGCCCCTCAGCGAGGCGTTCGCTCACTCTCTTCCCCGGGTCCAGATTCCTCCCTGTCTGCCCTGCCCATCCACACCACTTCCTCCCTCCCTGCCTCCCAGACCTTTCTTTGCCAGGGCCTCCTCCCGGTATACATCCAAGTATGGAAATCTCCCGCCACTTGTATGTGCCAGGGCGGCTGTCACACCTCCTCTCTGTCCCCTCAGCCCAGGGTCATCGCTGGTGAATCTCCGCACCATCCTTCCAGTCCCGACACCTTCAGGACTCTTCCAGCAGGACCTGCCTGGCTGCTCTACCTTCCTGACCTTCTCCAGCCTCTTACCTGCCCCATCATCAGTCAGTCAGTAAACCACCCAACAGTTATTGAGCGCCAGTTTTATGCTAAACGCCACGAACCCAATGGAGTGTTCTTGTTTTTGAAAAAGTCACCTACCTTCCGTAGAAGCAGTGCTTTCCCATCTTCCATTTCTTTATCATCAACCATGTCTGTCACGAAGAAGCATCATATGATATAGCATACATACTTTAAGACACACTATCCTAATTTCATAGGGAGACTAATATACCTTAAGAATTCCTGCTGGGAGGGGCGGCTAGGTGGCGCAGTGGATAAAGCACCGGCCCTGGATTCAGGAGTACCTGGATTCAGGAGTACCTGAGTTCAAATCTGGCCTCAGACACTTGACACTTACTAGCTGTGTGACCCTGGGCAAGTCACTTAACCCCCATTGCCCCGCCAAAAAAAAGAATTCCTGCGGGAGGGGCAGCTAGGTGGCGCAACGGCGCAATGGATAAAGCACCAGCCCTGGATTCAGGAGGACCTGAGTTCAAATCTGACCTCAGATACTTGACACTGGCTGTGTGACCCTGCAAGTCACTTGCCTCCCCCCCAATTTTTTTCTGCTGGAAAACCTCAACCATTGGTTGCCCCCAAAATGTGCCATTTCCAAGAAATTTGGGCAGTGCTATCAGGACAGTATCCTATAGTGGGATGCACGGCATCTTATGTATGGGATCTTTCCTGCACATACAGAGTAGGCAGGGTCTCAAAATTTCAATTCCTTCTTGACCTCTCTTCTGCATTTGACCCTATTCAGCATCCTCTCATATTCTCTCTTTTCTGCATTTTAGTGACACAAGTCTCCTAGTTCTCTTACTTGTATTACTACTCTTTCAATCTCCTTTTCAGGATCAATATCACACCCATGGGCTCTATCGTAGCCACCTTTTCTCCCAATGCTCTCTCTTTTGATGACCTCATCAGCTCCTGTGGCTTTGATTATCATTAATTCATTCATTTCAATGAACAAAAATTCACCTTTCCCAACTATCACCACAACCACCATTTAAAAAGAAAAAAAAAAACTGAAACCCTTGTGACAAAATGCAGTCAAGGAAAAAAAATTTCCCACTTGTCATGTCCAAAAAAAGTCTTAATTTTCACTTCCCAAGGCTTTAATTCTTACCTTTGGCAGATGACTCCCAAAACTATATATCCAACACCAGTCTCTCCCCTAAGTTTCAGTCCCACCAATTGCCTATTGGGCATTTCAGAATGGATGTTTGAACTCACACTCAACAATTCATTATCTTTCCCCAAAAATCTGTCTTTCAAACTTCCCTATTTTTATCAAAGGCACCACCATTCTTCTAATTTTCAAGGCTTCAACATTTTCCTCAAATAGTCTCCCTCATTCTATATATCCAGTCATTTGCTAAATCTTGCTGTTTCTATTTCCACATCTCTCACATCTAAACCCTTCTCTCTGTCCAGCCACCATTGTGCTTCAGGTCCTTTTCCGATCATTGCCTAGGCTATTGAAATTCTCATCTTCATACAGCTACTACATTGATTCTACTCCCTTACTCAATAAACTCTATTGCCTCTACAATAAAATATAAATTCCATTTAGGTTTTAAATCCTTCACAGCTTGGCTCCATTCTTTCTTTCCAGCCTCATTATACATTACTCTCCTTCCAGTACTCTAAGATCCAGTTCACATGGCCTTTTCTTTGTTCCTCACACATGGTATTCCATCTCCCATTTCCATGACTCTGTACTCCATGTCTCCCATGCCTGAAATATACTCTTTCCTCACCTTTGATCACAGAATCACCTTTTTAAAAATTACTATAAGCTTTTCTGGTACCCTAGGTTCTTGTTTTCTTTAGATTCCATGATAGTTAATCAACATTAATTAACAAACATTAATTAAGCACCTACCTACTCTATGCAAGGCATTGTGTTAGCCACTGAGACTTTTTTTCTTTTGCATAGCCCCCAATACGATTCCAGGTGTAAATGGACGATTAAACAATATTTTTTGAGATTAAAGGAAACTATTAAGAAATTTCTACATCTCTTGCCGTTTTCCACATGTAGGAGCTTTTTTGGTTTGTTAGCCCAAACTGGTATATTTTAGTTGTATTTTGCATATGAGTATATAAAATAAAAATGCATAGCCACTGAGCCCATATATCCACTCTCCTCAGCTGGATAGAATATTAGCTTTGTCATTGTATTGTATTTATGTACACTGGGATATATCTCTGTGTAATTATGTTGCCTTCTATTTGGTTACTTCTCAGTCAAGTCTTTAACACCATCTTTCATTAGGTTTCAGTAAGCTCATTTAAATAAATTCAGGATGTAAATTTCTGATTTGGGGACCATCACAGCCTTGATGAAAGGGAAAAGGTGACAAGTGCTACATAAATAAATGAAGGAGGGGGTTGATCAGAAGAGAGAGAGAGCACTACTTCAATGGACCTACTATTCATAGAGCAAAGGAGATGAGTGAGGGTTGGGAAGAATGAGTGTTTAATGAGGAAGTGGATAATAGAATTTAGAACTGGAAGGTAAATTAGGGATCATCTGGCCCAAACCTCTCATTTTACAGATTTGGAAACCGAGTTCTTAGAGAAGCCAAGTGACTTGCCTTCAACTGTAACAACTTTCAGCTGAGTTAGGATTAGAATCTAGGTCCTTTTGGGGGGGGGCAAACGCTATACTATAGAAATTAAAGCAAAAAGAATCACAAGACTGCAGAGTGTTCTAATTGGAAGGGAACACAGAGACTGTCTAGAGCCTAGCTTCTTAAACTGTGGGTCACAACCCCATATGGGGTCACGTAAGTGTGGGGGTTTCGAAAAATTTGGCAACAGTAAAAGATTCCGTAGATCTATTTTATATACCTATATAGCCAGGGTCATATAAAAGTTTCTCAGGCAAAAAGGGGTTGGAAGTGGAATTCAAGTTTAAGAAGCCCTGACGTAGAGCTATAATCAGCAATTTTTAGCACAAGGAACAAACTTCAGAAAGTGTGCTTGGGTCAAGCAGCATGAAACATAAGAGACATTAGGGTGAAAGGCCTCATGGAGGGGAAGAGACCCTGGGACAGTATTCCGTGATAGGGACTGCTTTCGAGAAGGGACCAGCTTACCTGGGGTGTGGCCATAGGAACTAGAAAAGGGAGGAAGCCATCTGTAACTTTTTATTTTCAGTTATTTTCCTTGTTAATTAGGTTCTAAGCTCAGTAGTTTCTATGGTGATGAAGGAATAGAAATGCTGTCAGGGCCCTCCATTTTTGTACCCTGAGGCAAAGCCGCCTTGTCCTTTCCTAGTTAAATTTCAGGTCTTTACCTAGTCCAACCTCTTATTTTGTAAACATTTACTGTATTAGTTTCATCAATTGGCACATTTTAAAATTTGGGTCCAATATATAGAGAGGTTTTTCAGGCTCTGCTAGAGTGGGTAAGGTACTTGAAAAATGATATTGTAGGAAGGTTGGGCTTTGTACTATGTGGGAGGAAGTCCTGGGCTGAAAACTACCTGTGTCCAACTCCCACATTTTGCTCCCTCAAGCTAGAATTTACAAGAAGCTGCTATTTTTATTTTTAAAATTATGTTTAGATGATTCTTTTTTACCTTATTTGGGCAGTTCTGGGGGAAAGCTCTCCCTCCCAAGACTGAATTTTCCCTTATATAATAGAGGTTTAGGGTCAACTATCCTCACTTGTAGCCTCTCTGGTCACTTTTTTCCCTTAGGCAAATGTTTATATCTCTATCAAAAGCTCTAATCTCTTTGGCTTTAATGAATCTTAAAGTTTCCAGTTATACAAGTTATTAGTAAGGTAACCAAGTTAACACAAATGCCATAAATTATTTGCAAAGTTTAAGCTATGAGAAAGATGACAGCCAAAATCTACAACTGTTGGGCTAAGAGTTGGGTTTCCTTTTCTTTCTTTCTTTTTTTTTTGGTGGGGCAATAAGTGACTTGTCCAGGGTCACACAGTCAGAACGTGCAAAGTGTCTGAGGTCAGATTTGAACTCAGGTCCTCCTGAATCTAGGGCCAGTGCTTTATCCACTGCACCACCCAGCTGCCCCCAAGAATTGGATTTCTTGACTTGTTCCTTATGTAACAGTTCCACCATTCTGTTAACTCTAGATAAAATTTAAAAATTTGATTTGTCCTTTTTGCAAGATAAAGGTTTGTTCTCTAGAGCAGGGCTTCTTAAACTTTTTACACTCCCAACCCCTTTTTGCCTGGGAAATTTTTACACAGCCCTGGGTATATAGGTATATAAAATAGATATACATAACCTTTTATTGCTGCCAAATTTTTAGGTAGATGGGACATAACATTCAGTTACGTGACCCCATAGGGGGTTGCAACTCATGGCTTAAGAAGCTTTCTTCTAGAGAAAGATATTCTCTGGGGGCAGCTAGGTGGTACAGTGGATAAAACACCAGCCCTGGATTCAGGAGGACCTGAGTTCAAATCCAGCCTTGAGACTTAAAAGCTGTGTAACTCTGGGCAAGTCATTCAACCCTCATTGCCCCACCTAAAAAAAAATAGAGAAAGATATTCTCTTCATCCTCTTTTCTTCTGCCTCAGTCAGTCTCCTTCCAACAAAACCAGGAAAACAATCTTTTCACAGATTACTTTTCATAGAATAGTATTAAACTGTCAATCCAAGATTCTGTAGCTTTCCTAAAAGATATAGGAACAATACCTATAATCTCAATGGGAAAAACTTTTGATGCTGGTATTTCTCTCGCATAGACAAAAAATTTCAGTCCCCTAAATATCTTTTGGACATATATTGAATCCATATTAATATTATATAAATTATACATATTATAATGTATGATACCACTTGACAATCTCCTTTAGATAAGGAGAAATATATATACTATCAATAGTAATACAATTAAATATAATAACACTATTATATATTATAATTATAATTAAATATAATATAAATATTTAATCATGTAATGCTCAACAGCAACAATATTCAACAATATAATAACAGTATTCAAGCATAACTGCATATTTTCATTAAAAAGTACAAAGCAACACTGGATATAATCCATCAACAGGAATTAACATACAGCTGCATGAGTAACCTCTTCTTCACTTTCAGAGATTTGAATGGTTCTGTTTTGTGACCTTTTGTGACTTCTGTATGTATACAGAACTTGTTAAGGTGGACTGAGTGCTTTATACAATGTCTTTTTTCCCCTAGAAGTTTCTACAGATGAAGTTTTAAGCAGGAAAAGCACTATCTGTGAGTTTAGCCCTTCCTGCTTGCCTGAAATAGGGAACTCCTTAGACCTTAACCCTCACTGCCCCACCAAAAAAAACAAAAAAAGAAAAGAAAAAAGAAATATGACTTTTTTGAGCTATTGTCTAACTGGCATTCTAGTTACAATTGATAGATAGTCTTTTCTCCTTAAAGGCCTCTTAATGACTGGCTCCTCATTACTTTCTTCTTCATCACGTAGTCTCACCAACTCTCCTGTAAACAATAAATGGTTTCTCTGGATTGTTTTTATTTATTTATTTGTTTTGTTTTGGTGAGGCAATTGGGGTTAAGTGACTTGCCTAGGGTCACACAGCTAGTAAGTGTTAAGTGTCTGAAGTTAGATTTGAACTCAGGTCTTCCTGATTCCAGGGCTGATGCTCTATCCACTGCGCCACCTAAGCTGCCCCTCTGAATTGTTTTTATAGAATTCCCACCACTTCCTGGTGATACTCCATGGCATATTGTTCAACAATCCGGAAAAAAAAATCTCCCATCTACCTCCTAATTTGTGGATTCCTTGAACCCCAAGGTTCATCATCAAAACCCTGTCAGCTGATAGGAGTTATTGGACATCATGCTTTTATTTCCTATCAGAATTTTTCTGGGGGGCAGCTAGGTGGGGCAGTGGATAGAGCACTGGCCCTGGATTCAGGAATACCTGAGTTCAAATCCAGCCTCAGACACTTGGTACTTACTAGCTGTGTGACCCTAGGCAAGTCACTCAACCCCCATTGCCCTGGAAAAAAAAAAAAGAATTTTTCTGAGCTAAGATCAAAGCTAATAGATAGCTTTTTAAAAAAATAGATCGCTTTTTGAAACTTTTCTCTCAACCATGAAATGTAGAAATTGTGAGTAACTATCATTTTTATCCTCTGCATCTCAAGAGCATCAGACTATAACTTTGGGTGGTTTACACCCAGACATTAGTAAATACAGTATAAATCCTATAGCACTTTGTCTGGTGAACTAAAAATGCCACTTTGCTCCAACTGAGCTTTTCCTTCAGGCTTCAGAGTTGCCGACATGATCATCAGTGTTTTATTGAAACACTGAAATTGTTCCTTAGGATGGTAAAATATATTTCATGGGTTTCTTAGTACCTACTAAAAGTTCTTATTTTTTTGGGGGGGGGGGCAATGAAGGTTAAGTGACTTGCCTAGGGTCACACAGCTAGTAAATGTCAAATGTCTGAGGCTGAACTTGAACTCAGGTCCTTCTGAATCCAGGCCTGGTTCTTTATCCTGTTAAGGGTTAAAATTCTAGCTAAACTGTCTAAAATATCTAATGAGTGGTCGCCAATAAATTATAAACTTTAGCAAGAGTTAGACTTTTAAGCATTTATTAAGGAGAATAAGAATTTGGTAAAGAGAGAGAAAGGCCTAGATTCCTATCTATTAAAGGGAGAGCACATTTCTAGCTCCGCTCTCCACCAGAGTCCAGAGGAAAGAGCGCGAGAGCGAGCGCCAGTCTCTTCCTTCCTCCTCCCACTAGCCCGCGTCACTTCCTGATGCCAAAGAAGAGACTCCTGGTCTTGCCCTCAAAGACCTTCGCTTCATGGGCAGAACTCTTCTACAGTAAGTCTCCAGCAGGTGGCGTCATTCCATTCGTTACAATCCACTGTGCCACCTAGCTGCCCTCGAAGCTCTCATTTTTTTAAGACGTAATTTGTTTTCAGTGTCTCTACCTTAAATTAATCTTAACAGAGAATCCATACACCGAAAAATACTTCTGTAATACTTTAGTAATGGTAGAATCTTCCTACTTTCTCATTGGATATACCTGTGCATATCTGGTGGAAATAAGCAATTACTAGTAAAATATGGAGCAGTTAAGTAGTACAGTGGATAGAATACCGGGCCTGGAGTCAGAAAGACTGATCTTTCTGGGTTCAAATCGAGCCTCAGATACTTACCAGCTGTGTGACCCTGAGCAAGTCACTTAACCCTGTTTGCTTCAGTTTCCTCATCTGTAAAATGAGCTGGAGAAGGAAATGGCAAATGATTCCAGTATCTTTGCCAAGAAAAGCCCAAATGGGGGTCACAAAGAATCAGACATGACTAAAAACAACTGAACAACAACTAAAACATAACTTATGTTTCCACTCTTTCCTTCCAGTGATAAAAAGTCAGTGCAGATGAGTTCCAAATGCTAGGACTAATATTCTCTAAATATCCTGAGTGAGTCTAGTGTTTTCTTTGCTAACTTCTTAGTGAAATCTGGAGCCATCATGATCCAGTAAAATCTGTTCCTGACTAGCTCCAGGATCCTCTCTTGACTTTTATGTCCCAAATTATCGTGTAGACTAGATTTCATGGCCTCATCATTTCATGGCCAGCACAGTATGCTTCGGGTAGTGCCAACTACTTTCTGGTACAACATTTTGCCTTTGTAGTCCCCTGTCTCTCTGCTAGGAGGGACAAGGAACGTTTCATTATCAGTTCCCCTTGAACTCCATTGGTGTTTCAGTTGCTTACAATTCAACTTCTTTTTAGTGATCTTTTTTGTTTACAATAGTAGTTATTGTGTATATTTCTAATATTATTCTGCTAATTTCACATTGCATTGTTTATACAAATCTTTCCATTTTTCTCTGAATTTCTACTAATATATCATAGGTTTGGGGGTTTTTTGGTGTGGAGTTGTTGGGTTTTTTTAGCAATTCCTTAATGATTCCAATTCTTTTCTACTAAAAAGATCACCTGCTGTAAATGTTCTGTAATATGTTGGACTTTTTATTTTCTATCTTTGACTTCCTTGAAGTTTGTGCTCAATTGTAGAGTCATTGAGTCAAAGGGTATAGACAGTTTAGTTATTTTTCTTGCATAATTCCAAATTGGCATCTAGAATTTGGGGACCCCCATCAATTAGGGAATGGCTAAATAAGTTGTGGTATATGATGATGATGACAGAATATTATTGTGCTATAAGAAATGACAAACAGTATGATTTCAGAAAGGCCTGGAAAGACTTGTACAAACTGATGTATAGTGAAGAGAGCAGAACCAAGAGAATGTTGTGCACAGAGACAGCAATATTGTTTAATGAAGAACTGTGAATGACAACTGTTCTCAACAATGCAATGATCTAAGACAATCCCAAAGGACTATTGATGAACCATACTCTCCACCTCCAAAGAAAGAACTGATATTAATGGAACACAGACTGAAGCATGGTATTTCTCACTTTCTTTAATTTTTAAATTTTATTCAAGTTTTCTTGTACAAAATGACTAATATGGTAATGTTTTACATAATTGTAAAAAAAAAAAGAATTTTGGGACCCATTCACAGTTCTATGTATATATGTATGTGCTTGACTCCCCGACAGTCTGTGCAACTATTCCATTTTTTATCATCCTTGCCATTTTGTAAGGTGGGAGTTGAAATCTGGGAGTACATTTATTATGTACATTTAGAGCATTTCTTTCACTATTAGGGATTGGAGTATATTTTCATGTTATAATCTATAGTTTACAATTCTTCTGAAAACTTTGTTCATATCCTATAATTGTCTTTTGGGGAATGGCTCTATACATACATATGCATACACATATACTCATATACACAGTATAAATTGCTGGGAGTTCATGCAAAAGCAGCAACTCAACACAGATAAAGCTTCCCAGCTGGGTGATGGATACCCTGTGGCTCAGCTTTGATGATAGAGGTTTTTTTTGTTTTGTTTTGTTTTTTTGTGGGGCAATGGGGGTTAAGTGACTTGCCCAGGGTCACACAGCTAGTAGGTGTCAAGGGTCTGAGCCCGGATTTGAACTCAGGTTCTCCTGAATCCAGGGCTGGTGCTTTATCCACTGTGCCACCTAGCTGCCCCCCAGATGATAGAGTTTTTATAATAGAAGGCAACAGTCCTGATAATTTAGCAAGATACTTATTGTCAGAGATGCTTTAATGCGATTGAAAGACTGGAGAAATTTGTGTATCTGGAGGATTAGAACTTTGGTGGACCTTGATGTACAAACACTTCATCTGGGCAGCTATAGTTGGGTTTAGGGATCTTATTAGAATATAGCAACAATTGTTCTCACCCAGAAACTTTTGAGGACAAAGGAATAACAACATTGGTGGGTCCAACTAGGCCCTACTATATAACCTTTTCCTGATTTTTATTAACACTATATAGAAGTGTTGGTGGTTCAAAGGTGTTTATTTTGGGGCAGCTAGGTGGCCCAGTGGATAAAGCACCGGCCTTGGATTCAGGAGAACCTGAGTTCAAATCTGGCCTCACACCCTTGACACCTACTAGCTGTGTGACCCTGGGCAAGTCACTTAACCCCCATTGCCCTACCAAAACAAACAAACAAACAAACAAAAACCCCAAAGGTGTTTATTTTGTATACCACTCCTTTTTTGAATCTATTTACACCCCTATTTTGCATCTTCTTACCTTATTGAATCTATTATTCATTTCAGTTCACTGATTCTCTGGAGTTTTCTAAGTATGCCATCATCTCATTGCAAACAGGGGTAATTTTGTCTCTTTGCTGATGTTTATGCTTTTAATTTTGTTCTCTTAACTTAATGCTATAAGTAGCATTTCTAGAATTAAGTCAAATGATAGCATGAAAGAAGTGTTCTTACTTAACCACTGTTTGTACTAGGAAAGTGTCCCTCCTTTGATAATAAGGGGGCCCTGGGTTTTTACAATAAGTTTTTAAATTATCCAAAGCCCTATTCCCTTCAGCCATTAAAATAGTAGAGACTATCTCTTCAATTTGTATTTGCAGGGTGGGTCCCTTGTGAAATTTCTACTCTAAAGTAGTTCTACTTTCCTAAAACTATATTAGCTAATAAAATTCTACACTCGGGGTGTTTTTTTCTCAATAGTCATTTGACACAGTTATCTAAAGGTGAAGGCATTTACTGAAATTGCATAGCATGAAAAATAGGAACAAAACATTTCCCTAGGACACACTCTTCCATAGATATATATATATATACACAGTATCAAAAAGAAGACCGGGCACACACATAAAACATACCACTAGAGAGCCATACACGTAAGAAACACATGTGACCTGGGTATCTCATACCTCTAGCACTAGCTGGCCCTTCTCATAGAATCTTAGTACTACCATCCCCCCCTCCCCACCTCTTTCTCCTGGGCTCCAGAGAAATGCAAGAAAGAGATGGAGAACAATTTCCTCTCAAGAACTGGGTTCTTTTTGTAGGCTAGTCATGACTTAGGCTCATCTGATGGGTCAATCTATGTATCAGAATGAAATTAAATGAAACACTTATTCACTTTGCAACAAGTCCTTAGGAAATAACTCCCTTACCACACCCCAACACTTGGTGGCAAGGACTTTAAAGGTCTTCTGGAACAGGAGTTGTCAAACTATAGCATGTGGGTCAAATTTAGCCTGTGGAGGGACAGAAAGGGAATAAACATGTATATAGCACTAAGTGCCACACAGTGTGCTAAGTACTTTTAGCAAGTATTATCTCATTTGATCTTCACAACAACCCTGGGAGGCAGGTGCTATTATTATCCCCATTTTACAGATGAGGAAACTGGGGCAAAGAACAGTTAAATGACTTGCCCAGGTCTCACAACTAGCATTTGAGGCCAGATTTAAATTTCAGTCTTCCTTACTCCTGGGGCAGCTAGATGGTGCAGTGAATAGAATGTCAGCCTTTGAGTCAGGAGAATTTGAGTTCAAATTTAGCCTCAGATACTTACTAGCTTTATGAACCTAGGCAAGTCACTTAACCCTGTTTGCCTCAGTTTCTTCATCTGTAAAATGAGCCGGAGAAGGAAATGGCAAACCACTCCAGTATCTTTGCCAAGAAAACTCCAAATGGGGTCACAGAGAATAAGACATGACTGGAATGACTAAACAACAACACTTCCTTAGTCCAGGGTCAGTACTTTACCAGCCTACCACCTGTTTTGGTAACATCTTGAGCTTTTCTTAAATAAAGCTGCTTTGACTTTGGTCCCAAGTCCTTTTCCCTTTCTAGTAGAAGTAGCTCTACTCACTAAGCCATTTCCCAGCAATTGTTGTTCAATCATTTTCATTCATATCTGACTCCCTGTGACCCCATTTGCAGTTTCCTTGGCAAAGACATTGGAGTGGTTTGCCATTTCCTTCTCCAGCTCATTTTACAGATGAGGAACTGAGACAAACGGGATTAAGTGACTTGCCCAGGATCACACAGCTACTAAGTGCCTGAGGTCAGATTCGAACTCTGAAAGATGAATCTTCCTGACCACAGGCCAGGAGCTCTATCCACTGTGCCATTTAGTTGTCCCATTTCCTAGTATACCTGCTATGGAGTTTGGGGAATATAGGGCAGTGGTATCAAATTCAAATAGAAATGGATCCCTACCATAAACTTTGAAAACACAAATTACCATTGTTAATAAATAAATTAAGGGTATTGTTTCAAGTACATAAGAACAAGAGTCATTTCTTTTTTTGTTGCTTTTTGTTTATTTTTTTGCAGGGCAATGGGGGTTAAGTGACTTGCCCAGGGTCACACAGCTAGTAAGTGTAAAGTGTCTGAGGCCAGATTTGAATTCAGGTACTCCTGAATCCAGGGCCAGTGCTTTATCCAGTGCGCCACCTAGCTACCCCCAAGAGCCATTGCTTAATAATTCTCAAAGGAAGAAATTCAAGCTATCCGCAACTACATAAAAGAATGCTACTAATCACCGATAAGGGACATGCAAATTAAAACATCTCTGAAGTTTTACTTTACACTCAGCAGATTGATAGACATGATAAATGGTAAATGGTGGGATCACAGGAGGACAGGCACAGTTGTACACTCTGGGTGGAATTGCAAATAGGACCAGTCATTCTGAAAAACAATTTTGAACTTTAGCCCTAAAGTTGCTAAACAGCACATAAACTTTGACCTAGTGATAATGCTGTTAAGCATACTCAGACATATACTGGAGCTGGCCTTTGGATTCAAGCATTTACACCTTTGGAAACTGGCAAATGCTATTAATCAAGGTTCAAGTTATTGTTTTGTTGATTGTCTAGACTCAAGAAAATGATGGAAAAAATTTCAGTAATGTGGATTATACTTTAAAAAGTACCATATACTTTTTTTTGGGGGGGGAGCTGCTTATTAAAATTTACCAGAAAACTGTATATACTTCAATCCTTGTGATGTGATTTTACAAACATTTGTTCTCTTAAGGGTCAGAAACAAGCTTCACCTTACATCTTTAAAAAGGGTATCCTCTCATAATTAGGTTGATTCTAAGAAGAGGTAAAAGCGTCATATACATAAAAAATTTATATAATAGCATTTCTTTGGTGGCAAAGAAGTAGAAACAAAGTGATGATGATACATTGGGGAATGACTGAGCAAACTGCACCATGTGAATGTAATGGAATATTATTGTACCATAAGGAATGAAAATATTTTAGAATCCAGAGGAATTTAGGAAGACATTAACTGATGTGAAATTAGCAAAACCAGGAGAATAACTTATGCCATGACCACAGTAATGTAAAGAAAAACAACATTGAAAGTCTGATCAATGTAATGACCATTTGACTTCACTGGTGATGAAGCATTCAGAAAGGTGATGGATCAGAGGTGCAGAATGAGAGATTTTCAGTAATAGTCAATGTGTTGATTTGTTTTGTGTAACTATATTTGTTGCAAGGGAAAAATAGGGGGTGGTGGTGAATGAGTTAGTATGAAGTGACAGATTTTTTAAAAGAAAGAAAAGAACATCTTTTGAAAATAAGGAGATGAAAACGGTGATTTTGTTTCTACCTCAGTAGATACACTTAACAGACAACACATGGTCATGGTTTCATGCACTTTTGTTCTCTTTTTTATATTTGAATGTTTGTTGATGATTATTAAATTGATAATGAAAACATTTTCAAAAGAATATCAATTTGGCAGCTGTGTATAGAATGGCTGAGAGAGGAGAGAAATTGGAAGTAGGGAGACCCATTAGGAGGACATTGCAGTAGTCTAGGTGAGACTTTGTGATTGGAGAGATGGGGAAACGTGAGAGAGTTATCGTGAGGATAGGATGAACAAAATTTGGCAATTTATAGGATATGAAGAATGAGGGCAGGGGCAGCTAGGTGGCTCAGTGGATAGAGCACCGGCCCTGGATTCAGGAGGACCTGAGTTCAAATCCGGCCTCAGACACTTAACACTTACTTGCTGTGTGACCCTAGGCAAGTCACTTAACCCCAATTGCCTCACCAAAAAAAGAAAAGAAAAGAAAGAAAGAATGAGGGCATGGATGTCTGAGCTTACAGACCCAGAGGATTGGGAGCCTGAGACTAGGAAAGGGAGCAATCCATTCTCCACCAAAGAGTGTAATCCATGTTGGGGGAGGAAAGATAAGCTCCCAAAGAAGGAGACTATGAGATGAAACCCTTGAGACCCCTGTAGAGTGTCAAGTAAAGTAACAAGGTCATACTGTGCCAGGCCCCTGGAAGATTGAGAGACAAAGGGATGGTGGTCTTTGGACAGCTACTGGGAGAAATCCACTTCCCCTCCTTCAACATTCCTTCCCATGAAAGTACATTACCCTAGGACAAAAATCTGGTTGTCCTGCCCTGGTTAAGGCTCTGCTGACACCTGATTTAGGTTATTCTCCCCCAGCCGCCTATAAAGCTTCAGTCCCTGGCATTTATTACCCTGGATAAAGCTCTTCATTATGAAGTCCCTTATCAAGGCACTTGGGCCACAACTCATCAGTTCCACTAAATAATACTTCCTCTTATTGTTCAGTATCACGCATTGATCTGTTTGCAGTTTTACTCACATCCCAGCAGATGGTGCCAACTATTCACTTTTCTCAGCTAATAGGCCCCAGAAAGGAAGAGGCCTTCAAAGTAACCATGGCTGTATTAAGCTCCAAGTGCGGCATTATATGTGTCTCCCTTTAAAACCTTCTTTTGTAATGTACAACCTCTGACCACTCTTAGTGGTAAGAAGCATGCTTAATTTTTCATCTTCCAAGGGGTCTTCCTAATATCAGGTAGGTTCAAAGTAGATTCCATATTCATTCAATAATTCATTTTAAAAATTCAATTTTATTTTTATTTTCAGTTCCTTTGAGTTCAGTTTATTTTATTTTTAGTTCAAATTCTCATACTCCTCCTTCCCCTCCTCCACCTATTGAGACAGCTAGAAAAAAATAATCCATAACATAGGCATAATCATGCAAACCAAATCCCTCATTAATCATGTCTAAAAGGAAGAAAGGAGAGAGAGAAAGAGAGAAAACGTCCTTCATTTAGCACTCTGAATCCATCACTTCTCTAACTGCAAGTGGCTAGCATGTTTCAACATGAGTCCTTTGGAATTGTGGTTGGTCATTGTAGTGATCAGAGTTCCTAAATCTTTCAAAGTTGGTTTCCTTCCTCATTTCTTACAGCACAATAATATTCCATCATATACCATAATCTGTTCAGCTAATCCCCAGTTGATTGGCAGTCCCTCAGTTTCTAATTCTTTGCTACCACAAAAAGAGCAGCTCTAAATTTTTTGTACATATGGGTCTTTTTCCTTTTTATCTTTCATCACTTTGAGGTATAGATATGCTAGCAGTATCTCTGAGTCAAAGGGTATTCACAGTTTAATAGTTTTTTGAGTACAGTTACGTATTGCTTTCTAGAATTGTTGGACAAGTTCATAGCTCCACCAACAGAACATTAAAATATCAGTTTCCCACAGTGCCTACAGCTTTTGTAGTGAGTTTTTACCCCAGTAGCTGGTATTTGAATAGTTGTCAAATAATGGGTGCTTATAGTATGTACCTAATCTATTCTGTGGATCAACTCTTGTATTTCTTACCCAGTACCAAATTGTTTTGACAATTACAGCTTTGTACTATGGTTTGAGGTTAAGGACTGCTAGATCCCCTTTCTTTCCATTTTTAAAATTGAATTCCCTCATATGATTTATTTTTTCACCTATCCATTCTTTAGGAATTCCTAAACTTTAGCTTCCAATTAATTTTTTTTTGGTGGGGTAATGGGAGTTAAGTGACTTGCCCAGGGTCACACAGCTAGTAAGTGTCAAGCGTCTGAGGCTGGATTTGAACTCAGGTCCTCCTGAATCCAGGTCTGGTGCTTTATCCACTGTGCCACCTAGCTGCCCTACTTCTAATTAATTTTTAATCTTTGCTTTAAAAGCTCTTTATTTAATGCAATTTTATTGCATTGTGGTTAGAAAAAAAGATGCATTTGATATTTCTGCTTTTCTTCATTTGTTTGTGAGGTTTTTATGCCTTAATACAAGGTCAATTTTTGTAAGCGTTCCATGCCAGCTGAAGAATAGGTTTATTAATTTCTATTTCAATTCAGTATTTTTGAGAGGCCTATTATATTTAATTTTGCCAAAATTCTATTTATATCCTTAACTTGTCTATAATACCTTTTAGCAAAATGTAGTTTTCCTGTTTATCTCTTTTTATTTTTGCTTTTGCTTTGTCTGAGATCATGATTGCAACCATGCCTTTTTTATTTTCTCTACAGCAAAATAGATTCTCCTCTAGTCTCTTATTTTAACTCTGTGTGTATCTTGCTGCTTCAAGTGTGTTTCTTGTAAAGAACTTATTCTTGGATTTTGGTTTCTAATCCATTCTGCTATCCTCTTCCATTTTATGAATACTTCATCCTATTCACATTCACAGTTATGATTGTTGTTGCTGTTTTGAGTCGTGTCCAACTCTTTGTGGACTCCTTGTGGACTCTTTCATGGACCTTAGCAAAACAGACCCTTCAATCCTTCACTATTTCTCAAAGTCTAAGTTTATGTTCATTGTTTCCATGATACTGTTTCTCATCTTCTGCTGCCCCCTTTTCCTTTTGCCTTCAATCTTTCCCAACATCAGGGTCTTTTACAGTGAGTCCTGTCTTTTGATTTTGTGGCCAAAGTAAGTTTCAGCTTCAGTATCTGGCCTTCCATTGAATAGCCTGCATTAATTTAAGTATTGACCAATTTGGCATATCTTTGCTGTCCAAGGGACTCTCAAAAGTTTTCTCTGGCACCTCAAATCAAAAGCATTGATTCTGTGGCATTCCCTTTTCCTTATAGTCCAACTCTGTCCAACAGCTGTACTTGGCTACTAAAAAAACCCAAACCCCATAATTTTGACTATATTTCTCTCCATCCTATTCTCTTATACTTTCCCCTCTGTCCCCTCTTTAAAAGTCTGTTTTGCTTCTAACTACTTCCTCTCTTAATTTGCCCTCCCTCTTATTCCCTCCCCTAACCTTTCCATTCTATTTCCTTGTTGGGTAAGATGTATTTCTATACCTATGTGTATGTATATACTTCCTACCTTTAACCAGGTCAGATGAACATAAGGTTCAAGTGCTAAATGTTGTTCATTCCTTATCCATGGCCTCCTTCATTGTATAAACTCCTTGCATTCCCCATTTCAGTGAGATAGTTTTCCACATTCTTCTCTCTTCCTCCCTTTCCCAGTACACTCCCCTTCCATTCTTCTTTCGAGACCCTTAAAACATAACAAAATCACATCTGGACCTTCTATCTAATTATTCTTCTAAGATGCCTGGTGATAACATAATGAGTGTTGCTCTTTAGTACTTGAATTCTTTCTTCTGGACACTTGCAGTATTTTTTCCTTGACCTGAGAGGTTGGGGCTATAATATTCCTGGGAGTTTTTGTTTTGGTATTTCTTTCAGGAGGTAACCAGTAGGTTCTTTCAGATTCTCCTTTGTCCTCTGGTTTGAAGCTAACTGGGCAGTGTTCTTTTATGTGTGTGTGTGGGGGTGCGGTTTAAATATTTCTTGGCTTTTAAAAAAATTCATGTCTCCCTCATCTATTTTCCAGGTCAATTGTTTTTCCTATGAGATAGTCTACATTTCCTCCTATTTTTTGGACTTTTTACTTTGTTTTATTATTTCTTTTTGTCTTCTGGAGTCCTTGGCTTCCATTTGGCCTTTTCTAATTTTCAAGGTGTTGTTTCCTTTAATAATGTTTTGTTGTTTCTCTTTTTCCAAGCTGCTAATTCTGTTTTCATATATTTCTTCAATAGCTCTTATTTGGTTTTTTTGTGTGTTTTGTTTTGTTTTGTTTGTTTGTTTTGCAGGGCAATGAGGGTTAAGTGACTTTCCCAGGGTCACACAGCTAGTAAGTATCAAGTGTCTGAGGCTGGATTTGAACTCAGGTCCTCCTGAATCCAGGGCTGGTGTTTTTATCTACTGTGCCACCTAGCTGCCCCCTCTTATTTGGTTTTTAAAATATTTACCCCTCTGCCCATCAATTGGGGAATGGCTGGACAAGTTGTGGTATATGAATACAATGGAATACTGTTGTGTTGTAAGAAATGATGAGCAGGAGGAGTTCAGAGAAACCTGGAGGGTCTTGTGTGAGCTGATGATGAGTGAGATGAGCAGAATCAGAAGAACATTGTACACAGTATCATCAACATTGAGTGTTGATCTACTGTGATTGACTATATTCTTCTCACCAATGTAATGGTATAGAAGAGTTCCAGGGAACTCATGATAGAAGAGGATCTCCAAATCCAAGAAAAAAAAAAAAGAACTGCAGAGTATAGATGCTGAATGAACCATACTATTTCTTTTGTTTTTGGTGCTGTTGTTTTTTTCTATTTTGAGGTTTTTCATCATTGCTCTGATTTTTTCTTGTATAACATGACTAATGCAGAAATAGGATTAATGTTATTATGTGTGTGTGTGTGTGTGTATGTGTATATATATATATATATATATATAAACCTATATCAGATTGATTACCTGCTGTCTAGGGGAGGGGGAAGGGAGGGGAAGAAGGGAGAAAAATCTGAAATTGTAAAGCTTGTATAAACAAAAGTTGAGAACTATCTTTACGTGTAATGGAAAAATAAAATACTTTATTAATTAAAAATATATATATATTTACCCCTCTTTTTTAATCTCTTATTTTAACTCTTCAAGGAATTTTTATTGAACTTGTATCCAAGTTGCATTTTTCTTTGGGGCTTTGTTTGTATGTTTGTAGGTGCCTTCTAGTAATTTCCTTCCTCCATGTTTGTGTCTTAGCTTCCCTCTCACTATAGTAGCTCTTTTTTTTTGGTGGGGGGGGGCAGGGCAATGAGGGTTAAGTGACTTGCCTAGGGTCACACAACTTGCGTCAAGTGTCTGAGGTCACATTTGAACTCAGGTCCTCCTGAATCCAGTGTCAGTGCTTTATCTACTGCGCCACCTAGTTGCCTCCTATAGTAGCTCTTTATGAAGGGGTCCTTTCTTTGTTCATTCTTCCAGCCTACCTCTTGATTTTGGACTTTATTTTAGTGCTGGCTCTGCATATTTCGGGGGGGGGGATATCTTTTTGTTGAGTTGGATTCTCAGGGTCCATTCTCCCAATTTGGCTCCCTATTTTTACCAGGGCTATCTCTGTCATGAGAGCCAGCTCTCTTCTTTGATTACAGGGGTCCCATTCCTCAAAGCTACTTTCTCACTTGAATGACTCTGTATATGTCCAGAGTGTGTCCCTGCTCCCTCAATTAGGTCTCAAATTCTCATGAACCACAAAATTCTTAATAATAACTCGCAGGGTTGTTGTAAGAATCAAATGAGATAATATGTGTAAGGCACTTAGCACAGTGCCTAGCCCATAGTGCGTGCTTTGTAAATGTTAGTTGTTGATCTTATTGTTGTTATTATTATTATTACTGAATGGAATGTGTCTTAAGAGACAGTTTGATATAAGACTTAGAATCCAGATGACCCTAGGAAAGTCACTTAACTTGTTTTGGACCCAATTTCTTCATCTATAAAATGAGGAAACTCATAACAGCTACTTCAGAAGGATGTTGGTAGGGTTCAATAGAGATAATGAATATAAAGCACCTTTCCATACCCGAAAGCCCTATATAAATGTTGGCTATTAGACACCATGGCTGGTGGGAAGATGAGACAGAAATCCCTTTTTCTCTCTCCCCAGCCAGGTCTCTTCCAGAAGCATTTCCGAGCTTGTACTCTTTAGAATTCCCCAGGGCTTAGCTATTTAAAACCCCTCTGGATCATGGCTAATTTGTTTGCTCAGACAATTACATTGTTTCCTTATGACTCAGAGAGGGTCATACTTTGTAAAGGGATCTCAAGGTGATCACAAGGTGACCACAGTTAGTTTAGCATCTTACTGTATTAAAACCTCATCATCTTTTACTAGATCATGTGACTTTATCCACTGACTTAGGAGGAAGGGTATATTCACATTCCCCTCCCTCTATACTTCCCAACCCAGTTAAACATTTGCTCTTCTGGGTGCTTTTCAAGGAAGTCCATGTGGCACAGTTCACAAACAATCCATAAATTCTTTCACAGAGATAGAGGTCTACCATAGTTGGTGAGCCTTGGCATTATACTCACTCTCAAAATCATGATTATACTATTTTTAATAATCCTATATCTTTGTATAAAATTCTTATAGGTTTTATTTGCCTGCAAAGGCCTTCCCCAAAGACCATTTAAAAACAAAGAAAGAAAATCAAACCAACCTCCTCAGAGAGAAAAGTTAGCCCCTCCAGAGTTCCCCAAACATGTGAGGCTGTCTTTCACTGTGGGATTTAGAGATCTGGTATCACCTTTTCACAGTTCAGGTAAGAAACCAAAGCACTTTGGATGCTTTGTAACAACACAGACCAGCCCTTTTATTGGGCCCAGGGATAGCTGGGATGTTCCCTCTCCCTCTCCTACTAAGGGACTTCTCTGTTCTGAGCTCATTCAAGTGCAAAGTACTACAACAGGGGGAAGCTAGGTGGCGCAGTGGATAAAGCACAGGCCCTGTATTCAAGAGGACCTGAGTTCAAATTCGACTTCAGACACTTGGACACTTACTAGCTGTGTGACCCTGGGCAAGTCACTTAACCCTCAGTACCCCACAAAGAGACAGAGACAGAAAGAGAGAGACAAAGTATTACAACAAATGTGTTGGGCCCAAGGCAGAGGCTGAGAGAAGAGCTTGTCCTCTTACTTTCCCAGACATCCAAACTAGGTTTAATTGTGGGGAGAGAAGAGAATGAAATTTCTCCAGAGGTCACTAAAATACATAGGGAATCCAACTGGAGTTTCAAACCCAGCCTTCACTAGGATAAGCAAGCTACGTCAGAAAAAAACCCAAACCTATAACATCTTCCAAAGAGGTGGGGGCTCTCAAAAAGGGTTTATGCTTGGGGCTGATTATTCAGTTTCTCAACCATCAGCCGAATTTTTTCCTATGTGTCTTCGGTCCTTAAGGATCACAAGTTTTCTGGACTCATATCACAAGGCAAACAGATCTGCTTAAAAAGAGAGGGAAAAAAACCCCATTAACAAGTTGCCAAATTATCTCTTGCTGCACTCAGTGTTAGGGCATAGTGTTAAACAGTCAAAAAGAAAAAGTCCCTCAGGATAAATAGCACTCCCAGCAGTTGGCTTCATATAGACCACAGGGGAGAGGTGGTTCTTCCAAATATATAATCTATCCCCCTGACTGTAAGTTGCCAGTCATCTGGGGGGTAACCGCTGCTACTGAGAACCAGTCAGAAAAGTCTCTTGTGTCCACTCAGCAAAGCATCTTTGTGCTGGCCTATATCTCTATAAAAGATGATGAGGAACTCAACATGATCCTGATCAATCCCCCAAATATTAATTACTAATGTCTTTATATATTCTATTAAGATACCCTATAGTATGCATTACACACACTTATGTATTAGAAACTCGATTTTTATTGAAATGTTGTAACTGGAATATAATAAGCACCTTGATTTTTTCACTACCCCCATTCACTGGACCTTTTGTGGCTCTGCTGTTGCCCTGTACCCACAGAGGGGACTTCTGGCAGGGAACTAGGGAGAAGCTGCCTGGCCTGCAACTACAACCCTCCCAAGAGCCTGAGGAAGGAAAGTTCACAACTCTAATATGACAGTGGTGGCAGCAACCAGACTCACTCTGGACTCCTCAGCTTCTTGGAGAAAGAGCCTTTTTCTTTATTAAAAAAAAGATACGGGGGCAGCTGGGTGGCGCAGTGCATAGAGCACCAGCCCTGGAGTCAGGAGTACCTGAGTTCAAATCCGGCCTCAAACACTTAACACTTACTAGCTGTGTGACCCTGGGCAAGTCACTTAACCCCAATTGCCTCACTTAAAAAAAAAAAAAAGATACTACTACCATCATCTCTGTTCCCTGGAAGCTCACACTTGGTAGTTAAAGCCCATTTAGTTCCCATTTCCCCTGCTCCCCCCTCGAACCCTGTTCCCCAGATGCCAGGATGGCAAGCTTCAGTGGCTCTGAGACCATATTCAAACTGGTATGGAAAATCAGTTCTGGCTGCTTTGGAGACATCTGCTTGGCGATCAACATTACCAATGACAGTAAAGGCCAAGCATCCTCAGAACAAGAACAAACTTTATATGATTTTTCAAGATGGGGAAGGCATTCCCCACATACACTAGAGATTGGACTTCCATCTCCTGCTGTGCCACCTCCTGCCTAATTTCCTAGTTTTGGAGAAAAGAGAAGTGAAAGGGGGCCTCCTATCTATCTAACCTCCTTAGTCTCATGTTGCATATAACTTCTGCCTGATCGTCAGTTTCCTCTGGGAAAAGGAGTGGCACCTTCCACTCAATGATTATTAATATACTCGTACCTGGTTAGATCCTATGTATCCCAGGGACCCTTGGAGGTCATCATCCAAACCTCATTCCCCACCCCACCTTCACATGATTCCTTATTCCCATTCTCCTCAATCCTCCTACCCAAATCCTTATCCATTCCTTCCATTTTGCTATCTGGAATGTCTTCCATAGTCAACCAAATTGCTTTTATTTTTAATTTCTTCCTCTCCCACTCCTTTCTTCATCTAACAATCACCAAGACCTTGCTTCCCCCATACACACATAACCACCCACCATGACAAAGCCTCCCTGGCCATCTTTTCCAGTACTGGCTGAACCTTCACCCATTCTCCTCACCTCACTGGTCAGGGTGGGCAGGGGTAGTGGGCTGGTGATGGAATATGCTGTACTCCCCAATTGCTACTTCTAAATTTTCCCCTTACCTCTCTCACTCTGTAATCTATCACCCTTTTTGGTTCATACAATCTATATCTTCTACCCAATCAAAATCCTAGTAACTAGGTCTTTCTCCTTCCTTCCTCAATGAGTTCAGCACTTGGCTCATAGTTTTTCTCTCCTCCCCAATTCCTGAGTACTAAGGGACTTCAACATACATATTGATTCTCCCTCAATCATTCTAATCACTCAATTCCTTAACCCATTCACTTCCAATGACCTACTCCTCCACCCTACCTCAGCTGCACACAGTTGACCATAATCTTAATCTTGTCATCACTCACAAATGCACCACCTCCATGTTCAAGAATTCTGAAATCCCTTTGTCTGAACATAATTCATTGTCTTTCTGCCTCTTCCTCTGCCTTCCCTTACCAAACCCTAATCTTTGTTTGTACTGGGACTTACAGTCTTTTGACTCTTCAGTTCTCTCCTAGGCTATCACCCTTGTACTAGCCACGCTTTCCTCTTTTCCTCACCTTGACCCCTTGGTGAAGCAATTGAATTCTATATTGTCTTCTCTTGAGTCCCTGGCCCCTATCATATTGTTAGTTGTACTCTTCCAAGCCTCAGACTTGAATGACTCCCTTCATGAACAAAGGTGGGGAAAATCATGTAACCATTCTGACATAGTTTACATAACCTCGACTGGTTCCTCACAGCTGCTAGGCAATCCCAATATACCTCCCTCAAAAACTTACTATTCCACAGAAAAAGATTTATATATTTCACAGGAAATCTTCCAAACCCTCTCTCCTCAAACCTCCCATGCTTCTCCCTCTGCACTCCAACTGAGAACTTTGCCTCATTTTATAGGAAAAAAAATTGACACCATTTACCATAAACTCCTCCATTTTTTGCATCTCATATCATTCATATGCCTTCGGTCACTATCTTTTCTTTCACCCCTATGGCACAAGAAGAGGTCACCTACTTCTTACCAACGTACATTGAGTTCACTTGTACAAATGATCTCATTCTATCCCATCTCCTCCAACATATTTCCCCCTCCGTCATCCCTATTGTCATCCCCATTTTCTTCAATCTTTCTTTGTCAGCAGAGTCCTTCCTCATTGACTACAAACATGCCCATGTCTTCCCCATCCTTAAAAAAACCCTTACTTGATCTTTCCTTGCTGTATCTCTTCTCTTCGTTGTGGCTTAAGGCTTTGATGGCCTTAAGAAGGCCATCTACAACAGGTATCTCCATTTTCTTTCCTTGGATTCTCATCTTAAATCCCCCACTATCCAGCTTCTAATCTAATTGCCAGGTTCGATGGTTGTTTCTCAATTTTCATTCTTCTTGATCTCTCTGCATCCTTTGACACTGTTAATCACTCTCTTCTCCTCGATACTCTCTTCTCTCTAGTGTCTCTTGGTTCTCTCTCTCTCTCTCTCTCTCTCTCTCTCTCTCTCTCTTTTGCAGGGCAATGAGGGTTAAGTGACTTTCCCAGGGTCACACAGCTAGTAAGTGTCATGTGTCTGAGGCCGGATTTGAACTCAGGTCCTACTGAATCCAGGGCCAGTGTTTTATCCACTGTGCCACATAGCTGCCCCTGGTTCTCTTTTTCTCTATCAAACCACTCCTTAGTCTCCTTTCCTGTATCTTCATCCAGGTCATACCTTCATACTATTGGTATCCCACAGGGGTCTCTCCTGGGATTTCCACTCTTCTTTCTTTATGAAACCACCTGGTGGTTTCATCAGTTCCCATATACTTCATTATCACCTCTATGCTGATGATTCTCAAATCTACCTTTTCTTCCCCATCCTATTTGCTGACTTCCAGGCTTACATCTCCAAATGCCTTTCAGACATCTCAGACTACTCTGTAGCCATCTTAATCTCAACATATCCAAAACTGAACTCATTTTTCTTTATCCTTAAGCTTTCTTACCTTCTAAGCTTCCCTTTTATTGTTGAGGGCACCACCATCCCTCCCAGTCTCCCAGGTTGGCAACCTAGGAGTTATCCTTGACTTCTCACTATCTTTCACCCTCCATATCTTATCTGTTGCTAAGGCCTGTCAACTTCACACCTGCAACATCTTCTTGAATATGTCCCCTTCTCTCCTCTGACAGTGCCACCACTCTAGTACAGGTCCTCATCACTTCATGCTTGGACTATTACAGTAGCCTGTTGGTAGGTCAGACTGCCACAAGTCTCTCCCTACTTCAATCAATCCTTCTTTCAGCTGCTAAAGTCCTAAAGCAGAGGTCCAATCATGTCACCCTCCTACTCAGTAGATTCCAGTGGTGCTTATCCTCTCCAGAATCAAATACAGAATCCTTTGTTTGACATTCAAAGTCCTTCATGCCCCTCTGCCCCCACTTCCCGATTTATTACACCTTACCTTATTTATTACCTCCTCTTCAGTGCCATGACACTGGTCTTCTTGATGTTCCATGAACAAGACACTCCATCTCTTGGTCCTGGGCACTTTCTCTAACTTTTCCCCATGCCTGGAATGCTGTCCCTCCTAATCTCTGCCCCCTGGTTTTCCCAGCTTCTTTCTAGTGTCACCTAAAATCCCATCTTCTGTAGGAAACTTTTCCCAATACCTCTTAATTCTAGTGCTTTCTCAATGTTATTTATTTCCCATTTATCCAGTATATAGCTTGTTTATCATATATTTGTTTGCTTGTTGACTCCCTCATTAGATTGTGAGCTTCTTGAGGGCAAGGATGTCTCTTTTACCTTTTTTTTTTTTTTTTTGTATTCCTAGTGCTTAGCACAGTTCTTAGAATATAGTCGGTGCTTAATAAATGCTTATTGTCTGACTGACTGGCTTTTCCCCTGTTTTCAGACATGAGAGTTAATGCCGAACCTGAAGCATCATATGAATTAATATAGTAACTTTAAGACTGAACTATTTTCACTGTTTTTTTTTTTTTTTTTTTGGTGAGGCAATTGGGGTTAAGTGACTTGCCCAGGGTCACACAGCTAATAAGTGTTAAGTGTCTGAGGCCGGATTTGAACTCGGGTCCTCCTGACTCCAGGGCTGGTGCTCTATCCACTGCACCACCTAGCTGCCCCAATTTTCACTGTTAAATAGAATAAAATATTAGCAGCTTAGAATTGAGACCTTTCAAACACCTTGACCCACATATTGTTATAACTTAGGGCATCTTCAGTGTTAACTGTGGATTCATAAATTCAATTCCAACTCAGGAATCATATGTTCAAATTTGGACCAAGTTTAATGTCCTACCCTGTTCCCTGAATTTCAAAAATAGATATTATTTAGCCTACCTCACTCATTTTTTAAGGTAAAGAGAAACTACCTGAGGTCCAGAAAAGGTTAAATGTCTTGCCCAACATCACCTGTATAACAAGTGGCTCAACCAAATGAATGGTAACTTGGATTCTCTGGCTCTGATTCTAGTTCTCTTTGCATTTCATCACAGTCATACTCAAGGTTGAGCAATCAGTAAGAAGTCCTTTCATACCCTTTTCCTGATCATAACATCCTCTGGAATAAAATGTGTGGTATATCTATGACTACATTGTTTTATAAGCTTCTGTGGAATCTTTAGAATTTCCCAAGGAATAATGGTTTTCCATTTTTCCATAATTATTTTCCATTAGCAGTGTTCTCAAGATCTTTTTAGAAAGGAAGAGATGAAAGGGGGGGTATTCAGGTGGCAGAAGGGAGAAGAAAAATATCAGTTTCTACATGTCACCAGCTAGAGCCATGTTTTCCAGATATAAAGGTAGGGTTGGTTGATTGATTCAGCTAAGTCAGTCATACCCCACTTAAAATAAGTAATAAGATGCCCAATCAATTTTAGTCCTAGGCTTTAGACTAAGTGTGAAAAGAACTTAGAACTGGAATGCTGATGCATAAGAAGAGTTTTGATAAACTGGAGGAAAGAGACATCTCAATCATCTATAAATCATCAAGCAAGTTTAGAACCAGAGTCATAAGAGATGTTGAAGCAACTTCCAGTAAAATATCTGAAGAGGAATTGCTAGGATAGGCATAAGGAGGAGGAGGAAGAGAGGGCCTCAATTTCAGCCTTGGAATAGGTCTCCTTTCACACTCCACCTTTGGCAAGAGCTTGTAAGCTTCAAAGGGTTGAACTTTCCATCTTCTCATTGGTGTCCTAACAGTATGACCAAATCAATTGACCAAAATACCAGTATTAAGAGTCAAGAACAGATTCATAATCATGAATCCACAAGGAACCCAGCCTCAAAACTATGTCATGACTAAGGGCATCTTCTTAGGCACCCACAAATGGGATGAAAAGACTTCAAACAACTAGGAGTTGTGAGTTACCCCTTTACGACATGAGCTTTCTAAATTTGAGTCTATTTTCCCCTAAACTGTGTTTGTATTTGTGGGAAGGTGTGTCACAGATGTTTGGAGGGATATTTTTTAGACTAATTATTCTTACCATTCTTACCTTAACAAGTGCCCCTTTCTAAAAACTAATTAAGGCTGGTTGGCTAAAATGATTCTCAACTGATAATCTTAGGAGGAAGCACACCAATGGGGCCTTGAACCAATGGCATTAGAAAGCCAACCCATAGAAAACCACCTACTAGCCTTGACTAGTTCTAGAGTACTCTTAGAACCCTGCATATAGATGTATATCTGGAAATAGCCTCTCCTATACACACACATACACATATACATATACACACATATATGTCTATGTCTATATTATACACATATAAACATATATGTGTTTGTATACACAACTACAACTATGCAAATTGAAATAGCAACAAAACAATCAAAACTGAATGCTATGACATTATAATGACTAACTTTGCCCCCATGGAAGAAATATGAGAATGCTCCTTCTTTCCTTCTTTTCAAAGGTAAGGAGTTATAAGAATACAGCACTGCACAATAATCAGATTTTAAGGTTGTTGCTTAGTTTTGCTTAACTTTTCCCCCCTTAGTTTTTATAACTCTAGAAGAAAAGGGTGATATTGGGAAAAGTAGATGATATATGAGAGAGAGAATTGCTCCCTGTCCAACCAATTCTCCCTGCCCCCCCCACCCCGAATGAAATCACAGATGATGAAGTGTTAATAGGTTAACAAATTGTTAAAACCCTGTTCTTCCACTCCCTGTCTCCTTTCTGCCAGAGGTCTTGTCTGAACGCTGATTTTCTGTTCCCATTCTGCCTGAAGAATGTGTCTATGTGCCTTGTGGGATTCAATGTCTACCTTGGTTGAGTAGCTCTACATCAAACTGTCATGATTGACAAGGGATGGGTGGGTAGAGTGTGGAGAGGAGAAAATCCCTTCCTTCTCTCCTCTGGTATATGTTCAAAGTTTAACTCCATCTACAAGACCAATCTGGAACCATGCCAAAAAAGCTATAAAACTGTGCATACCCTTTGACCCACCAATACCACTACTAGGTCTATATTACAAAGAGATCAAAAACATTTCTAGCTGTTCTTTTTGTGGTGGCAAAGAATGGAAATTATGGGGATGCCCATCAATTGGGGAATGGTTAAACAAGTCGTGGTATGTGAATGTAATGGAATACTATTGTGCTGTAAGAAATGATAAGCAGATGGGTCTCAGAAAAACCTGGAAAGACTTACATGAATTGATGCTGAGTGAAATGAGCAGAACCAAGAGAACATTATACATAGTATCAACAACATTGTATGATGATCAACTGTGGTAGACTTAATTTTTCTCAGCAATATGGTGATCCAAGACAATGCCAAAAGACTTATGGTGGAAAATGCTCTCCACATTCCGAAAAAAGAACTATGGAGTCTTAATGCATATTGAAGCATACTATTTCAACTTTTGTTGTTGCTTTTTGTTGTTGTTGTTGTTTATTCTTTCTTGCATTTTTCCTATTGTTTTGATTCTTCTCTTACAACATGACTAATGTGGAAATATGTTTAAAATGATTGTAATGTATAACCTATATGAGATTGCTTGCTGGCTTCGGGAGGGGGAAGGGAAGGGAAGGTGGGAGAAAAATTTGGAACTTAAAAAATATCTTTACATGTAATTGGAAAACAAATTTAAAAAATAAAATAAACCAAATCTCCATCCACAAGGTTGCTCTCACTGTGGGCTGTCTCTAAATTTTTCAACTGTGCCAAATGACTCCAGAACTGGTAGGATTAAGTATTTAAAGACTTTCAGGGGCTTGGCCAATTTTCCCTTACCAATATCACTATTATTTTGATTGAATCAGAGAAATGTATTCATAATTTATAAAGGGATAAAAGAGTGTTAATATATTAATACCTCTTAATCTGTGATTATATCCAGGAGGGAGAAGTCAGTTGGTCAGGGACTACTAATTCCTCCTCCAAGAAATGTAGAAACCAAAGATATCAACAACAATAACAAAAAAAAGGCAAAGAAAAATGTAGGTCACCTCCAGACTTCTCATTACCATAGAATTTTTTTTGGGGGGTGAGGCAATTGGGGTTAAGTGACTTGCCCAGGGTCACACAGCTAGTAAGTGTCAAGTGTCTGAGGCCGGATTTGAACTCATGTCCTCCTGACTCCAGGGCCGGTGCTCTATCCACTGCGCCACCTAGCTGCCCCTACCATAGAATTTAAAGTACAAAATTAGTTATTCCCAAATATATAATTATCTTTAATTTTTTAAAAATTCATTTAGAAATTTTCCTGAATTTAGCCCCCGTGTTTTCCTGTGCCATATCAATTGTGATGCCCTCTTCAATATCTTCTAAGACTGAGTGTTGAATTTGTTAGGAAAGGTTTGGTTTCATGAAGCAAATTCTCTCAAATCCTGTTTGAGAAAAGAAGAAACTGGACTCTTATCAGAGGTGTGGCCCTGCCAGACATAACCCTGAAAGGGGCTCATCCCTCCCTCCCTAGGTTTTGCTGTTGTTCTACTCCTCACCGTCTGTTGATTCTTATGTCAATACAAATCAAGCTAGGATGCTTCTCTGCACATAGGAAGCAGCTGGGTCATTTTTCTTTAGTTTGGGGGTGAAAGCAGGAAGAAAGAGCAATTTTCTCATTATTTGGTACTTCAAACTATGCCAGATATGGGAAGCCAAAAGCAGTTTAAAAAAGAAAAAAATCTAACAAAAAACCCCTAGCATAAGGTACCAACATTCTTAGTTCTACCTCTGTGTTTAAGGATGTTTTGATGAAGGAGGAAAAATAGGGTCATTTCATAATTCCCTATACAATAACGAACCAGGTCACCTTATTCTTCACTGTGTCATACCACATTATGCCGTGCTGTTTGCCAAGGATTTTTTCCCCTGGCTATTGATGTTGGCTGTACAGTGCTGATTGTATGGTTTCTTCCAACACAAAATGAATACCTTTTAAAACTAAAATTTTCCTAGGCCTTGAGCCGCAGTTTTGTGTTTATGATTATTTTTTATATCTTATTCTTGTCTTGTATGGGTTTCAAGTTGTAGTTTAACCTGATTATGAAGGTAGTGTTGAGCAATAAACATATTTATAGACTTTCTGTGATAGATGAACAATATTTTAGGTATAAGAAAAGAGATCCTTTTCTGTCCCACTGACAGGTGACCCCTGTTAAGACTGTGGCTGAGTAACATAGAATGGTTTGCAGTAGATCTAGGTCTCAGGTCATTACTTAAGATTTTACACATAGGACTACAGAGTTCAGGCCATTACCCTGGAGATGCAGAGCTCTCTTTCCTCATTCGTTTTCATTGGTTGGGCTCTGTCACAACATTTCTATTAATATTTCCCAGATTTGAACTCTGTAGGAAAAACCTTTTCCCCAAAGATGCAAACAAGTAAACAAATCTTTTCTCTTGATTTTTAACCCACTGGTTCTTAAACTAGATATACCTTCCAGGACTCTGCCCCTATGTATGTGCTAGTGAGGGAAATGATTTTCTTTGTCATTTGAATCAATGCACATGTAGTATATTACCTAGGCAGAAAAGGGTGATTTCAGGACAGGGCTGTGGCCACAAAGCTGCTTGGGTTTGGAAAAGCAAGAGGACAAAAATGCCTTCTGATTCATTCCCTGTATGACTTAAGCCCTTCTCTAGTTACATTTTTGACAAAAGCCAGATTTTTAAAAAAGTATTCTAAGTCAACCCCAAGGTAGTATTGGCCATTTAAGTTTGAGGGCTCCTTAGCCTTACATATCATTGTTTGTTTAGGGCTCATGTTAGAATCTTTATTCATGGAGAAATAGGAAAAAGCTGAAAGGACCCAGCTGGATTTTCAGGTCCTGGGTGGAATCTATAAACCCTTTGAATTCTCAACTGAGAAAATTTGATGCGGTTGTCACAAAGAGAGAATAAATATGGAACCCCACAATGCTGGGCTTGCAATCACTTTTATTCTATTGAATTTAACACATAATGAAAGGCAAGCATACTCTAGTGGATAAAGAGCTGAAACAGTAGTTTCTAACCCTTGGGGTCCCGAGCCAGTTGAGCTGGTAACAACCCCGGAGAATACTTCTTAAGCTCCCTTCACCTCAGTTTTTTTTGTTTTTTGTTTTTTGTTTTTGTTTTGTTTTTTGTGGGGCAGTGGGGGTTAAGTGACTTGCCCAAGGTCACACAGCTAGTAAGTGTCAAGTGTCCAAGGCCAGATTTGAACTCAGGAACTCCTGAATCCAGGGCCAGTGCTTTATCCACTGCGCCACCTAGCCGCCCCCACACCTCAGTTTTTTCACCTACAAAATGGGTATTAATAAAAGCATTTTCTCATTCTAGAGGTGGGGAAATTGCCATGTTAAAATAACTATGGAAATGAATGAAAGTAGATGCTTTAAGTATTTTGATCTCAAAAACAAGGTTGTGTATATTCAGTCCTCTGTCTTAAACTCCTTTTTCCAACATCCCAGGCCCAGTCCCTTACAGGTTCCTGGTTACCAGATGAACATGGCCTCCTATACTTCTTTAATGAGCAGGGGGTCACCAGCCCAACTACAGTCCTTCCAATAAGATGGGGACCAACAGATCCTAATTTACTTGCCCTCACACCACCATCTCCTCTGCCGCTGTACCCTAAGGTCTGTTCTGTCTTTCCATTCACACTGCAGCCAAACTCTCCTACTATAATGTGTGAAATCCCCTTTCGGGAGCTCTTTGAGAGAAAGGACTATGTTACTCTCTTCCATCTGAATTCTCAAAGCTCAGCACTTAATAAATGCTTTCCTATTCCCTTCCAAGGATGATATTTTGTTCCATGGTTAAATGTCAGCAGGAACTGGACTCTTCTCACCCCTGATTGATAAATTACAATCAAACACAAAATACTTTTGGCAATAACTGCTCTGGACTCAGTAATAAAGGTGAAAAGCTGCTCTAGCTTCCTTTAGTCCCACAGCCATACAGGCCTTCTTCAGGTTAGAGAGACATAAATTGACACATAAACTCAGGATCCCCTGGTTACTTAGCTCAAAAATTTTTTGCATTTGTTTTTATTTCTTCATCCCAGGCTAAATGCTATATAAAGCTGTTCTGCTTGATAGCCTTAATGACTCAATGTAAAGAGTCTGTTTGGCTGACCAGGAGACTACAGTTTAAAATAAACTCAGATAAAAGCATGTTCTAGTTAGAAGGAATTTTAGAGATAACCTAGTCCAGTCCCCTCATTTTACCGATAAGGAAATAGAGGACCAAAATATTGATCACAGATCTAGATAGAAGCAGCAATGTAACCACTTGCTCTGATTTGGTATGCTGTGACATCTATCTACTCATTTGGTGGGATGTTGTTTCTATATGCCAGCCTTCTTCTCAAGCTCTCTGATGTTTTCCTATCTCCCTGGAAATACTAAATGTCATAGAATACTGGGAATCACCAGTTATAAGTTCTGACTTTTTTCCTCCATCACTTTTTTTAAACTAACCACAGATGAGTAGTCTCCCCACTGCACATACCTGTTTTATTCAGACAACAATCTTTTCCACAACTGAAAAGTTCTCTGAGACATTACAGATACTAAGTAAATCCAGGACACAGTAGGTTTTGTTTTGAGAAGACATGAGTTGGAATCAGGCAAGGCTTTCACAAACTCTGTCCTATAGCAGATCACATCTTTCCAGTCACACAACTCACTGAGAGTGGCAGAGAATACAACAGATGTATGTGCCCAAAAAGAGGGTGATTGGAAATTGAAGTCCTTTTGTCTGAATATTGTTAGTAATGAAGAGAAGGGAAGACAGGGAGGAAATGATGGTCTCATTTTTTGGAATGCCCTTATTTGTTTAGAAAGCAAAGGGAGCTGTGTGACCCTGGGCAAGTCACTGAACCCCAATTGCCTCACTAAAAAACAAAACAAAACAAAACAAAAAAGAAAGCAAAGGGTGTTGTGGCTGATCTGAACAGCATCCCTTCCCACTTCTTTCAACAGTCTTATTGTTGCCATCCATAACCACTTCCCCAAACATAGCTGATTAGTTAGAACTGTGTTATCCATTTTTTTTTTTATCACACAGCCGGTCCATCAGTAAAAATATTTTGTAGTATGGGAGGGCCCAAGTATAATTATTTATAAATTACATACATGGATAACTGTACTAGTACTTTTTTTAAACTTTTGCGTGTGTGTGTGTGTGGGGGGGTCAATGAGGGTTAAGTGACTTGCCTGGGGTCACATAGCTAGTAAGTGTCAAATGTTTGAGGCAGGATGTGAACTCAGGTGCTCCTGAATCCGGGACAGGTGCTTTATCCACTGCGCCACCTAGTTGCCCCCTGTACTAATACTTATACATTTATTATATAGCTTATACAAAAATAGAAATTTAGGAAAGGACAGGATAAAAGTTAAATAATGCTTGATCCTAGAGACAGTTGAACTTTTTTAAAGTAGGAAGTGTTATGGTTAGATTGTGTACATTAGGAAATTCTCTTTGGCACTTGGGTGGAGGATGGATTGTAGATTGAGAGACTTGAATGGGAGGGACAATAATAAGGCAATTTCAATAGTCTGAGAGGTGATAAAAGCCTGAAATTCGGAGGTAAGTCCCTGAGTAGAGATAAAGGGATAGGTGGGGAGATGTTGTGGAAGTATAAATGACAAGATTTAACAATAGATAGGGTTTGGGGGGATGGATGAGGGACAGTGAACAGTCAAGGATAAAAAAAAGATTTGTCTTTGCTTTGCTTTAGCCAAGGTAAACCTGGGTCAATAGGGAGCCATTGGAGTTTATTGAGTAGGGAAGTAACATGGCCAGACATGAGCTTTAGGAATGATGGTGGTACCTTTAACATCAGTAGCAACATTCACTAGAGGGGTAGGTTTTGGAGGAGAGGTAATTAGTTCTGTCTGGGTTTTCAATGTCCATGAAACATGAAGTTTGAAACCTTCAATAGGGAGTTAGTGGTGTAGGATTGGAGATCAGGGAGGAGATTAGGAATGGACATATAGATCTGGGGATCATCTGCATACAGATGATAAATAAACCCATGGGAGCTAATAAAGTCTCTACATGAAAAACTATACAGAGAAAGGAGAGCCAAGGACAAAGCTGTGAGGCATACCCACACTTAGGGTCATGATAAGGATGATAATATAGCAAAGGAGACTGAGGAGCAGCCAAATAGATAGGAAGAGAAACAAAAGAGAGCAGTGTCATCAGAAACCAGAAAGGAAAAAGTAAGTGTTGAGAATGGGGAAGGGGGTGATCAACAATGTCAAGTGCTTTGGAGAGTTCAAGGATAGGGATTGAGGAAAAGCATTCTCTCCATTTTTGTTTTTGTTGGTGGGGCAATGAAGGTTAAGTGACTTGCCCAAGGTCACACAGCTAGTAAGTGTCAAGTATCTGAGGTCACATTTGAACTCAGGTCCTCCTGAATTCAGGGCTGGTGCTTTATCCACTGCGCCACCTAGCTGTGCCAAAAGCATTCTCTCCTGACCCCCACCTCATAGAGTCTCTCTCTTCCTTTAAGATGCAGCTCAGACACCATCTTCTGCAGGAAACCTTTCCTGATCCCCCAGATACTAATGCATTTCCTCCTTGTATGCAACCCCTTTGTATCTGTGTGTGTGTGCCATACATATTTTTATATGTCTTTATTGGCTTCCCCATTAGAATGTAAGCTTGAGGGGGCAGCTAGGTGGCACAGTGGATAAAGCACTGGCCTTGGATTCAGGAGGACCTGAGTTCAAACCCAGCTTCAGACACTTAACTAGCTGTGTGACCCTGGGCAAGTCACTTAACCCTCATTGCCCTGCAAAAACAAAAACAAAACAAAACAAAAAGAATGTAAGCTCAGGGTAGCTAGGTGGTGCAGTGGATAAAGCACCAGCCCTGGATTCAGGAAGACCTGAGTTCATATCCAGCCTCAGACACTTGACACTTACTAGCTGTGTGACCCTGCGCAAGTCACTTAACCCCAACTGCCTCACCCCCCCCCCAAAAAGAATGTAAGGTCACTGCAAGCAGGTGTATTTTAATTCTTTTGTATGTGTGCTAGCACACACTAAAAACTTAATGAATGTTTGATGATTGATTGCTTGATTGTGTGAGAAGTCAGAGATAACAAAGAGATTGAGAACCTAGGAGACTGGAAGAATGGTGGTATCTTGAAAGAATGGTGAGTTTAAGGTGAATGAAAATGTAATCACAACCCAACTGTCCTTGCTCATCTGTGTTGCTGTTTACTCTTTCCTGCTGAAAAATGAAAAGGAGAGATTGGCTTCTCATTGAGCTCAGAGACACTGCTTAGCAATACCTTAGGAGGTAATGGATGTGGAGGCTATAGGGATGGGGGGATTTTGGCCTGCATAGCTATTATTGTAGGTGACTGGATTGGGTTAGGTTATGCTTGGTGTGACTCAGGAAGGCTGGCAGTGGGAGACTCAGATTGAAGGAGTATTGAAAAAGAGAGTGTAGTTGTATTGGAAATAGGTCCAAGCTTGAAAGGTGGGGCGTGACTCCTCCTTGTTGCCTTCTAATCAGTTAATCACACACCCTTTGGAGTCAAACCATAGTTCCTTTGGGGTCATTTTACAGCCCCTCAGAGTGTCCCTGACCCCACTTTGGAGATCACTAGGTTAGACATGGAGATACAGGATTTCTATCCTCTGCCACCTAGCTTTCAGCTTAAACTGACCCTGACCTGATAACTCTACTTACTGTCCATAACACTGCATTGTCCACACCTTTTCACCCTCCTTTTGTTGCCTCACATGCTTTGTAAAGGAAAGAGAAATAAACCAAAAGTTGCTGGATTTTGAAGCAGAAAGTTAGTCATTTCACCCATAGGTTCAGGAGAGCAAAGAGATTAGAAAAAGCATAGGAAATATCTTGACATTTGGATTCGGTATCTGAGGTTTGCATTAGGAAGCTAGGAGAAAAGTGGAAGAAGTTTAAAAAGCATAAAACTGTATTAGAACAAGTATATGGATGGGTTCTGTTTTAAGTAAAACTATCATGAACATTTGAGTTTACAAAACAAACAAATGAAAGGATAATTATTCATGTGTAAAAGGATTCACTTTGAGGATCCCTTTTTTTTTTTTAATTTTTTTTTAAAGTGAGGCAATTGGGGTTAAGTGACTTGCCCAGGGTCACACAGCTAATAAGTGTTAAGTGTCTGAGGCCAGATTTGAACTCAAGTACTCCTGACTCCAGGGCCAGTGCTCTATCCACTGCGCCATCTACCTGCCCCCGAGGATCCTTTTTTAAACAATCAAACTCAGGGGGCAGCTAGGTGGCACAGTAGATAAAGCACTGGCCCTGGATTCAGGAGGACCTGAGTTCAAGTGCAGCCTCAGACATTTGATACTTACTACCTGTGTGACCCTGGGTAAGTCACATAACCCTCATTGCCCTATAACCCCCCCCCAAAAAATAATCAAACTCCTCTATATTTAAAATATGACATTATTTATAAAAATTCAATTTGCTAACAACCTTTTTGGAGCAGATCTACTTTGTAAAGCAAAGATGTGACATCTTTATTAATTAAGAGTCTACTTAGCCAACTCTGGTATAGCATAAAGCAGGGATCAACCCCGAATCTTCAGTGGCATGCTGAGTCTTCATTCATTTTATTCTTTGTGATTGGGGAAGAAAAGGGGAGATATGTTATAGTAGCTCAGGGAAATAGAGCCCCAAGTCTCTTGGTTACCAAAGTTCTCATAATAATCAGTTCTCCCAAGCTCACAAGCCCATCTTTTCCAGACCCTCCCTGCCATACATTAAAAATCATATTATGTACCAGATTTAACATTAAGGGATAGGACTTTCCTTAGCTGAATTTCCAGTCCTCTTTCCCTTGGATGTGGGAGTCTTCCCTCCTTCGGAAACTTTGACCTTCCACATCTTTGTCGTTCAGTTGTTTTAGTTGTATCTACTCTTCATGACTCCATTTGGGATTTTCTGGGCAAAGATACTGGAGTGGTTTGCCATTTCCTTCTCCAGTTTATTTTACAGATGACGAAATTGAGGCAAACAGGGTGAAGTGACTTGTCCAGGATCATACAGCTGGCCAGATTTGAATTCAGGTCTTCCTGACTCTATCCACCATAACATCATAGTGACAGTTTTAACACTAAAGGGAAACTGTTGTAGAAACTGAGGTCCTGCGACTTCTTCAAAGTTACATTGGTACTAAACAGCAGAGCCGGGATCAAAACTCAAACTGTCAAGATTTCAAATCTAACTTTTCCCATTGCCCTATGTCCTTTCTCCTCACAACTGGACAGAATCAATATCTGCCACCTCTTTTTTTGGGGGGGGGTGGGTTTAAAATTAGTTACTGCCATGGCGGGGATCAGGCAGGGACCCTCACAGACATATGCACAAGTCTGTCAGGCTGTTTGCATTGGTTGTACCAGTGGGTGGTTTACCGGGTTATGGATGGAATGCTAAGTGGGAGCTGTAACTTTTTAATCCTTGGATATTATTTCGTGAGGCTTTTATTTTTATTTTTATTTTTTTTTTTGGTTTTTTGCAGGCAATGGGGGTTAAGTGACTTGCCCAGGGTCACACAGCTAGTAAGTGTCAAGTGTCTGAGGCCGGATTTGAACTCAGGTACTCCTGAATTCAGGGCCGGTGCTTTAACCACTGCGCCATCTAGCTGCCCCCTTTGTGAGGCTTTTATTTTGTCTAGTGTTTCTCTCTTCTTAGCTTGTGAATTCATCTTTTAGTTCATCTATACCTGGTATATGATTCCTTCTTTTTTTTTCAAGGTTTTTAGGTAGGTGCAGTGTTTCATCTTGCTGATTGTTGATACACATGTCTTTTTAGATAATTATCCTTTTTCATCCTCACCAGAATTAATTATGTTTGTACTATCGGGATTCTAACTCCCAAGAGCTTCTCATCTCCCTTGGGTCCATCCCCTACAAGTCAAGGAAACCTATCTGTCCCTTTTCTGAACATCTTACAATCCCTCAAAGTACCTTTCGATGTCATAGGTAAATAATATGGTGAAATAATAATGCTAATTAGAATTGGTCCTTATTCTTCATGTTCCTCTTATTCTCATTACTAAATGAGGCTGGAAAATCTGAATTAATTGAACTGTCTGAATTATAGGATACTTTAAAAATAAATATTTTATTACTCAAATATACACACAATAAACTAAAATAAAATGTTTTATAATGGGGTAAATATGTATATATTTTTAAATTCTCCAGTACTTCAGTGGATATGTTATTGGATACAGAGATAAAGGATCAGGATTTAAATCCTTAGTACTTGTGCGTCTCGGACAAATTTCATAACTTCTCTGAGCCTCAATTTCCTTGAATGTAAAATTATGGGTTTAGAATATACTTTTTTTTTTTGGTGGGGTATTGGGGGTTAAGTGACTTGCGCAGGGTCACACAGCTAGTAAGTGTCAAGTGTCTGAGGCTGGATTTGAACTCAGAAACTCCTGAATCCAGGGCCGGTGCTTTATCCACTGCGTCACCTAGCTGCCCCTAGAATATACTTTGAGGTTCCTTCTAGACTAATCCTATAATACTTTCAGAAATGCAGATCATGACTCATCCATGCCTTCTCATCTGTGGTAGGACAGTGGATAGAGCAGCAGGCCTAGAGTCAGGAACACCTGAAGTCAAATCCAGCCTCAGACACCTATTAGCTGTGTGACCTGAGGCAATTCACCTAACTGTTGTTTGCCTCAGTTTCCTCATCTGTAAACTGAGGATAAAAATAGCACCTACCTCACAGGGGTGTTGTGAGGATCAAATAAAATAATAATTGTAAATTGCTTAGCACAGTGCCTGCCACATAGTAAGTACTATATAAAAGTTAGCTAAAATGGTGATGATCTTTCCATGACTCTTCTATAGAAGATCTACCCTATGTTTCTAATAACCTTACCACAGTTCTTAAAGTCTTTCTCAAAGTTTCTTATATTTTATGGGTACCTTGTAGCATTTATCCTCCAATCAAACTACATGAACACTCCCTCTTCTTTTTTAATTATACATTTCTTGGATCATATCCCTTAAGCCACTTCCTATATGAAAATGATTCTTGGTAATATACTGCAACCCACTTATGCCTACCAGTCTTTCCATCAGCCTTTGGGTAACCTGCAGTTTTGATTCTTTAGAAATTGTGGGGGCAGCTAGGTGGCACAGTGGATAGAGCACTGGCCCTGGATTCAGAAGTACCTGAGTTCAAATCCGGCCTCAGACACTTAACACTTACTAGCTGTGTGACCCTGGGCAAGTCACTTAACCCCAATTGCCCTGCAAAAAAACCCAGAAATTGTGATATTCCTTGATTCATAGCCATACAACATCCGCAGGAGAATATTGGTATGAAAAAGATGGGTTTTTAATGCCAATGAGCAATTTGGGATTGTAAAAAGCACTGTACAGTTTTCCAAATGAATTCCAGCTTATACTTTTCCTTTCATTCAGTTCTGGGCCCAGCTCATTGTCCATTTGCAGTATATTCCAAAGAGATGATAGATAGACAGACATATATGTATAAATATATATATACATATATGTTGTTATTTAGTTGTTTCAGTTATGTCTGACTCTGTGGCTCTATTTGGGGTTTTCTTGGCAAAGATACTAGAGTGGTTTGCCATGTCCTTCTCCAGCTCATTTTATAGATCTGCCATCTGCACTAGAGATTTTCCTCTGGTTCATTTGATATTTCTTGGTGATGAATCTCTCTGATTTTATTTAGGTTATTCCTCAGAAGATCGACAAACTGTACTCAAAGCCTAGACAGACAGATACAAATACTCACCCTGTTCTCGCTCCCCCCACAACCTTTTTATACACATAAAATGGGAGGAAATGGGTGGATTTTATTTTGCAATTAGTGGAAGGAATACCTACATTAAGGAGATCACAACACCATCGAAATATCAAAGTGTGTGTGTGTGTGTGTGTGTGTGTGTGTGTGTGTGTGTGTGTGTGTGTGTAACCACCTGGGGGAGCTTGTGAGCCCTTGTATTCTCACTGGCTTACTAGGGTGGTTTTGTTAGACTAACCACGTATGCAATTGAGGCCCTCTCTGTTGGACCACCACATATGTATTGTTTCCTCACATCCCACCTCCCCTTTCAAAAGTTACTGATTTTATTTTGTTTTGTTTGAAACACAGGAAAAAGCCCTGAGCTAGTCTCACTGAATTGGGAACTTTTATTCCCCACAATGTGCTGATTTTAAATTGCTGCTTTCTCCACCCCAAAAGGGAAGGAATCCTAGGGTTAGTTTTGGATACTTTTGAAAGGGTTTGTGAAGATCTAACACTAGCCCCTCCATTTTGCTCTCTCCCTCTCTTTCTCCCTCTTTCCCTCCCACCCTCCTTTTCTCTCTCTCTCTCTCTCTCTCTCTCTGTTTCTGTCTCTGTGTCTCTCTCTGTCTGTGTCTGTGTCTCTGTCTGTCTGTCTGTCTGTCTGTGTCTCTGTCTCTCTGTCTGTGTCTCTGTCTTTCTCTCTGTCTCTGTATCTCTCTCCCCTCCAGTCCCTTGGTTCCGGTTGAACCAAAAGTCTCTTCTAGGAAAAGAGAATTTCCTTTTTCTCTCTTATCTTGTCTAAACATTAACTGAAATACAATAAACAGTTCTAGTGTTTGTTGGTCAATGGGTTTTATCACAATTAATGACTTAGAAGTGAAAATGAACATTTAGGAAAAAGACTAAAGCTTCTTGCCCTTCTTCCCTCCTCCCTCCCATTCAAACAGCCTGGCAGGGATAGAGAAAAGGAGTTTAAAGCCAGTAATAGCCTACAATACATTTGACTTGCGCTTAGGAGAGGAAAAGAAAGGAAGGGGAAAGGATGCTACTGCCAGATTAGCAGTCCAGATTTCACCCAGTTCCCACTCTGACTGTCCTCATGTTCTCCCGGCAGCTGCTTTGTGCCACCTTGACCCCTGACATTTCTCAGTGTATCTTCTTAGAAGCCACTCCAAGGGGTTTCATTTGGCTCCACCCACAAAAAATCATATAGAGGTTGTCAAAAGTGGCCCGTACAAATACCAGTTTCAAATTCATGATGCCCCCTCCCTCAGTGATCTACCCTTTGTCACTCCCTGTGGAAACTGAGGTGCCATGGTGGGCACCTCAGTAGGGTAATAACCTGGTTGCCAGTTCCTCAGAAGCTCCTGTATCTGAGGGAGGGGACACTTTAGGGGATGTGTTAAGTTTGAATGGGGTTGAAGGACTTCTACTGCCCCAGTAGCAGATTTGCTCATGGTTATTACTAGCATCACCACCTCCCCCCAACCCTATGCTGTCTATAGGTTGCTTTCTTATCAACCTAGTATTTCAGAAGCCACACTCAAAGCTCCTTGAAAGAGTGTCATCATTGGGCAGCTAGGTGGTGCAATGGATAAAGCACTGGCCCTGGATTCAGGAGGACCTGAGTTCAAATCCGACCTCAGACACTTGACACTTACTAGCTGTGTGACCCTGGGCAAGTCACTTAACCCTCATTGTCCTGCAAAAACAAACAAACAAGAGTGTCATCATTTTCTACCCACCTATCAGGTCATCAGGGTACCATCCCTAGAGAGCCTGTTTGCACTGACAGCCTTGCTTGCCCCACCCACCTTTGTCTAATCTCTACTCAAATATCACCAGTGAACCTGCCCACTCCTGTATGGTTGTGTGTCAGGGCAGACCCAAAGCTAAAACCTGATGCTATTCAGGAAAGATTTTGCTAAGAAATCAAGATCTAATCCCTCTTTTCCTTCCCCCTCCCCCACAAACAGGTTGGCCATATGGTATAGCAAGCCAGAAGGATGTTGCATAGATCAAATGTATCAAAACCCATTTATTCTAGAAACTTCACTCGTCCATCAAGGAACTGGCTGCAATGGGAATTCATCTTTATGGAGCTAGGTACCCACAGCTCCTCATCTTATCTACTTTAAAAGGGACAAAGGACAGCCTTTATACAGAGTACCTAACTAATTCAACTGGTTGTAAGCCTTTATTTTCTTTCAATCAATCAATAAACAATAAATAAATCAAGTGTCCAGTAGATGCCAGCACTGTATACTTCCCTCCTTTCTCATTGAACAATTAAAAGAAGCACCTTCACAATAACATGCAGAGTCCAGAAAAATATTCCCAACATTGGCCTTTTCTCATTCTAGGTTCTCTGGAAGGAGGGCTGAGTAATTTTTACTTTCTTTGCTGACAATTCAGCTTCTCTATGATGGTTAACAATGACCATGAAAGGTTAGAAATGGCACTTTTTTAACTTCCCTGTCAACCTCCTGTAGTACCCACTAAAGGTAATCAGTGTAAATGGGAACCTTTCTCTTGCCACATTGCTGTATATGTTGCAATCTGATCACCAAAACACATCACCCTCTATATTGATATCACCCTTCCCCTATTTCACCCATGATGTGAGCCCTGATGCCGTTCTGTTTCAACTCTCAATTCAGTCTAGTCCCCGACACATTAGGTCCAATATTGGAACAAAATGAGATACATGTCATTCAACACAAGAAATGGAGATTTACTTAATAATAATAATTTGTTGTTTAGTTGTTTTCAGACATATCCTACTCTTCATGACCCCTTTTAGAGTTTTCTTGGCAAAGAAACTTGGTGGTTTGCCATTTTCTTCTCCAGTTCCTTTTACAGATGAGTAAACTGAGGCAAGCAGAGTTAAGTGATTTCCTCAGGGTCACACAGCTAGTGTCTGAGGCCAGATGTGAACTCAGATCTTTCTTTCTTTTGTTTTTAATAAAGTATTTTATTTTTTTCCATTACAGGTAAAGATAGTTCTCAACTTTTGTTTATACAAGCTTTCCAATTTCAGATTTTTCTCCCTCCCTCCCCTCCCTCCCCTCTCCCCTAGACAGCAGGCAATCTGATATAGGTTTTTTATATATACTCTGATTCTATGATATCAGGGCAGTTCTCCTTAATAATTTCCTGGAATATGGTGTCTAGATTCTTTTTCTGGTCATGGCTTTCAGGCAGTCCAATGATTCTCAAATTGTCTCTCCTTGATCTGTTTCCAGATCAGTTGTCTTTCCAATGAGGTATTTCACATTTTCTTCTATTTTTTCATTTTTTTTATTCTGCTTGACTGATTCCTGGTGTCTCATGGATTCCTTATCTTCCAACTGTCCCACTTTAATTTTTAAGGCATTGTTTTCTTCAGTGAGATTATGCACCTTTTTTTCCATTTGGCCAAATGAATTTTTTAAGGCTTTGTTTTCTTCAGTGAAATTATGTGCTTCCTTTTCCAAGCTGCTGATTCTTTTTTCATAGTTTTCTTATTTTGCTTTCATTTCTCTCCCCATTTTTTCTTCTACCTCTTGCAATTGATTTTTAAAATCCTTTTTGAGCTCTTCCAGGAAGGCTTTTTGTTCTTGCGACCTTCCCTCGTGAGGCTTCAGATGTAGGGAATTTGAGGCTATTGTCCTCATCTCAGTTTGTGTTGGCTTCTTCCCTATTGATACAGAAGCTCTCAATGGAGAGGGCTCTTTTTTGCTTCTTACTCATTATTGCAGCTTATCTATTTATTCTTTAAGTTGAGGTCTGCTCTGGGGACACCAGGGTCCCTGTTTTGGGCTTCTTGTGCAGGAGTATAGGTGCTGTGTGACCGGGTTTTTACTCTGAGGCCTTTATGGTGTGTGGAGATCCTCCGCCCTGCACTTCCTGTCTGATTGTGCTCAGCCAGCCAGGCGCCGGACCCCGGCGTCTGATCCCGCCTGACCCGTTCGTGGCCCTCTCGGCTGGTGCAGGTAGGTTTTTCCACAGTCCTTCTTGGCCACCAGATTTTTGAACCAGGTTCCAGGGGCCTCAGTTGTTCGGCTGTGGCCCGTAGCTCCTGCTGACTTGCCCCGACCCCCTCGGTGCTGGGTTGCTGCCCTGCGCTGGGCCTCCCTTTTGCTCGAGTCAGACCGACCTTTTCCTGAAGTCTTCTAAATTATCTCTGGTTGGAGGACTGTGTCTCTCTGTCTCTTTGCAGGTTCTGTAGTTTCAGAATCTGTCCAGAGGCTTGATTTAATATTCGTTTTGAGGGAACAGAAGGAGAGCTCAAGTAGCTTGCTGCTTCCTCTCCGCCATCTTGGCTCTGCCCCCAGTTTTATATATATATATATATATATATAATAACATTAAACATATTTCTGCATTAGTCATGTTATAAGAGAAAAATCAGAGCAATGACCAAAAAACCTCAAAATAGAAAAACAACAGCACCAAAAACAAAAGAAATAGTATGGTTCATTCAGCATCTATACTCCACAGTTCTTTTTTTTCCCCCCTGGATTTGGAGATCCTCCTCCATCATGAGTTCCCTGGAACCCTTCTGTACCATTGTATTGGTGAGAAGAATATAGTCCACCACAGTAGGTCAACACACAATGTTGATGATACTGTGTACAATGTTCTTCTGGTTCTGCTCATCTCACGCATCATCAGTCCATGCAAGACCCTCCAGGTTTCTCTGAACTCCTGCTGCTCATCGTTTCTTACAGCACAATAGTATTCCATTACATTCATATACCACAACTTGTCCAGCCATTCCCCAATTGATGGGCATCCCCTCAACTTCCAATTCCTGGCCACAACATAAAGAGCAGCTATAAATATCTTTGTACATGTGGGTCCTTCTCCCCTTTCCATGATCTCTTTGGGGAAAAGACCCCAAAGTGGTATTGCTGGGTCAAAGGGTATGCACAGCTTCACAGCCCTTTGGGCATAATTCCAAGTTGCTCTCCAGAATGGTTGGATCAGTTCACAGCTCCACCAACAATGCATTAGTGTTCCAACTTTTCCACAGCTTCTCCAACATTTATTATTTTCCTTTTTTGTAATTTTAGCCAATCTAATAGGTGTCAGGTGGTACCTCAGAGTTGTTTTAACTTGCATCTCTCTAATCATTAGTGATAGCATTTTTTCATATGGGAATAGATAGCTTTGATTTCTTCATCAGAAAACTGCCTGTTCATATCCTTTGACCATTTCTCAACTGGGGAATGACTTGGATTCTTTTTTTTTTTATTAATAAAGTATTTTATTTTTTCCCCGTTACATGTAAAGAAAGTTCTCAACTTTTGTTTATACAAGCTTTCCAATTTCAGATTTTTCTCCCTCTCTCCCCTCCCTCCTATCTCCCCTAGACAGCAGGTAATCTGATATAGGTTTTATATATACATATATATACACATAATAATATTAAACATATTTCTGCATTAGTCATGTTATAAGAGAAAAATCAGAGCAATGACAAAAAACCTCAAAATAGAAAAACAACAGCACCAAAAACAAAAGAAATAGTATGGTTCATTCAGCATCTATACTCCACAGTTCTTTTTTTTTTTTTTTTTCCTGGATTTGGAGATCCTCTTCTATCATGAGTTCCCTGGAACTCTTCTGTACCATTGCATTGGTGAGAAGAATATAGTCCACCACAGTAGGTCAACACACAATGTTGATGATACTGTGTACAATGTTCTGGTTCTGCTCATCTCACTCATCATCAGCCCACGCAAGACCCTCCAGGTTTCTCTGAACTCCTCCTGCTCATTGTTTCTTACAGCACAATAGCATTCCATTACATTCATATACCACAACTTGTCCAGCCATTCCCCAATTGATGGGTATCCCCTCAACTTCCAATTCCTTGCCACAACATAAAGAGCAGATATAAATATCTTTGTACATGTGGGTCCTTCTCCCCTTTCCATGATCTCTTTGGGAAAAAGACCCAAAAGTGTTATTGCTGGGTCAAAGGGTATGCACAGCTACACAGCCCTTTGGGCATAATTCCAAATTGCTCTCCAGAATGGTTGGATCAGTTCACAGCTCCACCAACAATGCATTCGTGTTCCAATTTTTCCACAGCTTCTTAGCCAGTACCAGATAGTTTTGATGACTGCTGCTTTATAGTAAAGCTCCAGGTTTGGTACCACTAACCTACCTTCCTGTGCATTTTTTTTTTCATTATTTCCCTTGATATTCTTGATTTTCTGTTTTTCCAGATGAATTTTGTTATTATTTTTTCTAGCTCTATAAAATAATTTTTAGGTACTCTGAGTGGTATGGCACTGAATAAGTAAATTAATTTAGGTAGTATTGTCATTTTTACTATATTAGCTCTGCCTATCCATGAGCAATTGATATCTTTCCAATTATTTAGATCTGATTTGATTTGTGTGAAGAGTGTTTGGTAATTGTGTTCATAAAGTTCCTGGGTTTGTCTTGGCAAATAGGCTCCCAAGTATTTTATATTATCTACCGTTACTTTAAATGGAATTTCTCTTTCTATCTCTTGCTGCTGGACCTTGTTGGTCATATATAGAAATGCTGATGATTTATGTGGATTTATTTTATATCCTGCTACTTTGCTAAAGTTGTTCATTGTTTCAAGTAATTTTTGAGTTGATTCTCTAGGATTCTTTAAGTATACCATCATATCATCTGTAAAGAGTGATAGTTTTGTTTCCTCCTTGCCTATTCTAATTCCTTTAATTCCTTTTTCTTCTCTGATTGCCAAAGCTAACATTTCTAGTACAATATTAAATAATAGGGGTGATAATGGACATCCCTTTTTCACCCCTGATCTTATTGGGAAGGCCTCTAATTTATCTCCATTGCATATAATACTTGCTGATGGTTTTAGGTAGATACTGTTTATTATTTTAAGGAAAGCTCCACCTATTCTTAAACTCTCTAGTGTTTTTATTAGGGATGGGTGCTGTATTTTGTCAAAAGTTTTCTCTGCATCTATTGAGATAATCATATGATTTTGGTTAGTTTTCTTATTGATGTGGTTGATTATGTTAATAGTTTTCCTAATGTTGAACCAGCCCTGCATTCCTGGTATAAATCCCACCCGGTCATAATGTATTATCCTGATGATCACTTGCTGTAATCTCCTTGCTAATATCTTATTTAAGATTTTAGCATCAATATTCATTAGGGAAATTGGTCTATAATTTTCTTTCTCTGTTTTTGCTTTGTCTGGTTTTGGTATCTCCACCATATTTGTATCATAAAACGAATGTGGTAGAACTTCTTCACCTATTTTTCCAAATAATTTGTATGATATTGGAATTAATTGTTCTTTAAATGTTTGGTAAAATTCACCTGTAAACCCATCTGGCCCTGGGAATTTTTTCTTAGGGAGTTCATTAATGGCTTGTTCAATTTCTTTTTCTAATATGGGTTTATTTAAGGATTTTATTTCCTCTTCAGTTAACCTGGGCAGTTTGTATTTTTGTAAATATTCATCCATTTCATTTAGATTGTCAAATTTATTGGCATACAGTTGGGCAAAATAATTCCTAATTATTGATTTAATTTCCACGTCATTGGTGGTAACATCACCCTTTTCATTTTTGATACTGGTAATTTGGTTTTCTTCTTTCTTTCTTTTTAATCAAATTAACCAATATTTTATCTATTTTATTGGTTTTTTCATAAAACCAGCTCTTAGTTTTATGGATTAATTCTATAGTTTTCTTGCTTTCAGTGTTATTAATTTCTCCTTTAATTTTCAGGATCTCTAGTTTAGAATCTAATTTGGGATTTCTAATTTGTTCTTTTTCTAGCTTTTTAAGTTGCATGCCCAATTCATTAATCTCCTCTTTCTCTTTTTTATTCATGTAAGCATTTAGAGCTATAAATATTTCCCCTAAGCACTGCTTTGGCTGCATCCCATAGATTTTGGTATGTTGTCTTATTATTGTCATTGTCTTGGATATAGTTATTGATTGTTTCTCTGATTTGTTGTTTGACCCATTCATTCTTTAGAATGAAATGATTTAATTTCCAATTGATTTTCATTCTGCTTTTCCCTGACTCTTTCTTACATGTAATTTTTATTGCATCATGATCTGAAAAGGATGCATTTACTATTTCTGCCTTTCTACATTTGACTATGATGTTTTTGTGCCCTAATACATGGTCAGTTTTTGAAAATGTGCCATGGACTGCTGAGAAAAAGGTATATTCCTTTCTATCCCCATTCAATTTTCTCCAGACATCTATCATGTCTAACTTTTCTAGTAATCTATACACCTCTTTCACTTCTTTCTTATTTATTTTTTGGCTAGATTTATCTAATTCTGAGAGGGGGAGATTCAGATCCCCCACTAGTATAGTATTACTGTCTAATTCCTCTTGTAACTCATTTAACTTCTCCTCTAAGAATTTGGATGCTGTACCACTTGGTGCATACATATTTAATATTGATATTACTTCATTATCTATAGTACCTTTTAGCAAGATGTAGTTTCCTTCCTTATCTCTTTTAATGAGATCTATTTTTGGCTGTGCTTTGTCTGAGATAAGGATTGCTACCCCTGCTTTTTTTACTTTAGCTGAAGCATTATATATTCTGCTCCAGCCTTTTACCTTTACTCTGTGAACTCAGATCTTTCTAACTCCAGGACCAGCACTCTATCCACTGTGCCACCTAGCTGGCCTAATAATAGTGATAGCTAACATATGTAACACTATGTGTTAGGCACTGTGCTAAGCAATTTACAAATATTATCTCCTTTGATCCTCAGAATGGCCTTACTGTTTTACAGATGCAGAAACTGAGGCAAACACGGGTTAAAAGACTTGTCCAGGATCACATAGTCAGCAGATGTCTGAGGTTAGATTTGACTTCAGGTCTTCCTGACTCTAGGCCTGGTGCTCTGTCCACTGCACTACTTTCTGCCCCATAGAAAGTCTACTCGATAAGGTTACAGCACTTAGCTACGATATGTGGCCTCCTTCATCTCCAAATAGAAGGAAACAGTTCTGGGCAGCAGATGTGGTGATGCAGGTCCAAGTCTGAAGGCCCTAACCCCACGTGGTTGATCATTTTTATGTCCTTAGATAACTAAGATGTCAACCCCAACCTTGAGGCCACTGACTACACTGCAAGAGCTATGACACTTAACCACTCGGGCCAGTTAAGTCTTAGAGACAGTATCTTTTTTTGTTTTTTTTGTTTTTTTTGTTTTTCAGGGCAATGGGGTTTAAGTGACTTGTCCGGGGTCACACAACTAGTAAGTGTCTGAGGCTGGGTTTGAACTCAGGTCCTCCTGAATCCAAGGCTAGTGCCTTATCTATTGCGCCACCTAGCTGCCCCCTTAGAGACAGTATCTTTGCCTTTTAGGGAAATAAACAGTCTAACCTAAATTGGGGTACAGTGGGGGGGATGGGAACTCTGATAGATATTGCTCCTATCATAAAAATTATAAAAAAGAAATAGGGCTTGAGACAGGTCTTGAAAGGTTTAGGATTTCTATTCCTGGAAATGATAGGGAATGGTATACTAGGTAGGTAACTTAACATAAGGATAAGATCCGGAAAAAGCAAGACTCGTTAAGGGTACAGGTCAGATTGGATCAGAGTGCTTCTAAAAGATGAAGTTGGGTGAATGGAGTTTGGATTTGTGAAGCAGTGGAGAGCCAGCAACCAGTCAATAAGATCCAAACAGTGATTTTGGAAAGTCAGCTATCTGCAAGAGAGATTGGAGCTTAGTCTTAGTAAATGGTAATTTAGGTTGGGTATGGGGCAGAGGTTGCAGAAATGTAGAGGAAAGTCCTAATCAAGAATACTTTTAGGAAAAGGACCGAAAGATAATGTTTTTCTAATACATCATTTTATTTAACACATAATAAAGTGTTTTAAGGTCTAAAAATAAATATAAGACTCCCTAATCATACTGTGGTGAATTCTGTGGCTGGGGATTTCATTTTCCATCTCCTCCTCACCCCCTTCTGGTATGCAAATTATTAGGCAGCCCTTGCATAACTTAACTGTCATAGTCAGGATTTCTAGGTTAAACAATTTGCATTCCAACTACTGCTAACGTTTTTATCTTGTCTAGCCAGAAATGTTAGTGAACTGCATATTTATATTTAAATTATGGATTAAACGGATCCCCCTTGATGGCTATATATATGCAATGGAAACCCTAGAAATACTGTCATCTGGAATCATTGTTATTCTAGTTTGGTTTCTAATTGTGATTGTGTCCTTTTTGGAGGAAGGAAGTGAGGAGAGATGAGGGATCTGATAGCATTTCCTATTTGACTCAGGTCTATTCTATACTTCAAAGCTGTCTGAGCCTACAAACCCCTCAGAAGTTGAGTCCAAATGTCCAATGATCTTTCTATTTAAAAAAAAAAAGACTATTGCTAATCATTTGAAATAGGCTTTTTAAAAAACTATATTTTCCAAAAAAAAAAACCCTCAAAACTATATTTTCCCCTAAAATCAAATCATTGTCCTAAGTCAGTCCATCTGTACTAAGAGAAAAAGCTTCTTTCTGAATCCAGCTTTGAGTTGTCAAAAGAACAGAAATAGAACAGTCTAGGTACCCAATTTCTTCCCCAAGGTCCTGAGCTTTATAGACTATCCAAGAAGTTTAAGGGATAGTGGGAGTAGCTCCTGCAAAGCTATGGATTAAAATGCTTGTTTCTTTTACCAGCCACAAAAAGAAAGAGAACCCCAAAGTTGCAAATTTAAAATATATGTAAGGATTTAAAAATTATTGTTCAGATATTAAAATTGTTTAGATATATAAAATAGCTCATAGGTTTAAAGCTGGAAGGGACCTTATAAGTAATTTAGTCCAACCCCCTCCTTTTACTACTGAGGACTGAGGCCCAGAGAAGTTAAGTGACTTGTCCAATCCCACACAGATACGAATGGACAGAGGCAGGATCTTCTGATTCCAAATTCAGTGTTCATTCTACTACTCTACTACCCTCAGTATAATACAGAGGTGACAGCTTAGCTGAGCTACCTAGATGCCATTCCTGTCTTTCATTGCTGGGGTACAGGTCCTAGAGAGAAGGCAAAAAAGGTTTAAAGGTGGGAAAAGAAAAGAAGACTACTCAGTCAACAGTCAACAGTTTCTCTTTCTAACCTAGAGGTGCCATTACCCTTGTTCTTATCGTTTTTCTGTATTAATGGCTACACTTACACATGCCCAATCTTTTAGGGGTTGGGTGATTGGGCAACACAGACCCTTGGGTGGAAGAGCAGGATACTTACTGAACAAGGTAGGACAATAGAAGCAAACTCAGTCCTGGCTAGGATGCAGTAGTGTGTGCTAGGTGGGAATTTTGAATCTACTTTTTATCTCCACTCATTTAAAAAAGAGTAAGTTGGGCAGCTAGGTGGTGCAGTGGATAGAGCACCAGTCCTGGATTCAGGACCTGGGTTCAAGTCCAGCCTCAGACACTTAACAATTACTAGCTGTGTGACCCTGGGAAAGTCACTTAACCTCAATTGACTCACAAAAAACAAAGAAAAAAGAATAAGTTGATATGATAGATTTAGCCCTTCTCAGCAATAAAATGATCTGAGACAATTCCAAAAGACTCATGATGGAAAATGCTCTCCACATCCAGAGAAAGAACTATGGAGTCTGAATGGTTTTTTGGGTTTTTTTCTTTCTTGTGATTTTTCTCTTTTGTTCTGATTCTTCTTTCACAACATACCTATTGTGGAAATTTGTTTAACATGATTGTACATGTATAACCTAAAAAAAAAAAAGTTGATTAGTTGATTACTTGTTAAGATACAGTAGGCAGTTTTGGACAGTTATTAGCCTCTTCTACTAGGAAACACTATCAAACACTAGGAAATTTGTAACTATTCTGGTGGCAGCAGGTCAGTGTCTCTCCCTATACTTTGGTTTTTTATTGTATAAAGAATAAAATGTCACACTTCAATCTAGTTGTAAAACTGACTAGTGTTCCATGAATACCCCTTACCAGTTATCTTGTTTGTCATGAATTTATCAGTACATACTCAGCTTTCTCCCCAAAACAGAGTTTGCATTTCAGCCAAGTCTGCTGAAAATCTCTTATCACATTCCTCCACTTGGCCCTTTCTCACCTCCAACCAAAGGAGGAAGTGAAAGAGTGTAATGTGTTTACCCGTCTGGGTTCTGGGTTACTGAGGCTACTTCCAGACTTGCCACATCTGCCTGCCAGGTGGTAGAGCAATAGGAAAGAAGATTTAACTTCAGGTAAAGTACACCTCCAGGACTTAGAAAGGAGCCACACACAAATGCCAAATAAGTGGATTTTTCGGTTTGTTTGTTCGTTTTAATGGAATGTCTTAAAGAAAGACTCCATAAGTCCTTCATTCTTGCCTCAGTGGTGTTTATAAGGCTAGCACTAGAGGTAATAGCAACACTTGACCGCCGGGGAAAGCTTTCGTCTCAGCCTGCCTGTCACCAAGGTATCAAAGTCACAGAAAGCATTTCAAGTCTTCTCAGTTTGATTTGTAAGAGTAAGATTATCTGGTATCTGTGTTGGTTTAGTTGGAGCTGGGCCACACTTGGGCAAGAAGGACTTGCTGGATTTTTGGTGAAAGAAACATGTGGCAGAAGTAAGGGAGACTGATCTGAGGGGAAGGGAAAAGGTATAAAGAATTGAAGATTTCATTGAAAGAGAGAAAAAGTTGGGCAAGAGTTTCACCCATTCATTCAATAAAAAGATAGGAGGAAGGGCATGAGAATGGAAGGCATTTAGGTAGGCAGTTCTGGCTTCTTAGTCTCCGTACTTAGTGTATTGGTAGGTGGAGTCAAGGATGTTTGGACAAGGAAACCCTTTGAAGCTTTTCTCTTGTCCTCCTGAGCTGGACCTGGTCCCCTCCCCTCCATAAAGCCATTAGCTCCTGGTGCCAGCCCTATCTCTGGTCCATCTCTAGTGGTCCCATTTGGTGCTTTCACAGACCTCCTGCCCTGAGGGATGGGGGATGATTTATTGGGGAGGGAGAGACATCCTTTAGAGGAGGAGAGTTGGGAAAGTCGGGAATGGGAAGCTGTTAGTTTGCTAGTATAGTGGCCAGACCATTGCAGAGATAGTTCTGCATGACAAAGAGAAGAAGCAAGTTTCCCCTTTGATGTGCCTCCTGCTGGTCACACACACCTGCCTGTTGGCTTTCTACTCCCCCCTTTCCCAAGTCCCAAGCCTCTTGTGAGACTGAAGAAGAAATCACAAGGGGTGGGGGTGGGGAAGAGGCTGTGTCCCAGCTTCCCTGTGGCCAGCTCAGGGCCATCTTCCTCTCCCGGTGGCCCTGGAACTCAAAAGCCGCCTCACCTCAGAGACTCCTTACTCAAAGCACCTGCTGCCCTCTCCCGGAAGGCAGAGACCCAGAGCAGCTGGAACAGAATGGTGAGAGGGGGTTGGGGGTGGGGGTGTGTAAAGCTGAAGGTGTGAAGGGGTCCTGGGAAGAAGGCTACTTATTTGGGGATGTGGAGTCATGGCCTAGAGGAAGGGAATGGGGGTTGGGGGGGAGGGGAGGTGGGAGTAGGAAGGGGAATGTTTTCGGAACTTGCTCTAAGTGGGGAGGACATGGAGGTTCTGGTACATCCTTGAGGCTCTTTGAGGGTTCAGGGCAAAGGGTTTTGGTTTAGAGGGTAGGTCTAGAGGGAGGGCAAGGTGCATATGTCTCTCATTAGGGAGCTCCAAAATTTGCCTTAGGACAGGTTGTGCTTCCTCTTAGGTAGGGCAGAATGCATTTCTGCTGAGGAAGGTCTAGTTACAGAATCAAGCCTGAAATTGTTGGCATCCCATTCTTCGGCGGTGCTCCACAGAGGGCCACAGAGAGCAGAGTAAGGAAAAGTTGTACCTCATAAGAGAGAAAAATGCTGGGTGTATAATGTACATATGTTTAGACAATGCATGTGTATACACATGGGCGTAGGTGCATAAATGCATATATACTCTACATGCATCTGTGTGTCCACATGTGTATACAGACATGATTTGTGCATATGTGTACACATCTGTGTGTAAATACAGGTGGTCCTAGAAGTGTTAGTGTAGCTTTAAGCTTCACTTCTAAATTTTAGTCTGTAGTTACACTAAGACTTCTAGCACATGCTGTATATGGAAAAATACACACACACACACACACACAGCTTTCCACATATACAGTGTCACTTCTACTCTTTCAAAAAAGCTGCTTTGTAAAGGTTGGAAGTACCCCAACTTTTCTCCTGAATTCTCAGATTGAAAAGTATATGTGGGGTAAGAGGGGGGGAAAGTTCAATTTTAAAGGAGAGTTTACTTAAACCTTCCTGCTCCTTCTTCCTTGAGTGGGCTTGTTGGGGATATCTCGAGGCTGGAATTAGAGGTATGACACAGGAATGGAGGAGGGATCTCTTCTAATTTCTTTGCTGCTTTGGGGAGAATACTGCATAGAAGTAGTTCTATGCCTGCCGTAGTCATTGCATTCACACACTCCCCATTCTCTTTTCTTATCCCACCATCATTCCCACGGAAGTCAAATCCTAGGTAGCATTTCTTCACTTCTGGCTGCATTATGAGGGATAAAAACGTCAACTAACGTTCCTGAGCTAAATAGAGGAAAGGATTGGGGCAATAGACCTGTTTTAGGATGGTCTTCCAAGAGAAAGAAAGATTGAAGAGGCCTTGTTTTCTCTGGAGGCAGCAGGACTGAGCTCCAGAACTGGTGCTTTTCCTCCTCCTCTTCCTCTTCCTCCTTTATCTTTTTCTTTCTCTCTATTCCTTTCTCTCCCTCTCTTTACCTTCTCATCCTTCTTGTGTTGCCTTCAACTCAGCCATATTCATTCAAAGTTCTTTTTCTATTTTCTCTAGGGAGCCCTTTCTTGGAAACTGCCAGTCCCAAGCATTTCCCCAAGGCATTGGAGTGGGGCGACACCTAGGATGCCTGGGATGCTGCTGCTGTTCTCCACTGCTCTGCTCTCCAGTTGTGTTCAGCTGCTTGCAGAAGCTAACTCTTGGTGGTAAGTGAAGCGACAATAGAAGCCTGTATTTCTTTTTTGTTTTCTTTTTAAATTGTGGACTCAATCAATCAACATTTCAAGATACAAAGAACAGGAAAGAAGGTTGTATAAGAAACTGTAAACTGTTATATATAATTTTAAAAAAGAAATCTGTCAAATTTAACAAGGTAGTAACAGCTAGGTGGCGCCATAGTACTCAGAGTATTTGGTCTGAGGAAAACCTGAATTAAAATATAACCTCAGACACTTAGTAGCTAGCTGTGTGACCCTGGGCAAGTCAACTTTTATTTCCCTTGGTTTCCTCATCTGTCAAATGGAGATCGTAATAGCATCTATTTCCCAGGTTATTGTGAGGACCAAACGAGAATAATATAGCTTAATGATAGTAATGAGCTTAGCACAATGCCTGGCACATAGTAAGTACTATATAAATGTTAGTAGTCAGCATCATCAGCATCATTATTTGTACCCCTTCTGCACTTCTTTTTTATGTACATTATAAAATGTTTTATTTCTGTTCCTTTTTTATGTATTATACCCAGCAATAGAAATTCTCTCTATAACAACAAAAATATACATTTGTCTATACACATGTATATAAACATACACACACATATATATATTTGAGAAAAATAAATGAACACATTGGCTATATTTCAGGGTGCAGGTCTCCTCCTATACCTCTCTGCCAAGAAGTGGGAAGTATATATTTTATCATTAGTCTTTTGAAGTCATAATCAATCACTGCTTTTTAGTCATTGTGTAAATTGTTCTCCTGGTTCTGCTTATTTCACTCTGCATCAATTCAGAGAAATCTCCATCACTTGAGATAATTTTCTTTTTTGTGGGGAGAGATACAAAGTCTAGAAAAAGGTGACCTAAATCATCTCTAACTCAAAAGGAAAAGAAGACCCTTTTTTTGTTACTTGTCCCAGGGAGAGCATGACTCTTAGTCTCTTTTCAAAGTGCCAGTGTTAAATATTTTCTAGTGATGATGGATAAGGATTGCATCGATGCTCTCCACTTAGTTCTACCCCCATCCTTCTTAGCCTAGGTTCTTGTACCTTTTCAGATCTTCTTCCACTTTAGTGAATTTTAGGGACTTTTCCTTTTTCTCTTGAATCAACAATCTCTCCCCCCCCAAAAAAAATCTTCGTTATTTTTCTCTCTTATACTTAATTCATATAAGGACCAGATATTAGAGACAAAGAGAGGCAGGTCCTTTTTCGTTGTTGTGTTTGTTTTTTTTGTTTTGTTTTTTGCGGGGCAATGAGGGTTAAGTGACTTGCCCAGGGTCACACAGCTAGTAAGTGTCAAGTGTCTGAGGCCAGATTTGAACTCAGATCCTCCTGACTCCAGGGCAGGTGCTCTATCCACTGCGCCACCTAGCTGCCCCCAGGCAGGTCCTTTTTAACCCTTTGTCACAGGCAGATCGAAAGGGCTACTGCATAGGATTCTTAACTAGACTTTATCTCATCTATGAATGTCCCATTTTTACTCAGATAGCAAATTACTTTCCTTAAAGCCTTGAAATCTGCATCTGATAGGAAAAGAGGCAGAAGGTCAGAGTCTTCCTTATGCTATGAGTAGTGAGGATGATAATTGGAGGGGGTGAAGTGTAAACTCAAATTTACAGGTAGAAAATGACATTTTCTAGAAAATTTTCAGGTAGAAAAATCTCTTCTTTGTCCTTTTTCTTGTAGGTCTTTGGCCATGAACCCAGTGCAAAGACCTGAAATGTTCATCATTGGAGCCCAGCCTGTATGTAGTCAACTGCCTGGGCTCTCCCCTGGCCAGAGGAAGCTATGTCAGCTTTACCAGGAACACATGGCATACATTGGGGAAGGAGCCAAGACAGGCATCAAGGAGTGTCAGTATCAGTTCCGGCAAAGACGCTGGAACTGCAGCACTGTGGACAACACTTCTGTCTTTGGCAGGGTCATGCAGATAGGTAAGGAAAAAGGGGCCTAAATAACTCCACAAACCTGGTTTGAGTATCCAAACAAATCTCAGGCATATAAGACTAACCTCACTCATGTTTGCACAAAGAGAACTCAGATACCTGTTGGATAGATTCTGTTTATTAGGTTTGGAAGATGTAGGCAAGGAGAACTAGAAGAGACTTAGGGATCATTTAACCCTCCCATTTTATAGATGAGGAAACCGAGGCCCCAAGAGAAGCAGCTCTTACCCAAGACCACACAGCTACTTATCGGGAGAGCTAGGACTAGAACACAATGCCTTCTGACTTTAATCCAATGCTCCACTATATCTGTTAATAAGGTATAAGTTAATATTAAAGGTTAGTGAATGATGTATCGAGGCTCAGAACAACTGAAAAAACAATTGGGCTCTGGTGGATTAGGAAATCCACCTACTGTCTTCAGTGTTCTCTTCATTTTGATTGTGCCTCCTTTTAGAATTCTGGATATTTGCAGCATTCTTGTCTATCTCAGGACCGCTTGAAGAAAGGAGAAGCTGGGATTTATTCGTGGTCATAGCTGTTATTAACTTGCCCTAGACTGACTGACCCTAGCTTTTTTTGTTGGGAAGCAAAGGGGATAGAAAAGGGAGATCTGAGACAGAATGTAAAGACTTCTCTTCTAGTTCTCTCTCTTCTACTGCTGGTCAAGGATGCATCAGTTATCCTATTGCTTGGGTAGAGGTGTGATCTGGGGTTTATTTGTGTTGATTCCTTTTGAAATGCAATTCTCCCCCTGGCAAGAAATTGAGAAATCCGGAGCTATTCTACAGGGTCCTATCCTCAGGACCATAAAGAGAAGGTGTTAAAAAGCAGTACTGGCTTTTGCTGGCTTCAACTCAGACAGTTTCCCACACCAATAACTGTGTCAGTGACAGTAGCTTATCCCTAGGAATGATCATTAGCATATCATGGGGCTGCTGGGTTTTAGTGATTTGATGCTACTCACTTAGGAAGGTTATAAGGTTAGGCTCCTGCAAAGGGACTTCAGTTGTACTTCCCCTCCTGCCTCAATGCTAGTCTTCTCCCATCCACTCTCTACTTGTAGATCCCAATCTGAGCAAGTAGGGGTTGAAAAAAACACATTTTCATCTATGCACCCCTCCTGCTTCCTTCTGTACCAGGTTAAGATAAATAAATGGGAATGTTGGAGCCTTAGGAGTCAGCTCTTCTAAAGGAGACTATTTGAGGGGGAAGTTTTTATTTATGCCTGTAGAGTAAGTGTAATAGTTCATCATTTCTTGATTCTTCTTTCACCCATTTGTTCATATCCCCCATCTTTAATGTATAACAACCTTCCCGGGACTTTGTTTGTTGGGGTCAGTCTAGGAGTAGGGTTGGGGTTAGTGGGAATAGAGATTTTTTTCTGTGATCAGCTTTCCATAGAAGAATGATTATTATGATGGTGGAGGGTAATATAGTGTTCTTTTAATCCCACCCTACCACCCAAAGTGGAATATACAAAGAGGACTGATTCCCTTAAACTTCTCTATTAGCTTCATTGTGGTATAGTGGAAATACTACTGGGACTTGAGAATTTGGAGACACCCGAGTTCAAATTACTCCTCTGACTATGTGACCACAGGCAAGTCACATATCTCTCTGTGCTTTGGTTTTCTCATCTATCAAATGGTGATAATAGTACCTATATCTTCCTTACAGAGTTATTATAAAGACCAATTTAGATAATATATGTAAAGTACTCTGTAAAGCTTAAAGTGCTATGTGAATATCAAACTATTATTATCTTCTATATGCTACCCCTTTTTTGATGTTACCCACAAAACAGTCCTAAGACTTAGGTATGTGGAGAAATTATCATAAATTAAGAAATTTAGGGTTCTGATCTTGACTCTAAACCTTATTTTCCTCATCTTTAAAATGAAAGGTTGGGGGGCAGCTAGGTGGCACAGTGGATCAAGCACTGGCCCTGGATTCAGTAGGACCTGAGTTCAAATCCGGCCTCAGACACATGATACTTACTAGCTGTGTGACCCTGGGCAAGTCACTTAACCCTCATTGCCCTGAAAAAAATAAAAAATAAAAAAAAATGAGAGGTTGACCTAGACAATCTCTGAGGAGTCTTCTACACCTAATAATATATAATGATGTATAAATATAGTCCTATTTACCCCAGGTCAACCTCCTTCTCAAAAACCTGTCTTTTCTCTGAGTTGCTGGAAAAGATGGCCATTAGGGGGCAGCAGAACAACAGATGGTTGGCCCCCTGACTTCCAGTGGTGGCTTTCATCCATAGGGCAAATAGAGTTGCTTGAAATAAAAAATGGTTGCTTTCAGAGGTACTGTAAGTAAATTACTGGTTCTCAAGTCCTTTATTGTCTCCCAAATCCCTGAGGGAGGTAGCAGTACCATGTACTCAACCTGAAAATTCTTCATAAACTGAAATGTATCCATTTATGTAGTGAGAAGTGGCCTTTCTCAATATACCAACAATTGTTCCTTTGTCAGGGGAAGAGCTGAAAATTAGCATTAACTGATGTATCTCATCTAAATCCAGGAGTAACTGTTGGGGAAATGGAATGGAGCGAACTATGCAGAATGGCACCATCACTTTCTTGTTCTGAGTTTCTCAGGCTCTCTCAGGGGCCCTAGGTTACCATCTTCTCAATCTCATTTCCAATACTCTACTTTCATGAGAAAAGTTCCCTGCTTGGGTGGAGCCCCATTGCTGACTCAGAGAGGAAAGATCCTAGTGGTTGAATCCCAAGAGCTGCTTTCTGAAATCATCTGGGTTTTTCTTGGCCCTCTCCCATCCCAGGACTGACCAGATCCCAACCCTTGCTTAACTTAAGGAAATTTAACAGCCTAGAGTGGTTTGGTGTCAAACCTTACTACACCCTTCTGCTTCTTGGATAACAAAGGGGGAAAGTGGACAACTTTAGGATGCCTTCTAATTGACCATAGAACTTCATGCCTCTTCCCATCTTTTATCCGGTGGTTGTAACCTAAGAAATTTGGAATACAGCCATGGGGATTATATGTAGGTCCTGACCCCTTTTGAACCATGATAGTAGAGGAGTGATGGCTAAGAATTCCACCTAATTTAATTTTTGAAGTTTTAAAATGACTCATTGTTCTGGGAAATGGTCATGGGAAGTAGTCTTGTTATTCACTGGGACCATATTAACGAGCTGGTGGAAAGTACAGCCACTGTGGGTGTGGTCCAAGAATGCTCTAGTTTATAGGGGTGGAGGTTAGGAGAAAAACCAGGAGTTTGCCTCAGGGCACTAAAATTTAGGGAGTGCAGGTCACACCTTGAATTAAAGGGCTGATTTGAGGGACCATTTACAGTTGTTTTCTCCTTTCTGTCAGTTTGTCCCTAATTATCATCTGTTCTAGTTCACTTACATACTTTGATTCTGTTACCATCCTGTTGGGTTGTAGCAGTAATTAAAAGAGGTATATATAGTGGTGTCAAGTGGAGTACATGAGTGAAGGACCAGACAGTAGTACTTCTTGATCCATTATCATCCCCTTAGGCCCACTTACTCCCTTAGTCATTGAACTACTTATTCCTTTATCATTCTACAATTCAGTAACATGTAATTCCCTGAAAACTTTTCATATACTGAAATGCATCTGTCTATTAATAAGACCCAGCATTGCAAGCTAGTCTTATCCGATATATGTCCTATATAAACCCCTGGGATGGCTGGGATCACTCCACCCAGACTAGGTCATGAGAGTTTCATTCGGAGGTTATACATTTGTTCTACTCAACTTTCTTTAGAGTTCTTAACCCTTATGTTGTTTTTTTTTTTCACTAAAGATGGGAGGGGAGGGAAGGAGCTATGTCCTGTAATGCAGGACCTGCTGTTCATCGTTTCTCTTCTCTCTTTTAGGTAGCCGAGAGACTGCTTTCACATATGCTGTCAGCGCAGCAGGTGTGGTCAACGCCATTAGCAGAGCCTGTCGGGAAGGCGAGCTATCCACATGTGGCTGTAGCAGGACTGCCCGGCCCAAGGATTTGCCCCGAGACTGGCTGTGGGGTGGCTGTGGAGACAACGTGGAGTATGGCTACCGATTTGCCAAGGAGTTTGTGGATGCTCGGGAGCGAGAGAAAAACTTTGCCAAGGGCTCAGAGGAGCAAGGCCGAGTACTTATGAACCTGCAGAACAATGAGGCTGGTCGTAGGGTAAGAGAATCTCACAGAAACAGTGTGATAGATAAATAAAACTGTACCCTCGTATACCTCAGGAGAAATGAAACCAAACTGTCCCCTTGGTCTTGGTGGCAGATGCTTTCTCTTTGAGCTGTAAGACACTGAAGGGTATATATCAAAGAACGGTGCTCTGGGTCTCTAGCTGTCCTTGTAGTGAAACTAAAGCTGAATTAATGAGATAAAGTTTCTTGGGAAGAAATAAATTTGGAAGTTTTGCATTAGCGCACTGATAGAAATATAGCTGTGGCTAGCTTTATGAAATGGATGAATTCCTAAAATCAATTTTTTAACAAATCATGTTTTATATTCACCAAGGCAATCTTGACGTTTAAAGGAATTCTATTGTGAATTCATTTCTAGAATGAATAGCCCCCTCCCCCTCTAATAATTTTTATATAATCCAAAATGTTCAAATATTTCCTTGGGCATAGCAAAGTTCAACTGTATTACCACAAAGTAAGTTGGCATACCAAGGCTAATACTACACTACTGGGTAAAATTCCATTTTCCCAATGCTTTTTCTCATTCCAACTCACCAGAGACTGGTTTGAATTTATCCTGGCTCAGATGATATAAATCTAGTCTGTAATGATATAAGAAACTGTAGTCTTTGACCTTGTCCCAGTTTATCCTTTATTATAAACTAGATCAATGAGACTAACAGCTGACTCTAACCTTCCCTAAAAATGACCTTTAACTGGAAGGACATCTTTTTAACTCACATCCCCCAGGAGTTCACCTGTATTAGACCACCCTTTTGGTACCAGAATTTGAGATACTTCAGATGCGGAAGCCTGAGTGCTCAGAAGATAATAGTTAAAGGGGATAGATTCTTAAGCTAAGAGCACTTGGGGACTAATGTAACCCTAGTGGCTCCTAGGAAGGAATTAAAGACTTAGAGTGCTATTTCTGCTCCCTGACTTTGCTCTTAGCTAATGGGACAGTGCCTAGTCTTAGAATCACAGATCTTGAGCTTTCAAAGCTTGTGATATTCTTGTCCCTCTAGCAATGGAATAGAAACAACTGCTATTTTAGATATAGTCTTGACTTTTCCACTGCTGGCTCCTCATTTTATTGCCCTTAATTGTTTATTTGTTTATACCAGGCTGTTATCTCAGCAGGACCATTCCTTCCTTCTGCCTTATTTCTCTCCTAGCACACCTTCTTTCTCCCTTGACCCCCTCTAAACCTCTTCCTGGGCTCTTTATCTCTCCCCTAAGCCCTGTCTACTCCATTTTTAGTACTCCTGTTCCCTCCTACTATTTATCCCCTCTTGGGGAAACTGGCCTCAGCCATTAATCACTTTCTGAGGCCAAAGGCCTTTAATTCAATAAACATTTATTAAGTGTGAGGTACTCAGCTCCTAACTCCTTGCACTGTTTGTTTGAGAAGGAGGAATTTAAAATTCTTAGTTTGTTGCACTTAAGGCTTGATTTTGCAGTATATCAAATTTGTGACTTCTTGATGGCAGGTAAATCTAAGGGGTATTTAGCCTGTTTTTCACTTTTAGAGGCAACTAACTGCCTCTTATTCATTGCTAGAAAGACTGATAAGATTATAAAAAATTGCTTTGGCACTTAAGAATTCAAAAACACTTTCTAGACTTTAAAATCCTTGAAAATTTCAGAACCACCATGAGATAGTAGAAGAGAAGAGACTTTGCCTTAGATTCAGTGGTGACTCAGAAATGGAATCTAGAACTGCCTAGCATCTCCTGCCTCTCAGCAGAATGGTTCCCCCAAGGATAGCCCAAAGATGGTTAGTGATTTCTCTCTCTTCAAATTACCTTACTTATATACTTAGGAGTCACAGGGATCACATAGGAAAACAGATTTAGGGCTATAAGGGAAAGAGGAAACTGAAACCCAAAAAAGTCAAATGATTCTTCTTATGATCACACAGGAAGACAATGTCAGAGGAGAGATTTGAACCTGTGTTCCCTGAATGCAAATCCAGCACATTCCCCATGATATCATGCAGCCTCTAATGTGAACTCCCGGAGGGCAGAAACGGCTTTGTTTTTTTTTTCCCCCTTCATCCCTAGTTCCTGACATTGTCATAATTGATTGATTGATTAAACGATTAATCCTTATCTAGTTGAAAGAATTTATCTGAATTAGCCCTCCCTCCTTGCTTTTGCTGATAGATGCTGAAGAGGGCCAAAGACATTCCACCTTTTTGGCTTTTTGTCTGTCCTTCAGGAGAAGACTGTTTTCAACCCTTGATAATAAGGTCTAGTCTTGCCTTCCCTTCCTTTCTCTCTTCTCTCAGGTCTCTCTAAGCCAGTGATTCTCAGAGTGAGATCTAAGGACCCTCGAGGGTTCCCAAAGTCAAAACTATTTTCATAATAATACCAAGATGTTTTCATTTCTCATATGGTAAATATTGACAAATATAAACCCACATAAACAAAACCTCTTTGGGGGAATCCTTGATAATTTTTAAGAGTGTAAGGAGCTGGGGGAGGGGACAGACAGAAGCAAATCCCTTTTGAAGAGTGATAGGATGAAAGAAGATGGATAATAGAATAAATATCATGGGGAAGGGAATAGGATGGAAGGGAAACAGTTTACAATAGTAATCATGAAAAAGAGAAAAGGGGGAAAAATTGTACAAGAAATTTTTATAGCAACTCTTGGTGGAGGCTAAGAATTGAGAATCAAGGGAATGTCCATCAATTGAGCAATGATGGAAAAAGCTGTGCTATATGATTGCAGTGGAATGGTCTTGTGCTACAGGAAATGACAAACAAGATGATCCCCCCAAAACCTGGAAAGACTAATGAACATCAATGTGTGGTGAAGTGAGCAGAGCTGGGAAGACATTGCATAGTGACAGCAGTATTGTTCAATGAGCAATTGTGAATGTCTTAACTATTCTCAACAATGCAGTGATCCAAGACAATCCCAAGGAACTAATGAGGAAACTTACTATGCACCCCTATAGAAAGAACTGATAAAAAGAACACTTGTGGATTGTACATATTAAAAAAAAAAAAAAGAGTCTAAGGGGGTCCTGAGACCAAAAACGTTTGAGACCTGCTGCTCTCTCTAGTGGTTATTCTCATTAGAGATGGTTATCCTGTCTTTGCCCATACCCTCCCCTCAGTACTTAGAGATAATATACACAGAGCTCTAGTCCCTTAATACTTCCCTCCCAGCCCCTCCAGATAGATCCCATCCCTGGGCACTAAGGACCATTTCCAATGGAATTTCAGGACTCTGGGCCCAGACACAAGGGATTTGTTCCAGAAGGAGTAATTGTGGGCCCAAGCTTTGAAGTGCCTTATTGGTATGGAGTGTCAGTTCCTTTATGCCTGGTGCCTGGAACTCCCAGGGCTAAGCCTCTAGTCTTTAACCTTGAATAGAGCCTAGGGAGTTTCTATCCAGTCTTCTATACCCCAAACTTTTTTATGTCCAGAGATTGGAGAACAGGGATGATATTCATCCCCAGAACTCTTTCTGGGTCGCCCTGAGTAGGCGGTTTGGCCTTTTAGGATCATCAGTTTCCACAGCTGGAGGATAATATTCCACCAGACAGAATTTAAGAAGTATTTTGACCATTGAGTTATGAGTCGATGATGCTGCCGCTGAAATGATTTCCTAGCACCTGCTGGGCTTTTCCCATGGAACAGTACAAAGACATGAGAACTCTTAAATAAAATCCCTCAGACATGAGCTCTGATTTGGTTATTGGGTGTTTTATTTTTCTCCACACCAGTGTGTGTACATTAGGGTCTATTGTCCTGTGAAAGTTATTCCATCCAACACAGTGATTTTGCATTGAAAATCCTTTAAAAACAGCTTTCTAGTGCACATCTGCCTTTAAATTTTGGTTGGGATGATCCAGTTGTTAATCTAAGCCTCCAAATTGTTTTGGCTCAATGACTTTCTTTTATGTAAATTATACTCTTGATATCTATTGAAAAATACATTTTGGAGGTGGCTGAGGAAGCTCCAGCTCTAGGCTCAAGTGGACATTGGATCTATGAGTTGGACCTCAAAAAAGAGGAGTGAGTCAGGCTTTTCCCACATTCTCTGTGGCTTGTCATACTCCTACCTGAGAGTTCCAGGGAAAATCCCTACATCAGAGTATAGGTAAACTCCTTGACAGAAAGGATTACTTCATTTTTTTGTGTGTTTCTATGTCCAGTGGCTAACACAGTATGTAACAGGCACTTAATAGGGCAGTTAGGTGGCTCAGTGGATAGAGCACTCTAATCCTGGGATAACCAGAAGAGAAGACTGTTTAACCTTCCTAACATGGTTATTCTTTGTGGCACTGAACTGTATTTGGTGGGGAAGAAGAGGGGGAAAATGAGGCAATGAGGGTTAAGTGACTTTCCCAGGGCCACACAGCTAGTGTCAAGTGTCTGAGGCAGATTTGAACTCAGGTCCTCCTGAATCTAGGACCAGTGCTTTATCCACTGTGCCACCTAGCTGCCCCTTGAACTGTATTTTTATCCCACTCTCACCATCCCTTCTAGGTGCTTAACTTAGAAGTGAAAAGCTCAGGGGTTATAAAGACATTGTTACTTGTTTTAATTTACTAATAAGGATTTTTAAAAAAATCTTCATGTGTATAGAAAATTTCTCCCTAGGGATAGCCAGCCACCACATTGGTGAGGTCTTGGTTCACAGCATAACATTTTTACCTACTGCAGATCCTCCTCCTTAACTCTCTTCTCCATTACACACAGGCTGTGTACAAGATGGCAGACGTGGCCTGTAAATGCCACGGTGTCTCAGGATCCTGTAGCCTCAAAACCTGCTGGTTACAGCTGGCCGAGTTCCGAAAGGTGGGAGACCAGCTGAAGGAGAAGTATGACAGTGCAGCCGCCATGCGTATCACTCGGAAGGGAAAACTAGAGCTAGTGAACAGCCGCTTCAACCAACCTACCCCTGAGGACTTGGTCTATGTAGACCCCAGCCCAGACTACTGCTTTCGCAATGAGACCACCGGCTCACTGGGCACTCAGGGCCGGCTCTGCAACAAGACCTCGGAGGGCACAGATGGCTGCGAGCTCATGTGCTGTGGCCGGGGCTATGACCAGTTCAAGAGCGTCCAGGTGGAGAGATGCCACTGCAAGTTTCACTGGTGCTGCTACGTCAAGTGCAAGAAATGCACAGAAATCGTTGACCAGTATGTCTGTAAATAATCTGGCAGAAGTATCACTCTTCTGGCCTCCCCCCTGCTTCTTCTACTCCCTTCCCCCCAAAAAGCTTTTATTATATAAATCTATATAAATATATTTTATATTTCTATAAATAGATGAATGATAAATAATTAAAAGAAGAAAACTGAAAGGAAATGCTTATTTAAGAGGTGCTACGTCAGGATCTCTCTGAGGATTGGACTTGGCTGTGTTTCTACTCCTTGCGGAGGTTCCAGACATTAGGAGTGGAGAGATTTTTTTGTCCCTTTAGTTGGTATTCTCAGGATGAGGGGTTGGGACTTACCTATCACTACACTGTCTCAAAAACAAACAAAAAAAAGACAGAAGGAAAAAAAGAGTGAATTGATGGAAAAGAGGGCTGTCTCTAGTAGTCTGGAGTGCTTGTGGGTTAGGTGGTTGTTCTGCTGCCACAACTACAGAGCCAAAGGTCCTGGTGGAAAAGAGTTGGAGGGTTTTTTAAAGCCCTCAGTGTTTGGCTCAGAGTGTAAATTGCATCAGCAAGAAGCCTTGTGCTTTCTCACGTCCCTCTGTGTGTGCGCATATGCATGCATTCATATGCGCACACGCAGAGGTCCCAGGTTGAGAAGAGAAGGGTCCTCTTTTCCCCAGGACTGCCTGGGCTCCAGCCCCCTAAGAACCTATGATTTATAGACATTCCAGTCTAGACTCATCTTTCGAGTTTCCGGATTATTCCTTTTCCACAGGTCTCCTCTGTACCTTGCTACAAATACCCTGTTCCCAGAGGGACAAAGGGCTATTTAATCCGTCCTGTTGGGAAGGACATACATTGTGTGTGCCTGGACTGCAAAAAAATCAGGCACAACAGTGCTGGACCAATGGAACTTCACCATGCTCCCTTATGGGATGCAGAGACCGGTGATGCTGCTGCTGTTGCTGCTGCCACTTCCCTCATCAAGAAGGGAGGCCTGAACTAACCATGGTGCTCAGATAAGCGAGGATTGGCCAGCTGGCCTTTATTCTTGTCTTTCTTTGTCCCACATGTACAGTTTCTCTTTGGTATTAAATACCCTTCACCAAGATCTCTCTCCGCCTTTAATGAATGCTATTGACTTTCATTGTGGATCTTAGAATATTCAGCTAGAGTTTGGTTTCTACTAAGTAGGAAAGAGGATTGAGTGGGAACTGGAACTGCTCTGAATCCACTTCTAGCGCGCAGAGAGCAAGAGGACTATGAGAGTGGAAGAAGGTCTCAGAGATCAAATTCCAACTTCAAATGCACTTTCCTCTTGGACTTCACTGCAAATTATCTGCAGTTGTCTGTTTAATGAGCTAGTGATAAAGCACAAATGAAATTTGGGGCTAACTGTATGTTTTCTTTTTTTGTTTGTTTGTTTGGTTTTTTTTTGTTTTTGTGAGGCAATTGGGGTTAAGTGACTTGCCCAGAGTCACACAACTAGTAAGTGTCAAATTCTGAGGCCGGATTTGAACTCAGGTACTCCTGACTCCAGGGCCGATGCTCTATCCACTGCTCCATCTAGCTGCCCTGTATATGTTTTCTTAAGGGAGGGGAAATGCTACCCTAAAACCTAGTTCTTCAGGGCTGGGTAGAAAAGAAACTGGTTTTGAGGCCTAAGACTGGAGATTGGGAGAAGAGGAATGAATAGTTCTAGACAGATACAGAGGCAGAGAGAATGGTGCTAGTTAGGAGAAGGAAGTGGAGTTTGAGATTGGATTGGGATTGCCTTAGGAGGCATGTTCCAGGGTACAAAAGATCAAATGAGACTTTGGGGTATAATTGGTCCCGAAAAATCTTGTTAGGAAGTAGTGGGATTATGGGAATTCAGAACAAGAAATGGATTTAGGAGCTGATTGCAACATTTCCACACATACGTGTGTGTGTGTGTGTGTGTGTGTGTGTGTGTGTGTGTGTGTGTGTGTGTGTGTGTAGAAAGATAAATTTTGGGACAGTTAGGTGGTGCAATGGATAAAGCACTGGCCCTGTATTCAAGAGGACCTGAGTTCAAAAGTGGCCTCAGAACTTGACACTAGCTATGTGACACTGGGCAAGTCACTTAACCCTCATTGCCCTGCAAAAAAAAAGAAAGGAAGGAAGGAAGGAAGAAAAATTTTATGATGCATGTCACAAAGTGTCAAACATGAATAATCAACTAAACAACGACACAGGACAATTGGGGAAGTCATTTGTCCAAAGATACACAGCAAGTTAAGTGACTTCAATCCTGGTCTTCTGACTTTCATTTCAACATTCTTTCAATACATTTGCCTTATTCAATACATTCAATACATTTGCCTTATTTTACCCTTAATTTCCCCCTGAGGTAAGAATAACAGACTAAGTGGGACAGGGGGCAGCTGGGTGGTGCAGTGGATAAAGCATTGGCTCTGGATTCAGGAGTACCTGAGTTCAAATCCAGCCTCAGACACTTGACCCTGGGAAAGTCACTTAACCCCCATTGCCCTGCAAAACAAACAGACAAACAAACAAACAAAGACTAAGTGGGACAGGTCCCCTTGGTTCAAAAACTCTCTGGAGGGGGCAGCTAGGTGGCGCAGTGGATAAAGCACTGGCCCTGGATTCAGGAGTACCTGAGTTCAAATCCGGCCTCAGACCCTTAACACTTACTAGCTGTGTGACCCTGGGCAAGTCACTTAACCCCCATTGCCCCCCCCACACACACACACAAAAAACAACAACAACAACAAAAACTCTCTGGAGAAGGACCTACAGTACTCTTCCAACACACTGGACTATTCAGGACTAGGACATAGCCTCAATTGCTTTTCTCTACCAAAAAAAAAGTTTTTAACACATGGGAAGAGCTTTGATGTACCACCAGGTATTCTGCTAATACTTTTTTAGGGGAAAACAGAGTGGGTATATGTGAATGGTCAGGTGCCCCACAGAAGAGTTTCTGTTTTCGGGCTAGAAAAAAAAATTTTTTAAATAATTGTCACTACTTTGGGCAATGCAATCATAAGACATGGATTTGCTAAATTCAGGGTTTGAAAGTTCTGGCCTCTGACTGGCTAATTCTGCATTTCTTTGTGTCTCTAATGCTTAGCACATTGCCTTGTAAGCCTGTAATAAATACTTTTTGACTGGCCAGAAGCCAAAAGTTTCATGCCCTAGGTAGGACCATAGGATAGAAAGCTGGAACAGATCTTAAAAATCATCTATTTCAATCCCTTCATTTTCCAGATGCAGAAACTGAAGCCAACCCAATTAGAACTCTCAGATGAACCAATTGTTGTGTGCCCTGGAAGTGTAGTATAATGGAAAAAACCCAGGTCTTAGAGTGACTAGAGACCGGGCTGAAATCCAGCCTCTAACACATTAGCTGTGTGACCCTGGGCAAATCTCTTAATCTCTCTGAGCCTCCATTTCCTCACCTAGGCAATGGGAATGTCTTCATTTTGTAGAGGGATTCAGAACTGGGTTCAAATTTCAGCTCTATGCCTTACTACCTATGTGACCTTGGGAAGTCACTGAATCTTTTTGAGCCTCTGTTAAATGAAGGTACTTGCACTATCTCCCTCAAAGTACAATGAAGTGGTTTTGCAGAATGTTCTTTGTAAACTCTACAATGCTTGCAAATGAGTATTCTTTTCTCCCACTACCAAAATACGATGAATGAATGACATTTTGGTTCCTGATTTCATATATCACAACTATGAACATTTTGCCAACATTTTTGTAAAATCAAAGAATTTTGGTTCAGTTAGGTAAGAATTGAATATCAGGCAATGTCGCCTTCTCTTTAGTAATAATTAGCTCTCTGGATTAATCTGGAAGCTTGGTTATCTTGTTGAATCTCTCTGGGTTTCCTCACCTGCAAACCGAGAGGTATGGATGAATTGATCTGTAAGGCCTCCTAGGTATCTACAAGCCTTTTTTTTTTTTTAAACTACTTCTGTTCTCCCTCCTGCTGCCTTACCTTTTGGTCATCTCTCTGTTCATTTGCAAGTCCACAAAAAGCAAAGGCAAGAAGATAAAACTCAAATCAGTTCATTTAGGCTTTGCAGGATGCTGATACAAAGTTATCCTGGAGAGGAGGAAACTAAAGTGAAAATATTGATTATCTATGAATTTAAGTTGACATCACTGTGTGCAATCACTTCTCCCCTTGCTGAGTGAGGATGTACTGACTGACACCAGTCCTTCCACCAAAGCACTGGGAGGTGGAGATATCAAGACAGTGTGGAAGCAGGGATTTCTATCACCCAGGTGTCAAAAAAGCAGCTTCAGTTGTGCAGCAGGCATCAAAGAAGGAATATTAAAGTACCTGAAGGCTGAGAAGGCACTTTAAAGTGACTGAACTATTTATATTTTAAAAGACAGACGGACATGTACCACTTAAAATTGCTCCAAATGTAGTCAGTTTTCTATGACCTTCATGCTGATTGGCTACTATGTGCCTTTTCCAGACCTCTCAACTAGAAAATTCTTGGTTATTTTCTTTAGATTTAAATAAATCTTTTCTTAAGCCAGAAGGAAATGTACATCTGGATCTCTAATAATAATATTTATAGAGCTGCCTGGAACTCACTCATTTCCTCAAATGTTTATATATGAATGCATAGAGTATATGCAATAAAGAAAATTGATGATATTAACTCAAATAAACAAACATAAACTTACATCTTTAAGATGGTGGGATATAATTAGCCAATCACTTACCCTCTCTGGTTTTTAGTTTTCTCATCTATAAAATGGACCAGATGACCTCTAAGCTCTCTTTCAGCTCTAGAGCTATGGTCCTATAATTTCAAAGCACTTTCACATCTATTTTTCCATTCAAGCCTCACAACAACCCTGTAAGGTGGGTAGTGCAAAATTTACTGGACTTGGAGTCAAAATCTGAATGACCACTTCTAGGGCTTTTTGAAGAGGAGATCATTATTGTTTAGTTAAGGGTTAGATTAAATGTCCTCTAAGGTCTCTTAAAACCCTGAGATTCTGTGATTCTGAGGAAGGAAACGCAATTTTGGTGGTAATTACTCACGATATAGACCAAACCTTATGAAGAGAAATGGAAACTGTGTTTGCTCTGGGAACTTTAAGGAATCATCTGTCTACACCAATGGTAATTGGAGATTTCTGAAGTCAAAAAATCATAGAATTCTTTAGAAGTGGAAGAGACCATTTGGTTCATTCTTCTTATTTTACAGATGAAGAAACTGAGGCTCAGGGAGATGAAATTACTGGATCAGGATGACACGACTGGTTATTGACAGAGATAAGATTAGAATTCAAGTCTTTTCCCCCAGTGCACAATATTGCTTCTCCTTTAAAGATGGAAGAAATATTTATTATCTCTGTAACAGTTCATGAGTAATATTGCCTAGAAGCAAGAGATTAAATGATGCCTGATTGTCCCTTCTCTTCAAAGAATATGACATTTCTTTTTATATTTGGTTGTATTTGAAGGAGTCCATTGAGCCAGTAAAATTTAATGTATCTTCTTTTATTTTAAATTTTTTTTTTGGTTTTTTGCTGGGCAATTGGGGTTAAGTGACTTGCCCAAGGTCACACAGCTAGTAAGTGTTAAGTGTCTGAGCCCGGATTTGAAATGTATCTTCTACTGTCAGTGTGACTTGGCACCTGTAATGCTTAAGGTGGTGATGATTTCCACGACATCATTTACCAGCTGCCTCCAGTTTCTTTTGGCAGGGAAGAAAACTAGTTGCTTAGGAATAGAGGTAAGATCAGGACACTAACATTTCTCTATATAGTCACCACTTAGTAAAAAGCATCCTTGCAGGACAAAGCAGCAAGCATTTGAAAATTCATTACTCTCTTATTTACAGTTTTCTTTCTTTATATATATGTGTGTGTGTGTGTGTGTGTGTGTGTGTGTATAAGTGTATGTATATATGCATATAAATGGTTTCTTTCATTCAATTCATAATCTTCTGTCTTTCCTTTTTTGAGTCCTAACTGACACTCCTTAGATGGGACATCTCTGAGGCAGTTTTCTCATTTTAAAAATAGAGTTCATATTGCTTGAACTACATTTTTAAAAACCCGAACAAACTAGAAAATACTACATAATTCTAGAGGGTTGCCCAGATTACTGAGAAGTTAAGTGACTTATCCAGGGTCACAAAGCCAGTATATATCAGAGACAGGACTTGAACCCAAGTCTTTCTGACTACAAAGTCAGCCCTCTGTCCACCATTCCTAACTGATTCTCACTGACTGTAAGCTGCAGAACAGATGTTATTCTACAAGGATACAAGGGATTTCCTCACTTAGGAGTTCCATATACTGATGAAATAATAGCTCTAATGGAGCCAACTTGAATTGACTGTCAAAAGCCCCTTGTAAAATTTTCAATGTCAGCGTTTACACCTTGAAAACTATCAAATCAGGGCTTGATTTATTGTTTTACTGTTGTCTAGATTTAAGAAAATGATGGAGAAAATGTTAGTAACATAAATTAAACATAAAAGTTTATTCTGCATGCATTTTTCCCAGACCAGGTTGTTAAACATTTGGCAGCAATCACCCCCTCAAGGAGCTATATAAAAGTGAGCTCTTTGAGAAAACAGAAAAGAAAATTATCTCCTGAAGTGCTATCCTTCTCAAAAGTCTATGTATGAAAAAAAAGAAAAAAAAGTCTATGTATAGTCCCAGCTATGTGTTTCAGTAGGGAGACATAAGCTCTCACATAATAGAGCAAGCATTTCTTTAAAGTCAAAGGACCTAGGTTTAAATTCTGGATCTAAGGGGGCAGCTAGATGGCGCAGTGGATAGAGCACCGGAGTCAGGAGTACCTGAGTTCAAATCCGGCCTCAGACACTTAACACTTACTAGCTGTGTAACCCTGGGCAAGTCACTTAACCCCAATTGCCTCACTAAAAAAAAAAAAAAAAAAAAAGAAATTCTGGATCTAAGACTTACTCTCTGTGTGAACTTGGACAGGTCTCCTCATCTCTCTAGGTCTAGGCTTTCTCAGCTGTGAAATGAAAGAGTTGGACTAGGTGATTCTTAAGGTCTGTTCTAGCTCTCTACCCTATAATCCAATTAGACTGGGGAAGAGTAAAGCTCATTTGACTCATAAATCACATAACTCCACGTTAGGATAATTTTTTTCATCTATAGATAAATGTTCCTATCTCGTTCCTAAGTTAAGGAAAAAAAAAACCCCAAACCTGGTTTCTTCCATCATCCCACTCAGGAGCCAGAAGCTGAGAGCTTCCTTCTCCCCTGCTTCCCCATCAACCTTCAGTCTGGCCCAAGCCGTTAGTTCCTCAACCTGGCCACATGGTGTCACTCTTTGTGCATCAGTATGTCATCAATTCTTGACTAGACAAATAAGGTTTCTCCACCTCCTACCTAAAATTTTTTTTCTGGGAATAAGCTGGCCTAGAGTTGTTTTGGCAAGCAAGAAAACTAACTGTTAGGAATGGGGATAAAGTCAAGACACTAAAATTTCCGTGTTGGGAGTTCCACATTGTAAAACCAGGGCAAAATGGGCAATATTTGTTGTGTGTGACACCATATATAATGGAGGCCACATACTTCAGAGAGTGTTCAATGTGAGGTTACATAGAGAAAATAGAGCTTATTGCCTTCCTCCATGCTCCAATAGATGGATTCTATCCAAAGCTACAGCTACCTGGTTCTGGTTCCTCTCCAGGGGCACACATTCAGGATGAGCCAGAAGCCTGGGGTCCAGGATGGGGAGGCCAGACATTTTCTAGCCAGGCAGCAATGGTCTGGGCAGAAGCAGGTTGAATGATGGATTGTGGGCATGTAGTCATTGTTGTGCTAAGGGTACAGGGAATGGAAACAGCTAAAATACCAATTCAGAATCTGTAGACAGCCCCATTTCCTCACTCCTACTTCCCCAGATGGTCCATGGTAGTTTCTCAGTGGTAAACAGTAACTCACTGGAACTTTCTTCCCTTCTTCTCTGGGACCACACCCTCAGTCAGCCTCGAGCACAAAGTGACCCAAGGGACTAGACTAGGGTATAAGAATTAGAGATTAGATGTGTATGTCCCATGCAGGCTTTGAAAATGAGGCACCACCCAAGGGGGGGGGGGCAGCTAAGTGGTGCAGTGGTTAGAGCACTGGCCCTGGAGTCAGGAGGACCTGAGTTCAAATCTGACCTCAGACACTTAACTCTTACTAGCTGTGTGACCCTGGGCAAGTCACTTACCCCACAATTGCCTCACACACACACACACACACACAAAAAGAGGCATCACACTGTGGGCTACAGGCCATCATGTAAGACATGATGAAACTTGACTAATCAAAAACCAAATATCTACATAGTATGGAGCATTCTGGCATTAACTGGTGTGCATTCATAAAATAAAATATTGAAGAGTTTCTTGTCATGCCCCTCCTCACCTATATGACCCAGCTGTCAGTAGCTTGCCTATCCCCAGTCATAGTTCTGTTATATAGAACAGGAAGTTGAAATCTGAAACTGCCTCTGTATCCACCACTTAATCTTGTATGATACGTGATGACTTAAAGATCATGTCTATAGAGCCACCAGAAGCATAGAATCTGTGATTTAATCAGCATAAGGGACTCCTGGCTTGGGAAATCTCTCCACCAGCACAGATCATAGCCAGTCTGTTGACTTAGAAGTTAAGTCCTAGGGAGATGTGAGAGATACATAAAAGTTAAGTAATTTGCCCAAAGTCAAACAGCTAATAAGTATCCGTTGTAGGTCTGCTCAATTCCAACCCCAACATTCTAGATCTCTGGTGTCCTGGTAAAATAGCCAAATTGGGACTTTTTTTTTTTAAGGGGGTGAGGAATGAGAGGCCAAGTGAAATATTATCAGTTTGAAATAAGTAACAATAAAAACAAATGAGACGAACAAAATAGTAATATTGTCATGGTCACCGGAAATTGCAAAAGGGTAATCCTTAAGGAGCCGAGACATTGATCAATGTAGATTGTGCAAGGAAACAGAAACCATGCAACACGTCATTGCAGGTTGCAAAACCTTTGGACTTACCAGATATTTAGCAAGAAGTGGCTAAAATTATACATTACAAGTTTGCAACCTTTTATGAACCAACAAATGCCCCATGCCACAAATTCAAACTTCAAGAGAGTCTTGAGCAAATTCAACAAATAAATTATACTGGAACTGGACCACCATCACAGACAAAACTGTTACAGACAACATTGAGTCATACAAATTTAAGGAAATTTTAGATAAACATTGCCATAACAAATACTCATAATTTCTAAGTTACATTGATTGAAAAGTTTCTAAAATACAGAGGTCTTGCAGAAGAAATCAAGACCATGTGGGAACAGTATAAAGTACATATTATTCCCATCATCTTATCTGATATTAGAGTTGTCCCTAAGGGGCTGTCAGTGAGTCTACAGAAGAGGATCTTATGTGCTAATAATTTAATTCAATTACAAAAATCATCTCTATAGAACACTAAATATAAAAGAATCACAGGATAGCAACTTGTCCTAGCACAGTTTCTAAATTCCATCAAATAAGATGAAAACAATATAATCATTATTATCATCAATAATAATATTACCTGGGGGCAGCTAGGTGGTGCAGTGGATAAAGCACTGGCTCTGGATTCAGGAGGACCTGAGTTCAAATCAAGCCTCAGACACTTAACACTTACTAGCTGTGGGACCCTGGGCAAGTCACTTAATCCTTATTGCAATAATAATAATAATAATAATATAACCTGACACATAGTCAGTTACAAAAAGCAATCATTGTATTCACCTACACGATAGTCCTCTGAACAGTAAAAGAACAATGGTCAGATAATTATATTTCAGGACTGTTTCTTCTATCTGACAGAAAAATTGTTCATATAAGGAACAGAAATTGTTAATACCAAATGTAATATTACTTTTGATTCCTTTAAATGAACCTAGTAATACCAGAATTTTAGTAATGTCCTTGCATTACTACTCTTAAGCTATTTTTGCAGGGCAATGAGGGTTAAGTGACTTGCCCAAGGTCACACAGCTAGTAAATGTCAAGTGTCAAGTCAAATTTGAACTCAGGTCTTCCTGAATCCAGAGGCCTTGCTTTATCCACTTCGGCCACCTAGCTGCCCCTCAAGCTATTTACTCTTGATTAGGTTAAACTGAACCACACCCTAAGTCTCCCTACATTGGGATTTAACCTTGTAAAGGAACCTAGCTTGAGCTCTCAGTTCCTGATGTCCTTGCCCCTTTCCACTGGGATTCATGGCATGAAGAACAAAACAGACAGACTGAAGTAGATTTCCTTGCTCAGATTGTCAAGGGCCACTGGGGTCTCATGACCAAACCTTGCTATCTCACCTATCTCTTCCCCCTCTCCTCCTAAAACTATAAAAACTTTTTCATGGGTCTCTTTGATTGGGAAATCCACTGGATATCTCCCAGGGTTATAATAGGTTTGATACCCTGTTATCTCAATTACAGATGCTTTATTCTTCAATTCATGGTTTTGATTTATTTCAGGACTTGACATATTTGATCTCAAATATATAACATGAGAAGAATGGGAAAAACAATAGCTCACAATTATATAGCCCTTTAAAGCTTGCAAAACACTTTACATAGATTATATAACCAGGTCCCTGGTTAAAGAGCTATTGGAGAGAAGGGATAGTTTTAGACAAAATATTAAAGTATCAAAAGCATCAGAATGTGATTCTAGAAATCTCTACCGGTACAGGAACCTGGATGTGTGAGCTCTAAAGGAATCAAGTATGAACTTGGACAAGGAAATAGCGATATCACCCTCAATCAGCGTATCTATGTTTGTATAATTCTTCATGGTAAGTGAGGACTTTGAACCTCCCGCACTTGTTCTCAATCCTTGATAAACAGTTTGAGGTCAACTTGACCCCTTTGATCAGATGCCTGGGCACAAGAAACCCTGGGGCTCTAATCTTAGAGTCAGGGGACCCACTTCAGAGGCCTGGCTCTGTCATTCACTTGTTCTGTGACCTTCAGCAAATTGGTTCACCTCCCTTGACCCTCAGTTTCCTCATCTGTAAAATGAGTGCTATTGCTTGCCCTTGCAATCTGTGAAGAGGGTTGTGAGCCTCAAACAGTCCTTTAAGGTTTAAAAGGTGCTTTACAAATATGATCTCATTTGATACTAAGGACAAATGGGAGGTGGGTGCTATTATTACCTTCATTTTACAGAAGACAAAACCCAGGCAGACAAAGCTGTGACTTGCCCAGGGTCACACAGCTAGTAAGTGTCTGAGGCTCACATTTGAACTCAGGTTCTTTCCCTCTTCCAGCTCCAGCATTGCATCACCTACGTGTCTCATAAGAAAATAAGGCCTCTGAAAGCATTTTATAAAAATGTACAAAGAACGATGGAAATGTGAGGTACTGTTATAATCATTATATTTAGTTCTCACCTACTTCCCCAGGTGACTTTTGGCAAGTCCTTTCCTTCCTCTGTGCCCTACTTTCCCTGCTGGATAAAGGGAAAGGAGTGGCTAGAAATAAGTCTAAACCTCTGTTAGAGGCTGCCAAGCACTAGACTGTGTGACATTTCCCTAGAGAGGACTTCTAGTTAGCATAACTTAGGTGTAGCCCTTCCCACCATTCAGTTGTTTTTTAGTCAGGACTCTTCATGACCCTATTTGGGGTTTTCTTGGCATAGATACTAGAGTGGTTGGCCATTTCCTTCTCCAGCTCATTTTACAGATGAGGAAACAGAAGCAAACAGGGTGAAGTGACTTGCCCAGGGTCACACAGCTGGTAAGTATCTGAGGCCAGATTTGAACACAAGAAGACTAATTTTCCTGATTCTGGACTCAATGCTCTTTCCCCTGAATGATTTAGCTGCTCCTCCCTTCTACCCTAGGATTTTATAATTATTACCTCCCTCATTGGAATGAGTCAGGAGCATGCTGGTAAATATTTAACAACCAGCTCTTCTTTCTAGGGAAAAGTGGAGTGTCAGGCCTGGCATCAGGAAGACTCATCTAGTAGTAGTAGTCGTAGTAGTAGTTGTAGTAGTAGTAGTAGTAGTAGTAGTAGTAGTAGAAGAAGAAGAAGAAGAAGAAGAAATTTTTCATGGGGTGGGGATTAAAGGAATCTTTTGAAAGCTTTTATATGTTTTAAGCACATAGGTACTTGGTCTCATTAATTATAATAATAGCCAATATTTATATAGTGGTTTTAAGTTTGCAAAGCACTTTACATTCATTATTCCATTTGATCTTCATAAAACCCCTGTGAAGTAGGCACAATCATTATAGTCATTTTATAGATGATGAAACTGAGGCTAAAAGAGATTAAGTGATTTGACCAGGGTCACTTAACTAGTAAGTGTGAGAAAGATGTTCCAGAGGACTTTTGAACGGAGGCTGTCAATGCCAGCACTGATACTTCTAAAGCTCTCCCCTGCTTACCATTTGCCCTATTCAAACTGCTGAGAAGGGGTATGTGACTGGTACAAATTGAAGCTTGGCCGTAGTTATTCCTTAGAGATCAGTGAATTGACAGTATAGGTTTAGTTCCTCTTTCTTTTCATTACAAATAGTATGGGTCAGAGGCACTTAGGGCCAGCTGGGCCTATAGTCCGGAGGACCTGAGTTCAAATCCAGCCTTAGATACTTACTAGTTGTGTGACACTGGGCAAGTCACCTAACCTCTGTCTGCCTTAATCCACTGGAAAAGGAAATGACAAACCACTCCAGTATCTTTGTCAAGAAAACTCCATATGGTGTCATGAAGAATTAGACATAACTAAATGACTGAACGAGAAGTATGGTTCAGATGCAAAAACTTGATCTTTCTAATCTTCCTGATCTTCCTGATCCCAAAACTGACCCTCTATCTACCCTGCTTGTCTGATTAAATAAAAAAATACTTGGGCAGCTAGGTGGTGCAGTGGATAAAGCACGGGCCCTGGATTCAGGACTCCCTGAGTTCAAATCCAGCCTCAGACAGTTGACACTTAACTAGCTGTGTGACCCTGGGCAAGTCACTTAACCCTCATTGCCCTGCAAAAACCAACCAAACAAACAAAACAAAACAAAAAAAATAATAAAAGAATACTTAATAGCAATTCACTCCAAAAGTAGAACTCATTCCCTGATGGTTGAATGGCAACAGAGATCAGAGGATTTTCTCCTAGATAGAATTCTACTATCAAGGGGAATCAGGACCCCTGTATCCCAAAAGCTTTTTGGAGGCTATCCACCTAAGAGGCACTTCCTACATGATTTTCTCTTATTTCTTTAAGTTGTTCTAAGTTCCTAATTTGTTCTACAGGTAACTATAATGGCTCATAACCATTTTGTAATTCACATGTTTTAATTTATTGCATACAGGAAAATTGCAATGGGAAAAGCCAATGAGTAGCTTGTGGTTCAGAGATAAAGAGGACAAACTTTTGATTGTTGGAGAGCTGCAGAAAAAGTCATTTTTTTCTCCCCTGGCCCCTATCCCCACCCTAACTCCTTTTGACTGGATAGGATGAACAAATTGAAAATTTTTATGCTTTTGATTTTATTAATAACACATGAGCTCCTAAATAGTTTATGATGATGAACCATATGACCTGGGGCCATTCATTCCCTTATTCTATTGAGTCATGTGGCAGTTAGGGGACATAGAGTCACAGGAAATTTCAATAAAGCTTTTGACCTCCATTATCAAAAGTATCAAAGTAAAGATATAATAACAAAGTGAAGACTGGTAGGCTGACAAGTGGAGAAAAAAGGAGAGAAAAAGAATCTGACCTGCCCATATGCAAAGGGTGGGGAGAATGGGGAGAAAGGCAGAAGAATGAATGCCTCTCCCTCTGGCTTTCAAGGACCATTTTAAATCCCCAAACCTTGCCAGATAGTGCCATCTGCTGGTTATATGTGTCTCTGTTGAGAGAGGGAGGAGAGAGATTGAGAGAGAAACATGAACTACTTCACAAGGAATGTGTAAGGAAAGGGCTCTGTAAAGCACTCTACTGATGTATGTTGCTGATACTGGACATGGGTGGAGTTGCATCTTCTCTATATATACTTCTCTATATATACAACACCTGGAAGAAGGGCTCTAATAGTGTATATTAAGAACAATCTAAATCACCATATGGAAGTAACCATCCACGTGATGAATTGCTAATCAGCTGGGACTCATCATGATCAGAGAGATTATACTCTGGTAAACTTCCACTGAAAATTATTCTAGCATGCCAAAGTCCATAAAACTTACACAACAAGGATGAGAGAATCTCTTAGAAATGAGGTAGTTGGAGGCAAAATTTCTTCCCTACTGGTATTACAAGTAGAGCAAAGGTTAGATATGCATGTCCCAATCCTGATGTTTATGAACTCTGTAGGAGCATAAGAATTTAACTAGTCTAGACTAGCCCCAGAGGAAAACGCCTTGATCATAGTATGGGAACATGTCTTTTTCCCACTGTCACTTTTGATGACCTATATGGGTCAGATTTGTGAAGTAAAGAATTTTGGGTGAAATGCTTTAGATCTGGGTCCAAAAAACCCCCTAGAAAACCAAAATGCTTGAGTTGGAAAATGCCTTAGGGACCCAGAGCTTCAGTTTTCTCATTGATGGATCTGCCTCACATACATTGCTATTATAAGGAAAACTCTTAGCAACCCGAGAGTGCCATAGAAATGTGAGCAGTTGTTATTATTGCTATTAGAGATCATTTAATCCAGCCCACTCATTTTACGATAAGGAAGTTGAGGTCCAAGAAAGTGAAATGAGTTGCCCAGGGACAAGTAACAAGGAAGTGAGAGTGAGAGCTAGGATTTGAAACCAGATCTTTAGACTGGATCCATCTGGTTTAATGGAAAACATTTCGAATCTTTCCATTATTTTCTCCTTTCAGATATTATTTAGATGAGTCCCAACCCTTTAATTTCATCATGTAGGGAACTGCTGCTGTGGAAACTTTCTCTATTAATGCAGATAAGTAACTGGACTATAATTTTATAGCCTGAGAGAATTTCCTGATACAATAGTTTAACTGATTTACAATCCCATATCTAGTATGTGTCAGAATCAGAAACCTAGATATTTTTCATCTTAAACTGACTCCCTATCTACTCCATTCGTTGGCTTACGTAGAACACTTAATAGCAATCCACTCCAAAAGCAGAACTTGTTCTTAAGCCTTCTGATTAATGAATAGCAATAGAGAACAGAGGATTTTTCTGCTAAATAGAGCTCCAGCATTTGGGGGAATCAGGATCCTTTTATTCTAAAAGTGATACTTTTTTTGAAATTCAATTTGATTTGATTTTCTGTTCTGAATTCTTTCTCCTTCTTCTCCTCCCCACCTATTGAGAAGGCAAGAAAAACAAAACTCATTACAAATATGTGTGTGCATGTATGTATATACATAACAAATTCTTGCATTAGCCATGGAAGGAAGGAAGGAAGGAAGGAAGTGACATGTGGTTTAGGACATATTGAGGAATTAAGGGACTATTAAAATTTAAACTGGCTAACTAGATATGGATGGACATGCTCAAGAAGTAGGGGGAGAGGGGCAGCTAGGTGATGCAGTGGATGGAGCGCCGGCCCTGGAGTCAGGAGTACCTGAGTTCAAATCCGGCCTCAGACACTTAACACTTACTAGCTGTGTGACCCTGGGCAAGTCACTTGGCCCCAATTGCCTCACGAAAAAAAACCCAACAACAACAACAACAACAACAACAACAAAAAAGAAGTAAGGGGAGATAAAATTCTACAGCAGGAAAGTCCACTAGGCTGGGCACCCTGGGACAGAAATCAGTCCTCATTTAAGCCTTTCTCACCCCACCCCCAAAAGGAATTGTCCCTTGGCAGGTAGTCACCCCATCTAGCCTCGGTAAAAGCTTTGGCTTCCCTTCCATTCTGGGAGAAGAATGTTTCTAAGCCATCTCCTTCCCTTGAGGCAAAGTCTTCCACTTCCTTCTCACTTTCTCTAGTACCCAAATAAAAGACCACTTTATTCTAATTGGACTGTGTGTGAGAGTTGTAATTCTTTACCGAGGAATAGCTAAGGACCCCCACCACCTATTTCCCCCTTGACAGAAGGAAGGGAGGGAGGGAAGGAGGGAGGAAGGAAGGAAGCAAAATATCCTGCATTCTGCACTCAGTTCATCAGCTCTCTCCATCTAGAGGTAAATAGCACATTTTATCTTGAGTCCTTTGGAATTATTGGTTGGTCATTATGTTGATCAGAGTTAATAATGTTTGGGGGCAACTAGGTGGTGAAGTGGATAAAGCACCAAGCCTGGATTCGGGAGGACCTGAGTTCAAATCCTGCCTCAGACACTTACTAGCTGTGCAAGTCACTTAACCCTCATTGCTTCCCCCCCCCAAAAAAGTTACTAATGGTTGCAAGTTGTTAGTCTTTACAATATTACAATAGCTATAGTTTTTTAGGATTCATCCCCTTCCTGACCCAAGGAGGTGAAACTAGGACAATTTGATGAAAGTTTCAGGGAAGCATATTCCTGCTCAGTCAATTTAAGGAAGTATTTTCTAATAATTAGAGTTAAAAGTAAAAATAGAAGGGCCTGCCTGGATAGGGAATGAGTTCTCTGTCACCAGAGACCTGGAAATGCCTTATTTGGAGTGTTATAAAAATAATTCACACTTCAAAGAGAGGTTGGACTAGATGACTTCTAAGGTATTTTCCAATGGTGAGAGTCTGTGATTTTACTGGTTGAGTTCTGGGGAGGGAGACCAAGAAATTCCAGTAGACATATAACCAAACCGAGCTTTGATCAGCCTGCTTTGCAATGAGTCTGACTATGAATATGGAGCAGAAGTGCCATTAATTAAGTTAAGAAAGCCAAGCAAAATACTATGTGGCTTTGAGTTGTCAGAGGAAATGCAAAGGGCATATCTTCAAATTACTTTTGAAAGCTAGCTGCCTGTCTAGGGAGACTGTACAAAGCTTAGAAACTCATATCCCAGTGCTAAGAGAGAACACTACATTAGATGAGCTAGGAGCTCTTATAAAGCCAGAAGTACAGTTATTGTTGTTGGTGGGTTTGTCCTTCATTCTTGAAGAGGACCATGACTTTGGGGTGATGTCATGACTTGCACTGAAATGGATTTAAGTGAGGAAGGGCTGTGCAAGGTCATCAACCTCACTCTCTTCTCCAGAGCCATCTGGGTCCAGTGGGAAGGTATACATCAAAATGACTGGAGATGGCTCTGGATGTTTAAGGCAATTGGGGTTAAGTGACTTACCTAGGGTCACACAGCCAGTAAGTGTCTGAGGTGAGATTTGAACTCAGGTCTTCCCAACTTTGGGGCTGGTCTTACTCTATCCACTGTGCCACCTAGCTGCCCCTAGAAGTACAGGAACTTCCCACTATTTAGGTAATTAGGTGGCACAGTAGATAGAACACTAGGCCCAAAGTCAGAAAGACCTGAGTTCAAATCCAGCTTCAGATACTTACTAGCTATGTAATCCTGGGCAAGTCACTTAGATTTTGTCTACTTCAGCATCTATAAAATGGGGATAATAACTGTGAGGGAAAAATCCATCCTCTTCTCAATAATTCTCAGGAACTCAGGAGTGAGGTGACAAAGGCTTTATTTTCTTCTCATGAGGAGGCACGCTAGTGTGCAGCTAGTGGGTGCCCAGAAAGGGGACTCACAGGCCCTGTTTTATACCCTAGTCCCTAACGTGAATGGATCCTCCCCTTTTTCATCACTGGTGGGGTTACAATCTACACCCCAAAACTAGCTAATCGGAACGCAGTATTCTCACCCCTCTTACTTGTATGGGCATAACTCAGGAGTGGACCTTATACTTCCTTATATGGACACAACTCTGGAGCGGACCTTATTGAGACCAGGGCTCCTTGAACCATGTGACCTTGCTAACCTGAGGGGGAGGAGGGGATCTGAGACCTTTGTCCTACAAACAGGCCAGGGGGAGTATGACTGACTGTTATATCCGCATTGAGAGGAGACAATTACCCATTTCTCACAATAACCTACCTTCAAGGGCTGTTGTGAGGATCAAATGATATTATATTTGTGTCAAGTCCTGAAATAAACCAAACTCATAAGTGCAGGAATAAAGTGTTAAGGGCCCAGAGCACCCCAGAAGTTCTCTGGGGGTATATAAAAGAACCTTCTCCTTGAGAAACTAATCCAAAGGACAGACACACCTAAAGAGATAAATGGAACAGGATCTCAGCGGAGCCCCCCCACTCTTCATTCTAGTCTCCCTCACCCCTGGGGAGATAAGATTAGATGTGGCTGCTGGCTTTGTGTCCTGAAGAGAGAGAAGGCTAGAGAGATCTACAGCCACCCCTCACCCAACTCCTCCAGCCACCACCAGTGGGGAATGGTCCTCCCTCACTAAGGGAACTTTCTACAGTCAGATGGTCCCCCCTATAAGTCCTCTATAAAAGTACCTGCCTGTCTCCTGCTTGAGGAGACTGGTATCTCAGAGCTACGCTCTGTGTCATGCCTTTCTTCCCATGAGAAGTCCGAGGGTTTCTCTTGGTTTCCCTTCCCTTCCCCAGCCCCTAAATAAACTATCTTATTCTAACTGCTTTTGTGTGCAAGCGGGAGTAATTCTTTAAAGAGGAATTCCTAAGGACCCCAAACCCCTACCCCATTTCCCCCATGACTAAAGCATCTTTAATCGAGACACAATTGACTTAAAAACTGACTGATCCAGTTCCCAGGCCACTGAGTTGCCTGGGGCTGATCAGAAATTATTATTCTGGCTTCTGATTATTTGGTAAACCCTTCAAACTCTCCCCTCTGAGATTCCCAAGCTTTCTTCATGGACTTTAGCTTGTTATACAAAAGAACTTATCTGGTGAAACTATGAGAAACTTAACCCCACCAAAGGCCCTCCATAAACCCTGTTCCAATAGCCCTCTTTGAGCACTCCAGCTCTTGCTGTGCTGAACCATGAGCTGCAACTCCACTGTACCTATTAAAGACCTCAATTTTGTTATCTTGATTGTTTTCATTAAAATTTCAGGTTGACACATTCAAGGAAAATCACTTCGTTCTAGCTGTTTTGCCATTGGTGCCATGAATCCCAATGTTAAGAGTGATGTGGGATAGAACTTGGGGTCAAATTGTGAGTTGTCTCAAAAGAATTACAAGACTTAGTGACTCAGTTTCTCAAGTTTTATTGCAATACTGTGAGTGACCACAGGGAGAGAACCAGAATAGTGGAAAGGTATCTCTCGAATAGTGAAAGAAAAGACAGTTATATTTATAGTATGGATAAATTGATCATCAGTCTCATTATAATAATCTCCACCTTGGGGAGGTACGGGGGAGGGCTTATCCTAATTTGGAGTTCCTGGGGTCCTAAGCCAAGCCCCGAGGTGGGTACCTTTTTCAGTGGAGCTGTGTTTTGGGGGTTTACACATCATAAGGTGAATCTGGGGACAGATTTGGCCTTTTCTGCGCATGTCTCTTTCTGATTCCCATGGCTAGTTTCAAAATATAATCATTTTTCATTAGAATTTCTATAGGTTGTCTTTTTCCTTTATTGTTATTTTGACCTGACCTGTTCTGTTCTGTTATGGATGTTGATCACTATGGGTTCGAGAACCTAACATAAGTTATCCATTAACTGGGATCTGACTCCCTTTTGGAGCTAATATCTGAATTAGAGCTTGGGTCTTGGGTTTTTCTATTAACCCTTTTTTGCCTCCTACATCAAGAGGACAAGGACTTTAGAAGCTGAATTTCAGCTCTAGCTAGGTTCTTTTACAAGGTAAAAATCTCAGGGTGTGGTTCAGCTCAACCTAATGGAAAGTAAATATCTTAAGAGTAGAAGCGCAAGGACATTACTGAAATTCTGACTTTACTAGGATCATTTAAGAAGAATGGTAGGCCATATCACAATTGATATTAACAACCTCTGTCATGATTTTCACAATTTTTCTGTCATTTGTAAGCTTCTACACGGTAGATGCTTAATACATATTTGTTTTCTTCTTTTCTTCCTTCTGCTCTAGGGAGGGAATCGTCAATAAAATGTTTGACAATGTATTATGTTACAGTATTGATATAGTGGGAAATGGGGTACGGGTTGGGGTTGGTTCTTGGGAATTCCTCTTTAAAGAATTACACCCTCTTGCACACAAAACTTAGTTAGAACAAGGTGATAGTTTATTTAGGAGCAAGGGAAGGGAAGGGTGGGGGGAGGGAAACCATGAAAGAAATCCTTAGACTTTTCATGGGGAGATTTGGCATAAAGCACATGGCTCAGAGGTACCAAATCTCCTCGAACAGGAGACTGGAAGGTACTTTTATAGAGGACTGATGGGGGTGGACCATCTGCCCGTGAAAAGTTCCTTTAGTGAGAGAGGACCATCCCCCACTGGTAGTGACTAGAGGAATTGGGTGAGGGGTGGCTACGGACCCCTCTTCAGAACACAAAGCCCGAAGCCACACCCAAATTTATCTCTCCAGAGTAAGGGAGACCAGAATGAAGGGTAGGAATCCGAAGCTAGCTCAGTCCGGTTTGGTTCAGCTTATCTCTCTAGGCGTTATCTGTTCTCTGGTTTAGTTTCTCAAGGAGAAGATTCCTCGGTGTGCCCCAGAGAAATTCTGGGGTGCTCTGCGCCCCATGACATTCCCCACTTCTCTATATATAAGGAAAGGGGACGAAGATTCTTCTGAAACTGCTTCATGCTGACCGGGGGTCGAAGAAATCACGGCGCAAGGGAGGGGGAGGGGAGAGAAGTGGAGAAGGCCTGGAATGCTCGGAGTTGTGAGGGGCCCAGAGAGTCCAGAGGCAACACGTAGGCACAGTGTCATGAATCCTTGAGCCTAGATGGAACAGACTTAAACAAAAAAAAAATTAAAACTGACCAGAGCAAAAGGGAAAAGGGACTTTATCAGATCAGGAGTCAAGTGGGACCTTTTTTTGCAGGACAGGGTGTGGCCTGCTTTACAGGAGGGAGTTCAAGCCTAATTCTGTGATAGGCAGTGTCTGTCTACATTAAGGGTCCTTTTATCCCATCCCCACTTTGTGCCTTGATTGCATGCTAGGACCTGAACCAGAGAGTAAGACAGAGGTCGCCCCAAAACCATTCCTAGGCTTGCCTCCTATGTCCAGCTTGGCCATAGGCCTGACACGATGCTGGTCAGGAGAGCAAGCTGCAGAGCCGACCTCTTGGGTGCTGCCCTGGGGACAAAGAGGTAGGAGAGCTGACCTCACCTTCGTGCGGCGTCCCCCACTTCTGTGTCCCGGTTTACTGCAGCTGCCAGAATCTCGGCCAGCCAGAGTTCTGCTGGTAGCAGATGTGGTGATGGCTGCTGCTATTATATGAGCTTGGTCTATGGAGCGGGCACGAGCCATCTTTTCTCTCTCTTTGGCTACTGCAAGGTCCCTGTTATTAAAAATCTTAAAAGCAATGTCAAGGAGTTGTGAGGATGGAATCTGGGGACCCCAGTCTAACTTCTGGAGCTCTCTCCTAATGTCAGGAGCAGACTGGCTGATAAAATGAATATTGAGGACAGTAATTCCTACATCTCTTTGGGGGTCTAGGTTGGTATATTTCTTCAGAGAGTCCACTAAGCGGCTCATGAAGACAGCAGGATTTTCGTCAGACCCCTGTGTTATCTCCCTCACCTTTCCATAATTGACTTGTTTCTTAACCCCCCTTCTCATTCCCTCAACTAGGCAGGTGATCATGTGATTTCTACAAGCTCTGTCTTCCCTGTTATCATAGTTCCATCTCGGTTCTATGACCGGGACAGCTGTAAAACCAGGGACCCCAACCCAATTTCCAACCTGCGAGTGTTCATCCCCAACTTGTACCGCCAGGTCCCAAATCTGTTTTTTTTCGTCAGGGGTACAACAGCTGGCAAGAATAATTTGCAAATCGGTCCAGGAAAGGTCAAACTCCAGTGTCACAGACTTAAAGCCATCTATGAACTTTGTGGGGTTCTCTGAGTAGCTCCCCAATTTCTCTTTAATCTGAGATAACCTGCTTATAGAAAAAGGGGCACGCCTTAATGTTGTGCCCTTCCCAATGGGAAATTCCCTTAATGGAAGCAGGGAAGTAGTGGGAGACACTGGTAAAGACCTGGGTTGAGGAGATAGCTCAGGTGGAGACAGAGGATTGGGCGCAGGGCCCAGTGCGGGAGGGGTGACAGCCTTTGGCTGTGGAGTAGGTGGGGGAGGGGAAACAGTCTTTGGCTGCTGCATGGGTGGAGATGGGGAAAGGGAGATAGCCATAGGTGACTGCAGATTAGGTAAAGCAGATGGGGTCGGCTGAATGGAAAAAACAGGAGAAATGGGAACATATTGGAGTTCCCCCCGATTGTAAATGGGGTAGAGCAGGATAGAGGGAGACTGATATCCACTCCCCGTGTGGCACAGGGAATTGGTTCTGAGATCAGCCGGTGGGCAAGGAGAGGTCTCAGTCATAGAGTGATATGACTGTGGTTGACCCATAGGTATGGAAGCAGGCGGAGAAGGAGTGGAACGAGAAACAGGTAGGGAATGAGTTTGAGGAGGAGGGGAGGCTGAGGTCTCAGAGTAGGTGCCCGAAGAGTTAGCGAATTGCTTGGGCTTGTGGTGATTCTCAACCGGCAAGGGGACCTCATCCTTTCCCTTTGACTTCTGGCTCAAACTCATAAAAGCCGATACGTATGGAATCTCTGTCCATCTCCCTTCACGCTTGCAAAACTTGTCCAATTGCAAGATGGTATTATAATTAAGGGTGCCGTGTACAGGCCAATTTCCTTCACTTCCTAGAGGATAATGTGGCCATAAATTGTTACAAAAATGTATCATACATCTCTTTCTTAGGTTTTTAAGTTCCAGTCTAGTCCAATCTCTTAGGATGCACCCCAGAGGTGAATTTTTCGGAACACTCCCTTTCTGTCCCATAACTACTGTCTAAGGAGAATAGTCTGAACCAAGAGCAGAGAGCTGGTAAGGGATAGACACATAAGCATAAATGTTCTTACCCAGAAACGTGTAGTCTGAGGGTCCTAGCGTGGTTCGGACATCTAGGAGTCCCAGGCTGCTCTCTGCTGTCGTGCAGACGCCGACCGTCTCTACCTCTCTGTGACTCAAACGGGTTGAGTCCGGTGGGAGAGGGAGAAGAGAAACCCAGAAGGTAGGGCCTTACCTCCAGGTTTTGTGCCAAGCGTGGTCCAGACGTCTGTTTGAGCTTTCAGCGAGGGAGGGAGACTCAGGCTGCCCTCCACTGTCGCGTGCGAAAGCTGACCCTCTCTCTACCTCTCTGTGACTCAAATGGGAGGTTGAGTCAGGCGGGAGAGGGAGAAAGGAAACCCAGAAGGGAGGTTCCCACCCCCCAGTTTGTGTGCTAAGAGGAAAGAGGAAAATCCCACGTCCCTACAACGTTCGGGCGCCAGATGATATTGTGGGAAATGGGGTACGGGTTGGGGTTGGTTCTTGGGAATTCCTCTTTAAAGAATTACACCCTCTTGCACACAAAACTTAGTTAGAACAAGGTGATAGTTTATTTAGGAGCAAGGGAAGGGAAGGGTGGGGGGAGGGAAACCATGAAAGAAATCCTTAGACTTTTCATGGGGAGATTTGGCATAAAGCACATGGCTCAGAGGTACCAAATCTCCTCGAACAGGAGACCGGAAGGTACTTTTATAGATGACTGATGGGGGTGGACCATCCCCCACTGGTGGTAGCTGGGGGAATTGGGTGAGCAGTGGAGAACCATCCCCCACTGGTAGTGACTAGAGGAATTGGGTGAGGGGTGGCTACGGACCCCTCTTCAGAACACAAAGCCCGAAGCCACACCCAAATTTATCTCTCCAGAGTAAGGGAGACCAGAATGAAGGGTAGGAATCCGAAGCTAGCTCAGTCCGGTTTGGTTCAGCTTATCTCTCTAGGCGTTATCTGTTCTCTGGTTTAGTTTCTCAAGGAGAAGATTCCTCGGTGTGCCCCAGAGAAATTCTGGGGTGCTCTGCGCCCCATGACAGTATTATGCAGCTACATTATTCTGAGGCCTTCATGGGAGGAAAAAAGAAATTCTGGGAAGGCCCCACTCCAATGAAATGGTTCATTAAGGACAAAGGAATTATTTACTTTTTTTTTTTTTTTGGTGAGGCAATTGGGGTTAAGTGACTTGCCCAGGGTCACACAGCTAGTAAGTGTCAAGTGTCTGAGACCAGATTTGAATTTAGGTCTTCCTGAATCCAGGGCCAGTGTTTTATCCACTGCACCACCTAGCTGCCCCAGAATTATTTACATTCAATAAACATATATCAGGTTTCCACTGAGTGTTAGACATTGTGCTAGAGAAATACAAAGACAAAAACAAAGCACACCCTGCCCTCAAGGAGTTTACATTCTATTTGGAGAGGAACAACATGCACATAAAAAAAATTAGATTCATACAGAGTAATTTCCTGATGGGAGGGCACTAACAACTGGGAGATTAGGATTGGTTTCCTAAAGGAGGCAATGCTAGAAATTCTAGAATGTGAAGATGGGGGAGGTTGGGGGGGGGGATGGAGTTCATGTGAGACATAGGCAGATAACCTATGCAAAAGCTCAGAGACTTTGTGTTCAGGAAGCAGCAAATGGCCTCCATTTTTCTGGAATACCAAGAGTGTGGAGTAGAGAAATGTGTAATCATCAAGGCAAATTTAGGCTGAAGTCTGATTGTGAAGGGTTTTAAAAAGCCAGAAGAGGAGTTTGAATTTAATCCTAAAGGCAAGAGGGAGTTTCAAATGATCTGCTCAGCTGAACTCTTTAGGAATATCAATTTGGCAATTTTGTGGCACAGAGTCAGGAGCTGTCCTACTCTGATGTCTCATGGTGGCATACAAGTGACCCTGATTTCTTGTGGGCTATGTCAGCAGGTTGTCAATTCTGGCAAGGATTTTCTATAACAGAAAGGTGTTGAGTAGGGCTCTGGCAAAAGCCTGAGTCTGTTTTCCCAGGATCAGCCCAGTAGAGTATGGAGAGGTTCATTATCAGGGGGCTAGCTGCTTTGTGATGCATGTTTTGACAATGGCAAACCCATGAAACACAGAAAGATACCAAAGGGTCCTTGGTTCTGTGTGATTCCTATTTGCTTCTGCTGTGACAGTGGCAGACTGACAGTGGGCAGAGAGTGCTAAGAATCACCATGTATAAATTTTAATCTGACTGTTGTTAATGCTCATCCTTATCTGATGACTGAGTAAAAATGATGTAGGAGGCAAAAAGGGGTTAATAGAAAAACCTAAGACCCAAGATTTAATTCAGATATTCACTCTAAAAGGGAGTTAGACCCCAGTTAATGGATAACTTACAAGTCATGATGCTAGGTTCTGTACCCACATAAATCAGTACCCATAATGGGAACAGAGGGAGCAAGGCCGAGACCGGAAGACTATAACAATAAAGAAATTGACAGCCTATAGAAATTCAGACCAGAAGTAAAAAGAAAAATGATTATGTTTGGAAACTAGTCATGGGAAGCAGATAGAGACATGCGCAGAAAAGGCCAAATTTGTCCCAAGATTCACCTTATGATGTGTAAACCCCCAAAACACACTTCCACTGAAAAAGGTACCCACCTCAGGGCTTGGCTTAGGACCCCAGGAACTCCAAATTAGGATAAGCCCTTCCTCGTAACACCCCTAGGTGGAGAATATTATAATGAGTAGGACGGGCCCTCCCCCGTACCTCCCAAAGGTGGAGATTATTATAATGAGACTGATAATCAATTTATCCATACTATAAATATAACTGTCTTTTCTTTCACTATTCGAGAGATACCTTTCCACTATTCTGGTTCTCTCCCTGTGGTCACCCACAGTATTGCAATAAAACTTGGGAAACTGAGTCACTGAGTCTTCTAATTCTTTTGGGACGACTCATGATCAATTTGACCCCAAATTCAGCCCACATCATTTGGCGCCCAACATGGGAAAGAGCCAGATTTTATCAGTCTCTCTGTTCTGAAACAAGCCAGAAGAAAGAAGTTGCAGCTAAATGGAAGAAAGACTCACAAGTGCTCAGTAAATCAATCAATCAATATTTATTAAGTGCTTACTCTGTGCCAGGGACTATGCCAAGCACTGGGGATCCAATAAAGGGCTTTGAAAGCCAAAGACAATGCCTGTCCTCAAGGAGCTTATGATCTAATGGTACTCCTTTTAGGGGAGTAAAGAAAAGAGTTGGTGGAATGGGTATCCTTGTACCTCCAAAGTCAACAAGAAATGTTATATTGTGGGATATTTGTTCACCTCATATTGCAGACCACTCTAAAAATAATTGTAGTTTATGTCCCAACATCTGTTACTGAAGTTGCAAAGACAGAGAACCAGTGAAGAGAAGGTCTTTATGAGACTCTTCAAATTAAGTCATCATACTTTCTAATACTCTTGACTTCAGTGCAAAGATTGGAAAAAGAGAAGTTAATGAGATCTATGGGAAAGTATGATTCAGAAAAAAGGAATGAGGGAGGGTAAAGACTGCCCAGAAACCTTTATGCCTTTATGTTGTGAGCACTTTGTTTCAAAAAAAGAATGGGAAAGTGCTGTATATAGTAAAGGAACATTGGGGGCAGCTAGGTGGCTCAGTGGATAAAGCACTGGCCCTGGATTCAGGAGGAACTGAGTTCAAATTTGGCCTCTGACACTTAACACTTACTAGCTGTGTGAGCTTGGGCAAGTCACTTAACCCTCATTACCCTGCCTAAAAAAAAAAATTTAAAAAGGAACATTAAGGAATAATTAAGGAACATCACAAAAAAATTGAAGTTGATTATATTTTAACAGGCAGGAAAAGACTTCTTATTCAAGTGGGAGCTATCTCTAAATCAGCTGTCTGTATACAGCAAAATGACCAATGTGTCAGGGCAAAGAAGAGAATCACTAAAAAGCAAGAAGAAATATTAAAAACAGGAAAAAATATGATGTACAATTGAAACAATGCACTCCTGAACTATTTTAAACTAATAAGGAATAAGGAATGGGAAATCAATGTCAGAATTGAAATCAACACCAATTACAAGACTATAAATCATAAAGAAAATAAAAAGAGCTAAGAAAGTATCTTAGTTATTTAGTGAATCAGTCAAAAAGCCTTTAATAACTAAGTGATAGGGATACAAAGAAAGGCAAAAGACATTCTCTGTCTTCAATGTGCTCATTGATGTGGGCTGGAATTAAGGGTCAAATTGAACTTAAGTCATCCCGAAAGAATTACAAGACTCAGTGACTCAGTTTCCCAAGTTTTATTGCAATACTGTGTGTGACCACAGGGAGAGAACCAGAAAAGTAGAAAGGTATCTCTGGAATAAGAAAAGGAAAGACAGTTATATTTATAGTATGGATAAATTGATTATCAGGTTTATTATAATAATCTCCACCTTTGGGAGGTACAGAGGAGGGCTTATCCTAATTTGGAGTTCCTGGGGTCCTAAGCCAACCCCCGAGGCGGGCACCTTTTTCAGTGGAGATGTGTTTTTGGGGTTTACATGTCATAAGGTGAATCTGGGGACAAATTTGGCCTTTTCTGCGTATGTCTCTTTCTGATTCCCATGGCTAGTTTCAAAACATTGGACAGCAAGAAGGTCAATGTAGTTGGACCCCAGAATATGTGGAAGTAAAGTATGAAAAAAATGAAAAGGTAGGAAGGACCTTAGTTGTGAAGGGCTTTGAAAGCTAAATGAAATATTTTATAATTGATCCTGAAGGTAAAAGGGAGTCACTGAAGTTTATTGAGGTGGGGAGTGACATGATCAGACCTGAACTTTAGGAAAAATCGTATTGATAGGTGAGTGAAAAAGGATTAGAGTGGGTAGAGACTTGTGGCAGGGAGGTCAACCAGAAGGCTATTGCAATAGTGCAAGCATGAGGTCATGAGGGCCTGCACCTGAGTGGTGGCTTTGTCAGAGGAGAGAAGGGTATGTATACAAATGATGTTGGAAAGGTATAAATGACAGAACTTGGCAACAGTTTGGATGTGTGAGGGGAATGAGAGTGAGGAGTTGAAGATGACATCTTGGTTGTCAGCCTGGGTGACCGGAGGATGGAGATGGCCTCAATAGTAGTGTGGTAAAAATTATTTGTAGTAAAGATTAATATAAAAAATTTTAGCTGAATCATTTGGGAGGGGCCACACCTGGCCCACTCTGAGACTGCGCATGCTACTAAGCAGCTTTTTTTTTTTTAAGTGAGGCAATTGGGGTTAAGTGACTTGCCCAGGATCACACAGCTAGTAAGTGTTAAGTGTCTGAGGCCAGATTTGAACTCAGGTAGTCCTGACTCCAGGGCCAGTGCTCTATCCACTGTGCCACCTAGCTGCCCCCTAAACAGCTTTTGAAGGACCTCCCCTTTTGTGGGAAGAAAACTCCACTGGAAGGGAGGCAACTTCCAGTGGGTGGGGTGTTCAAAAGTTCGCGCTTTTTTGGCCTAGAGAGCAGTCTCTGGCCGCGCTTGGCTCATGGTGGCAGTTCGGAAGCACGTGTTTTGGTCTTGGGCATGCTGGTTCTCGGCCTGGCAAGCAGTTTGGAATTGGTGAGTTTTATGAAGAAAAATCCTAAATTCCTTTGAACTAGCTTAATCTCTGGGATCGCATAGACTAAGCTTAGAGTTAAGACTGTCCATTTGTATTTCTACTTCCTTATTTCCCTAATTGGTTTCACCTTTGTGGTCTAATTAATTCCCAAGCAATTAAACCTGATCCTTTATGAACTAAAGCTCAGAGGCTCCTTTTCTTATTGGCCTGGGAGGTATATATAAAAGGGAAAGTTTAAAGGGGAGATTAATGCTCCGTATATCCAATTTTGGCCCTCACAGTAGGAAGTTTGAAAGGGGGAGGGTTTGGAGGAAAGATAATGAGTTCAGTTTTGGACTTGGATTTAAGATTACATCTATCTATCTATATGTATGCATATGTATATATCATGTGTGTGTGTGTGTGTGTGTGTGTATATATATATATATATATATATATATAGAGAGAGAGAGAGAGAGAGAGAGAGAGAGAGAGAGAGAGAGAGAGAGATGTTAAAAAATGACAGGGGGCGGCTAGGTGGCGCAGTGGATTAAGCACTGGCCCTGGATTCAGGAGTACCTGAGTTCAAATCCGGCCTCAGACACTTGACACTTACTAGCTGTGTGACCCTGGGCAAGTCACTTAACCCCCATTGCCCCGCCAAAAAAAAAAAAATGTTATACCAAAAAAATGACAGACAGACATGTCAAACTGGGGATCAAGAGAGACCTTAGGGCTGGAGGAATAGATGTGAGAATCATCTACACAGAGAATACAATTGAATCCAAGAAGCTGATGAGATCACCAAGCAAGACAGTATGGAAGGAGAAGAGAAGAGAGCCCAGGTTTGAGCTTTTGGGGGCAGATATGACCTGGGTTGAGATCCAGCAAAGGAGGAGAGAACAGTGTCACAAAAACTGAGAGAAGGGACACTATCAAGGAGAAGAGGGTGATCTGATTATGTTAAAGACTGAAGAGAGGTCAAGGAGCATGAGGATTAAGATAAGGTGATTATTGGGCAAATAGAACAATTTCAGTTGAATGATGAATTCAGAAGCTAGATGTCAAAGGGTTAAGAAGAGAGTGAGAAGAAAACAGATTGTAGAAAGGTTTCTCAAGTTTAAACAAGAAAGGGAGGAGCGCTTTAGTATAATACCTATATTGAGGCTGGTTGGAGCAAGTGAGGGTTTTTTCCAAGGATGGAAGAGGTATGTGTGTGTTTGTAGGCAGCAGGGAAGAAAACAGTAGAAAGGGACAGATCAAAGATTAGGGAAAGAGTAGGAATGATAGAGGAGGCAATCTACTGGAGAAGGGTGGGTGGAATGGGATAATGTGTGCACATAAAGAGGTTTGCTTGGTAAGGAGAGAGGCCACTTCTTCATATGAGATAGAAGTGAAGGAGGACCTAATATAGGAAGACATCCTAATGATATGAGATAAGGAGGGGGAGAGAACTCTTGGCAAACATCCTCAATTTTTTCAGTGAAGTATGAGACAAGGTTCTTAGCTAAGAGGATGAAGAGAGAGTTTTCAGGGGAGATGACAAGGTTCAGAAAAGCTGCTGTGGGGAGTGGGACTTGTAAAAGGATTACCTTGGTTCAGTGAAGGACCAGCTCCATACAGCAAATAGGAGCAAAGACAGTAGATAGTGGAATTGGTTGGAAAAGGTTGGAACTAGGCAAGGCATGATGTGCAATAGGATAAAGGGGTAACGGACTTGAGTGTAGAGGATCATGTAGAGGTAGACTAGTTCACCAAGGGTTCAAGATAGAGAAGCAGGGAGAGTATAATCAGTGTTGGGGTAATGGCTTTGGAAAGAATTTAGGGGTGGAAGGTTCGGCAGTCATAGTGAGGACTAAAAACCAGATTAGGACAGAGGGAAAGACAGAATAAAAAAATATTATGTTCACGATTGAATAAAGGAATTTCAGAATTCATAAATATGGAAGTGGGATACTTGTGAGTGATGGCAATATTAAGGGTGTGACCATCTCTGTGTAGCTGATGTAGAATGGAAGAGTAAATCATGGGAAATTAGTAAATTGAGAAACTGGGAAGGTAAGGCATTAGAGGGTTCCAATGCAAACATTTGATTTTTCCAAGCAGAGATATGGTAAAATTAGTTTAAAGAAAGCTTGACAAGTGAGACAATAAATTAAAAATCATATGAGGGCACTTAAGGACAGAAATGAAAGGATAACAAATTGAAAAAATGGAAAAGGTTTTCTAATAATACTATAAAACACTTTTTTCACCAACAAGGATAATGGAATCACTATACTAAGACCCCAACATCATGGTCCTATATGCCCCCCCCCTTTTTTTTTTTTGGTGAGGCAATTGGGGTTAAGTGACTTGCCCAGGGTCACACAGCTAGTAAGTGTCAAGTGTCTGAGGCCGGATTTGAACTCGGGTCCTCCTGACTCCAGGGTTGGTGCTCTATCCACCACGCTATTTAGCTGCCCCTCCCTATATGTACTTTTAAGAGAGGTAAAAATGACACCAAAGAGAAAAAAAGATAGGAAAAGCACCTGGATTAATTAATCCCAGTGTATATAGAGGAGACCCATATTGGAGAAAACACAATTGCAAGAACAAAAAAGGAGCAATATTCAAGATGTCTGAAGAAGGAGAAGGCACCAAACATATAGGAAAATATCTCAGGGGCAGCTAGGTGGCACAGTGGATAGAGCACCGGCCCTGGAGTCAGGAAGACCTGATTCAATTCTGGCCTCAGATAGTTGACACTTACTAGCTGTGTGACCCTGGGCAAGTCACTTAACCTGAATGGCCTCACAAAAACCAAACAAACCAAACAAACAAAAATCTCAGACCTTACTAATACTAGAAAAAAAGGTTACCCAAAATCTTAATAATTATAAACCTATATACTTACTCTCCTTACCTATACAAAATCTATACATGAACTGAGGCCATCCTTAATAACTGGAAGAGAACAAACAGGCTTTTCCAAACAATATTCAACAATGGACCACATCTCTGCCATTCACAACTGACTGAAAGTGGTAGAAAATATAATAGTGGTGATGATGTGATGATAACAATGACAATAAAAGCTAGCATTTACATGGTGCCCTAGGCTTTGCAAAGTGCTTTATATTTGTGTTTATTATGTATTAGTTATTCAAAAGCACTTGATTCAATAAAAATATACTTTTAAAGGCTCTTTTCCAACTAGGGGTTTCTCTTTCTTATGTGAAAAGCATTTAAGAGTTCTTGAAAGGCATAATAATAGAAATAATACTAAATGACAACTCTAGATCATCAATATCAGCCAAGACAAAAAAAAAGATATGTGATTACCAAGGTGTAACTGCTATGGTGACCAAGATCCATCCAATGCAGAATCCAAGTTGAAGAAGTTTTCTTTGTGGAAAGTGAGCTTCTCTAGAGGCATTTTTTCTTTCTTTCTTTCTTTCTTTCTTTCTTTCTTTCTTTCTTTCTTTCTTTCTTTCTTTCTTTCTTTCTTTCTTTCTTTCTTTCCTTCTTTCTTTCTTTCTTTCTTTCTTTCTTTCTTTCTTTCTTTCTTTCTTTCTTTCTTTCTTTCTTTCTTTCTTTCTTTCTTTCTTTCTTTCTTTCTTTTTTAGTTTGAAGACAAAATTGTGCCGGTTGCATGAAGTCCTGGAATGTTTTAGGATCTTTTGGAAAAGATCTGCACTTACTCAAAAGGGCTTTCCCTGACCATCCACATGGAAAAGACTAAGGGGGTGAAGAATATCCATTGCTCATATTATGAAGGGGAGGAGGCATTTATATAGTAAATATGAGCAAAATCTATAGAAGGTGCTAAGATAATTTTCCAACCAAGGATGGCTTAGAAAGTCAGAAGGAGGGAGCTGCTGTGCTGAGACAGGAGTGGAGCCCAACCCCACAGTCATGCTGACACAGATCCAGTCCCAGGAAGGCCTCACCAGAGAAAGAGATCCCCAGAGCCTCTGAATCAGTCACAGCACCAGTGTTGTCTGGAACTAAGCTCACAGTCTGGTGAGAGGGCTGAGCCCTTGGCAGGGGGGAGATTACAGGGATCTCTGCTGGTGCTGAGGCAGAACTTGGGTTTTTCACCCCTGCTGGCAACGAGGAGGTAGGCTTGAGTAGAAGTGGCCCAGGTTGGGGAAGGTCATAGGCTCCTTGGAGCTAACAACCACAGCACACAAAGTTTTGCTGTCTGGTTGATTAGCAAGTTGGCCTGGGGTTATCTACAGAGCAGGGAACAGACCAGGCAAGTGAAGAACCTGCAGCTCCTTAAATCATACCACCTGGGACCCCCCCTGAAGCTTGGGACAGTACAGCCTGGAAACAGTGCCCCACTTTAAGGAGCTAAAAGTTAAGTTTAAAAAAGGCAAGATGAGCAGACAGAGAAAGGTGAGGACCATAGAAAATTTCTTTAGTGACAAGGAAGAACGAGGTGCACCCTCAGAGGAAGATGTCAACATCAGGGCCCCTATATCTAAAGCTTCCAAGAAAAATATGAATTGGTCTCAGGCCATAGAGGTGCTCAAAAAGGACTTTGAAGATAAAGTTAGAGAGGTAGAGGAAAAAAATGAAAAGAGAAATGAGGGAGATGCAGGAAAGACATGAGAAAAAAGTCAGCAGCTTAAAAAGCCAAATGGAAAAGGAGATACAAAAGCTCTCTGATGAAAATAATTGCCTAAGAGTTAGGATTGAACAAATGGAAGCCAGTGACTTTATGAGAAACCAAGACACAATAAAGCAAATCCAAATGAATAAAAAAATAGAGGGCAATGTGAAATATCTTCTTGGAAAAACTGCTAACTTGGAAAATAGATCCCGGAGAGATAATTTGAAAATGAATGGAAAATTTGACTTTCAAATATAGTAAATACTATGTGCCAGGCACTGTGCTAAGAACTTTACAAATATTATTTCATTTGATGCTCACAACAACCCTTCGAGGTAGGGGCTATTATCCCCATTTTACAGATAGGCATAGGTGATTTGCAATCTGTATCATTGGAAAGATCAATTTGAGGAAAAGATGCCTTGAAGAAGGGTCAGGGAAGCTACTATAATAATCCAGGTGAGAACTGATGAGGGCCTGAACTAGAATAGTGACTTTGTGAGTGGAGAGAAAGAAAGAATGAATGAATGAATGAATGAAAAAGCATTTATTAAGCACTAGAAAAAAACAAAATAATCTCTATATCTATATCTAAGGAGTTCATACTCTACTGGGAGGAGATCACATAAATAAAAAGTTCAGATACAAGGTTGGTAACAACATAATGTGGTAAAAAGTTTTAACAGTCAGTTAGCGATAATGGAGAGACGCCAGTTTTTTTAAGGACCACCCTTTCGGGGAGGAGACCAAAGGCATGAGCTTAGCAGGCAGTCTATATGTATGTGTGTGTGTGTGTGTGTGTGTGTGTATATAATAGTTTTATGTGTGTGTATATGTGTGTCTCTCCCAACTATACTATTCATTCTCTTCTGTATATGCTCCCACTTGGAAATATCCCTCCTAAATAAATGATCCAGAAATGAACACAGTTATGTGATTAGAACTGTATCCCATCTGGGGCAGGGCCCAACACCTGACAGTTATATGGTAAGGAAGGAAACAAGCATTATTAAATATTATGTTGTTATTGTTTAATTAAAACTAAATTAATATAATTAAATATTATTGATAAATATGATCTCATTTGATCCTCACAGCAGCCCAGTGAGGTAGATTCGATTGTTAGGCTCATTTTGAAGTTGAGGAAACTGAGGCAGGCAGAGATTAAGTGACTTGCCTAGGGTCACACAGCTGACATCTGTGAACTAAGGTCTTTCTGACTCCAGAGGGAGGGCAGTCCATATTAGAACATGAACAAGCATAAATCCAAATTCTAGGCAGGATTGATATCAAGCTTTCTTTGGGTTGAAACAAAAGTGAGTAACTGGTTGCAGCAATAGCAACTCAGGTCAGACTATTTGGTAGCCTAACAGAAAAAAGACAAGAAGTGGCAGGATTCAATAGGCTTTCTCAAAGCCTTGTCCCTTTTATGGCAGCTGCATGTGTCCCAATGGGGTAGTCCCAATGGGATAGTCTGCCTTGACCTTTCCTGCTTCAGTAATTCCATAATAGAATACAGTATCAGGAGAGAATATGGCATTTGCCTCAATTCTTAAAATTGTGGAAGAAGAAAATAGAGGAAGGAGAGTTGACTAAGCTTTCCCTTGTTGATATTATGCATAGTCAGTGAGAGAAATGAATAGATTTCTGGAGAGTATCCTGGAGAATTTCTGGGTCTGGGGAACCCTAAACCCTCTTTAGCCAACACAGATTTCTTGGCTCTTTTTCACTTAGGAGGGAACTGTCAAAAAATGGTATAAAAAATGGACACAAGAGTAGAAATTTTGAGGGGGGCCTGGGATCGGCTAAATCCTAGACATATGGGAACAGAAGTCTTTGAGCAAAATTGGGACAGGTTTAGTGTGGCATTCTGAGGAACTCTGTCTTGGCTCGTATCAACCATGTTCCTGGTTTTGTAATCTTTAATTACCTTATCCTTGTTTGCCTCCTGCCCTGCCAACACTGCTAAGCTGACCAAAAAAAGGAACTCTTCATTCTTGGCAAAAGTGTTTGGGTGAAAACTTGGATGAGAGCCAGATTACCCTATAGAGCGTCTGCCTGGGTCAGGCCCCATCAGCTTTAGTTGCTGACGCTGCAGTTATATATTCGGAGTGATCAGCACCAGAATAAATGGAGTTGGCAATATGATCACAGTTCTATTCAGGGCAGAGCAGGGAAATTGGAAACTACCCCACCATGGCTCATGGAAAGGTGGCCAAAGGAAAAAAAAAATATGTCTTATCCTACTTGACTTTTATCTAAAAAGACTTTTTCTTTTGATTATAGCTTAATTGGCTAGCAGTCAAGAATTCTAACTTCAGTCAGAAGGGAGCAGAGCCAGGCTGGGAAAAGAAGCTATACAGAAATATGTAGAAAAGAGCTTTCTACAATGTATTTCTGTAGCTATCACAAAGGTGCCCTTCACTGAGCTATTTTTTTCCTAGGAATGGAGAACTGATATCAGTTGTGAAAGGTCAAACATTTATTTCTGAGGCTAAGTATGCAGGACATGTCATTATTGGCAGCCTGGTATAATAAAAAGAGCCCTAGATCTGGAATTAGGAAACTACTAGATTCAAATTTCATCTCTGATACTTACTAGTTATGGGACTATGGCAAATCGCTTGATAGTCATTGACATCAGTTATGACATTTGAGAAGGTTTTTAGAAAAAAAAATCAGAACAACTAATAATTTCATAAAGTAGTAGACTTTACTATCATATATAACATAATTAAATGTAACATGTTGTACATTATGTATATACTACTATTAAAGTATGTTTTAAATCTTATGAAGTGATAATCTCATTCATTCTGTTTATTACCTAGTATATATTCTCATATGTACACCTTCTCTGATTTCTATTTGCTCTTGGTCTAGATAAATGGATTTATTTGCTATTCATCATGTGTTCATTGTGAACCTGGCATTTGGTGAGAAGGGAATCAAGTCTGGGATGTATTGCTTGGGCCACTCCCTCCCTGTTAAGGAATAGTAATCAAGAGTGAAAGTTGAACCTAAAAATTATTTCCTCTAGACTAACAATATTTAAAGAAACAGACAGATTTAATTCTAGACTAGTACTTTTCTTTGAGAACGGAGTGGCCGGCCTCTGATCCCAACCTCTGTTTCCCCTCCTAGCAGGAATAAAAGAATCCCTTGGAGAAGGGTAGAAAAAGCAGCCTCCTCTAAGAGCAGGGCTTCTTAAACTTTTTCCACTTGTGATCACTTTTCACCTGAGAAATTTTTATGCAATCCCAGGTTTATAGGTATATAAAATAGGCATAGAAATCAAACATTTACTGTCAAATTTTTCACGACCCCTACATTCAGTTACTTGACCCTATATGGGGTCGCAACACATAATTTTTTTTTTTTTATTAGTGAGGCAATTGGGGTTAAGCGACTTGCCCAGGGTCACACAGTTAGTAAGTGTCTGAGGCCAGATTTGAACTCAGGTACTCCTGACTCCAGGGCCGGTGCTCTATCCACTGCACCACCTAGCTGCCCCCGCAACACATAATTTAAGAAGCTTTGTTCTAAAGAGATCCATTCTAGACCCATGTGGACACAACCATAATCCATGTGGGCAAAAGACATAGTGTGCACATATTCTATATAGGTATATGAAAAAAAGAAAACAGAATATAGCTCCAAAAAATTAAAATTATCCCATGCTAGGAAATTTCCTCCAATTCATCTAAACCTCTATGTTTTTTTATTACATAGAAAATCCACACAATGAGCAGCCACATTATTTTATTGGACATAGTAGAGTAAAACTGAAGGAACTGCTTTATCTGCTGGTAGGTAGAGGAAAGGATATGGAAGGAATGGAATAATTAGAGCCCATCAAATTCAGCCCTGAAAATGATCAGAGAAAATAGGTCATATGAATGTTAGGGATCTCCTGGCCTGCTCTCACCAGCAACTGAAATTTCCTAACTGTCAGTCTGGCCTGACACTGGCCCTGTTTTGCAACACTAATATATCTTGACAGCATTATAACTGGTCCCTTCCTGCTGGTTCAATCTTGCTACCTAATCACCATTGCTCTCCGGGATCTGTTTCAATTTGTCCTTCACTGAACCCAACTAAGGCCATAACTACAGAAGCAAATATATAAAGTAGCAAAATGGAGAGCAGCAAACAACTGGTAGTCAGCTATCTATCCAATAGAACACATGGGGGAAAAATGGCAAGGAATAGTGGGTTGGAATTCTCTTCAAGGGCAAAGGAAACAAAAACTTGGAGATGTTGGAAAAATTTTATCTTTTTTAAAAAATGTGTTTTCATTGATATTTTGTTTCTTATACCACCATAGTATCCCATCTATCTCTCCCTCTCCCCCTACCAGAAAGGTATCGCATATGACAAATAGAATTTTTTGGAGCAGGGTAGGGGGGAGAGGGAATTCAGCACAACTGAACAGTACATTGAAAAAGTCTGAAAACGTACAATATGTAACATCTGTGTATTTCCGACATCCACAAAGGGATGGGTTGGGGGTATCTTTTCATATCTCTTCATTTGAGTCCCACTTGATCTTAATCATTTTGTTATATTTCCTTTTGATTTGTTGATTTGCCATTGTTCTTTCTATTTATATTGTTGTAGTTCGTGTGTATAGTTTTCTTGGCTCTGCTTACCTCATTCTGCATCAGTTAACATAGGTCTTTTCAGGCTTCTAAGTATTCATCACACACATAATAATTTCTTATATGATGGTAATATCCCATTACACGAATGTACCTCAATTTATTTAGCCATTCCCCAAATGATAATCTACTTTGTTTTCAATCCTTAGCTATCAAAAAAACAAAGTACTGCTATAAATCTTTTGGAGTATATTGGGATTTTTTTCTTTGCAATAAGCCATTATATAAGCTCAGTAATAGTCTCTGGTTGAAAGAGTATGGACATTTTAGTCACTCTATTGACATAATTCCAAATTGCTTTCCAAAATGGTTGTATCGGGGCAGCTAGGTGGCGCAGTGGATAAGGCACCAGCCTTGGATTCAGGAGGACCTGAGTTCAAACCCAGCCTCAGACACTTACTAGCTATGTGACCCTGGGCAAGTCACTTAACCCCCAACACCCTGAAAAAAAAAGAAAGAAAGAAAAGAAAAAAAGAAATGCAGTCATTGCAAAAGGGTTGTATCTTTCCACAACCTGTCCAACATTGACTATTGGCATTTTTTATCATTTTTTGTCAATTTGCAGGGTGTAAGGTAAATCCTCATGATTGATTTGATTTAAATTTCTCTTATATTAGTGATTTGGAACATATTTTCATATGGTTATGAATACTTTGCAGTTTTTCTTTTTGAGAACTGTTTCTTCATACCCTTTGACTATTTAATGGTGAATGACTAGTCTTTATATATTTACAAATTTTTTATATATCTTGCTACCAAATCCTGATCAGAGAAATTTGATACAAAGATTCCCCCCACACACATTCAACTACTCTCTTCTTATCCTAGATGCGTTAATATTGTCTGTGCAGAAACTTTTCAGTTTCAAGTTTCCTCTTCTGTTGTTGTAGACATGGTATTATGTTATTTCAGTTACTTTAATATTTTTTAAGGTAGCCCTGTATCCATTGGCTCTTTTCCCCCTTACCTCTCACCCTCTTTTCTAATTTAATATCCCCATTTCTTCTCCTCCCTTTCAGCTATCCTATTCCTTAACTTTAAAATTTCAATTTTGGGGACCCTTTCCAAAAAAGATTTTTCTCACTCTCTTCATTATCCACATTCTCTTTCTATTTACTCTAGACCCTTATTCTCTGATTCATGACCCCTGAAATTATCTGATCTCTCTCTTTTCTCTTTTACAATTCTTCATGCAATCAAAGCTTTCAAGGTATCCATTATAGGATGATCCCTCTAAGTGCTTTCTATAACTGCCTTGTAGGTCTTGCCCCATGGATTCTCATTTTCTATTATGCCTCACTTCCAGGGCAATGCCAATTATTGAAGGCGTCAGAGAGGACACTGTGATAGGGCCTCTCCCCTCTGTCCCTGATTATGCAGTCCACCACTGATCTATATCCTTTCTTACTGAACTTCCCCACCCCTATCCCTGCATTTGCCTGGAAATCTCATGTTCATGCTCTTCCACTCCTTTAGGTTCCTGTTGTACCCAGGGATTCTGACCCCTCCTAGGACAAGTAAACTTTTCAAACACCAAATTCCCCAGGCCTCATCCAGCATAAAGCCCTCATCTCCCTTCACTGACCAACTCTCTTAACCCCTTAGAGTATTCATCAGTGTCACCCCCTCTGACCTCCAAAGTAAGACCTACTTCCTTTCCCCCCTTTCAAACTTTCCTTCTTCTTCATCACCCACTCCTCTGTGCACTCTTCTCTTTCTGAGATCACAGAGGTCACTTACCCCTCACTGCTAGCCTCTCTATCCCCCTTCTTCCTCTTCTCCTCTTTTATGTACCCTCCCTGTTGTAATGTAGTCCTACAAAAGAAGCATTCACCTGTGGTCAGGGTGTCGCCAATTTTTGTCCACCTCATCACTGTTATTTCTACAAGATTTCTGCCTTCACCTCAGTGTGTACATTTAAAAAGAAGTTTCTTGGGGGCAGCTAGGTGGCGCAGTGGATAAAGCACTGGCCCTGGATTCAGGAGGTCCTGAGTTCAAATCCGGCCTCAGACACTTGACACTTACTAGCTTTGTGACCCTGGGCAAGTCACTTAACTCTCATTGCCCTGCAAAAAATTAAAAAAAAAAGAAGTCTCTTACTGATCTCTGTTGTCACTGTGTTCTGTTACTGTCGTTGACTGCTGTATTTATCCATTCCTCCTGCGTTTCTATTCTTTCAGTTGTTTAAGAGGCAAATAATCTCTCTAGTTCTAGTTTTCTTAGTAAAAATGTTTCAAACTCTTCTTTATGATTGAATATTGATCTTTTGTTCTGTACGGTTAAACTCAGATTTGTTGGCTAGGTCAGCCTGGGCATCATCCTCAACTCCACTGCTCTTTGAAACATATTATTCCATTCCCTCCTCCTTTTTCTAGTGGGCAAGTTTTTGCATAATTTGAATGTCCTTTCCCCGTATTTGAAGGTCTTTCTCCTGATGGTTTACAGAATTTGTTGTTTCCGAATTCAGTTGTTAAATTTAACCACTATGTGTCTTGGTATTTGTAGCCTCGCGGCTTTTTGTTTTTTGTTTTGTTTTGTTTTGTTTGTTTTTTTACTGTAGGTGATCTGTGAATTCTTTCCATTAGAATTTAATTTTTTGTGTTTAGAAGTTCCAGACAATTCTCTTCTATTATTTTTTTTTCCATTATGGTGTTTTTCATTATTTCCTTTTTTGTCCTGTCATGTTCTTCTGACAGACCTATGTCTCTGCATATCCTGTCATTGAGTTTTGTATGTTTTGCTTGCATAGTGAACATATTTTCTTTTTCTTTCTTTTTTTTTTTTTTGCAGGGCAATGAGGGTTAAGTGATTTGCCCAGGGTGACACAGCTAGTAAGTGTCAAGTGTCTGAGGCCAGATTTGAATTCAGGTCCTCCTGAATCCAGGGCCAGTGCTTTATCCACTGTGCCACCTAGCTGCCCCAAACATATTTTCTTTTAATATTACTATTTTTTGCTTCTCTTCTTCTAGATTGTCTTTCACTTCTGTATATATGCATTCCAGATCTATTGTTCTCTCTTTTGTTTCTTTGGTGAGGCCTGCCATTGCAGGTTACAGTTTTTTTTTTAAACTTATTATTTTTGCTGTATAGGACATAAATTGTGCTCTCATAATTCTCATTTCTTTTTTGAACCACCCAGGAACAGCATGTTGTGGTTCTGTGTTCTCCTAAATTCCACAGGATCCTCTGTCTCTTCAAGTATTGGATCATTTTCCTTTATTTTTCAGGATTTATTTATAGATGCCTAAACTTATTTACTAGATCTGGAGGCCAAATTTCCTTCTGTTGTTAATGTTTTTCTTGTTGATGTATCTGCTTATGTTCAAGGTCTTCAACTTTTTTTCTTCCTGAAAATCTTTGGTAATTTCAGTCTTTTTCCTCCTTTATTTTTCTTATCTATCACTTCCTGCCTCTGTCCCTTCTAATTGTGGCTTCCTCGTGGACTGGATCTCAAAGTATCTAAGCCTTCTCCTACTCTGGCCAATTCACAGTTCATCAGTGTAGATCTCTGTTCCAACTAACTATTAGGTGGTCAGAACTGGCCCTGTCTGGATGCTGTGCTCTTTCCCTCAGGCTTAATGGATAGAGGTGCACAGCTTCCTACTCTCAGTGTGTCTTGTCTGTTCCTTAGTTCTTTGGCCCAGCACCAGAAGTTCAGAGACTGCTTTACCTGGTACTGGCAGAACCTGCTCTCCCCAGCATTGGTGCTTCCAGGGGGTGCAGCCCCTGGCAGGCTTTTGCTTCTGTAAGGGGCTAAAATTCTAGCTATACTATCTAAAATATCTAATGAGTGGTCACCAATAAATTATAAGCTTTAGCAAGAGTTTAGACTTTTAAGCATTTATTAAAGGAGAATAAGAATTTGGTGAAGAGAGAGAAAGAGGTCTAGATTCAGTTGTCTATCTCGGGGAGCGAGAGAGCCAGCCTCACCCCTTCTTTCTCCCACAAGCAAACTTCCTGACGCCAAAGAAAAGTCGCATGACTTGCCCTCAGACGTCTTCTCCTCATGGCGGAGCTTTCCTACAGTAGCTCTCCAGCAGGTGGCATCATTCCAATTGTTACACTTCTAAAAGGCTGTGGCTAAACTGGCTGTCGAGGCCCAGGCAAACTTCCACACCCTGGACCTTGTTGTCCCCTACTCTCTATTCACATTAACATAACTCTAGTTCAGGCTCTTACCATCTTTGGTCTGGACTATTGAATGGTCTCTTCATTGGTCTCCCTACCTCCCCAACTGGTCGCTTTCCTCTCTAATCCACTGTTCACACCAGCAGCCAAAATGATTTTCCTAAAGTACAGGTCTGGCACTATCACTCTTACTCAATAATCTTCAGTAGCTCCCTATTGACTTTGGAGTCAGATATTATTTCATCTCTATCTTAATCTTTTAAATTTCTTTTGTGCAAGTGATATAATGTACATCATTATTAGCACAGTAGTTGCATGTATATAATTTATATACATCTAAACCTTATATCTAAACCATATTATATATATATACACACACATACATATAAGCATTATATACATATAAACCACAAGTATTGGGGGTATGCTCAAATGTTTTTAAGGATAAGGCTATATCTATTCCCATATGAAAAAATGCTCTAAATCTCTAATTATTAGAGAGATGCAAATTAAAACAACTCTGAGGTACCACCTGACACCTATCAGATTGGCTAAAATTACAAAAAAGGAAAATAATAAATGTTGGAGAAGCTGTGGAAAAAATTGGAACACTAATGCATTGTTGATGGGGCTGTGAACTGATCCAACCATTCTGGAGAGCAACTTGGAATTATGCCCAAAGGGCGATAAAGCTGTGCATACCCTTTAACCCAGCAATACCACTTCTGGGTCTTTTTCCCAAAGAAATCAAGGAAAGGGCAAAGGGACCCACATGTACAAAAATATTTATAGCTGCTCTTTATGTGGTGGCAAGGAATTAGAAGCTGAGGGCATGCCCATCAATTGGGGAATGGCTGGACAAGTTGTGGTATATGAATACAATGGAATACTATTGTGCTGTAAGAAACAATGAACAAGAGGAGTTCAGAGAAACCTGGAGGGTCTTGTGTGGGCTGATGATGAGTGAGATGAGCAGAACCAGAAGAACATTGTACACAGTATCATCAACATTGTGTATTGATCTATTGTGATGGACTATATTCTTCTCACCAATGCAATGGTACAGAAGGGTTCCAGGGAACTCATGATGGAGGAGAATCTCCAAATTCAGGAAAAAAAAAAAGAACTGTGGAGTATAGATGCTGAATGAACCATACTATTTCTTTTGTTTTTGGTGCTGATGTTTTTCTATTTTGAGGTTTTTCATCATTTCTCTGATTTTTCTCTTATAACATGACTAATGCAGAAATATGTTTAATGTTATTATGTGTATATAACCTATATCAGATTACCTGCTGTCAAGGGGAGGGGGGGAGGGAGGGGAGGGAGGGAGAAAAATCTGAAATTGTAAAGCTTGTATAAACAAAAGTTGAGAACTATCTTTACATGTAACGGGGAAAAAATACTTTATTAATTAAAAAAACTAAAATAAACAAACAAACAAATAAATAAATGAACAAATAAATAAAGTTTTTAAAAATCTTGAAAAAAAAGGATAGGGTTGTGCAGATCAAAAAAGTTTGGTGACTACCTCTTTTTTTTTTTTTTTAATTTAGTGAGGCAATTGGGGTCAAGTGACTTGCCTAAGGTCACACAGCTAGTAAGTGTTAAGTGTCTGAGGCCAGATTTGAACTCAGATACTCCTGACTCCAGGGCCAGTGCTCTATCCACTGCGCCACCTAGCTGCCCCGGTGACTACCTCTTTAAACAAATGATTTTCTTTTCTTTTCTTTTCTTTTCTTTTCTTTTCTTTTCTTTTCTTTTTTTTGCAGGGCAGTGAGGGTTAAGTGACTTGCCCAGGGTCACAAATGATTTTCAAAGGCTATACCAGGGTAATACTTGTGTGACTCAAAATTCTTAATGTAGGTCAACACATCCATCTTCCTCAGGCCTAACTCCAGCTATGGTTTACTGTGTACTGCTCTTGATTTAGGGGAATAAGCAAGGTCAGAGACAAGGTAACAAAGGGAGGTCAGAATAGCAACCCTATCTTCAGAAGCACAAAGCTTCCTTCTATATCAGGAATCCTGAGAAGTGGAGAGGGAAAGACAAGATAAAAGAGAATGCGGAATGGGAGAGAAAGGAATAAACATTTATGTATTGCCTACTACATGCTAGGCTCTATGCTAAGTGTTTTATAAATAGTATCTCATTTGATCCTGTGTTTTCTAAAATAATTATTTGCTAATACTATACTTTATACATTAATTGCTATCTATATATTAATGGCAGTAAGAATTTATTATTAATTAATGTCAGTAGAATATTGACCATGTGTCTCCCTAACTTGTCATGGTCTCAGGCCTTCCTACCTACATCATCCTAAGAGGAAGATCACGCACCAAAGCAAGAGCGAGGCCAGAGGGAGGAACAAGAGAGGGCAAAGAGAGCGACCTGGAAGCCCAAGGGTTTATCCTCTTTAGACAGAAGCGGGTCATTATACATTGACCTAAGCTAATTGGTTAGCATTATTCAGTTCCATTGATTGACTTGACATGAGGGTGGTCTAAATTAAAATGAACTCTACAGATGACATCAGAGAAAGAGTATACAGAAGACCCTCACTGAAGGACAGAGTCCAGTATCTAGGTGTAGTTCTTCACAGAGCTAGACAAAAGAGTCTGTCTCCAATTACTTTGTTCCCTTGGGCTCATTCCAGGCAAAAACTGAACTTTATGGAGGGAGAGAAAGCACTAAAACTTATCTCTGGGGCTCCCCTAGAAATCCATTATTAGTAATTATTTTCTCACAGTCCTCAGGACCACCCTGCAAGGTTGGTGCTATTATTATCCTGTAAAATGGCAGTTAAGGAAACTGAGGCCAACAGAGATTAAGTTACTTGTTCAGAGTCACAAAAGAATGAAGAGGGAAAGGAGGCCAGGAACCCTTCTTTGTTATGAAGATAAACATTCTGTGTGCTGCGATTTCTCAAGACAAATAATACTGTCGTGAGCAAACAAAAGTCTTAGAACCCCTGCTCTTGTAAACAGTTTCAGTATTTCAAGTCAACTTGAAGACCAAAATCCCTATAAACTTCTTGGAATTGGGTGTTGGACTTGCATTTTTCACAATATGTTACACAGAATAGACATTAATTAAACATTTATTGACTTGATTTTCTTTTTCACAACTGACATTGGCCTTTCAGGTTAAGGAACAATATTACCTGACTGTTGTGGGAGACACTGCTGACCCTCAGTAGCACTTGCTCAGCCACCTCACAGTAGGCATTGTGTAACAAGTTCAATAAACATTTATTATGTAACCATGATGTACTGAGCTACTCCAGGAGGTGGGGATATATGGGGTTTCCAGCACAGATAAGGGCATGTAATAATAATTACATCATAACGATTATACTGCCATGGTTAAGGACATAATACACAAGAACTTTGGAAGCAAAATGTTGTGTGCAGTTCAAGGAAGGGGATGGTGTCATTACTGAGATCAGGGAAGGCTCCAAGATTTCAAACCTTGGTGGCCAAAAGGATAGTAATGTCAACTGAATTAAGATTGAAAGGAAAGTCAGATTTGGGGGGCGGGGTAGTATTGGTGGTGGTGGGTGGGATGAGCTCTATTTTGGACATGTTGAATCTTAAGTGCTGGTGGGAAAATTAGTAAATGCCTTTGTTAAAAGCTAGTTAAGTTTTCTGGATGATTGTGGGGTTTTTGCAGGGCAATGAGGATTAAGTGACTTGCCCAGGATCACACAGCTAGTAAGTGTCAAATGTCTGAGGCTGGATTTGAACTCAGGTTCAAATGAATCCAGGGCAGATGCTTTATCCACTGTGCCACCTAGCTGCCCCCTGGATGATTATCGATGGTAAGCACGCTGGTAGAGGCTCATGAGCAATAGTGTTAGAAGTACAGCTCCACAGGATTACCCATAGAACTCCAAAAGTAGTTAGCTACCCTCTGGGGGTCCTACCTTGGAAGTACAAGTACAAGTGAGTAGCCCTATGGGTGCTATAGATACTTAAAACATTGAAACATGAAACACTTTGTGGGACTACCAAACACTTTGCCATCACTTTGGTTCTGAACTGTCCAAGTCCATAACTTCCGGCAAGCCAGGGCATGGTTTGGATTCACTACTATTGGGAGTAGTGATCTTCTCAGAGGAGCACTGTGGTAGCTATAGGGAGTACCTCCTCTTTCCAGACTCCCAGACATCGCTATCATTCCAGATCTCTTAAGTCCATAAGAAGATGCCAAGACTATGAACATCTATCTCAGGATCATTTTTTGGACACCTGTGTTTAGGGAAACAAACATAAAGCATAAGATACAGTCTCAGGCTCATTGAGATGAGCTTCTGGGAGTAGGGGGAAAGAGCCCTTCCTTTTCTACATGGGAAGTCTAAGGGAAGGCTGTCTGAGTCCAAAGTCATATGAAGAAGAAAAAGGGAAGAAAATGAGAGAAGAAGTTGTTTCTCCCTTTACAGTTCATCAAGTGGGAGGTGTCTACATGCTTATTCCCAAGCATGCTCCAAGGGGTGGACTCAAATCTTCTGTGCTTCAGTCTATCAATGGATCCATGACATTATTGTTGTGGACTTTTGAAGTTCAGAGTTCTGTATTCATATTGATTACAACCTATGCATACTGTCTCATCCTGGGCAATTTTTGTCTGACATCCCATAAATCCTCCAAAGAGGCTCTATCCAATGTACTAACAGCCTTTTAAAAAGTTCTTTAAAAAGAAAAAAAAAGAAAAAAGTTCTTTAATATTTGTTAAATATTTTTGCTCACTTCTTTTTCTAGTTATATCTGTCTCACATGCAAAGCATCAGTGATAATATACTAAAGCCATACTACACCAATGTGTTTTTCCATTTTCCTTTGAGGGATATAATAGGATTCTTTTGAGAGTTTTTGTTGGTAGAAGGATCTTGGGATTTTTAAAAGCCCTACACAATTTCCCAAGTGCAACCTAACGTACACTTTTATGCCTTCTCTCATGAGCCCAACTCCTCCTTCATTTGCAATTCTTATCCATGATATATGTACTAAAAGACTACATAATCAGCCTTCCCTAATCTAACTTTATATCATAATTTGATCAATAGTCACTCTTCATTTTCTTAGTTTATCCTGTGTTAGGCTGAATCGCTTTCAAGTGGCAATGGATTTCACTAAAAAGATTCTATAATGTTTTGAGTCTGAAGTAATCAGCTTAATATTTTGTACCAACAGGAGAACATGTAAAGAGAGGTTTGCTTAACTAGGTCAGGGTATAAATGTTGCAATTGCATTCAGTACCTTATCTTTTAATTTGGCATTAATTTTAAACTTTGTTCTAACCAGTCAACAATCTGGTAGCAAGTGATTCTGAAATGCCTGCCATGTGAGCTTATTAGTGTAATCCCTGCATCTTGGGACTCTCTTCTTATTGGTGGAGATGAAGGCCCTGCCCTGTGTGAAGGGAGGACAGGGCAGGTGGATACTAGTCTTCTATCTTTGAAGACATAATCAGTTGTTTTTTGTGTATGGTTATATTCATGTTCTTTCGCACTTGGCAATGACTCTCTGAATAAAGTATTTGTGATATATAGGAATGAGGCTTCTGAATAATTCCACTTTGTATGTTTTGTGTATTCTTTAAGATGCTTGCTCCTTGGAAGGAAAGCTATGACAAACCTGGACAGCAAACTAAAAAGCAGACACATCACCTTGCTGACAAAGGTCCCTATAGTCAAAGCTATAGAATTGGACTATAAGGAAAGCTTAGCACTCCAGAATCAACACTTTTGAATTGTGGTTCTAGAGAAGACTTTCGAGAGCCCCTTGGACAGTGCGAAGGTCAACACTTAAAGGAATGACTCCTACTATTCATTGGAAGGCCAAATACTGAAGCTGAAGCTTAAATATTTTTGCCACAAAATGAGAAGATGGGACTCATTGGAAAAGATCCTAATGTTGGGAAAGATCCAAGGCAAAAGGATAGGGAGACAGTAGAAGATGAGGTTGATAGATAATATCATGGGGGGCAGCTAGGTGGCACAGTGGATAGAGCACCGGCCCTGGAGTCAGGAGGACCTGAGTTCAAATCCGGCCTCAGACACTTGACACTTACTAGCTGTGTGACCCTGGGCAAGTCACTTAACCCCAATTGCCTCACCAAAAAAAAAAAAAAAAAAAGAAAGAAAGAAAGAAAGAAAGAAAGATAATATCATGGAAGCAACAAATGTCAGGCATGTCTGAGTTATTGAACAACTCCTTATCCTGGGCTCTTCAAGTCCTGAGTCGATATACATTTACTCCAGTGACTTCCTATTGCCTCCAAGAGCAAATACAAAATGCCCTGTTTGGCATTCAAAACCCTTCATAACCTAGCTTCTTCCTACCTTTCCAGACTTTTTACACCTTACTCCCCAGTGTATACTCTTCAATCTGGTGACACTGGCTTCTTCTTTTCCATGAACAAGAAATGGATCTCTTGGTTCCAGGCATTTTCTCTGGCTTTCTCCCATGGCTGGAATGCTCTCCCACCTCCACTCAGATTACTGGCTTCCTTTAGGTTCCAACTGGAATCCTACCTTCTACAGAAAGCCTTCCCCAACCCATCAGTTGAAGTGCTTTCCCTCTTCTAATTATTTCCTATTTATCCTGCATATAGCTTGCTTTGTACATATTTGCAGGGACTATCTTTTGCCTCTTTTTGCATCCCAATCTTTATCACAGTGTCTGACTTGTAGTAGGTACCGCCACTTCATCCCTTGAACAATAACTAAATTGACATTCTTCCTGGAAAGAACACATCCATCAATTACCATATGACTCCACCCACCATCTCTGTGACATCAAGATCAAAACACAACTCCATGGCTACCACTCCCTTATGGTGTTGTCTTTCCTATTAGAATATAAGCACCACGAGAGTGGGGATGCTTAATAAATGTTGAATTCAGCCTACTCTTATTGCTTCTCTCCCTGCTATCTATGAAGATACTCGAGGCTCTCTGTCCCTCAAAAACCTTTACTATATTCTACCATCCATGTTAGATATCATCTTAGATCTCTCATCATCTGAACTAAACTCCTTAAAAAGCCATCTACAGACTTCCATTTAAGATAGCAAGGTGAAAAGATGTAGATGAACACAACTCTCCCAGATAAAACCCAGCTAATATCTGAGAAGTAACCCCAAAGAAATCAAAGAAAAACTGAAGTAAGATAAAAGGAAATGAGTTCCACCAATTCACTCTAAAACTGCACGAAGGAACGGCCTGAAGCCTGCAGAAGCTAGTGGAAGGGGTCACACCAGGAAGGTCAGCATGGACTCTGGGGATGGAAAGCAGAGGCAATGAGAGAATAGAGGGAAGCTAGCATGAGGGGCTCCAAATGGGGCAGAGTATTTGGGTGACAGGGGAAGAGGCTAGGACCCAAACCACCACAAGACCCAATAATCAGGACCCCAAAGCTAAAACCCAGCTCTGGCCTATCAGTTGGAATATTGGTTTTGTTTTTGTTTTTGGCAGGGCAATGAGGATCAACTGCCTTGCCCAGGGTGACACAGCTAGTAAGTGTCAAGTGTCTGATCCGGATTTGAACTCAGGTCCTTCTGAATTCAGGGCCAGTGCTTCATCCTCTGCGCCACCTAGCTGCCCCAGCTTTGGCTTATCAGAACAGAAATAAGAAACAGAAACAAATGCTGAGGTATGTGAGAGTCATCTCAAAGCAGCTCAGCTGCTTGTTAAATGTTCAATGTGAGCACAATTACACCTCAGAATTCATCAAAGCTATAAATCAGGGCCTGATTTGTTTTCTTTTCTAGGCTTAAGAACATAATGGGGGAAATGTAAATAATGCAGATTAAACATAAAAGCGTGTTGCCTGAATCTTTTCCCCCCAGAGACCCAGCTGCATACCCATATCACATGCCATTGGTCACCACATAGGGAAAGCCATCTGTAAAACACTGGGAGCCATAGCAGGATACGAGGCTAATGTGGTACTTGGGTGTCAGCAGCAGGGGATGCTGTCCAAGAGGCCTAATACTAGCCTGGTCTTTAGGACCTGACTAGAATCAGCCAGGGTCACAGCAGGTAATATAACCCTCCCGTAAGTGGGGATTATGTGAGAAGAAGGAGTCAGTGAGCTAACAAAATCAGAACCTGCAGCAGACCACCAGCAGACTGAGACAGAGACAGGGATTGGGGCAGAGGGTGGGGCCAAGTACCAGGTATTCCATCCAAATCAGCAATGGCAGTGATGGCAGTGAGATCCAGACTATAGTAGTGACAGGACCAAATAAAGTCTACCTATCTCATTTAAGAGTGTTGAAAGGCACAAAATCCCAAAATGAAGTTGAAAATGAATTAACAGGAAAAAAAAAAAACCTCCAACAACCAATACAATTATAAAAAATATTACTGGTAAAGTAAAGCTCAGAGCAGCTAGGTGGTATAGTGGATAGAGCACTGGGCCTGGAGTCAGGAAGATTCATCTTCATGAATTTAAATCTGGCCTTAGTTACTCACTAGCTGTAATACCCTGGACAAGTCATATAACCCTATTAGCCTCAGTTTCCTCATCTGTAAAATGAGCTGGAAAAGGAAATGGCGAACCACTCCAGTATTTTTTTAAATTATAAAAGTAATTTATTATTTTCCAGTTACATGTAGAGATAGTTTTCAACATTTGTTTTTATAAGATTTCTAGTTTCTAATTTTTCTTCCTCCCTCCCCCGCCCCCCAAGACAGCAAGTAATCTGATATAGGTTATATATGTACAATATCATTAACCACTCCAGTATTTTTGCCAAGAAAACCCCAAATGGGGTCACGAAGGGTTGGACAAGACTGAAACAACTGAATAAAAAAGTAAAGTCACTAGCTCCATCCCTTCAGAAGAGGTGCTTCTTGGAATTTGTGCTAGGAAGAACAAAGGGACTGAATGAATGTGCCTGAAACAAATGACCTCCAATGACTTAGTTCTCTATTACCCTTCTGCTCACGTAGGCTGCTTTGGCTCAGGCCAACAAATTTATGGTACAGACTCACTAGGTCCTCCCTTCTTCTATTGGGAGAAGTTATAAACTATGGATCAATAGTAATATCTTTTTTCAGTTTAATTACAAGCCCCTAAATTTTTGCCAGGGAATACTTCCTGGTTTTAATCACATCTATCAATCTCTCACTGCAGGTACTTGGCCTCTAATTTCTTCTCTCTCAACTGAGCTTAATCCCAAAGAGCCCAACTGAGCAAGCAAGCAATATAATAAACAAACATTAGTTTTAGAGAAAAGAACAACAGCAGTTTCTTTCAAAACAAAAAGCAAGCCATCTCTTAACAAACAAGGATTAGAAAATAGAAAAGTATTTTAGAGGAACAGATTAGATAAGGAAAAAACCAGAAACCATGGAACCCAATAGCCTAGTGTTCAATAAATCTGGGAAAATAAATTATTTGAGGGAAAGTAGAGCTCCCTTTATGACAAGAATTGCTAAGACAACTGAAAAACACTTTAGGAGACATTAGGATTAGATTAACCTCTTACTATAATAAGCTCACAATGAGTCTGTGTCCTGTATAGAAAAAAATACATAATTTTATAAATGAGCAGACAACCAAATTAGATACCTTTCACAGTCAGGTGTAGGGTTTAGAGGCAATCACAAAAGACAAAACGATCATTTCAATCACTTGAGGTCGAAATGCCTTTACATAAACAAAATTCATGCAGCTAGAACAAGAAAAAAATATTGTTCAGGAAAATATTTTTATCTAATATATTTTATAAGGGTCTAATATCATATATACACTGGTAATTAACGCAAATAAAAGTCCAAGAAAGACATTCATCAAAGGAGAGATTTCAAAGGATGTTAACAAAATTTTCAAAAGAAGAATTTCAGACTATTAACAACCATATGAAAGATTGGTTCAAATATCTTTAAAAAAGGGAAATACAAATCAGAATATCTCTGAGTTTTACTTCACATCCAGAGAATTAGGAAGGATGATCCAAATGGATCAAATGGATTTGTGACTATAGAAATTCTCTCCAATAATGCAAATTATAATCCATCTATGCATGCCCATTCTGTGCTACTTTTGTCCATGTCTCTGCATAAGTTCACCTTGAGGCTATCCAATGTGCTGGAGGCATTTCTTGCTTTGTATGGACATTTGGAGGGCAAAGGGAATACCACTAATCATCCCCTGCTAATCATCCCCTGTTCTCGTCACATGACAAGCCCATCTCTTTCTATCATACAACTCCTCAATGACATCTTTTATACCTGTTCTCCTGTTGTTTATATGTTTCTCATTATTGTGGTCTGATCCATATGGATCCCTCCATTGCCTTCTGTGGAATATTCATTTCTAATTTTTTTTTCTTTTTTCTTTCTTTTTTTTTTTTAGTGAGGCAATTGGGGATAAGTGACTTGCACAGGGTCACACAGCTAGTAAGTGTTAAGTGTCTGAGGCCGGATTTGAACTCAGGTACTCTTGACTCCAGGGCCGGTGCTCTATCCACTTCGCCACCTAGCTGCCCCATCTAATTCTTTAAAGACTGTTGTAGTCTATGTTTCTGCCTTACAATAATAGAAGAATCGTAACATTAAAAAAAAAGTTAGACTTTTGCTTTTATGAGAGGCAATTTAGCCTGTTCTCCTATTCTTATGCAACTCTGGTTCCAACTCACTGCCTATCTGTACTGTCTATACCAGAAACATATACTAATACTAATAGATAAGCTTTATGCGCTTTTCATCCAAATGTATGTTGTAATATAGGTGATGGTCTTCATCCACTCTCAAGGCAGAGATGACAAAATTGGAAAGGCTGAAGAAATACAGGCACATTAAAACATTTTTTTTTTAGAGTTGTAAATTGTTCCAACCATTCTGGAAATAATTGATAATTGTTCTAAAAAAGAGTGACTAAAATATCTAGACCTTTTTATCTGGAAATCTCATACTAAATAGAAACATAATATGAACATGGGTCCCAAGGTTGAGAGCTCTGGTACTGGGAGGATTAAATCCTCCAGGGCATGGTCTCTGGGGCAAGGGGTATGTTAGCAGAGCTCATGGCAAGAACGTGGACAGGATATTTGGGCAACTCTGAATCCTGAAACCTGAGACCAACTCAGCTGAGACCTTTAGACTCAAAAGATACTAACAATAGATATAAAACCCCAAGATATAAATAAACCCTAAGAGGTTCCATATGCTCTAAAATAGTTATAGCAATACTTTTTGTAATAGCAATGAGCTGGAAACAAAGTAGGGGCTTGTTGATTGAGGAAGGACCAAAAAAAAATGATGGTACATTAATATAATGGAATACTAGTGTACTACAAGGTCTCATCAGTGAGGAAATGAGGATTTATATACCTTTGTAATCAACATTTTTGATGCCCCTTTAAAAAATTTGGACAGACTGGAAGAGAAGCAGAGCTGTTTGTGAATAGGTTAAGACACTTTTCTTTTTAACATTCAACAAAAGGAGGTTTACTTAGCCATAAGAGAGGAAGGATATTCAATAGGGAAATTTAGGGAGGTCACCACATGGATTCAGCTGAATGCAGCTTCTCTTTGTCATACAATTTATTAGTCCATGCTCAGGAGCCTCAGAGAGAGAACAGGACCACCTAGTGGCATTTTTGGCATTTTGTTTACAGACAACTGGGAAGCTCTGTCCAGATACTGAGCTTTAATCCCTTGTGCCAACTAAATCTTGAGGTTCTTTTCTTTTCTTTTTTAGTGAGGCAGTTGGGGTTAAGTGACTTGCCCAGGGTCACACAGCTAGTAAGGGTTAAGTGTCTGAGGCCAGATTTGAACTCAGGTCCTCCTGACTCCAGGGCCGGTGCTCTATCCACTGGGCCATCTAGCTGCCCCTTGAGGTTATTTTCAATACCTTTAACAAAAAACTAGCCTAATTTGTATGGGAATAAACCACTTTTCCAGTGCTTCCTAAACTCTGAGAGATTTCAGATTTCATCTGAGGTCAAGCTGTTATTTGACCCTTACCTTGAAGAAGGCTAATAAAAAGAGAAAGCATATGAAAGAGCAGAAAGTAGAGAGGAAAAGAGACTAAGACATTTTCTTTTCTTTTTTTTCCCACTGAGTGGGATGCAGGGAGGGCATGTGGGAAAGAAAGAACATAAATGCTGTTATTTTTTTTTTTTAGTGAGGCAATTGGGGTTAAGTGACTTGCCCAGGGTCACACAGCTAGTAAGTGTTAAGTGTCTGAGGTCGGATTTGAACTCAGGTACTCCTGACTCCCCGGCCGGTGCTCTATCCACTGCGCCACCTAGCTGCCCCAATGCTGTTAATTTTTAAAAGAAATTTAAAAAAATCTAAAGGCAGAGAATAGTGAAGATTTCATTTGTACAAGTGTGCCTGATAGACACTTGTATTAGATAGACATGCCATTACATGCTGTGATTTGTGCATGTAATACCTACTTCATGTAGTTTAAATAGCAGCTGCTACAGCAGTTTGTCAAGCAGTGTGCAGTGGGCTAAATCTATTTCAAGTCCTGTTGATGTATCTTTGAGATGATTGCCTGCAGTGCTGGGATAATCACCGTTGTTCTGTGCTGTTTGTGTGGCATTAAGAGAGAAGAGTTTATCTGAGGACAAAGGAGAATAGCTCCCGGTACCCATTTCCTTAGCAAAGTGAGGCCTATGAGGTGAAAAGAATAAGCTGTGAGGAATCCACCATTCCTTCCCCTTGCCCCTAAAGCTCCCCTCTGGGCTTGATAAGACTCTCCAGGTGACTATGGCTAGTCCTTCTAGGCCCAGTGGATGATGGATAGCATTTGCCAGGGATATCTGGTAATTATGAATGGGAAGTACGGTGGGATGATGTTTTTTCTATTATCTATAATCAAAGATTTCCCCTCCTTCCAATCTTTCTTCACTAATGTCCTAACTCTGAAAATTATATTTCTAAATATTTAAAATTTTATTTTCCATGGATGCTTTTGAGCATTGAGGGGGTTAGGGTTTTTGTTTTGTTTTGTTTTGGGTTTTTTTCCCCTAATTTTATGGAAGGATTGCTTTTTTTGCTTTTTTGTTTTACAAATTTGATGCATGATTTCTTTTAAAAAAGGAAAGCCTTTGGAAAGGCAGTGTGTTAGAGCATATTGAGCTGGCCTTGGAGAAAGGAAGCCCTGGGTTCAAGTTCAGCTTTTTTATGTTGTCCTCAGCCACATCCTGCCTTCAGGGCCATGGGAAGGTCACCTTAACCTCTCAATGTTCCAGACCCTTCTCTAAAATTTCAGAGAAGGTATAGATCTGCATTAATAGAGGAAATCCTTACTTAGAACTTCCTACTCTAATGAAATCACAGATCTACTCTAACCGACAGACCTTTTAGTTCTTTTCTCAGTGAAGCTTTATAGCCTGATTTAAAAAAAAAACAAAATATCTGTTTCTATCTTTTGTTTTTCACTTTTTTAGTTTTCCATGGGTATTTCCTTCTATTATATTTTACTGCTTGGATGCATATGATGAATATGAATATGAAAAAGTCAATGCTGCTAATAATGGCATACATATGCATTTGCTGACACTATCCATCTGGGCAAAGGATTCTTATTTTAATGATATGGTTTGCCTGTAATTCAATTGTTGGTACATGACTGTGATCTTGTGTAACTATTAATTGCATACCTGCTTTATTGGTTTTGGGCTGTGTGCATTGCATGACTCATTGTTCTACCGTGTTAGTGCATTTGACTAATCTTTAAATAACTAATGCATGTTTAATGCTTATGACTGCTTTATTGGGTGCTTAACTTCTTTCATTATGGATCAACATTTTGAAAATATGGAAGCCGAACATGAAATATATTATATAATGGTTATTAAGGTTCATAGGGGACTAGTGATATTTGAAGTAGACCCTGTGTATGAAGCTAAGCATATTACAAAAGCAGTAGAGGAAAAATTAAAAGAGCTGGAGAGGGGCAGCTAGGTGGCACAGTGGATAAAGCACTGGCCTTGGATTTAGGAGTACCTGAGTTCAAATCTGGCCTCAGACACTTGACACTAGCTGTGTGACCCTGGGCAAGTCACTTAACCCTCATTGCCCTGTTAAAAAAAAAAAAAAGCTGGAGAATCACACCATGGTCTAAAAGCAGAATAAGACCAGAAGCTTTCTCTAAGGACATGCTCTGTGACTTATCAGACCCATTTGACTACTCGAAATTCTAGCAGGGAAAAAGGGACCTGAGAATTGACTTTGCAAACTTCCATTTGAGGAGTTCTTCAAGAAATGTGCAACTTTCAGAGACAACAATATTGTTTAATGAAGAACTGTGAATGACTTAACTATTCTCAACAATACAATGATCCAAGACAATCCCAAAGGACTATTTATTGATGAAACATACTATCCACCTCCAAAGGAAGAACTGATATTGATGGAACACAGGCTGAAGCATGCTATTTTTTAACTTTCTTTAATTTTTTTCTTTTATTCAAATTTTCTTATACAAAATAAATAATATTGTAATGTTTTACATAATCCTACATGTATACCCTATATCTGCTTGCTTAATCCCTCAGGGAGGGGAGAAGGGAGAGAGGGGAGGAGGGATAAAAATTGGAACCCAAAACTATAAATAAAAATGTTTATTACTTAAAAAAAAAAGAAATGTGCAACCTTAATGAGCAAAGAGCAAATAGAATGAAGGACAGACTTAGGTCTGAACTAGAAGCCTCTCATGGGAAGGCTAAGGCAAAATTCTTTCTTCCAGCAAGCGATTCCCATCGATGTGGCTAGCTCCATATTCTCTATGCCCAAAATAAAAGCCATACTTGTAGTGATAGTGAGGAATACTTCCCCCAATTGTGACACAAAAGAATAGAAAGATATGGATTTATGTATGCTACCAGGCTTTGTAGAAAAAAGATAAAGTAGACCAGGTCACCTTGCCAGGAGTTGAGGATGCCCTTGGTTATCTTTTAAGCTGTCAGCCATTCTCAGTATTGGATTTATGCAGTGCTTGCTATTAAATTCCTCTGGTAGAGAAGGACCAGGAGAGAAATGCTTTCATCCGCCAATCTGGATTTTATAAGTCTGAGCGCATACCCCATGGTATCACAGGAGCATCTGCCATGTTCTGGTGACTAATAGAGAAAGAAGCTGGAGATGTGAACTTCCTAGAAGCACTGACATACCTTGATGACCTCATTGTCTTTGGAAAGACACTGGAAGAACACATACAGAGAATGATGAAAATATTGGATCAACTAGAAGCAAATGTTTTGGGTTTTTTTTGTTTTCTTTCTTTTTTTTTTAGTGAGGCAATTGGGGTTAAGTGACTTGCCCAGGGTCACACAGCTAGTAAGTGTTAAGTGTCTGAAGCCGGATTTGAACTCAGGTACTCCTGACTCCAGGGCCAGTGCTCTATCCACTTCGCCACCTAGCTGCCCCAAAGCAAATGTTTTAAAGTTGTCAGTTGACAAGGAACCAGGCCATGTGACCAACAAGATGATGGGCTAGACATTTTCTCTAGAGATCTCTGAAGGAAGAAAACTTAAAGATTATGGGCATAAACAGAGTAAACCAACCAGTGGATGATACTATTACTTCATCGGTAATAATAATAATAATAATAATAGTGATTATACATATATAACCTATATCAGAATGCTTTCCATCTTGGGGAGAAGGGAGGGAACTGAGGGTGGGAGAAAAATTTGGAACTAAAAATCCTATGAAATGTTGAAAACTATCCTTACATGTAACTGGAAAATAATAAAATACTTTTATTTTAAAATAATAATAATAATAACTACAACTAACATTTATATAGCATTTACTATATGCCAGGCACTGTGCTAAGCACTTTACGTTTATTATCTTATTTTATCCTCACAGACACCAGTGCTGGCCTATGCAGATCCAAACATGCCCTTTGTTCTGTACATGGCTGTCAGCACATAGAGCTTGGGTGTTGTCCTGTGTTTGAGATAATCACCAGAAATTGATTGCATTTGCCAGAAGGGGACTTAATGACCATGAGACTTGCTATCCCATTTAAAAACTGGAGTTCTTGGCTTTGAAGTGTGTGGGGGTGGGGGGGATGGGGAGAGAAGTGTAGGAAAGGAATAAGCATTTAAATAGCACCTCCTATGTGTCAGGCTCTGTGTTAAGCATTTTACAAATATTAACTCATTTGACCCTCACAATAACCCTGGGCTGTGAGCAAAGCATGCAAAATCTATGTGTATGGAGCTAAATTGCAAGCATGGCTTGACGACAGTCTCCTGACTTATTTTGACCAGTGCCAAGTCAGATGCTGCAGAGATGTATAGCAGCATTAGCCTGTTATGAATTCTCCATTCACTACTGTCCACTGAAGACTAACATAGACAGAAGTGATCTATCTCAGGGGCCATTTGGCATTTCCAGTACACGTGTATGGCTTCATGAGGAATTATGCCACAGGCTTTATACTGGCACTGCTGATGCTTAGGCCAGAGCCATGCCTTCCTATTGACTTGCCTAACAGCACATCTTTTGACAAGATGAGAGCAGCTCACCACGAAGCTACAACTCTAGCTCAGGACTCTGACAGAAACTAAGTAAGATGTCTATTTTCATTGTCAAGACCTTCAACAGGGTGATAGTTTTAATAAATCTTGGTGTGCACAGGATTCACAAGTTAGTAGATTGATGAAAAACTACTTTATAACTAGTGGAGATATAGGGCAACTTACCTTTGTAACCTAGCCCCAGAGACGAGCAGAGCCCCTGAATGAACAATTCATTGTACCTTCTTATCACTTATGGGAGATTTGGTTGGGCTCTTTCCTCAGCAGACAAGAAGCAAAAGAGACCACCTACCAATTATGCAATTTGTGCAAAACTTGACAATGGTTGAGAAATAGACATTTCAAGTGAAGAACCATAGCGTACTGTAACCCAATAACCAGCTAAAATGGGGGAGAGGAGTAAACTGAGAGAGAAGCAACACTTTCCCTCCCTACAGCTTAAGCCATTGAGACAACCAAAGGTTCAGAAACATTCCACAGAACATAGTAACACACGCTAGAGTGAGCGCTCCACAAGTTCAGATTGAAGACTGAAGCTTGTGGTTCTGAAGGGGACCATGACCAGCCCATACTATCAATTATTTCAGAGATAGTAGTGAGAGGACTGTGGGAATTGTGGGAACTGAGTGAACTGCACTGATTCCATCTTGAGACTCAATTCTGGATCTAGCTCAGTTCATTTTCTATCCAATTATAGGCCAAGTCCAATTTCTGTCTTGTGAAAAAACTTTATTCAGTTATGGGGATTGTGAGAAAATTTAATGTGTTGTTTGAACTCAGCCCTGTGTAGCTGGGAAGTCGGACCACCTCTACCTGTTACTTAGAGACTCTTAACTAAGGACCTAGGTTATGTGCTGACGAGAAACCCAGTAAGATCTGAAGAATGATGTAAGGAATTTTTTCACAATTATACATCTCAAGCAACCAATTTGTCTTGTCTGAAAACCAGCATTGTACTGGTTAATCAGTTACTGTTTCCTTGTACTTTTTTTTTTTCAGGGCAATGAGGGTTAAGTGACCTGCCCAGGGTCACACAGCTAGTAAGTCTCAAGTGTTTGAGGTCAGATTTGAACTCCTGAATCCAGGGCTGGTACTTTATCCACTTCGCCAACTAGCTGCCCCTCCTTGTTCTTTTTTTTTTTTTTGAGGCAATTGGGGTTAAGTGACCTGCCCAGGGTCACACAGCTAGTAAGTCTCAAGTGTTTGAGGTCAGATTTGAACTCAGGTCCTCCTGAATCCAGGGCCGGTGCTCTATCCATACAGACACTTCATGGAAGAGTAGGACACCTCTTTTTTTGTTTATTTCTTGGAATTGTACCTATTTGTTCTCCCCATCCCAACTTGGAAAGCCCCTAATCTTTCCTCCACTTAGAAAGCAGGTTACCTAATCTTGTATCCAGTTTATATTCTGTTAATTGTTTTCTTTTAACACATAAAAATCTGTCTTCCCTTGTATTCAGGGTCTAGTGCCAAGCTGAGGAGGACTGGTCCTTATTTGTTATGCAGTTGGCATGCCTTGCTTAATAAATTGATATGCCCAGAAGCTCAAGCCTTTGTTTCCTCAGTTATTTTAGATTTCACCCATTACAGTAGATAGGTGAGCAGGTCAGAGGAGAAGTAGGTTTATTTGCCCTATGACTAGACTAATTTATAATGTTGTAGCTGAAACTGTAACTTGGTAATAATACAGAATGTTTACTCATGTAATTTATGCCTTGCTTGTCATCACAATTTCATTGATGCATATGCTAATTGCTGAATGTCCTGCATTATGCTGCTATCTTATCTTGCTGTTATAGCTATTTGACATGCTGGTGGTGTGCAAATACTATATTTACATATGATCATTGTTTATATATTGTATTATTAATGTGAGCATAGGCTAATGCTTTAATGTATTCAATTTTAGCCCGATTGATGTATTATTGCTAGTTTTTATTATTTTGTTGTTGTTCATTTGGTTCAGTCGTGTCTGACTCTTTGTGACCCATTGGGTTTTTATTTTAGCAGAAATACTGGAGTGGTTTGCCATTTTCTTCTCCAGCTCATTTTACAGATGGGGAAACAGAGGCAGACAGGGTTAAGTGACTTACCCAGTCACTAGCAAGTGTATGAGGCCAAATTTGAACTCAAGACTTTGAGTCTTCCTGATTCCAGGCCTGACACTCTATCCACTATATCACCTAGCTACCCCCTTGTGTCTTCACAATATTTGCCTGGGTTCTGGCAGATGTCCAGTCTAACACACTGCAACTGATTTTGCAAAGGACTACAAAATATTTTAGCCCTATTTGACAATTGACCGTCATGGAAATCTCCCCAAAAAGGGCTTGGACACAGCAAGGGGGCAGAGCTGCCTATGAGCAAGTCCCTTTTTTAGTGTTCCTTAGCTCCAAGTGTTTGCAGATTCTTCTGAAGGCAAACTCTTTTTAGTGCTACTTTGACCTTGAAGGGGGCTAATGGAGAGAGAGTATAGCTAAGCAACGGAGTGGAAGACAGAGAAGCAAGGCTGGAGGGAAAGATAACTGCAACATAGGTGATGAGAAGAGAATGGCAAAGCCTTTATTGGGAACCTTTATGTTTTTTGTTTGTTTGTTTGTTTTTGTTTTTTTAGTAAGGCAATTGGGGTTAAGTGACTTGCCCAGGGTCACACAGCTAGTATTAAGTATCTGAGGCCGGATTTGAACTCAGGTACTCCTGACTCCAGGGCCAGTGCTCTATCCACTGTGCCATCTAGCTGCCCCTGGGAACCTTTATGTTTAACCACAGCTTCACAAGTTGAACTGATTGATGTTGGGCATTGATGTTCCCCAGTGACAAAACATCAGAACTGGCCAATGACTATTCAAGATGAAGGAATGGGATTTCATTGAAGTGACTTACTTTCCTAGGCTAGAGACCCTTGGACTTGCTAGCCAGCTTGGTGACTCCCTTCTTTCACATGTTCCCTAATGGAAAAAAATAGATGGAGGGTGATACCATATCACTGCTTCCCCAAATCATATAGTTTTTAAAATATTTTTGCAGTGCATGTGCCTATGTATTAAAATCTCAAAGGCCAGGTCAGCTAGGTGGCGCAGTGGATAAAGCACTGGCCCTGGATTCAGGAGGACCTGAGTTCAAATTTGACCTCAGACACTTGACACTTACTAGCTGTGTGACCCTGGGCAAGTCACTTAACCCCCAATGCCCCACACCAAAAAAAAATCTCAAAGGCCAGTTGAAAGTGCCAATTCTGTCTACTTGAATGCTAACAATGAGATTGGGAGCTGAGGGAGGACAAAACTCTGTGAGGGAAGGAGATTAGAGTACGGAGATATGTCTCTATACAACTCAAGTTAATCCTGCTAGAGCTAGATTTCTGGCTGGCGGGATTGGAGGGGGGCCCCTCCCCCATAGGAATCAAGCATTAAGAGAAAAGATAAAAAAGAAAGGACAAAAGAGAACAAACTGGGATCTGATAGCCCCAGCATACCTGAAGCCAAGAGGGATGAATAAATCAAGAGGCAGAAGCCATCTTTTCTCTTTGGCAGGAATTCCCATATTGGACTTATTTGTGGTTTTTTTGTTGTTTTTTTTTTGTGGGGCAATGAAGGTTAAGTGACTTGTCCAGGGTCACACAGCTAGTGTCAAGTATCTGAGGCCGGGTTTGAACTCAGGTCCTCCTGAATCCAGGGCCAATGCTTTATCCACTGCGCCACCTAGCTGCCCCCCATATTGGACTTGAAAAGAGTCTGAAGGGGTACATTCCTAATCAATTCTGGCTCACTGGATGGTTGACAATTCAACCAGCTTTATGTCAGCTGGTCTAAACTCTGTGGCTCATCGAGGAGATACTAGGGTGGAGGGGCTTCTTGTAAGGTATAGCTGGGATTACAAGTCTACAGTATTAATACACTCTAGAATCTTCTGCACTTCCTCTTTCTGGCCTAGCCAGCACCAGCAAAGATAGTGCCATGTGAGCCACACCCCAGGCTGCACCTTGCCTGGAGAATTCCTCCCCCAAGTTGTGGAGAGACACAACAAGCTGGAGGCAGAAGGCAGGAGTAGCAAAGAGTTCCTGTTTTAGCCTGTGAACAATTAGCAGGAATGAGGAGAGAAAGGTTTCCATCAAGGGTTTTGTCACCTACGAGAGTCCGCATTACTGTGAAACAGGCTGATGAGATTGAGAAAATCCTTTTCATGATGACAAGAGGAGGACTTTTTCATCTTGTATAGAAGGTTTGTCATCAGTTTCTTGATGACAAACTTCACCGTGGAGCAAAGGTACAATACAGATCCACTTCATGGAGACTGATAAGAAGACTGGTGAAATGCAGTTGTTGGTCAGTGCTCCCATTCATATCTAGCAGAGTAGCTCCTCAAGAATTTTTGGAGAATCTGATTGGATCCTTTAGCTTCTCCCTCTCTCATCCTTTCTCCCATCTCTGCAAAGCTTCTCTGGTGGAGCTCAGAAAGAACGCTGGGTCAAGGAGTGGAACCTTTGTTGGGGATACAGGGCAGGGGATGGAGAACTTGCTATGTGAAAGAGAAAACAGCTGTAGACATGTAAGGCCACACCCAATGGGGCTGCCTGGCAATCAGTGTTCAGTTCCCTGGGCTGGGTCACCGTAACCTTTTTTCTTTTTGTAAACAAACATAACCATCTCCAGTTGCTTACTGGTTGCTGCGGGTCTGAGCAGGCCTAAAGCCAAAAGGTGACTGCTTCCTTTTTCACTTCCACCCTGTGGTCCTGGACAGATGTTCAGGGAAGAGGTTTTTGACTATACTTCCTCCTTTCCCTTGTTTTCCAGGGGCTCCTTGATCTGTTTTCTTGACTTCTGAGATTTGCCTGAGGGGGTTGCTGTGTCAAGATGGCCTGCAGTTGGGGTGAAGTTTAAGGAGACAGACCCCAACTATGCCCAGGAGCCCTCAAAATAGCTGGAGCCTGAAACAGGGGTGGATCTTTGCTGCATCCCTTCCCTTCCTCTTCACCTTAGCCCAGGGGAGGGGAGCCTCAGTTCAGACCTGCTTCTGAAGGTCTGTATCTCTTCCACATTGGTGCTTCAGCTAGAGGTGATGAATCTATCAGTAGTTGATTGCCCTTCCAACCCTTTGGCCTATCTTCCCTGCCCCTCTTGATTCTTCTGTTCTTAACTCTGGTGACTTCCCCACACCTCAATTAAATTCTTTTCCAGCCCTCTTTAAAAAATCTATTATAGGGGGCAGCTAGGTGGCACAGTGGATAAAGCACTAGCCCTGGATTCAGGAGGACCTGAGTTCAAATCCGCCCTCAGACACTTGACACTTACTAGCTGTGTGACCCTGGGCAAGTCACTTAACCCCAATTGCCTCACCAAAACAAAACAAAATCTATTATAGGATCATAAATTTGGAACTGGGAGATATTTTGCAGGTTAAGGTTATCTAGTCCAACTCCTCCATTTTACAGATGAAGACACTAAGACCCACAGAGGTGAAGGGAAGGTGACACAGTCTGAATTCAAACTAATTGATTTCGTGTCCAGCATGCTTTACATTGCATCACACTTGCCTCTGTAGGAAATTGAACTTTGTGGTCATAAAGCCATCTTGACAAAAAATAGTGACTGAGGAGTTTCCAGTGGACATCTCTCCCACAATTTAAAATAGAATTTGATGAAATTTGATGCTCCATTAAAGTTGAGATCTCATCCACTTGGGAATTCCTTCCAGCAATGCAGAAAACAACTCATCTAGGCCTGCCTATTCTGTGCAACTCTTGTCAATGACCTCCCCAATGTTCACCATGAGGTGAACCTCATCTTAGAGTTTGCTTATGTAATGTGATGATTCCATCTTTTCTTCCTATCATGTAATTCCTTGATGACAACTTTTATTCCTATTTTTTTTTACTGTCTTATTGATATAAATTGCAGCCTGTTCCTATCCACTATGCACCTCTCCTTTGCCCTCTCCATATAATATTCATAGTATTCCTTGTCTTTCTGCCTTATAGTAATACTGATAAAATTATTCATTTTGGAAAGATAGACATTTGTCTTCATGGGAAGGTTGGGGGGGTGGTCAGGAAAAAAAAACTTCTCAGTTTCCTTAAGACATCCATCCTGCTTTCCTTCTCCTATTCAATTGTGAGACCAACTTGTTTGTCTGTCTTTACCGTGTGTCCCGGATACATGTATTGCTGGATAAGCTTTACAGTATAGGGTGTCCTCCAAAAGCATATTGCAATCTGGGGTGACAGACATTCTTCATCCCCTTGTTCTTTCCCATGTGGATGGACAGGTCATTGAGTGATCACAGATTTCTTCTAGGAGGCCCTGTAATGTTCTGGAATTTGATACAACCAGCACAATGTACTCCACAAAAAGGATTGTTCAGAGCACCTCATTATCTACAGGGGATCTGTGTTTGACTTAGATTCTGCACTATATCTCCTCTATCACAGTGGTGAATATCTTTGGCAAGCACACCTTTCTGTTTTATGCTTTATTTGATGTTTACTCTCAGGGTCCTTTCATCTTCAATGATGATATTTGATAAATATTTATAGACATATGATTGCATTGAGGCCTTTAGTTTACAAAACTGTTGTTCTCTGTCACTGACATCTGTTTTAAATTAGATATCCCTTAAGGTTAGGGACATTTTTATTTACCTGACTTATGTAGTTCCCAGATCTGTATGCAGTGCAGAGTACATTAATAAATACTATATTGTGCCTTAACAACATTAGAAGGAATGAAAGTGAAAAGCTTCTTTTACTTCCTCCTTTTTATTCCCCTCCAAAAAAAAGAAAAGGAGTTGAACAATCAACATCATACAGGAAAAACAACGTCTGTAAAGACAGTATTTTCTTCCTCATTTCATGCTGATGATTTAGCTCTATTTTGTGATCAAATTCCTGGTATTTTTCTGAGGCTAATTTGTTGTTGTTTAGTCATTTTTCATTTGTGCCTCACTCTTCAGGACCCGTTTTGGGATTTTCTCAGCAAAGATACTGGAATGATTTGCCATTTTTTCCTCTCTAAAGGTAATCAGTTATTTTTATATATATGCATGTATGTATATGTATATGTGTATGAGTTTGGCAAGATACCTCTCTGGTTATAGCAAACACTCTTTTTCAACAACCCAGAAGGCAACTCTACAAATGGACATCACCAGATGGTCAACAGAAAATCTGATTGATCATACACTTTACAGCCAAAGGTGGAGAAACTTTATACAGTCAGTTTAAAAAAAAGACCTGGAGCTGACTGTAGTTTAGATCATGACCCTCTTATTGCAAAATTCAGACTTAAGTTTAAGAAAGTAGGGGAAACCATCAGACTGTACAATATGTCTTAAATAATGTCCCTTGTGACTATGAAATCAAAGTGAAGAAAGATTTAAGGAATTAAATCTGGTAGATAGAGTGCCTGAAAAACTGTGGACAGAGGTTCACAATATTGTGCAAGATACAACAACAAAAAATCCCAAAGAAAAAGAAGAGCAAGAAAGCAAAATAACTGTCTGATGTTTTTACAAATAGCTGAGGAAAGAAGGAAAACAAAAAGGAAAGGAGAAAGGGAAAGTTATGGCCAACTGAATGCAGGCTTCCATAGAACAGCCAGGAGAGATAAGGTTTTCTTATATGAGCAAAGCAAAGAAATAGAAGAAAACAACAGAATGCAAAAGACAAGAGATCTCTTCAGGAAAATTAGAGATATTGAGGGAATGTTTCATACAAAAATGGGCATGATAAAAGACAAAAATGATAGGGATTTAACAGAAGCAGAAGAGATTAAGAAGAGGTGGCAAGAATATACAAAAGAAAGATAAAAGAAAGATCTTTACATCACTGATAACTACAATGGTGTGGTTACTGATTTAGAGCCAGACATTCTGGAGGATGAAGTCAAGTGGGCCTTAGGAAGCATTGCTAACCATAAGGCTAGTGAAAGTGATTGAATTCCAGTTGAGTTATTTAAAATTCTAAAAGATGATGCTATTAAAGTGCTGCACTCAATATTCCAGCAAATTTGGAAAATTCAGTAGTGGCCACTGGATTGGAAAAAGATCAGTTTGCATCCCAAACCTAAAGAAGGGCAATTCCAAGAAATGTTCAAATTACCCAACAGTTGTTTTGAGATTCTGCAAGCTAGGTTTCAGCAATATGTGAACTGAGAATTATGAAAAGAGCAGACCGGTTTTGAAGAGGCAGAGGAACAAGAGACCAAATTGCCAAAAATCACTGGATTATGGAGAAAGCAAGGGAGTTCCAGAAAAAATTCTACTTCTACTTCGTTGACTAAACTAAAGCCTTTGATTATGTTGATCATAAGTGTGGCAAGTTCACAAAGAGATGGGAGTGCCAGATCATCTTGTTTCTTGAAGAACCTGTATGTGGGTCAAGAAGCAATAGTCACGGGGCAGCTAGGTGGCACAGTGGATAGAGCACCGGCCCTGGAGTCAGGAGTACCTGAGTTAAAATCTGGCCTCAGACACTTAACACTTACTAGCTGTGTGACCCTGGGCAAGTCACTTAACTCTAATTGCCTCACCAAAAAAAAAAAAAAAAAGAAGAAGAAGAAGAAGAAGCAATAGTCAGAAGCAAACATGGAACAACTGACTGGTTTAAGACAAGGAGTATGACAATGCTATATATTGTCACCTTATTTATTTAACATATGCCGAGTATGTCATAAGAAATGCCAGGATGGATGAATCAAAAGTCAGAATTAAGGTTTCCAGGAGAAATATTAACAATCTCAGATATGCAGATGATACCACTCTGATGGCAGAAAGTGAAGAAGATTAATTAGCTTCTTGATGAGGTAAAAGAGGAGAGAGTACAAAAGCTGTCATGAAGCTTAACATTAAAAAAAAACAAAAAACACCCCCCCCCAACCCAAAATATTAAGATCTTGGCAACTGGTTCCATCACTTCCTGGCAAACAGGGAGAAGAAATGGAAGCAATGTCAGATTGTATATTTTGGGGCTCAGAGATCACTGCATCACTGCATACAGTGAGTGCAGCCATCAAATTAAAAGATGCTTTGCTCCTTGGAAGGAAAGCTATGGCAAATCTGGATAACATACTAAAAAACAGACACATCACATTGCCAACAAAGGTGTGTATAATCAAAGCTATAATAATGTATGGCTGTGAGAGTTGCACTATAAGGAAAGATAAGTGTCACAGATACTTTTGAATTGTGTTTCTGGAGAAGACTTTTGAGAACTCCTTGAATTGTAAGGATCAAATCTTAAATACTTAATTATTAATTAATACGAAATACTTAAATTAATTCAGACTATTCACTGGAAGGTCATATACTGAAGTTGAAGTCTAAATACTTTGGCCAAATAATGAGAAGACAGGACTCTAAAAAGACTTGGGTGTTGGGAAAGATTGAAGGTAAAAGGAAAAGGGGATGTCAGAGGATGAGATGGATAGATAGTGTCATGGACATCTTTAAAATAAAATTAAGGGGGGCAGCTAGGTGGCACAGTGGATAGAGCACTGGCCCTGGATTCAGGAGGACCTGAGTTCAAATCTGACCTCAGACACTTAACACTTACTAGCTGTGTGACCCTGGGCAAGTCACTTAACCCCCATTGCCCTGCAAAAATAAAATAAAATAAAATTAAGGGGTGAGAGGATTGTACTGGGAGAAAGAGAAAGGGAGAGGTGGAATGGGGTAAAGTATCTCACATAAAAGAAGCAAGAAAGAGCTTATGGAGTAGAGGGGAAGGTGGGGGAGGAGTGGGGGAATGAATGAGCCTTACTCTCATCAGAATTGGCTCAAAGAGGAAATAACATACATACTTAAGTGGGTATAGTGATATATCTTACCCTTTGGGGAAGTGGGAGGGGAAGGGGATAAGCGGAGAGGGATAAAGGAAGAGAGGGCAGATTGGGAAAGGTACAGTCAGAAACAAAACACTTTTGAAGGAGGATAGGGTAAAAGAAGATAGAAAATAGAGTAAATATCATGGGGAGTGAATTAGGATGGAGGGAAACACAGTTAGCAATAGTAACTGGGGAAAAAATTTGAAGCAGAGGCAAGAGCAATGTAAGATGATGGTGGTGGTGGTGGTGGTGGTGGCGGCACTTTGCTGAGCTATTGTGAGGAAAATTCTTTGTCAGGTATAAAGTACTATATAAATGTTAGCTATTATTATTGTTGCAATAATCAACCTCATGGGTGTTTTATAAGGAAATCTCCTTTTAAAGCACTATATAAATGTAGGATTACTATTAAAAAAAGATGAGAAGGATGCTATCAGCAAAACCTGGAAAGATCAACTGATGCAAAGTGAAATGTACTGTATACAAAATAACAGCAATATTCTAAGATGATCTGCTGTGAATGACTTAGTTATTTTCAGCAATGCAATGATCCAAGACAACTCTGAAGGACTTATGAAAAATGCAATCCATCTAGAGAAAAAACTGATGGTACCTGAATACAGATGGAAGTATATTTTGTTGTTGTTAGTTCCTTTTTCAAAAGTTTTTTTGTCTGCTAAAAAAAAAAAAGTGTCATGGAAACAATGAACATGACTTTGAGAGACAGTGGAGAAAAGAAGAGCCTTGTGTACTATGATCTATGGGGTCCCAAAGAGTCAGGCATGACCAAACGATAAAAATATGTCTTGTAATATATTAATTCCATATGTACCTTGGATATTAGACTTTTATCTGAAAAATCACTGTAAAGGTTTTTTCCCCACCTGCAACTGGTGGGGAACCTGCAACTTGTTTTTGTTTGAACAAAATCTTTTCGATATTGTTTTCAAAATTCTCCATCTCTATCCCTTATTGGCTCAAGAATTTTCTCTAATTTACTTATGATATGACCTTTTACATTTGGGTCATGTATTCTTTTGCATATTATGGTATATAGTTTAAGTTCTGCTAGGCCGCTTTCCAAAGTTCTCATTTGTTTTTGTCAAATAGAGAGTACTTACCCTAGTAGTCGATGTTGTTGAAGGTGTCCAACACTGTACTACTACGGTTTATTGCAGTTAGGCCTTGTTTACTTAACCTGTTCTATTGATCAGTTTTTCTTTTTTTGGGGGGGGGGCAATGAGGATTAAGTGACTTGCCCAGGGTCACACAGCTAGTAAGTGTCAAGTGTCTGAGGTGGGATTTGAACTCAGGTCCTCCTGAATCCAGGGCCAGTGCTTTATCCACTGTGCCACCTAGCTGCTCCTCCAGTTTTTCTTTTTTTTAAAAAATAGAATGAGATTATTGCTTTATAGTATAGTTTGATCTCTGGTACCGTTGACTCCTTTTCTTCCTAACTTCTTTTCTTTTCTTTTTTTTTTTTTGAAATGAATGAAGAATATTTCTTTTATATAAAGATTTTTTGGGGGAGGCGATAGCTGGGAAGGGAGGGGGAGGAGGAAGGGTGCTATACAGAGGGCATCGTATAAAAACTTTTGGTACAAGGCAGGGCCAAGGTTCAGGCCCCTGGCCTAGGGGACACAGTCAGCTTCTCAGTGGCTCTTCTACAGACCGATAACTTCATCCAGGTCCTCCTCGGAGCCGAAGCCCGGCTGGGAGGTCATCAGCCCACCGTTCCTAACTTATTTTCAATATTTCCCTTGAGATTCTTGACCTTTGTTTCTCCAGATGGACTTTATTATTATTTTGTCAAGGTCTATAAAGTAATACTTTGGTAGTTTGGGATGGCACTAATATGTAGATTAATTTAGATTGTGTTGCCATTTTCAATAGTTTTCAGGGGTTTTCTTGGCAAACATACTGGGGTGGTTTGCTATTTCCTTCTCCAGCTCATTTTACAAATGAGGAAACTGAAGCGAGTAGGATTAAATGACATGCCCAGGGTCACACAGCTAGTAAGTGTCTGAGGCCAAATTTGAACTCAGGAAGTCGAGTCTTCCTTATTCTAGGTCTGGCACTTTATCTACTGCACCACCTGGCTGTCCTTTTATTATATTAACATGGCCCAATCAAGGAGCAATTTACATCTCTCCAAATTTGTATACCTTTATTTCTGTAAAGTGTTCAGTAGGGGCAGCTAGGTGGCACAGTGGATAAAACACTGTCCCTGGATTCAGGAGGACCTGAGTTCAAATCTGATCTCAGCCACTTGACACTTACTAGCTGTGTGACCCTGGGCAAGTCATTTAACCCTCATTGCCCCGCTTAAAAAAAAAAAATTGCCTACCTCCCAGGTTGTTTTTAGAATCAAATGAGATAATATTTGTAAAGTGCTTAGCACAGTGTTTGGCACATAATAGGTACCTAGCAAGTGTTTATTCCTTCCTTAAATGGGAAAGTGGGTATTTAAATTTTTTATGTTGCCTGTTTTTCATGAAAAGGAAATGAATCAAAAATTAATGAAATTATTTTAAAATTCAGTATTAACATATTTAAGACCTTTTTTTCTCCTTTAGCACAATTTCACAATTAGAACCTTTTATATAAATTGGAAGGGAGACAAACCCGGAAGTTAGACATTAAAATGGAATGCCTGACCAATTCCTATTATTGCCCCTACAACATATTCAACAAATAGTTAACTTTTAGCCAGTCTATTGCACTCTAAGGCACTTAGATTCAATGTTGAAGTGTCTTGTAAGTGATCTAGCAGTCTGACAAGAACAGTAAATGTTTCTATTCCAGTGTATGTACCATTAAACAAATCAATGATGTTCAATAACTATGTTGATAAAAACATAATTATGCTGAGTTTGAGGGTCTATACATAGTAGATCTCTAACCACTTAGATCCATCATGCCACATTAAATCCTCATTCTTCCCAAGGAATATGCCATGTTTCAATCTGAAGACACATAATAATATAAACATTTATAATTGCATTAGCAGTACAAAGGTTAGGCAGCATAGCCCCGGGAAATGAGTGCAAGAGTTGGAGTAATATTACTGGCTTTGGTACTGAGTCATTGTTTCACCTCTGACAAGTTCCTTAGATAGTTTTACAAAACAATGAAAATAAGGTCCTCTAAAAACCAGTACATTAGAAAACCACAAATTCAATTTTTAAAAGAGGAACCAGAGGAATTAGATGGAAATCAGTACGGTGCAGAGTGTTGTCAAAAATAAGTCAGGATCATCCATTTGTTTAAAATATATAAATGCCTGTTAAATTTATTTTAAGGGAAATATTAAGGAAACATTCAGTGTGAACCAATAAATACTTAAGACAGCTGCTACATCACCATATATCACAAATGGGTTTGTATATTATTATTTGTTGTACTGATCTTTAGAGACTGCATGACAGTGAGACTTATTAAAACATTTTAGACCCACAAAAGTCATCAGCCTTGCTATATAGTCTGTAATTACCAACAAAAGCCAGCAGGAAGAGATACAAGAAAAAAAATTTTGTTAAAAATAATATTAAAATCTGGAAATCTACCTACTAAGACACACTCGAAAATTGTATGAATACATCTACTAAACACTCTTTTTTCTTTCTTTTTCTTTTTTTTGCAGGGCAATGAGGGTTAAATGACTTGTCCAGGGTCACACAGCTAGTGTCAAGTGTCTTAGGCGGGATTTGAACTCAGGTCCTCCTGAATCCAGGGCCTGTGTTTTATCCACTGCACCACTTAGCTGCCCCCATGTCCTTCATTCTCAAAGAGGACCATGACATCAGGAAGGTGATATCATGACTTGAAGTGAATTGGATTTAAGTGAGGTGGGGCTGTCCAAAGTTACCAGCCTCCTTCTCCTCCAGAGCCATCTGTGTCCAGTGGCAAGATATATATCAGGATAACTGGAGATGGCACTGGATTTTAAAGGTCAAATGGCTTGCCCAGGGTCACACAGCTAGTAAGTATCTGAGGACGGATTTAAGCTCAGATGTCTAGGTCTAGCATTCCATTGTGCTAAACTAGCTGCCTACTTGACATTATGATTTTGTTTTTTTAATAGTAGATTTTTTTTCTCTACTACTATTAAAATACTAAAAATTCCAGAAGTTTCTGTAATATTTTCTGAACTACTTTTCCTTTTTCAAGGAAACAAAGAATGGAGACAACTGGGATTCAATAAAATGGAAAGTATAGCATTTCTTCTAAGGAGAGCCAATTAAAAGAGAACAAACAAGGTTTAGGGGGTAGATGAAATCTGGCAAACATTTCCCAGATGTTTTAATCTCTCTCTCTCTCTTTTTTTTTTTGCAGGGCAATGAGGATTAAGTGACTTGCCCAGGGTCACACAGCTAGTAAGTGTCAAGTGTCTGAGATCAGATTTGAACTCAGGTCCTCCTGAATCCAGGGCCAATGCTTCATCCACTACACCACCTAGCTGCCCTCTCTAGGAATATCTCATACTTCATTATAATAGAAGATCATAGACCATTTGCTCTGGAGAATCTCTAAATCCAATAGTGTCCTTTTTGGATAACTGCCAATTAACTTACTATATTATAAAGGACGAAATAGTTATTGATAGACACTGGATGTTTCTTTGACTTTTCCCTTAAAATAAATTTAACAGGCATTTATATATTTTCAACAAATTGCATGATCCTACCTTTTTTAGAGTTGATAAAGAATAAAATCTTAATGCTTCAGTTAAAAAAATTCTTATAAAGAACCAGAGTGGGGCAGCTAGGTGGCACAGTGGATAGAGCACCGGCCCTGGAGTCAGGAGGACCTGAGTTCAAATTTGGCCTCAGACACTTAACACTTACTGGCTGTGTGACCCTGGGCAAGTCACTTAATCCCAATTACCTCACCAAAACCCCCCCACCCCAAACCCGAGTGTTACTTTCAGAATAAAGTATGTCTAGAACTCTCTAGATCTAATATAGTAAAATATTAATTCGAACAGATTTTTAATCAGTGGGTATAAGCTGTATTATTCTTTAAACTGAGCAGTTTAGCTGACATCTTAAATTATTTTTGAAACTACTCTGCTCCCTACTTATTTCTATCTATTTCCCCCTGTTCCCCCTTTTAAAAATTGAATTTGTGTTCTGGATTAATTTCTCTGAACTGAATGCCCAATCTTGTGTTTTATAGCTAACTTCCTTAGTCGTTATTCTGCAGTTGAGGATGGGATTAGCCTGCAAAGTAACAAGGTCGAAATTGCTTATTAAGTGCTTATTAGGCGCCAGGCACTGTGTTAAGTGGAGAGATACAAAGACAAGCAAAAATATAGTTCCTATCCTAAAGCCTGGGTCGTGTTCTCAAATGAAGGTCTTGAAAGAAACTCATCAATGAGAGTAGAAGGGGTGGGGTGTGGCGGAGGGATATTGCAAGGTCTGAAGGCCTCAGGCACCGAAGGAAATTAAGGGGTGAGACATCATGAATCATGGTGGCAAAGTCCTTAAGAGCAGGAAAGGTAATAAAACATGACCTATCTGGGTCCCTACAATGACGTTTAAGACGACATAGTTTTTGGATAATTAATCATTTTATTAATAATGCTAGCATAGTACCAATAAAATAGGTCAAAGACACTCTGGAATGCCAAAGACAATTCATAGCAGTGGGCTTACAGTTTATATGCCCTTGGAAGAGCTGGCGTTTCTGAGGGTGGCAGTCAACTTTGATTGGTTAACATTTAATGAGAGAAATATTATGAGGGGTATGCTTATTCCAATGAAGGTATGTCAAACTGGACACCCAAACCTTGGTCAAAGAGACTTATCGATTTCCATATCATCCATCTGACAAAAGGGAGAATCCACATTTCCCCCAAACCTTTCAGAGTGAAAACAGTGAGCAGGAATCCAACCATTCACCTAAACTTAGTATTTCTTTACTATCTTTGATTAGCTCTTAGCTTTCCTGGCTGGGTTAAGTCTTTGAGCAAAATTTCCTACACTGGTTGATTTCTAGATGAGGAAGTAGAAAAGGGGAAAACTTTGGTCTTAATTCAATAATTAGTTATTAAATACAAGAGATAAATACTATTTATCTCAATTCTGTTCAGTGATCTATTAATTAACCCATGCTTTTGGCACTTTTTAAACATCAAAGAGGTATTTGCTCCGAGAAACTGCCTTAAGATAGCTGGTTGAGTAAAGGTAGAGGACAACATGGAGGGTTGAAGGAAATACCATAAGAACAGGAATCTAGTCAGCACCTTCCCAGATGACAGGCTGTATGGACATCGTGATTAATGCTTTTAGGGAAATGACATCATTACTGTGAAAATAATGTGTTTATATATTTATATGTATTACCAATTATATTTTTGTGAATTGGTCTGAACCTCAAAAAAAAAACACACACCACCAATATCACACAGTTGTAGTGTGGCTCCTATGTTGGAATGCACTCAATTTGCCTAGTCACACCCATGATTGTGTCACTCTGAGAATGACACAGAGTCAAGCTGATCTCTACCAAGGGGCAACGAGGAGGATGGTAACAAGTTAGGATTGACAAAGTGTCAACTGCTCACAAAGAAATCGATCAGAGAAGCAAGAGTGGAAAATTTGTTATATAAATGTGGATTCCCTCTAATAATAAGAAGCGTTCAGGACAAGGAGAGCAAACGGCAGCACTAGGAACTTGTGGACTATCTTATTGTAAGTATAAATATCCTCCTCCCCCCTTCCTCCCCCCGCCATGGGGCTTAATTAAATTTGTTACGAGTATGGTTAGAGTGCTTGCAAGCAGAGTTGGAGTTAGCCTTTTGAGGTATCTTATAGATTTTCTTAGGGGAATGTCCCCGTCCAGCTCAAAATCTTTGATTCCAAATAAACATCAGTTATTATTACAATGTGTATACTAGCAGTCACTCTTTTTGTTGATTGATTCTTTCATGTCTTTTAAGTTTCAAGAAATAGAATCTTAAACAGATCCATGGGGTCCCTTATTTTAAACCTTTATGACTTTGTAAGCTTTGAGCCTCTCTTTTCTTAGATTTCCACTGCCTCGGAGGGAAAGCCCCAAGACTTTTAATCAAACAGGTAGTAGCCCCCGCCTGTTGAAGCTGATCCTTACGTCTTCCCCCGGCTCCCCGCTTTCTCTGGTGGCAAAGCAAGCAGAAATGCAGCCCGGAAGTTCGTTTTCGGACACCTCCTGGGGCTCTACCCGCGAGCCTAAGACATCAGGATGCGGCTGGAAGCTCTGGGGTCCTTTTGTGACCCCAATACTCCTCCTCGCCTCCAGTCCCTACTACATTCTCTCTGCTCTGGGGTAAGCGCAAAGCCGTAACTATGGAGACAGGATAAGACGCTACCGAGCCGGGCCCGCCCCCCTCGCGTCCCTGGACTTTCCGCTTCCGTTGGAAGCGGGGGCTGAGCGCGCCCCCGCGCTCCGAGGGGGCGGAGGAGGAGGAGGAGGTAGAAGAGGGGAAGGAGCGCGTGCTTCCTTGTTGTCGAAGATTGTTCTCGGGCCGAACCACAAATCCCCAGATGCACCAGGGGAGGTCGTGAGCTTGGAAAAGCAGGGACTTCCGGCTCTGGGTGGCGCGCCTGCGTACCTAGCGCTGTCGTATTGGCTCGAGAGGTCTCGTGCGATGCGTGTCACAGCGACGTGCAGCCGTGGGGCGGGGAAGACGAGGCGGCGGCGGCGGTCGCGGCGGTCGCGGCGGCGGCGGCGGCGCGAACACGGACGCGATTTCGCTGGAGCGGAGGTGGTCGCGGCAGCGGCTGGAGCGGGTTCTGCCCCTTCCCTCCTCCGCTCCCCCTCCTTCCCCCCCTTCCCTTCCGAAGAGGCAGAGCCTGGCTCAGAGAGGCGGCGACAAGTTCCGGGTGAGGGACCCTGGAGTCCAAACAAACCCCTCTCCCCGATGGGGGTGACTGGGGGCGGGGGGAGGGAAAGCATTGAGAGCACCAGCCTCCCCTGTCTGTCAAAAGCACTCAGGGAGGGAGCGCGCCCCTCCTTCCCGGCCGCGGTCTTTCTGCAGGTCGGAGGCCGAAGTCCCGTTATTTCCTCATCGGGGGCTTGTCACACTTCCCACCCCTTCAAGAAGGGTAGGGGTTCCTTTGCTGTCCCTGCCTCCGGAGCAGATGATTTCCCCCATCCTCCTGCCGTCACCGGAGCTTAGTAGCGACTTCCCACCCGAAGCTTGCCCGACTATTGTTTCCTAAAGATGCTTTGTTTACCTGATTGCATTTCCTCTTTCCCGTGAATTTTGGGGTGCCTTTATTTACCTTTGCGAATAACTGACAGTATCCTTCATGAGTTCCTCCCATCCCATCTTTGAAGCTCCGGAGCATATTTACCCACTTCGACCACTTAAGATCGTGTACTTAGAGCTCTCTGCTTTCCTCTGGGATTTGCTTTTCTTTAACAGCTATAGTTTCTCAATTTCATGACGAGAACTGGGTCAGAAATTTGTGTTCAGCAGACTCTGAGTTCTGTGATTTTGGTTTCCCGCAGGTATTTCTTTTCTCTATAACTTGGGGTGTTGCTTATCTGTATGTTTGTTAGTAGGGCATTAGTAGTAGTGGGGCAGTAGTAGTGGCAGTACCAAGACTAGGTAGGTTGATATTTAATCCTAAGAGAGAAAACAGTATTCTGGAGGTATTGTGGAGTTGATGGAGGAATTGAGTTGAAAGGCTTCCAAGCCATAGGTATTGGGACCTTTGGACCCATATGGATATTTCTCAAATCTTTCCTCAGCCATCTTCGCCAGGAGCATTTAAAAACAAGTAGGGTTGGGCTTTCCGTGTTACTTCGATAGTTCCAATTCATCCTCTTATCTTCCTTCTTTTCTCCCTCCATTTCTCCTCCAGGAATGATTAGGATCTTCTGAAATTGCTATGAGGGAATTAAGTTAAGAATGGGAGGAATGATTGCAATTTTGGGTAGAGAGAGATAAAGCAATACAATTCCTATAGTGTGTGATCCCAGGGAAGAGCTTTGCCATTTGGACTTTGATCCCTATTTCCAGAAATACAATTTAGAAAATACCACTTAACTTCCCTTCACCATCTTTTCCATACCACTCCAAGAAATCTGTTGCAAGAGGTAATTGATTTTTTAGGTGCTGCATTTTACTTTTTTGGGGATGGGTAGTCATATATATTTTAAACTATTCATTCTGGTCATTGAAGTGCACCTATTACTAAAGTTGGTTTCTTTCTTTCGATACCATCTCTATCTTAGGAAATGAATTGATTTGAGATCATGGATTTGAATGCTAAATATGGTTGTCATACTGCAGGTAACCCATCAGGGAGAGTTGAGAATATTACACACACACACACACACACACACACACACACACACACACACACACACACACACACACACACACACACCCCCATGATAATCAACTAGGTTATTATAAAATTCAGTGAACTTTTGAAGTGAACTTAGGGTAAGAAGCTCCTTTTCTATAAATAGTTTGAACTTTAAAATTTAAAAGTATAGTTAATTTTCTAAGAAAAGGTAAGACCAAAAAACCTCTTTCATAGTGAATCTTCCATGATAATTGTGAATCATAAACTGTTGTGAAATAGATACTACTGAATTTTTCTCATTAGTGGTACAGATTGATTTACTGTTCCCCAATTTAACTATTAAGATTGGCTGCCTTATTAGATTTGTTCAGGGTTTCTTGCACATTTGCTGAGGACTAACAATACCATACCTACTGACTTTAGAGAATCTTAAATGTAATGACATCCAGTTAATATTTTCCCCCTTAATTGGTATGTCAGCTCACATAAGTTTTTTCTTATAGTGCTTGATATAATGGTGAAGTTTTCTTTTCAGAGTTTCAGAATTTGAAAGTTTATGAACACTTCTCATAGGAAATTTACAAATTGTGTTTTCCCTAATCACCTGAAATTATGATGATTGGGTGTCTAGTTTTTATTCTGTTTGTCAGGGTATATAATACTACTAGGTTTTCAAGGCACTAAACTCATAACAGCAGTAGTTTAAAAAACATCTTTTTAATTCTTGTATAATTTGGTAACAACTTTTATGGTACTTTAAGATTTGGAAAGTGTTTTACAAACATCTAAAAGCCTTGTAAAGGAAGTAGCTCAAGTATTATTGTCTCAATTTTATAGATGAGGAGGTTGTCTTAGAGGTCAAGTAATTGCTAAGGAATTCCACAGCTAGTATCAAATTCAAGTTTGGATCCGATGTCTTTTTTTCTTCAATGTTCAGTACTTTTTCTCTCCTCCCCCCCCCCCCCCCATGAAGTTTCATCGCTGTGTGGATACTCATTTTCTGTCAGAAATGGTTGTGTAAATATCATTTGGGATTGTATATTAGGAAATCCATGTTATACTTGGGTTATTGCCAGGTTTGATTTTAATAATGTAGTAAAGCAAATCCCACCAGTAGAGTCCTTTCATGACCTGGTGTGTGAGTAACTCTGGGTTCTAAGGTCTCACTGCTGCTATTGGAGCAGTGGTGTCAAACTCAAAGAGGGCCATTAAACTGTTCATAAGGATCCCTGTGGATCATACATTGACTTAGAAAACCACATATATTTATATATTTCTTTTTTCATTAATACATCACCTCATTAAAATTAAATAAGAACTACATTTTAATCTGGTTCAGGCTGGCACTTGGGATTTGTGGGCCATGTGTGACCTTGCTGTGTATTAACACTTCTGCCATAGAATACAATTAGCTATAGAATATAAAATGTTTTCCACTATGCCTACTAAGTTACAGAGTAGTCATTGTCATTTGCATTGGTGGAGGGAATACATGAATTGATTACATGATTTGAAAACCAAAATCACCTTTATGTGGGTTAAAAAAATGTTTATGGTTTTAAAGACTGTATGATTTTTCACTATTCATCAATTAGAAGTGTATAGTATTTTGAAAAAATAGAATTATCTAAATATACTTAGAGCTGAGAGAAATCTTAGAGATCATCTAGTCTAGTTTTTCTAATCAAAACTAGTGCAGACTTGTAAAATATATGATTCTTGAATGGTGTACCTAGTAGCTGGAGGTGAGAAGAGTGGAGAAGTAAGTTTTTAAATAAATTATGGATTTTAAGAATTAAGGAACCTTGGTTGCAAAAGTATCATGGACCAGTCCTTTCAACTTTGTTGGGAAACACTGATAATTTAGCCTAACTCCTTTATGTATTCATACATTAATTTTATATATTCACAGATTGTTGTAACAAGGTGCTTTAGAGATCCAACCGACCCTTTCATTTTACAGACAGGAAACTGAGTAATTATGCTACTGTCAGCATTAATCCATCAATAAGTATTTGCTAATTGACTGCTACATACAAGGCACAGGGAATACAAATACAACACTTTTTTTTTTTAATTTGCAAAGCAATGGGGGTTAAGTGACTTGCCCAGGGTCACACAGCTAGCAAGTGTCTGAAGCCAGATTTGAATTTAGGAAGATGAATCTTCTTGACTCCAGGCTGGTTACTCTATCCACTGCACCACCTAGCTACCCCCAAACAGGAGACAACAAGTAAGTGTATAGGGAATAAGTACAAAGTTGTTTTTTTTTTTTTAAAGTGAGGCAATTGGGGTTAAGTGACTTGCCCAGGGTCACACAGCTAGTAAGTGTTAAGTGTCTGAGTCGGGATTTGAACTCAAGTACTCCTGACTCCAGGGCCGGTGCTCTGCGCCACCTAGCTGCCCCCAGTACAAAGTTAAATAAGGCTGGTTTGGGAGGGAAGACAACTAGTAGTTATGGGGAAAAGAGCATTCAGGAAAAGCATCTTGTAGAAAGTAGTACCTGAGCCGAATCTCTCTCTCTGTCTCTTTTTTTTTTTTTGGTGGGGCAATAAGGGTTAAGTGACTTGCCCAGGGTCACACAGCTAGTATCAAATGTCTGAGGCTAGATTTGAACTCAGGTCCTCCTGAATCCAGGGCCGGTACATGAGTGTTATGGAAAGTTCTTTAGTGAATAGTGTGGAAATAAAGGCTATAAAATTTTATTTTATTTGCAGGACAATGAGGGTTAAGTGACTTGCCCAGGGTCACACAGCTAGTAAGTGCCAAGTGTCAGATCTGAACTCAGGTCCTACTGACTCCAAGGCCAGTGCTCTATCCACTGCGCCACCTAGCTGCCCCTTGTAGTCTTACACTTGTCCATAGTTACACAGCTAATTTGTGATAGGGGTAGGATTTGAACCTAGATCTTCCTGTCTTCAAGTCTAGCTCTCTATTATGCCTTTACATTTACTTTGTACATATTTTTACATAACATATGTGTACATGTAGTTTTTTTTAATAGACTGTAAGCCCCTCAAGGGTGAGAACTGTTTGACTTTTGTGTTTATAACCCCCAGTGACTCATAACAGTGCTTGACACATAGTAGGTACTAAAAATGACTTGTATTTATAACTCCCAGTGCTGTCTATAGTGCTTGACACAGTAGGTGCTAAAAATGCTTGTTGACTAATTGATTAGTTTCTAAGTCAGCAAGTCAACAATCATTTATTAGTCACCTAAATGTGCCAGGTTCTCTGCTCATGTGAGATGTTATGATATAGAATTATTTCTAGACATTAGACCTTATGATTTGAGCCTTCTTTGAGAATGTTTTCAGGCCTGGTTATTAAATATAATGGAATCCTGTGGGAGTCTACCAGTTGATATAATTTACTATTAATGGGACTAATAAAGCCTGTCTTAATAGGTGAAATAAAATTCACCTTGAAGTAAAATTTTAGATAATTATTGAGCACATTATAGGCATTTATTATCTACAAAAAGGAAACAGTACTTCCTTTTTATCATTTTCATAGGGATATCATGAAAATTTGAGAAAAGTTCAAAAGTAGTTTGAAACTCCATGGAACTGTGTTTTAAAAAGTATTACTGGGGGCGGCTAGGTGGCGCAGTGGATAAAGCACCGGCCCTGGAGTCAGGAGGACCTGAGTTCAAATTCAGTCTCAGACACTTGACACTTAACTAGCTGTGTGACCCTGGGCAAGTCACTTAACCCCCATTGCCCCGCAAAAAAAAAAAAGTATTACTAAAGCAGGAAGCAGCTTTTTTTTTTATATATACACACACACACACACACACACACACACACACACACACACATATACATATATACATATATATATTTAATATGAAACACTTCATGAATTTGCATGTCATCCTTGCACAGGGGCTATACTAATCTATGCATTGTTCCGATTTTGGTATATGTGCTACCGAAGCAAGCATGAAGCTTATATTCTTACCATTGATTAATGTTTGCCTTTGTATTTTCAGTCTTCTAATTACAGAGAAATGCATTTCATGTTTGTTGTAGTTTTGAGAGTTTCTAAACCAGAAGAAGAAACCTATAGGACCACTGGGAGAATGTGTTTTTTTTTTTTTTTAAACCCAATTTTGGATTGACATTGTTTTTGAATGGTTTGTAGATGAATTAGTTCCTTAAGAGATCTTCTGATTTTATTTTTACTTTTTGGACTAGACCTAGGATTTTATTGGTAGAAAGAACTCTGGATGAAATGATGGAAGCTCTTGGATACCTGATTTGCAGTCTATAGTCTTTAAGAGAGTTGACACTGAAAGGTTAAGTGACTTGCTTAGGATCACACAATCAGATTGTATCAGAGGGAGGACTTGAACTCAGCTCTTCCTCACTCCAAAGCCAGTTTTCTATCTCAACTAAGTCAGGTTGCTTTTAGTTTTTGGACCAGACCTTTACTTTCTTCAGCGTAGGGAACTCCTGGTAAGGATTTATATTAGATGCATCAGCATATAGTCCATTTACTGCTGTAGAGAGTTGCCTGCCCTTTCTTAGAGGTCATGTGAATTGTTCAGGGTTACACAGCAGCCCCTATGTGTCAGAGACAGGACTTGAACCTAAAGCTTCCTGACTGAGACCAGTTCTCCATCTACTGTGATAGGCTACTTCTCATTCATTTAGTGGATTCTATAGGTGATCCTGACTTTTAATTCATACAGAAGTATTAATAGGGTGGTTTATAAATAGCACATTATTATATGCTCTTTATGATATATACAATTTATAGCTATATTTCTATAGCAAATTATTACTGTCTTGAAACACTTTTTATCATTTAAACTATAGTATATAATAATGAAACTATTGTATAGATTGTAAAGATAGAATTGTATAGGGTGCAAGTCATGTTAAACTTCAAGTGAGAGGGGAAATGTAATTTTCAAAATAATTTACATCATACAATTAATATTGAAACGGAATCATAAAATCATTAGAGCCTTTAGAAATAATTTTGTCTAGTGACCTTAATTTCATTGATGAGGAAAATGAAAATTTAGAGAAAGGAAGTAAGCTTGCCCAAGGTCATTCAGGGAATTAATGGGAGAGCTAGAATGAGAATGTTTATTTGGATTTTCAATCCAGTATTCTTTGTGCTGTACCCTAGCTGCCTTACATAATAGTAGCTTTTTAAAACTTTCTAAGTAGGAAATAACTTCTTTAAAGGAACATTTCCCAGGTGATTTGGTTGTCTTGATTAGGCATATGAATGTGAGAATTAGAAAAGTAATGACACCATTGAAATGATGGTGAGGTTATAGACTTATTTGAAAATCATATTATCCTGAAGGTAAATTTTGATGCAATTAAACTTTGTTGACATCTTTCTCTTGACATTTTTCTTTTTGACAAGGTACTCCGTTCTAATTTTTGGACTGCTCTAATTCTTAGTAGAATGTAAGCTCTGTTAGGATAAATACTCTCATTTCTGTACATGTATCTCCAGTGCCAAGCAGGCACAGACTGAACTTCATATAACAGATGCTTATATGTTTTTTTTTTTCATTCAAATTGAAGTTGTAAGAAAAGAACAGTGAATCTCATTTCTGTACTGATGATTATTCCTAAGGACATAGTAAAATTTGTAATGATTAGGCCAGTAAATACACATTACTTTATAAGTACATGTTATCCTTGCTGAATTCTTGACCCTTTGAATTTGATATGCAGACTTGACAATGTTTGATAAAATTTTATGTGAACCTAATTTTAAGTTAAAATCACATTATTAATTTAAGTCAGTTTGTAAGGAAATAGTGGCAGCAGAACACCCTAGATATGTACTGTAGTTAATTCTTAGTGTAGTTTATTTTATTTATTTATTTTTTTAAGTGAGGCAATTGGGGTTAAGTGACTTGCCCAGGGTCACACAGCTAGTAGGTGTGTGTTAAGTGTCTGAGGCCGGATTTGAACTTAGGTACTCCTGACTTCAGGGCCGGTGCTCTATCCACTGCGCCACCTAGCTGCCCCATTAGTGTAGTTTATTAATGACTTGGTAACACTATATTATTTAGGAACTATGGAGAAATTAAGAAACTTATTGTAAAATCAGAGAGGCTTAGGGTTTAGGAGATATCTAAGAGATCATCTAATCCAGTGGGGTAGAACTCAATAGTAATGAATCCCTGTGGGAACATCTTGATTTAGAAAACCACAGATTAACATTATATATGTTGTACTGTATTATTTATTTTGTTAAAACATTTTATTTTTAATCTGGTTGGGCTGCTTTGGAAGTTTTGCTAACTGAAATGGGTTTCAAGTTTGACACCACTGATCTATTTTAATTCACTTTTTTTTACACGAGCAAATAGAGGTTTAGAAGTTGAATGACTTAACATGTGCTTGCCTTAATTAATAAGTGACAGAGCTGTATAATTACAGGTTCTGAGCTTTTTCTACTCTTATCATACTGCCTGGTATTGTAGTTTTGTGCTTCATGAAATGGCAGATCATATATAAACTCGAACCTTTATAACATTTGGTCAGAAAAAAGTTTCTCATTTTATTACATTTAGCCTTTATGGGGCATGCAAAGAGTCACTTGTTACAAATTTGGTTCAGTTTCCTTAGATAACTTAATCACTCCAGGCCTTAGTTCTTCCATCTATAATGGGGGGGGGGGGCAGTGAGGGTTAAGTGACTTGCCCAGGGTCACACAGCTAGTAAGTGTCATGTGTCTGAGGCTGGGTTTGAACTTAGGTCTTCCTGAATCCAGGGCCAGTGCTTTATCCACTGTGACACCTAGTGCCCCCCCCCCATCTATAAATTTTGATGAGGTGAGGGGGGTGTGATTAAATGGCCTTTAAGGCTGCTTTTGTTAATATGAATGTATGGATCACCTGGATTTGATGGAGGTGCCTTCTTATCTAAAAGTAGTTTTTATGAAACCCTGGATCAATAGGATTAATAGGAGCAAAATGTCCTTCAAATGAACTCCAAAACTGAACCCAGATAGCAGATAAAAGACCCTACCTAGTGACTTCTTTTCACTCAGGATGGTAAGTCTCTATCTATGGACATCTCCCTGTCCTCATCCTTGCCAAACCCTTTTTTGGAATCCTATAATCTTGTCATGATGCCTCTGTTACATCCATTCTTGTTATAGTATTTGCTATTGGGTTGTAACTGTAACTGACAATGCCCTGTAACCCATGGGCAAAGAAACCTTAAAAACCCTTAGAAGGAAAGGGTCTCTGAGCTTCCCTCTTAGGAGGGGGAGTCTCCACATGATCATGTGTTATATATTTCTTCTTGGGACAAAATATTAAATTGATAATTATGTTTTTTCTGTCTGTGATCTGTTTTGTAGGAGGACAGGTATGGATAGCATGTTCTCTGATCTGGTTAGTAGATTAATTTCTCTGATCTGGTTTTGGTAGGAGATATTATAAGATATAATTTCTCTGATCTGTTTATTAATTTTGTAGGAAAGATTAAAGGTTATTTTTCTGATATGTTTGTGAGAGACAGGCAGATACAAAAACTATATTTTAATATTCAACACTTTCAATTCTAAATCTATGATCCTATGATAAATAATGTTATTTTCAAGCTGGAAAAAATCATAAATCCTAGCTAAATTATTTACTTTTAAGATTTGTGTTTTATAGGGTTTTTGTGTGTGTGAATGAGTTTTGGATTTTTCTTTTAAAAGCCATTTAATAATAATAATATCATTTATATTGTGCTTTAAGGTTTGTAAGGTACTTTACAAATATCTCTTTTACCCATGGAAACCTTGGAAGGTAAGTATTGTTATTATCCTCATTTTATAGATGAGGAAATTGAGGCAGACAATGATTAGGTGATTTCCTCAGGATTACACAGCTGGTGAGTAATTGTCTAAAGCCAGATTTGACCCAGGTTAAGTCTAGTCCTCTGTATGCTTTGACTATCTACCTTCTGTCAAATGTTGAACTTTCTAGAAAGCTATCTAGAAAGAAGCTGTTCTGTGTTAAATAAGCCAGTAAGAGTATCCTATGGGTTTTTTTTAACCTCTTTTTTTTTTTGGAGGTATTTTTTTAAAAAAGTTTTTATTTATGCCTTTTAACTGTAATCATTTTCATTTATCTCCATGTTTTTTTCCTTGTCCCTGGTGCCAGTATCAGCCTTACAGAGCATTTTATGTGTAGTTCATTGTTGATTATAATTTGCAATGTTATATATTTCCTGCTACTCTTAGATGCACAACCTGGTGGTTGGTGAGGCTGTGCCTAACAAGTGGTAGTCAGTGCATTTTGGTGTCAGTCTCAGAATATTCTGAGACTAGTCCTAAATTGGCATTGATATTGAGTCTGTGTAGTATTTCCCCAGTGATTAAATAATGCATTATGCTAACTTGGGTAGGGTTGCAAATATCTTAGAAGATAGACTAGAAAGTGACCATGACTTAGAAGAAATAGTATGTAAAGAGAATAAATGTTTTTGTGTACTACCAGTTTGAATAGACCGAGTCACTGTTATTTGTGTGTGCATATCTTTTGTTTGTTATATCACCTTCATTGTCTAACACAGTTCTCTCTTCCAGAGAGCCATCCCTTAAAATTTTATAGCAAAGAAGAAAAAAAAAAATAGAAAAAAAATTCAGCAAAACTAATCAATACATCAACTGAGTCTAAGGTTATATTAAGTGTTCTACACCCTTAGTAACGCTCTCTCTCCAAATAAGGGCAGGAGGTCATTCTCATCTCTTTTGTGGCAACCAGAACTGGGTGTTACAATTTCATAGCATTAAAGAAATTTTTTTTTGTTATTTCCATTTACATTGTTGTTTTTATGTATATTATTTTCCTGATTCTCCTTGCTTTACTTTGCATCTTATTTGTATGTCCATTGTGTTTTAACAGAAAAATAAAAGACAAAAACTCTTCAAAATAATAGATATGATTTTATAAAAGTTTAGGCTGTGCAAGAATTAGGAAATCTCCCCCTCTCTATATGTCCAGTTTATTTCACACACTAGTGTTCCTTATGAGGATTTTGTTTTCTTTTTTGTTTGTTTTTTGCAAGGCAATGAGGGTTAAGTGACTTGCCCAGGGTCACACAGGTAGTAAGTGTCAAGTGTCTGAGGCCAGATTTGAACTCAGGTACTCCTGACTCCAGGTCTGGTGCTTTATCCACTGTGCCACCTAGCTTCCCGATTTTGTTTTGTTTTTTTAAAATTTCTCTAATACATCCATTTTTAGCCACCCTTTTTTAAGTGGAAGGAAGAGAAATTGGAGGTCTGGAGCAGAGCTCTTTACTCTGTATCCCTTAACACTCCTGAGTGTTGCCCAAATTAAAATGTAATTGGGAAATATTTAACAAATGAAAATATAATATAACATAGATAATGTTAATATGTTTTTCTATAGTCTGGCTGTGGAATCTTTATTTATAGGGTTTTTTTTGTTGTTTGATTGGGGTTTTTTTGTTTAGTTTTGTTTTTTGGTGAGGCAGTTGGGGTTAAGTGACTTGCCCAGGGTCACACAGCTAGTAAGTGTCAGGATTTTAACTCAGATCCTCCTGAATCCAGGGCTGGTGCTTTATCCTAGCTGCCCCATCTTTATTTATAGTTTAGTGGTCCCCAATTTCTATTAGAGTTTGACACCAATTGTCTAGAGAAGAGGATCTCAAACCTTTAATGCTCACTGAAACAGATTAAAACGTAATTGTGAAATGTTTAACAAAAAAAAAATCATACCTAAAGATCATGCAAATGTGCTTTTCTAAGTTGGTTTGCTGCCTGCAGGGGCACTTTGACACCATTTGTCTAGAGGACATTTGTGAACAAGCACAGAATTAGAAACTGGACCTTTGAGAAAAGATTTAATGATCTTGGAAGATTTATTGGGGAATGGACAAAGCAAAATGGTGACATAATAGGATTATAAGTCTAGAGCTGCAAGAGACTATCTAGCTAATTTCATTTACAGGTGAGAGTGAAGCCCAAAGAGCTATTGTAACCTTTGAGAATGCAAGGTCATTTCCATATAATGAAGCAAGAGGGTCGCTTTGGAGGATTGATTATAGCAATGTTCTGTAATAGTTAATTTCTGGTGTGAAATACCATCATAGTATATTTCCAAATTTTTTTCCCCCCATTTTAATCTTAGATGCTGATTTTTGGTACTCTGACACTGTTGGCCTGAGGCTAAGAAAACAATGTGACTAAATATAATGTGTCTTTGTACTCTGAATTAAAACACTTTAGTCTCTGGTACTGAACATAGAGTACTCTGCTGTTGAAAACAACATTAAAATCATGTGGTTTTACTAGTCCAATATATTTCCTCCATCATTTGATTGAAAGCAGATATAATTACCTAGACATGATTAAAATAACTTATTTTTAAAGTTTTCTTTTTTTTTTTTAAGTTAGAGGGGTGGCCTTGACTTATGTGATGTTCTTATCTCCCTTGCTAAAAAATAAGAGTAGGGTCACAAGGTATAAGAATCTGAGTTGGAAATGACCTTAGTGACCATCTAGTCTTAATACCTGGGAAGAAAGTCCCATATGTCATAGTACTCAACAAGTGGTCAAAGGGCACCTTTGCTTGAATCCATTCTGCTTTTGGACAGCTCTAATAGCTTGGAAATTCTGCCTCACATTAAGCCTAAATTTTCTTTCTTTCTTTTTCTTTTTTTGCATTCTTTCACCTGTTGCTCCTAGTTCTGCCATCTAGGGTCAAACAGAACAAATCTAATCCCTCTTACATGTGGAAATCCTTTAGAAAATTCAAGACACTTTCATGTTGTTTTGCCCATAACAAGAATAGCTTTAATTTAACTTACGTAGTATTTTATGGATGGAGAAGTATTTTAGTTGTTTAAAAAAATGGAGTGGGAAGTTTCATTCACCAGTAATCCATTTATGATTCTGAACATGTGCTTATCTCTTACACAGAAGAATTTCTGTTTTTCAGCCATTTATCTTGCGGAGATGTTAGATTTACTCAGTCAAACTTTTAAATTAAAAAAAAAATCCTTGGGAGTTCATAGAATCATAATTTTAGAGCTAGAAGGGACCTGAGGGTCATCCAGTCACCTCATTTTACAAATAAGGAAATCAGTCAACAAGCATTTAAATCATTTCTGTAGAAAGGTAACAAAGAGCAACTCTTAAGTGCAGAGAGGCTGACTATCTATTCTTTGAATTACTCTTGCCTATTGCTTCTCTATTTCTTCTTCTTTTATCCTTTTAGTCATTTTGCTTTATTGAGACCTATTTTATAGAAAAAGAGCAAAGAATATGGAAGCTGAATTAGTTCAAGACATTTTTCTTCTTACCCCTGATAAAAGGTTTGTTTGGAGGAAGAAAGGTGACACCATTTGTTTAAAGAGGTTTGGAAATTGTCTGGATTTCATTAATCAGCTCTGTTCTGGTAGGAAGGAAAATTTTTAAAACCTATTCTATTTTATATTTGTATTTGAAACATTTTATTAGCAATCATGTTAATAATACATGCTTCCTGGGGGGAGAAAACCCACTTTGTTCCATTTATTAGATTGTATGGTCTGAGAGGCAACTCGGGTGTAGTTCATAGTGAGTTCAACTAAGAGTCAAGAAGACTTGAATTCAAGTCCCTTCTCTGAAACACAACAGCCGTGTGACCTTAAGCAAGTCATTTACTCCCTCAGCGATCTCAGGCTACTCACTAGGATTATAAATTGCAGAGTGATTTGGTTTTTGCACTGGTGTGGAGAGCGAATTTTCTTTTGCAAATGAAATGAGAGAAACAGAATGTTGGAAGGGATCTTGGTGGATATCTAGTCCAACTCATACATGAAAGGAATCTCTCCTATAAGCCTAATCAACAAGTGGCTTTATAGCCTATGTTTAAGAATTACAAAGAGAAGCAACCACTTTGGGTAAGCTCTAAATTTTTTCCTCATCATTAAGCTTACATTTACTTCATTGCCACACATTATTGTTCTTGGTTATTCCTTCAGGGGTTAAATTGAACAAGACTATCCTTCACATGACAGCCCTTCAAATGTTTGAAGACAGCTATCATGTCCTAATTGAATCATCTCTTTAGGCTAAACGTGCCCAATTTCTTCTGCTGATCCTTATGTGATATGGCCTCAATGTCAACTCACAGCCCTGGTTGGCCTCTTTTCTACTCTCATTAGCTTGTTAAACCATAGCATCTAGACCTGGATACAGTGCTCCAAATGAGTTCTGGCAAGGTCAGAGTACAGTGAGAGTATCAGCTCCTAATTCCTAAAAGCCAGGGCTCTTAGTGTAGCCTGAGATCAAATGAGCTTTTTTAGCTCTCATGTCATCCTCCTCTGCTGTTATTGAGCTTTTGTTCCATTTAAACCTTTCAGAACATCTGTTTATATGTGACTCCCCCATTTTGTAGGTTTGAGTGGATTTTTCATTTGGCTAAGTATAAGACTTTACCTTTACCCTTATGTATTTGTTCCAGCTTCATGTCACCTGCAAATTGGATGAATCTTTGCTTTTATATAAGTCCTAAATAAAAGTATTAAATAGTACAGATTGAGTCTCTGTACTCTGGGAGCATACCATTGGGGAACTCTTATCAGGGCAATGTGAAACTTTGAATATAGCCATCCAATCAGGTCACCAAATCAGTCAGTAAAGATTTGTTAAGTACCTACAGTGTTCAAGGCACTGAGTTAAATTCAGAGGATACCCTGAAGGTGCTCACAGTATAAAGAGACAACAAGCAAATATGTGAAGACAAGCTGTATATAGGATAAATACGAAACAACCAAGGGAAGGCCCTAGAATTAAGAGGGGTTGGAAAAGGCTTCCTGTAAAAGATGTGGTTTTAGTTGAGACTTAAACCAGGAGGTGGAGTTGAAGGGGAGTACATTTTAGGTATGTGGGACAGCGAGGGAAATCTTGCTAATCCATCTAATTGTATTATTGCTAATCTAGCTGTCTGTCTTCTCCACAATAATAATATGAGATACTTTATCAAAAGCTTTGCTAAAATCTGAGTAAACTATATCCATTGAATTCCTCTCATTTACTGGTAGTAATTCTGTCAAAAATGAAATTGAAGTTATGGTATGTTCTATTCTTTATCCATTGCAGTTTTCCTTTCTAGATATTCACCGTTATCTCTGTAATTAACTACTCTATAAAATTTCCCAGGAAACAAGCTTCTGTTTTTTTTCCAAAACAATTTATTTAACATCCTTTAAAATTTTGAGTTCCAAAGTCTCTTTCTCCCATCCCTCTGAGAAGATGAACAGTATTTCATTTATACATGTGAAATCATGCAAAATATTTTCATATTGGCTATTTTTTTGTGTGAGGCAATTGAGGTTAAGTGACTTGCCTAGGGTCACACAGCTAGTAAGCATTAAGTGTCTGAGGCCGGATTTGAGCTCAGGACCTCCTGAATCCAGGGTCGGTGCTCTACCCATTGCGCCACCTAGCTGCCCCTCCAGCCTTTTTTTTTTTTTTAGTGAGGCAATTGGGGTTAAGTGACTTGCCCAGGGTCACACAGCTAGTAAGTGTATGTTAAGTGTCTGAGGCCGGATTTGAACACAGGTACTCCTGACTCCAGGGCCGGTGCTCTATCCACTGCGCCACCTAGCTGCCCCTCCAGCCATTTTTTTAAAGCAAGATAAATAGAGTGAAAATTATACTTCAGTTTGTACTCAGATATCCTCAGTTCTTGAATTGTCTTGGATCATTGTATTGATCAGAGTAGCCAAGTCTTTCACGGTTTATCATCATGACAACATTGCTATTACTGTACACAATGGTTTCCTGGTTCTTCTCACTTTATCTTGCATCTGATTGATGTTTATTAGGTTTTTCCCTGTTTTTCTAAAAGCACCCTCGTCATTTCCCATAGCACAATAGTATTCATCACGGTCACATCCCAAAACTTGTTTAGCCATTCTCCAATTGATAAGACTCCCCTTGATTTCTGATTCTTTGACACCACAGAAAGAGCTGCTTTAAGTATTTGTGTATGCATAAGTCATTTCCCTTTTTCTTTGATCTCTTTGGGATACAGCTTAGTAGTGATATTGCTGGATAAAAGGGTATAATGCAGTTTTATAGCCCTTTGGGCCTAGTTTTAAATTGTTCTCCAGAATGGTTGGACTAATTTACTATTCCACTAATAGTTAATTAATGTACTTATTTTTCCTTCATCCCTACCAGCATTTGTAATTTCTCATAGTTGTGAGGTGTCCCTTCCCCTTTCTCCCAGTGCATCCCTCTTCTTAATTTTTGTTGTTGTTGATGGTTTCAGAATAATCTCCTAACATCCATGCCCTCTTTTAATTTCCCTAATAATGATAAAATTCATAGGAGTTACATATATCATCTTCACATATAGGAATGTAAACAGTGTAACTTTATTGAGACCATTATGATTACCGTTTTACTGTTTTATGCTTCTCTTGAGTCTTACGTTTGAATAATCAGATTCTCTTTAAAGCTCTCGTCTTTTTATCAGGGATGCTTGAATGTTCTCTGTTTCATGAAATATCTTTTACCCCCCCTCCCAGTCCCCGAAGGATTATATTTAGTTTTTTTGGGTTGTTCTTGGTTGTAATCCTACCTCCTTTTCCTTCTGGAATATATTCCAAGCCTTCCACTCCTTTAACATGGAAGCCATTAAATCTTGTGTGATCCTGACTGTGGCTCTACAATATTTCTTTCTGGCTGCTTGAAGTATTTTCTCTCTGACCTGGGAGCTTGGGAATTTTGTTGTAATTCTCTTTGATCTGAGAGTTTTCATTTTGGGATTTCTTTCAGGAGGTGATTGTTGGATTCTCTATATTTCTATTTTACCTGGATCTGAGATATTAGGGCAATTTTCCTTGATAATATCTTGAAATATGATGTCTAGGCCCTTTTTTTGATCATGTCTTTTAGGTAGTCTACTAATTCTTTTTTTTTCCACTTGTTTTCTTTTTAAAACAATTATTAAAACATCCCCGGGGCAGCTAGGTGGCACAATGGGTAGAGCACCGACCCTAGATTCAGGAGGACCAGAGTTCAAATCCGGCCTCAGACACTTAACACACACTTACTAGCTGTGTGACCCTGGGCAAGTCACTTAACCCCAATTGCCTCACTTAACATCCCCCTCCCTTTTTTGGTGAGGCAATTGGGGTTAAGTGACTTGCCCAGGGTCACACAGCTAGTAAGTGTGTGTTAAGTGCGCCACCTAGCTGCCCCTTTTTTCCCTTTTTAAATGTTGAGTTACAGATGATCTCCCTCCCACCCTAACCCAAATCAATGAGAAGGCAAACAATATATCAATTATGCATGTAAAATCATACAAGACATATTTCCATATTAGCTATATCACCAAAAAAGGGGAAAAAAAAGAACAAGAAAATTATACTTCAGTTTGTATTCAGTTCATTAGTTCTTTCTCTGGAGGTGGATAGCATTTTTTCATCATGAGTACTTTGTAATTGTTTTGGATCACTTAGTCTACTAATTCTTAAATGATCTCTCCTCAATCTATTTCCAGGTCAGGTGAGATATTTCACATTTTCTTCTATTTTTTCATTCTTTCTTTCTTTCTTGCAGGGCAGTGAGGGTCACACAGCTAGTAAGGGTGAAGTGTCTGAGGCTGGATTTGAACTCAGGTGCTCCTGAATCTAGGGCCAGTGCTCTACCCACTGTGCCACCTAGCTACCCCCTATTTTATTGTTTCTTGATGCCTCATAAAGTCATAAACTTCCACTTGACAAATTCTAATTATTAAGGAATTATTTTCTTCAGTGAGCTTTTGTATTTCCTTTTCCATTTGGTTTATTTTGCTTTTTAAGGAGTTCTTTTCTTCAGTGAATTTTTGTGCTTTTTACTGTTATGCTAGTTCTGTTATGTCAGGTGTTATTTTCCATTTTTTGTGCGTGTGCCTCTTTTACTAAACTGTTAATGTTCCTTTCATCATTTTCTTGGATCACCACTCATTTTTCTTAATTTTTCCTCTAACACACTTATCTCTTTAACCTAGAGGAATTCTTCTTATGTTTGGGTCCAATTAGCAATTTTCTTTTGAGGCTTTGTTTGTACCTGTTTTCACATTGTTGTCTTTTTCTGAGTCCCCTGCCACCATAGTATCTTGCCTGCCCCTGGACCCCCCAACCCCCCCAGCAATGGGGGTTAAGTGACTTGCCCAGGGTCACACAGTTAGTAAGTATCAAGTGTCTGAGGTCAGATTTGAACTCAGGTCCTCCTGAATCCAGGGCTGGTGCTTTATCCACTGTGCCACCTAGCTGCCCCCCATAGTATTTTATGGTCAAATTCCTTTTTTGTTGTTTGCTCATTTCAGCCTATTTATCTATTTATTTCTTTTTGGCGGGGCAATGAGGGTTAAGTGACTTGCCCAAGGTCACACAGCTAGTAAGTGTCAAGTGTCTGAGGTCAAATTTGAACTCAGGTCCTCCTGAATCCAAGGCCGGTGCTTTATCCACTGCGCCACCTAGCTGCCCATTTTAGCCTACTTCTTGACTTTGAACTTTATGTTAAATTTGAACTCTGTTCACCTGGACATGGGGAGGCACTGTGCTAAGCTTCAGGGTGTTTTTCACTGCTATTCAGAGTTACTTCTGGGGGTCTTTAAGCTTTTGTGCTTCCAAGGTTGTGTGATCCTGGGAGTGGTATGGCCACTGTTCTGGTTGGTGTGTTGGTCTTTACCTAGGAAGGGCCTCTGTTCCCTTGTGATAAGCTCTCCTTTCAATCCTTTCTGTAACCCAGAACTGTATATGGACAATAAAGTTGCCAATCACTGCCAGCTGCACCCAGTGCCAGCAAAAGATACCATGTAATTTCTGTCTGATCAGTTTCCCCCCTTCCCCATTTCTGTCCTGAGAGTTCTTGAAGCTGCTGCTGTTGCTGCTGCTTTGGACAGGCTTGGTGTGTCACAAACTTCTGCTGACCTAAGTTTTCTTAGACCAGAAAAATGTCTCATCCTAACTTTTGGAATAAGACCTGCCTATCAAGAGCCATGGGTCTTACCCATAGTCTAGCCATGGGTTTCATCCCATAAAGCCTCAGTAAAACCTCACTTCTCTTGTTTGATATACAAACTTTGAGTTTATAGGCATTTGATGCCATCACTTTTACTACTGACTCCTTTTTTGGATTTTTTCTCAGAAATCTAGTACTAAAAAAAAATCTTAGGGCATATGCTGTGTCATATTGATGTAGGTGATCACAAATTTATGCAGTTTTTTCTCAGATTTCTTTAAGAATTATATATTTAAATTGTTATATTGCTATGAAAATGGAAACGCTTTATTAATTTTGTCTCTTTAAAGTAAATTGTTATGTCTATAATATCTGTATATGGAAATTGTGTGGGAAGACTAGCTTTTGGAAAGTTTGATTGATAAAGTTAAACCTAATAGCACCAAGCACAGACTAATTTGTTTTGGGCGTTATGGGCCCAGAGCACCCCAAAAGTTCTCTGGGGTACATCAAAGAACCTTCTCCTTGAGAAACTAAACCAAAGGACAGACACACCTAAAGAGATAAGTGGAACCAGATTGGAATGAGCTAGCTCTGGGACCCCTACCCTTCATTCCAGTCTCCCTCACCCCTGGGGAGATAAGATTAGGTATGGCTGCTGCCTTTGTGCCGGGAGGAGGAGAGGGATGGCTTGAGAGATCTGCAGCCACCCCTCACCCAACTCCCCCAGCCGCCACCACCACTGGGGGATGGTCCTCCCTCAATAGGGGAACTTTCCACAGCCAGACGATCACCTCATCGGACCTCAAAAAGTCCATCAAACAACTGGGTGATCATGTAACCATCCTGTGCAAAATGGGGGCCCCCGATTCTGGCATGGTGGAATATCTTTTTGACAAGCATATCCTTGGAGACAGTGACAAGGAGAGCTAAGCTACAACTGGCTTCCCCCACACCTGGGAACTGTTAAGGCTAAAATTCTAGCTAGTCTGTCTAAAATATCTAATGAGTGGTTGCCAATAAATTATAAGCTTTAGCAAGAGTTAGGTTTTTAAGCATTTATTAAGGAGAATAAGAATTTGGTAAAGAGAGAGAGAAAGGCCTAGATTCCTATCTATTAAAGGGAGAGCACATTTCTAACTCCGCTCTCCACCAGAGTCCTCAGGAAATAGCGCGAGTCAGAGTGCCCAGCTCTTCCTTCTTCCTCCCACTAGCAAACGTCACTTCCTGACGCCAAAGAAAAGACACATGTTCTTGCCCTCAAAAACCTTCCTTTCATGGTGGAACTTTTCTGCAGTAAGTCTCCAGCAGGTGGCGTCATTCCAATTGTTACAGAACTGTGGGTGCCACTCCTCCTGTCTTTCAGTACATGCATATTTTGTTTATCTGACCTTTTCATAATCTATACCAAAAAACTAACACCATTTATATCCCAATAAAGTGATTTGGTACTGAATGAAAAAAAAAAGTTACGTTGTGGGGAAATAGGGTAGGGGTAGGGGTTTGGGGTCCTTAGGAATTCATCTTTAACGAATTACAACCACTTGCACACAAAACCAATAGAATAAGATAGTTTATTTAGGGGCTGGGGAAGGGAAACCAAGAGAGAAATCCTTAGACTTTTTCTCATGGGGAGAAAGGCATGGCACAGAGCATGGTTCTGAGATACCAATCTCCTCGAGCAGGAGACAGGCAGATACTTTTATAGAGGTCCGATGGTGGTCTGATGAGGTGCTTGTCTGACTGTGGAAAGTTCCCCTATTGATGGAGGACCATCCCCCATTGGTGGTGGCTGGAGGAGTTGGGTGAAGGGTGGCTTCGGATCTCTCAAGCCATCTCTCTCTTCCTCCCGGCACAAAGGCAGCAGCCACACCCAAACTTATCTCCCCAGGGGTGAGGGAGACTGGAATGAAGGGTGGGGGTTCCAATCTGGTTCCACTTACCTCTTTAGGGGTGTGTCTGTCCTTTGGTTTAGTTTCTCAAGGAGAAGGTTCTTTGATGTACCCCAGAGAACTTCTGGGGTGCTCTGGGCCCATAACATTAGGAATAAACAGCATTTTATAGGTTTATAGTATTAGCAGAGTTTTGTGATAGTCTTACTTAAATATTCTGAATTGTTTAAAAAAGAACATTTCCATGTATATGGAAAAAACACAAAAAAAAGATTTTATATGAAACAGTGAATTTCTATTACACATTGCTTGTTTTATATTAAACAGCAAAATAGATAATTAACTCTGGGGCAGCTGGGTGGTGCAGTGGTTAGAACACCAGGCCTAGAGTTAGGAAGACTGAATTAAAATGTGGCTCTCAGCACTTAATAGCAGCTGTGTGATCCTGGGCAAGTCACTTAACATTGATTGTCTCTGTAACAGAACAAAACAACAAAAATATCATAGTAACTGATCAGCACAGTGACCAACCAGGATTCCAAAGGACTCATGATATAAAATGCTATTCATCTCCAGATAGAAAACTGTTGGACTTGAGAGTGTAGATTAAAGCATATTTTTTTCCTTTTACAAAAAAAAATACATCTATGATGAATTTTATGTATCATTTTCAAAACTCACATTTGTTTTTTCTTCTCTTATTTAAAATTATTTAAAATACTGCAGTGACTCTGTGGCATCACTATACATAATAGTATTTTTCCCCCAACTATATGTAAAGATAATTTTCAACATTCATTTTTGAGTTTCAAAATTTTCTCCCTCCTTCCCTTCCCTCTGCCCTCCCCAAGACTGCTAACAGTCTGATATAGGTTATATATGTACAGTCATGTTAAACATATTTCCACATTAGTCATGTTGTGAAAGAATCAGAACAAAAGGGAAAAACCACAAGAAAGAAAAAATAACAAAGTGAAAATAGTATGCTTTGATCTGCATTTAGACTCTGTAGTTCTTTTTCTGGAGTGGCATCACTATGTGCTCTTCTACTCCCATGCTCCTATTTTTTTTTTTTCTGAGAACCCCTTCTCCCCATAACACCTGTAACTATTAAGCATAGTCAGGTTAAAATGAATTCACGCAGTCTCAACATTTAAAGATAATATATCCCTGAACCCTGTGTTCATAAACTTTTTGTCAGGAGGTGGATAACATACTTCATTTTAGGTTATCTGGAGGCAGGGTTAACCATTGCATTAGTCATAATTCTTTCAAAGGTGTTTTTCTCTAGTGTTGTTGTCTTTGTGTAAGTTGTTTTAGTTCTGATCACTTTATAATACCCAGTATTCTGTGCACTTTTTTGCCACCTTTACTTAAGATACAGTAATATTGCATTACATTTGTATACCGCTTTTTATTTGTTCAAGAGCCAGTCTATGATCCCTTAGATTCTACTTTTTTACTTTCTCATCCCACCTCCCCATCCCTTTTTGGAATCAGGAAGTTTGTTTTACCTTGTGACTGACTCTTCCTTCTAGTATTATCCTCCCTCTTAAACCACTGTCTCTCCTTAATTACATCAAATTCAATTCAACTGGAAAACAAATAGTAATTTCTACACCATACTTTGTGTATTTGACACTTCTTTGTATGTTTCAAGTAAGAGGGACCTTTATCTGATGCCCACAATCTCCACCCTTCATTCCGTATTTGTATAATGTTACGCATTCCAATTATGAGTAGCAAGTTCTACCCCTTTCCTTCTTTCCAAACTAGCATATTCTTCCTTTTTCTTTTCTTTTCTTTTCCCCTCCTAAGCTCCCAGAACCTGACCAATCTTACCCCCAAGTCTTGTTTTAGGAAAACATTGAGGTTCTGAAAAGACATTTGTTTTTTCCTCCTTTACCATTCACAATATTGTGTTCCAAGCTCACCTCAGATTTATAATAAAATATGGAAGGTATTCTATGATCATGATTCTATTTCCTTGGTACTTGAACTCCTTTCTGGATGTTTGCAGTACTTAACAAAATGGGGATAGGATTTCTGAATTTTGTCTGACATTCCTGAGACTTCCTTTTGGAGTTATTTTCAGGAGATGATTCATAGTTTCTTCTCTCTGGTTATAATAGATATGGACTGTTTTCATTTATGATTTCTTGAAATAAGAGTGTTTGGGGTATTTTTTCTTTTTTAAACATGAGTTTCCAGGCAGTCCAGTGATTTATGAAATCCCTCTTTGACCTGTTTTCCCTGGTCAAGTGATTTTTTAATATCAGATATTTAACATTTTCTTCTATTTTTTCAATCTTTTGATATTTAATTTTTTATTCTGTTTGGTCTCTTGTACTTTTTTTTTTAAGTGAGGCAATTGGGGTTAAGTGACTTGCCTAGGGTCACACAGCTAGTGTCACATGTCTGAGCTGGATTTGAACTCAGGTCCTTCTGAGTCCAGGGCCAGTGCTTTATCCACTGTGCCACCTAGCTGCCTCCTTGATACTTGCTTTCTTTGATTTACTTATATCTCCAGTTTTAATTCCTGAATTACAGGTTTGTCCCAGGTTCCATCCCCCTACTGTTCTTTTAGATGTGATAGTCAGCCCTGTTTGGTCTTATCCTGGGTCTCTTGAGTTTTTGAGCTGACTACTTTCCATGGTTGACCTTCTAACACTCCCTTCACACCCCTTCCATCTTTGAGGTTCATAACTTGAACCTTAATCTTTAATATTTCACGACAGAGTTTTTCAGATCCTAAAGTCTCTGGGCTTGTTCTTGTCTTGGTCTGAGCTGACCATTACTACTGATTGATGCCTACTTATTGCTGCTCCTAAGTGTCTCTACAATCTGGGGCTTTGACCTTCCTGGAGCTGTCTTAGGGGAGTTCTACTTTTGTTGCCTATGGACGCAGAGTCTTGTAGGCCATGACAAATGTCTCACCTCTGTTCATTCACCTCTGTTCACAAAAGCTTTGTTGGCTGACTTTAATGTAGCCCTAGTTTGGAAGATATCACTTACTGTGACAACTTACTGGATTTAAAAAATTGTTGCTTAGTCTGCTGTGAAAGTTATGCTGGAGTAGGTATACCCACCAAATTTGGCAAGATTCTCTCACTCATTTGTATGCAAAGGTGTTGTATAAAACAAAGGAAATATGCTTCCTGTTTTGTAAGATCCCAGATTCTTTGGCTATACATGAGACATAGTGGGAAAAGCACTGGATTTTGGAATCAATGAATGTTTGAATCCTTGTGTAGCTGTAACCTTGGGCAAATCACATCTCTTGGTTTTACATTTTTAATCTGTTGGACTAAATGATCGCTAAGGTCCCTTCTAGTTCTAAATCAGTGATCCTATAAACCAAAAGTGATATCACTAACTTTTCCTTACAAAGTCCAGGAATCCTTAGGAAAAGATGAATTTTTAGAAAATTGAGTTCATATATAGCAGTTGTGAAGAGCTTTAAATACCAAAGAAAGGATTTATAGTTGAGCTATAAGGCTATAATTACTGGATTTTATTGAGTAGTGCGAATATGTTCATACTGACACTTTATAAAAATCAACTAAGCAACTGGGTAAAGGATGGATTGGAGTAGAGAGAGACTTGAGACAGGGATACCACTTTTTAAACTTTTTTTTTCCTATTACATGTAAATTTTTTTTTTTTACATTTGTTTTTTAAAATTTTGTGTTCTAAATTCTTTCCCTCATTTAGAAGGTAAGCAACACATAACATACAGTCATGCAAAATAGTCATGTTGTGAAAGAACACACAGACCAAAAAAAAAACCAAAAAAGAAAGTTTAAAAAATTATGCTTTGATCTGCAGACTTCAACAGTTCTTTCTTTGTATCTGGATAGCATTTTTCATCATGAGTCTTTCAGAATTTTCTTAGATCTTTATTTTGTTGAGATTAATGAAGTCATTCAGAATCGATCATTATACAATATTGCTGTTACCCTGTACGATCTTCCCCTGGTTCTGCTCACTTCACTTTGCATCAGTTAATACAAGTCTTTCCAGGTTTTTCTGAAAGCATCCTGCTTGTCATTTCTTACAGCACAATAGTATTCCATCATAATCATATACCACAACTTGTTCAGCCATTCCCCAGTTGATAGGCAAAGAATACCACTTTGAAAGTTAATTACTATACCACAATTTATTTAGTCATTCCTCAAAAAATGGATGTCATTTTTACCCCTCTAGTTCTTTTACTACTACCCCCTGAATAAAGCCATTAGACAAGCATATATTTTGTGGGAGAAGAATAAAAAGAAGCTTAGAAAGCTTGGGAGGGAAAGGAGACACCAGGAGTTACCCTGCCCAGGGTCATATTATTGTATAGAGTTGAAACTAGGCAGAGTTGCAGATGGGAGGTGGAATGAGTTGCAAATCCAATTTCTGCCCTCTATAAAGGAAAGCTTTGGGGGGCATTTAGTACTCCATCCTCCAGCCCTCCCTCTAATCCCAGGAGAGAAGTTCTCTCCTTCATTAGACTGTAACCTTGAGGGCAGGGAATGTCTTTGTTTTTGTATTTATATCCCCAGCATCTATTAGAGTATTTGGCATATAGTAATTCTCAATAAATGCTTTCATTCATTTATTCATTATGTTGTTAAAGGATTTTGTGATTTATAATAATAATTCTATTTCTGTAGTACTTTAAGATTTTCAAAGCACTTTGCCTATAACAGCCTTGTAATATAATTATCACAAGTATGTTTATTTCCCCCTCTCCCTTTTTATATGAAGAAACAGACTTATGGAGGTTGTCATTAGTAGTATCAAATGATTTGTTAAAATTGGAATTCTGAATTAGGTTTCCTGACTCCAGATCCATCACTTTTCTGACTATGCCACAATATGGAAGTATTTAGGAAATAACTGTAAAATTAGTTACCCTAGAATATTTAAGATTTCATTGTCATCTCTGTCTTGCTGCTGTGACTGAAGTCCCATTTTATTTTAATTTTCTCAAATTCTTCTTTTTCTTTTTTTGGTTTTCATTAGTTTTTTACTTCTAAATGTTATTTAATTTTTCTTTTTCTTAGGGCTACACGACGATTATTTTGAGAGAACATCCTCCCAGAAGAGGGAATAGAAGGAGAAACATCTTTGCCAAAAAGACCTCGGTATCCCATGAACGAAACAGCAGATCACGTATCGGGGTGCAACAGTACTCCGGAGCCAGTTACACGGCTCAGAAAAGGTTACCAATTTGATGTTTCAGAAAAAGGTCATAATGATAACCACCAAGGAGAAGACTTGGGGACCCTTTTAGTGGCATCTACTCCCTATTCCCACTTCAAAAAAGTAAGTAGGTAACACAGAAGGGTTGCAATTAAAATGGCATAAGGGATCTTGGAAGATGATCATTTTTTAAAATGATCATGGCTTTGTTTGTAGAGAGAAAGCCATCAATAATTGTTAGTTTTTCAGGGTAGGAAGATTTCAATTTAGCATCTTGTCAGTTGGCTTAGACATTATAATGTCTTCTGTAGGTTTTCATTTTTGAAGATATTTTCAGTTTCTTTTTATAAAAAGTGGAAATTGTGACCACAGGGTTGTCTATTGTGTTGAACACTGAATCCGAATTCATATAATAAGCTAGGGCAAATTAGAATGTCAGTTGTAAAGCTGGTTGATTGTAGTAATAAAAATATTTTTTTCACAGTAACCTGCTTTCCTGTCTTGCCCATGTTTTGGTTATGATGTTCATATAAGACTTTTTTTAAACAAATGCTGCCTGTTAAGGATAGTTCTAGCTATCAAACTATCTTGGGCATATCTTGGTGTCACTACAGTTTGGAAAACAGAAAGAATTGCTTCTTGAGATTTACTTTTTATCTGCCAAAGGGAAGGAGCAGCTTTAAACAAGCCACAAATAGAGCAAAATACACAGTTGTAAATGTGAGAATAGTAGGAGGAAGTTAGTTTTGTAGATAGTTTATCTGTTTAATTTTGTGTGCTCAGGAACTCTGATAACGTAAAAACAAAGTATACGTTGAAAATGTAGCACACCAAGTGACTGATCGCCTCTGGGCTGTTACCACAGATCATAGAGTAGACTTCCTCTTTCTTAGCATCTTGTTGGTTTGGATTTCAAAGGCTTTTCTTCCTTTAGGACTAATGTCAACCTTTCAGGGGACTGATGGCGTGTTAGACTGTCATAACGAGCCAGTAAAGCCTCAGCTGAGGCCCCAGTCTTATTCTGGTATCAGTTCAGTAGAATATGTTAGTTGGATGTCTGTTTAATGCACAGAGTGGACAGATAAATCATGGGTTTAGAGCAGGAAGGGACCTTACAGGGCATCTAGTCTAGCTTCCTTATTTTACAGTTATAACAAAATCTGAGCTTGTGGAGAGTTACGTGACATGTTCAGTGTCACCAAGGTAGTAATCAGCAGTTCCACCATTTGAGTCCACATCAGGTGCTCTTTTCCCTGGATCATAAATTATGGGATATCTTAACTGTCTGTAAAAAGTGTGACCAAAAAAAAGTCCTTGAAGTTACTCCTTGGAGGAGTGTTGACAAACAAGTAGGCCAGGGCAGCTAGATGGTGCAGTGGATAGAGCACTGGCTTTGGAGTCAGGAGTACCTGAGTTCAAATCCAGCCTCAGACACTTAACACTTACTAGATGTGTGACCCTGGACAAGTCACTTAACCCCAATTGCCTCACTAAAAAACCAAACCAAACCAAAACAAAAACAAAAAAAAAGACAAACAAGCAGGCCCTGTATTTCCTTCTTATCTGGTATATAAGTTAAGGTCACCCTTAGAAGGATGACTACATAAATATGGGGGCAGAGTGCTAGTAGTGAGACACTTTGGAAAGAAGATGAATGTGAGTATAACTGTTTCTTTAACAAGTGCCTTGTCCTTGACAAGGTGCCTTTAGCAGTATCATTCTGCATGGTAAAGAGTGGATGTTTAACTCCCCTTTAATTTCAAACAATTGATATATTTTGCTTGCTTTCTTGAAACCTTGAAAATTGTTCAGGTAGACTGAGATCTGTAATGAGATGAAGATTAAGGAAATAAGCCATTCTTTTACTCTTAATGAAGTTGTGTTAACTGTCAGAAAAATTTTTTGCCATTTGGAAGCATTTTTATAAGTATTTTCATTTCAGTGCAACTGTAACCTAAATATAGATGACTAGAGATGCAGAACTGGGAGAGAACTTGGAGGTCATTGAATTCCTTTCCCTTATTTTGTAGATGAGCAAATGGAGGAAGGCTCAGAGAAGTGACATGATTTGCCTAGTATTATATAGAGAGTAAGGAGTGGACCTGGAATTTCAACCTATTTCTGTTGATGCTAAAAACCAGTGTCCTTTTCTTTCTACCTTTTTAGCAAAGTTTCTATGTTGAAATCTATGTTAGTACTAAATTCAAAATGACATCATTATTAATATTTGTCTATTTGTTGTCTTTCAAGAAACTTAGTGCTTCATGTAAGTTATTAAGTGCCTACAAAATATGCCTATGTATTGGATATTCTTCATTTCACCAGTGGAGAAACAGAAGCAAAGTAACTTGCTTTACAGCACGTTAGAACAGCTCAGGTCTCTAAATTTACAGGACTGTGCTGTCTTCTATTAAACTGTAATGTGTTGTCTTTGCTGTTGTAGATGACTGGTGATTATAGTATCATAAAATCAGAAATGAAAGTCAATTGATAGCTACAAGTCCATCTGAAGCATTCTGTCACTTAAATCTGACTGGTTTGTAGTGCGTAGTAAATTTTTGTTCAGAAAACATTTTATCAGGCAAACACAATGTTTTCCACTGTGTTATGTTCTTCCTTTAGACTTATGGGTATTTAAAATAGAAATTCAAACCTCTTTTCTTTTTATACTAAACCTATTCTTTGTGATCCCCGATTCTTTAATTCATCTGCATTTATCCTAGTCTATTTTCCCCACTCTGGCTTCACTTATCTCCAATTTCCAGACCTGAACCTGTTGTCAGCTACTTTAATATTTCACCAGTATCACCCTAGAATCCCTTGTTTCCCTATTCTTGTTGATTTCCTCTCCAAGTTTCCCACAGCAGATGTTCCAAATCTTTTCCACTCTTCAAGCCCCACAAACTCCTTCTAGCTTTCATCCTTTATTTTTTTTACTGCCTGGCCATTTTGATTGTTTTTTCCCTTTATTCTCTGGAAATTTCTTCCTGTCGGTCACTTTCTTCTTTGTTGGCCTCAGTGACTTCACATTCTGCTGCTTCTGACTCCGTCTAATCCTTCTCTGTCCCCTTTACTGACTTCTCCTCTTCTCCCATTCAGGTAGGTATTTTCCTTGGGCTTTTTCTCTTCTTTCTTTATACTTTTTTATCCTTTGCCCATCTTATCCACTTGATTGGCTTCAGCTATCACTTTGACACAGATGACTTCCAAATTCCTATCACTGCTTCGACTTCTCCTAATCTCCAGTTTTTCTTCTCCAGTTGTCTATGGGACATCTCTCCTTGAATGTCATATCAGTACTCCAAACTCCACGTGTCCAAAAGCTAGCTTTACCCTTAAATGTACTTTTCCTTCTGATTTTCCTGTTTCTTTTGGTGGAACCACCATTTGTTTTGTCTCCAAATTCTAATAGTAAACATTTAGGCATAATTTTTAGTTTAACTATAGCATTTTTAAATGACTTGTGATATAGAGTAGACTTAAGAGTTCTTTTCAGCAATTAAATATCAGTTTGGCAGCTGTATGGAATATGGATTGGAGAGATTAGAGGCTGGAGACTCAATAGGAAGCTATTGCTATGGTCAGTTAGTTGGTGAACAAACATTATGCACATACTGTGTGCCAGGTAGTGTACTAAGAACAGAGGATACAAAGAAGGACAAAAAGTCTTTTTCTTTAAGGACCATACATTATACATTCTAAAGGGGGAGATAAACAAAAAGATAACTATATGGAAGGTGATCTTAATGGGGAAAGCACTAACAGATTATGGAGGGTTCCAGAGGGAAAAGGAATAACTAAGAAAGGCTTCTGAATAAAGGTGGGACTTAGGCTATGTTTGAAGGAAGCCAGGGAAGTGTAAGAGGTGGAGACAGGGAGGCAGAATGTTCCAGGTCGGGGAGCAGCCAGTACAAAGGTACCAACTTAGACAATGGGGTATTGTGTGTGAAGAACAGCAAATGGGGAAGAGATACTATAAAGGTAGGAAGGAGCCAGGTTGTGAAGGATTGCAAATGCCAGATAGAGGGTCTCATATTTTATCCTAGAGGGAGTAGGGAGCTACTAGCTTTTTTGGGGGGGGTGGGTAGAGAAGGACACAGTTAGATCTTTGTCTTGGAAAAATCACTTTGGCAGCTGAATGGAAGATGAGACTAACCAGAAGATTCTTTCAGTAATCTAGGATTGAAGTGATAAATGTCTCAACAGGGATGGTAGCTGTGTATGTGGTGAGAAGGGTTGTATGTGAAGAGATGTGAAGGTAGAAATTGCAAGATTTGACAACATTGGATATATGAGTAACTTAATGAAGAGTTGAGGATGACAGAATTTTTAAGAACCTCAATGACTGGTGTGTTTGACAGTAATTGGAAGGAAGAGAGTTTTGGGGAAAGATAACGAGTTCTATTTTGGCCTTGGTGTGTTGAGATGCTGTCAAGTCTTCTAGTCTGATATGTCCAAAAGGCAGTTAGTAATGAATGGGTATGGAGCAGGAAACAGACTAGGTCTACATGTGGAGATCATCTGCAGAGTTAAGTGAACCCAGGGGAGTTGATGAGAACACCGAGTGAGAAAAAACAGCAAATAGAGAAGGGGTGGGATTAGGGCACAGCAGCATAGAGTCTTGAGGAATACCCATGGCTATTGGACATAAGTTAGATGAAGAACCAGCAAAGGACACTGAAGACTAGTCATACAGGTAGAAGGTGAACCAAGAGAGTAGGGTTATGAAAAATTAGAGAGGAGAAAATATACAGCAGGAAGTGATCAGTAGTGTCAAATGATAGATACAAAGAGATGAAGAAGAATGAGGATTGGAAATGCCATTATTAGATTTGGGAATTAAGAGATCATTGATGGGGGCAGCTAGGTGGCGCAGTGGATAAAGCACCCGCCTGAGTGCAAATCCGGACTCAGACACTTGACACTTACTAGCTCTGTGACCCTGGGCAAGTCATTTAAACCTATTGCCCTGCAGAGAGAGAGAGAGAGAGAGAGAGAGAGAGAGAGAGAGAGATCATTGATAACCTTGACTTAGGCAGTTTTAATTGACTCAGGTTGTCAGAAATATTGCAAAGGATTAAGAAGAAATTGAGGAAACAAAATTGAGAGAAGGGGATGGGAATAAACATTGGCTGCATGCTAGGCACTGTACTAACCTAATATAGGCAGCTTTCTCCAGAATTTTAGCTTAGAAGGAGACACGATAGATAGCTATATAGATAGATGAGGATAGCTTTTAGTCTCTAGTCCAGGCATGGGTGTGTGAAGGGAGAGGAGAGGGATATAAACTACACCATAGGGGTGGGATAAGAAGGCTTGGCAACTGATTGAAGGTAACTTCAAAGTGTTACACCTACGTTGCTGAATGAATGGCAATACCCCTAACAGAAGTAGGGGAGAATGTTTTGGGGAAAAGATACTGGATTCTTTTAGACATGCTGATTTTGCAGTGCCTGTGGGGCATCTAGTTGGAGATGTCCAGTAAAGAATTGGTGATGCCAGGCTGGAGTTTGAGAGTGAGACTGCTTATACAGGGTATCCCAGAAGTGTTAATGAAGTTTTCAACTGTTAAAGCCTAAAAGCTCTAAGACTTATACTCTGTTTAGAACTGGGTATAACTGCATAGATTTTTGAATCGTGGTGAGCTGCTGAGATCACTATGACAGAGTATTGTGAGAAGAGAAAGGACAGGATTCCTGGTGAACACTCACAGAGAGGAGGTGGAATAAGGCTGATGAGTCTGCATAGGGAACTGAAGAGTGATCATAAAGGTAGGAAGAGAACCAGGATAGAGAGCAGTGAAATACAAACCTAGGGAGGAGAAATTGTCTAGGAGGAGGGGAATATCAGCAGCGTCAAGCACTGCAGAATATCTGAAGTATCAGAACTAAAAAAAGGCCATTGCATTTGTCCATGAATTGAGTAGTTTCAGTTGAGTGATGAGGTTGCAAGCCTCATTGTAAGAAGTGAATGAGAGAACAGGAAGAAACAAGTGTAGACAGCTTTTTATTTGTGTATATGGGTGTTTGTATAATTTCTGAACTTAAATACTAAAAAAATGAGCATTTTCATATGCAAAGTAGACAAGAAAAAGATAGGATTGTACATGAAACTGAGAATCTAAATCTAATACATAAAATTCCCACCACCGCCCCCATTTAATATATAATCTCAACGTGTAACTTTCAAACTGGATCTACTTGTTGTCTGTATTTTCTTTGGGCCCTCCTTGGTTCTCCGTTGTATATTTAAAAAGAAATGCCTCAGTGACTCCCCTTCCTCTTCCTTCCCCTTTTCTTTTTCTTATTTTTTCTTTTTCAGCTTTGTTTCCAGCAGTTGAATGAAATTCTGTTTTGAACTTGATTCTTGCTAACAGGAAAGAACTGGTGGTTGGAATGGTCCCTTGTTGGGAAGTAATGACTCACTCACCAAACTTGTGGTAGAGGAGCCAAAGGGCTATAAAGGGTACGCATAGCTTTATAGCCCTTTGGGCATAATTCTAAATTGTTCTCCAGAATGGTTGGATCAGTTCACAGCTCCACCAACAATGCATTAGTATTTCATTTTTTCCCACAGCTTCTCCAACATTTATTATTTTTATTGGTAACTTGAGAGAGTAATTTTGGTGGAATAAGGTTGGAAGCCTGGTCAAAAGGGCTTTGAAGAGAGTGAGAGGAGAGGTCGTGGATGGTCTTTTCAAGTTTGGCTACATTGAACAGAAGAGATGTATAGAATGATACCTTGTGAGGATGGAAAGATCAAATAAGGGTTTTTTTGAGGAGAGACATGGGAAAGTATTGTTTGGATCTTTATTTCAGGAATGGTGATAAAGTACCTTTTATACCTTGTTTGGCCCCAGAGGGCATAACTAGGAGATAGGGTTATTGGCTGTCACTTGTCAGCAAGAATTTATCAAATGCTTACTATATGTTCAATGCTGGGGATACAGAGAAAAGCAAAGTACAGTCCCTGCCCTTAGGTAACTTACATTATAATAGGGAAAGAAAAATCATATATAAATGCCCAGCAGATGGAAGTTAACCTTAGAGAAATTTGGGATAGGGTGTGGAGTGAGAAAAACCAGGAAGGATTTCTTGTTAGCTGAAACTTTGAAAGCATTCCAGGCATAGGGAAACCACCATTGAAAAGGCATAGAAACTGGAAATGTGAGAAATAGCCAGTAGTCTAGTTCTGTTGTGAAGTGATATAAATTCTTTATGCCTCATCTCTCTCACACCTCTTCCTTATTTTTCCAAACCAACCTTATCCTGGCTTTAGCCCATTTCTCTTCATGCTTAGACTGCTGTAACAGTTTCCTGACTGTTATCCCTCCCATCACTCCTTCCCTTCTTTCAGTCTATCTTCCACACTGATGGCTAGTGTAGTTAGTATTTGTTGGGAATGTTGGTCAGGGTACTGTGATATAAAGTATCTCATACTGATTAAACTGAGTAAATACAGTACAGTCATCTGCCAACTTAATAGGGACTTGTGTTTTCAAAGTTCATTTTTAAGTTAGTTATTTGGAATTTAGAAAATATTTTCTTATAGAAATAGTGTTACAGAAAATGGTTAGATAGATTTCCAGGTCAATCTACAAAAGTCCATTGACTTGATAATATAGCTGGATTGGTTTAGAAACCAATTGGAAATCTGGTTTATAGAGCCTTAGAAACACAGAAAACATGAAGAAAACAGATTTTCTTGGCCCTAAGCAAAATTTGTCTTCAGCATCTTTCAGCCTTTTTTTGTTCATCCTTCAGCCTCTGTCTTTTCACCATCAAAATTTTTATAGCTAGAAAGGACCTTACAAGTCATCTAGTGCAGATATGTCAGACAGGTGGTAGGGCATTGTGGCAGATATCACTCCCAATTGGGGAGGAACCAGATAAAAATGTAACTGGGAGATTTTTAACAAAATAAATAAAAACACAATAAAACACAGATAACATTACATTTTAAAACTGAGTCAATATGTAGCCACAGGAATCCTTATGTAAGAGTTGTTTCCATGTGAGGTTGACACTGCTGATCTAATGCATGCTCCTTTCTCCCACTCCCTTGTATTACAAATGAAGAAACAATCCTCATTCACGTTTCTGGTGCTTTCTACTGTTTCTCATTACTTCTGCCCCAGTGTCTTCATATTGTCTCCAGTGTCCCACTATAGCATTCCTATATTTTAGGATTGAGGGACCCAGATTAGGGGAAATCAGACTTCCCTTGTCCCGTGTCTCTTCCATTTATAATTCTCATTCCATTATGCCAGATTTAAGGATCTTAAGAGAAAAGGTAATTAAGCAGATTTGTACTAGGACTGATAAATCCTTTAACCCTCCTAACATTACTCCTGGGGTTCTTTTGTTGTTGTTGTTGTTGTTGTTGTTTTGCAGGACAATGAGGGTTAAGTGACTTGCCCAGGGTCACACAGCTAGTAAGTGTCAAGTGTCTGAGGCCGAATCTGGAGTCAGGAGGACGAGAGTTCAGATTCGGCCTCAGACACTTGACACTTACTAGCTGTGTGACCCTGGGCAAGTCACGTAACCCTATTTGCCTCACTAAAGGAAAAAAAAAAGATAAGGTCTATTAACCCAGCTGTTTAATTGGTTCTCTGACAAAGTGACAGGAATAATTTCAAACTGAGTGGTATTTGTCAGGGTTGACAACAGTGGATGTGTTGGCCCTGTCTTGGAATCTGCCTCTGCTCTGGTTGTGGTTCATGTCTGATAGAATGGATCACTAAGAAGTTGAGGGTACAGATAAAAAATTCCTTTAATAAAAATATATCTTACAACCCTCAAATGAAAGGTGACCATAGGAAGGGAAAAACAACTAATAGTAGTCAGCATATCTTTCTTGCCCAAAGTGCCCATACCTTAGTCCCAGAACAGTTCACCTTGGGCAAAGTTAACTCAGGCATCCCCAGATTTGCTCCAGAGTCTTGACTTACAACAGCCCATGTTGATAGTGTAAAAGTGTGAGAATTAAACTGAAGCTACCCTAATTCCACTAATATCCTATCCTACAACAGCCTCCGATGTCAGTTCCCCCAGTCAGAGAAATTTATAAATGGTTCCGTGGGGTTTTCTGGTTGGGTGATTTATAATTTAATAACTTCCAGTTTACTGATTTATTCCATTATTTTTAGAAAATTGTAGCATAGCTGAAAAAGAAATATGAGAATATACTTCTTTCCCTTCTTTGCAAAGGTGGAAGTGGGGCCCTGGAGGACTTGCTATGTGGGACAGAGGATAGGAAAATTTTTTATATAAATACACATACACACAGCCATTTTTAAAAATAGAAAGGCGTGGCCTAAAATTGGTTTCCAATAAAAGATTTAGTAACTTGGTTTTTAATAGGTTGATGCATCTCTAGAACTCTACAGATTTGTGAACTGTATGCTGTAAGATGTCCCCTTTTGCAACAGATTTTAGATTCAGTTCAAGCGACTTTGCCCAGAGTCAACAGATAGTAAAATATCTTTGGCAGGATTCAGACTTGAGCCTTCCCGAGCCCAAATGCAGTACTCCATCAACTATGTCACCTTTGGTTTTCAGGGTAGTAAGAGTCTTCCTCTTACATTTACTAGCTGTGTAACTGAGCAACCATTTATAACCACTCTACGATCAATCAGCAAGCATGTGTGTGTTGTTTTTGTTTTGTTTTGTAGGGCAATGAGGGTTAAGTGACTTGGGGGGGGGGGTGTCACACAGCTAGTAAGTGTTAAGCGTCTGAAGCCTTATTTGAACTCAGGTCCTCCTGAATTCAGGGCCGGTGCTTTGTCCACTGCGCCACCTAGCTGCCCCAGAGAGCATGTTTTAAGCACTAAATATGTGCTCAGACACTTTGATAAATGTGAGGAGAAAAGAAAAAAAGATAGCCATTGTTCTTAAGGAACTTATATTTTAATGAGACGTGTGTGTGTGTGTACACGTATATACACACACATTTATATGTAAATATAATATGAGACATATTAAAGTTTCTTCTATAAGGTTAACACTCTGCATCTATATATAATTACCCCATAAGCTATTTCAGGTCAGGGACTGTTTTTGTTTTTCCTTTGTATCCCTCACATTTTAGCACATAATTTAGTACATAAGTGTGTGTCTCTCTATATGTACAGACACACGAATGTACATTTTTGAATGGACATACATAGATACAAGGTATGCTTAGAGAGGAAGGTATTTGAGGGCAGGTAGGATGGGAGAGAAGAGGAAGGGGAAAAGCTTCCTATTGAAGGTGGTATTTTAAGTTGAATCTAGAAGAAAGAAAAGGATTTTAAGGTGAGGTGCAGGTGGGGAGGGAGGGCATTCCAGATTTGAGAGACAGACACCGCAAAGGCATGGAGGCAAGAGATAGGTTGTTGTTTATGGGGAACAATAGCAAGTAGACCAATATAGCTGGGAGTGTATGGAGGGGAATAATATGTTTAGAGACTGGGAAAAAGGGCCGGGTTGTGTGAAGTGTTTTAAGTATCAAACAGGCTTTTATGTTTTATCATAGAGGTAATAGGAAGCAACTAGGGTTTATTGAGTATGAAGGTGACATGGTCAGACCTACAGTTTAAGAAAATCACTTTGACAGCTCTATGGAAGAGGGAGTATGAAGAAACTTGTGACAAGGATAGTAATTAGTTTAATAGAGTCCAGTCTCTAGGTCAGTTAGTCAGCAGGTATTCAATAAGCTCTTACTATGAGTCAGACACTGTTAAGCTTTGTATATATAAACAAGTAAAACCATGGTCTCAGACCTCAATAACTATCTACATACAACTTATATGTAAAGGAAAGGTAATATGGGGCAAGGGGAACCAGCTAAAACCTCCTGCAGAAGGTAGCATTTGAGCTGAATCTTGAAGGAAGCCAGGAAAGTCAGGAGGGTAAGATGAAGGAGGAAGAGCATTCCAGGTAAGGGAGACAACCAGTGTAGAGGCACAAAGACAGGAAATGGAATGTTGTGTGTCCGGAATAGTGTGAATAGGCCTGTGTGGCTGGTTTGTGGAGTTTGTGGAGATAGGTAAAGTTTAAAAAGACTAGAAAGGTTGGAAGAGACCAAGTTGTGAAGGGCTTTGAATGCTAAACAGGATTTTGTATTTGATTCTTGAGGCAATAGGGAATCATTGAAGTTTATTGAGGGAAGGAGGAGGTAACATCAGACCCTGGCTTTAGGTAAATCATTTTGACAGTTGTATGGAAGATGGATTTGAGTGGGGAGGATATTTTCCAGGGGAGAGGGTGATAAGTATCTGAATTGACAGCTGTGTGGGTGGAGAAAAGGGAAGTATACACGAATTATATTAAAGATGCCACTGCGACTGAGTCTGGGTAACTGGGAGGATTGGTGATATGTTCAACAGTAACTGGAAAGTTGTGAAAAGTGAGTGATTTGTGGGGGGGGAACGTAGTGAGTTCTGTTTTGAACTTGGTGAGTTTGAGATGCCGTCAGATCATCTATCTAGTCCTGAGATTTCCCTGAGCCTTTAGAATTCTTTTGGGGTAGGAATTCTGCATTGCGTTGTTTCCATTGGACCACACCTTCCACAGCCACTGTTCCACTGATTCATCAGGTTGTTATTTGAACTCCTTCACTCATCCCAGTTCCTTGCTGTTGAAGGCTTGCCTACCCACTGCTTCCTCGGGGGAGGAAATCATCCTCCTTTTAGGCCCAGTAATAAGAAACGTCTAGGGCTTATCTTTGCCTTCTTTTAAAAAAACGAAACAAAACCATTGATGGGAGTTACCAAGTTACTTGGGGGGGGAGGGGGGCGGTTAAGTGACTTGCCCAGGGTCGCACAGCTAACAAGTGTTAAGTGTCTGAGGCCGGATTTGAACTCAGGTCCTCCTGACTCCAGGGCCAGTGCTCTTACTGCCACCTAGCTGTCCCTAAGTTATTCTTTAAGTCAGCTTTCATACTCTTGTCTTAATGACTCTGATCTCAATGGAATACAGGCAAGGGTGTGCAGGTAAATGTTTAACAGCTAGATTCCCCCAGCCCCCAACTGTTGTATATACTTTTAGGTCAGCTAGGTGATGCAGTAGAGTGGGCCTGGTGTCAGGAAGACTCATCTTCCTGAGTTCAAAAAGAGACTGATTAGCTGTGTGACCCTGGGTAAGTCAAACTTAACCCTGCTTGCCTCAGTTCCTCATCTGTAAAAATTGCTGGAGAAAGAAATGGCAAACCACTTAAGTATCTTTGCCAAGAAAACCCCAAATGGAGTCAGAAAGAGTCAGATACAACTAAAAATGACTCAACAACAGTTTAAGTTTAATCTGCATTATTAACATTTTCTCCATCACCTTCTTAAGTCTAGACAATTAAGACAATAGTCAATTGAGCCCTGATTTGCTGATTTCCGGGGTGTAAATATTTACTGTGGAAAGTTGGGATGGTGGTTGGGGGTGGGGAGACAAGGTTACAAAGGGCTTTGCAGGTCAAGTAAAAGATTTTGTATTTGATCGTGGAGGTGATAGGGATCCACTGGAGTTTATTAAGTAGTGAGGTGACATGGTCAGATATGAGCTTTAGGAAAATCACTTTGGCAACTGAATAGAAGATGGGTTGTAGTGGGTAGAGACTTGAGGCAGGCTATTCCAATAATTCAGGTCTACCAGTCCTGAGTTGAAGAGGCTCTGCACCAGGGTAGTGGCAGTATCAGAGGAGAGAAGGGTGCACATTTGAGAAGTGTTACATAAGTGAACTCAATAGGCCTTGTCAACAGATTGGTTATGGGGAGGTGGTGAGAGATAGTGAAATCCAGGGGAGCTGAAGAGATCACCAGGTAGTATAAAGGCAATAGAGAAGAGGGCCCAGGACAAAATCTTGTGGGACACTTAAGGTTAGATGGTGTGACCTGGACGTGGATCCAGCAAAAGAGATTAAGAAAGAGTAATTCAAGAGGTAGGAGGAGAACCAAGAGAGAGTAATGTTCTGAAGACCTAAAAAGAAGCGAGTTTTAAGAGGATGATCAGCAATGTCAGGGGCTACTGAGAGGTCAAGAAGAATGAGGAGTGAGAAAAGACCATCGAATTTGGCAATTGAGAAATCTTGGAGAGAGGAGTTCTGGTGGAATGATGAGGTCAGAAGCCAGATTGTTAGGGGTTTCGAAAAGAAGTAGAGACACCTATTGTAGGTGGCCTGTAGGTGAAGGGCTATAAAATTGTACATTTCATTTGACCCAGCAGTTGATAAATCGTCAAAGGATATGAGCAGCTCTTTTTTGTTGTGGCAAAGAATTGGAAATTGAAGGAATGCCTATCAATTGGGGAATGGCTAAATAAATTGTGGTATAAGATTGTGATGAAATACTATTGTGCTATAAGAAATGATGAGCAGGATGATTTTAGAAAAACCTAGGAAGACTTATGAACAGATGCAAAACGAAGTGAGCAGAACCAGGAAATCATTGTACATAATAATAACAACAATATTGTACAGTGATCAACTGTGAAAGACTTAGTTATTCTGATCAAGACATCGATTCAAGACAATTCCAACACACTCATGATGGAAAATGCTGTCCCCCTTAGAGAGAGAACTAATGAATTCTGAGTGAAGCAGTTTTTTCATTTTCTTTATTTTTCTTTCTTTTCTTGCAACATGGCTAATATGGAAGTGTTTTACATGACATCACATGTATAATTAATATCATTGCTTGCCTTCTCAAGGGGTAGGTAGGAAGGAGGAAGATAATTTGGAACTAAAATTTTTTTTTTAATGATTGTTTACATTTTTAAAAATGTAATTGGGAAAAATTTAATGAAATAAGTAAATTTAAAAAAATTTAACAACAACAAAAAACAAAGCCCTTCATATCTTTATACCCCCTGCCCTTCTCCACCTTTTCAGTCTTTTTATACCTTACTACTCTGCCATGTGGTCTTTGATCCAGTGACATTGGTTTCCTTAGTGTTGTCCCCTATGCCTGGAATGCCCTCTTTCCTTCATCTCTGCTTCTTGCCTTCCTTCAAGTCCCATCTGAAATTTCAGCTTCAACAGGAAGCCTTTCTTAATCCTTCTTCATTCTGTTACTTGCTTTCTATTAATTATTTCTCATTCATCCTGTATATAGCTTATTTATATATATTTGTTTTGAAGATTGTAAGCTCCTTGAGGGAAGGAACTATCTTTTGCATCTTTTTTGTATCCCCAGTGATTAGCACACTGACTGGCACATAGTAGGCGTTTATTAAATGTCTATTATTTGATTGCTTGAAATAAACTATGTGGGGGCAGCTAGGTGGTACAGTGGATAGAGCACCGGCCCTGAAGTCAGGAGTACCTGAGTTCAAATCCGGCCTCAGACACTTAACACTTACTAGCTGTGTGACCCTGGGCAAGTCACTTAACCCCAATTGCCTCACTTAAAAAAAAAAAAGAAAAGAAAAAAGAAATAAACTCTGTGGAGACAATCCTTGAAATAATAGAGATGTTATTGAAAAGAGGAAAGTAGGAACGTATAGAGCATATACATATAGGTAATTTGTGAGAGACTACAAAGAGAAATCAGCAAGAGCACTCTTTTTTATAGTTACCTAAAAATAATTCATGCATAATACAACTATTTTTCAGACCTTATTTCAATATAACAGTTATTCAGAACTGTCATTCCATTTATATGTTGGTAAGTTTATCGTGATCTAGGTTCATTATCTAGGAATCATCATGATCTAGGTTCACATTAGCATAACATTGGCAGAACAATCTGTGAGGTTTGGTTCCACACCTGTTCTTGGCAGGAGCTAAGGAATTATAGACGTCCACTTTTTAAAACCATGCTTTGTTATAATTCAGCTTCCCTAAAAGCATGTTATGTTACAGTTTAACCCTCACTTATCCTTACAGAGACATCCTGAGTTTAGAATAGTATGAGGAGCCACTAAAGGAAGTTCTCTCATTCTCTCTCTCTCTCTCTCTTTCTCTCTCTCTCTCTCTCTCTCTCTCTCTCTCTCTCTCTCTCTCTCTCTCTCTCTCTCTCTCACACACACACACACACATACACACACACACACACACACACACACACACACAGAAATAGGTATTCTAGATTTCACAAGATAGTTGGATAATTATTTCTCTGCTGTGGACTTGTATACTCCCATTATTGTTATTCCTTAATATACACTCTAGGGATTTTCTATTAGAAAAACTCAAAGAATAGATCTAGGTCACTCAGAATTCATTAGTTCTCTCTCTAGAGGGGGACAGCATTTTCCATCATGAGTGTTTTGAAAGTGTCTTGAATCGTTGTCTTGATCAGAGTAACTAAGTCTTTCGCAGTTGATCACTGTACAATATTGTTGTTATTACCATATACAATGATTTCCTGGTTCTGCTCACTTCATTTTGCATCTGTTCATAAATCTTCCTAGGTTTTTCTGAAATATCGTGGCAAACTGTACTTTCTTTTACTCAAGAAGACCTGTTCTTGGTTTGTTTTGTTTTTTCTTATCTTCCAGTATCACAGTTCTAATAAACTACAAACTTATAAATTTACTTCATTTTTCTGTTGAATTAGGACTTGCCTGTAACCTTAAGCATAATATAAATCTTTTATTAACCTGTAAAGATAATATATTGATTTTTCTATTATAATTTTGTTTTCAATCTCTGTTACTGACAATAAACTACATGAAGCATTTTTCTGATTGCTTTGCAGAAGTCTGAGGAGCATGAGTGCAATAATGGACCATCTCAGGAAGATGAGGGGTTTATGGGCATGTCCCCCCTCTTACAAGCTCACCATGCCATGGAAAGAATGGAGGAATTTGTGTGTAAGGTAAGATAGAAGTTTCTTGCTATCTCTGTGATTTTTTAATATTTTAAATAAAAAACACCTCAACTTATATATTTACTTCAGTGATAATCTTTGGCTTTTATAGATTGGGGAGTTCTACTGAGCCGTTTCAGAGTACGATAAATGCATTTGCCTCTGGTATCTTTATTACAGGTCGGGTCAAAGTTTTTTTGACTTGGAAATAAATCTGTCCATTATATGTTCATATGTCCTACTACTGAGCATGCAGGTGAAATAAGACTAAACATTTTGGGGTGGTTGATAATGTCTGAACTCAAAGAGCTTTAAAATGCCCAAGCAAGAGCCTCTTTAGAGTCTTTTCTTTCAGAGGACTTGGTTATGGAAGCAGTTTTCTGTTCTTTCTAGAACTACAGCTATTGTTTTAGTAGAATTTTCCATCTATTTTTATGCCCAGCTGGTGTGTTCAGTTATGTTGCTAGCAGAAGGCGTCACTTCCAAACTAACCTAATTATCATTTTTTTCAAGATTCTTGGCTCTAAAGCTTTTTGTTTCCTCTGTTGTTCTTTTGATCCTTCATCAGATCTTCTTTGGGAGACTATTTCTTCATAACTAAAAATAGCCAAAATATCATCATATTGAAAAGGGAAGTTGTTTAGTGGAAATATTATGGGACACTAGTAGTTCTGAAGTCATCTGGTTCATATCAGTGTGGAAAAAAGGCCCTGGGAGTTATAGTTTAAAGATAACCTAGATCTCGACCCCGAAAAGATCAAAGAAAGATGACAAGGACCCATAACTGAAGGGGTGCCCATCAATTGTGTAACGACTGTGGAATATGAATACTGTTGTATTAATAAGAAACAGTGACAGGTGATGGTTTCAGAGAAATGTGAATTTCCTGAAGAGATAACAGATTCATATCATTACAAACCAGCTTAGATTTTTAAGAGATATAAACCAAAGATGGAAGCAGGGGCAAGTGACAAAGATTGGTCCTTCTATTATGCCCAGGGTGACAACTACTTCTGTTTTGGAACCACTGCTTTTGGGTGTGCCATCTTGATTGAAGCCAGCCAGTGCAAATGCACATGACTCACTATTATTTGTCCAGCTCTAAGCCAATATGCATATGTTGATGCTGCATATGTACATTTCCAGCTTTCCACCTCAATATACTACCATTGCTTCTGTTGATCCAGTATGACTGAGTACTCATTATCTTTCTGATTTCCCTGGCCCAAACACTCTTCTTTGGCCACTACGTCCTTATGTATGTTGTTACCTGTTGTAATATGATGCTCCTTGAGGACAGATGCCATCTTGCTTTTGCATTTATTTCCTCACCACTATTTGTTTGGCAAGTAGTAAGAGTCAAACAAATTTTCTTTTCATTCATTCATAAATAGGAGTTACACCTGTAAAAAATAGTATTGGAACTAAAGTTCAGGTAAGTTAAGCTGGCAAGGAAAATTAACAACAAAAGGTATTTCTGAAGATCCATCCAGGGAAAGAGAAGGATCAAAGAAGGGATAAGCTGCTTTGAATAGGTGGGATGATGATAACTGATGACATTCTGAAGACAGACTTGTTTAATTTTTAATTGTGCTTCTGTTTTTGTCAAGGAAAATGACCATCACACTAGAAATTTCAGAACAAAAATGACTTACAGGTGGTCAGTATTCATTTATTAAGAACTTACTCTGTGCCTGGCACTATGTTAAGTGCTGGGGATACAAAGAAAGGAAAACACAGCCCCCCCCCCCCCCATCAGGAAGGAGATTGTAAGAAAACACTTCATGGCCTTGATGAATTCAGGTCCCCTTGTCCAGATGAACTGTGCCCTTGGGATTGCTGAGGTCCTGCATTACTGGAGAAAGATAGCTATTGTCCTTATCAAAAAAGGGAAGAAAACAGAATCTATAGAGAAACTACAGTCCAGTGAGTTTGGTTTCTATTCCTATGAAAATTCTAGATTAGGTCATTGAAGAAATTGTTAGTGAATATCTATAAAATGAAGCATTGTGACTTCAGTAAGACAATATCATGTGATAAAGGATTTTTTTCTTAATATGAAAAAACAAAAATGACAGTATTATAAGAGATCGTCTACAAATTGAGTGTTATGACAAACTGTCAGGAAGTTACTTTATGGAACTAGACAAAATAATGACAAAATTCATTTAGAGGAACAAAAGACATCGATACCAAGGGAAAACCTGAAAAGGTATAAATGGGGAATAGCACTTTTAGGCTTCAGTCTATATTACATAGCATTAATATAAAAAATATTTGGTAGTAGTTAAAAATAGAAATAAAGATTGATAAAACATACTAGACAAGGACTGAATTCAATAACTTACTGTTGAATAAATCTGAAGATGTATATTGTCTAAGATAGAACTTCCTATTTGATAAAATTTGCAGGGAAAACTTGAAAAATCTGGCAGAAATTATATTTAGACCAATATCTTATACTATATTTTGCAGTAATTAAAAATGAATATGTGATATGAATATTTGAAATATTAGAAGAACAGATCATATTTCTTCCACAACTGTCAGTAGAGGGTAAATTCTTCACCAAACTAGAGATTGAGGCAAGTTGCAAAAGTGGATAATTACAATTATATTACTATGAAAAGCTTTTTTATGAACAAAGTTAATGCAACTGGGATAAGAAGTTTTTTTAATCAGATATCTCTAATAAAGGTCTGGCATTCAAGATTTGTAGACAACTGAAAAAACTGGGTTGCAGCAAAGGCATTTTTGGGGGGGAAATTATATACTTAAACACTTCAGTAGCCAAAGAATGGGAAAAAAAATGAATGAATTGGGCATGAAACAAACAAAAAAAATAGAACAAATCATGAACCTACCTAAAGAAAAAAAAGGTAGAAATTCTGGAGAATAGAAAAAAAAATATTGAAATACTGAAAGAAAAAATATTAAATTGATAAATCTAGGAGCTGGTTAAAGCAAAATAGATAAACAGCTAATCTCATTTTTTTAAGGAGAGGAAAACTAATAAATTCGTATAAAAAAAGTGAAAAAAATTCATAGTAATTGAAGGAGAAATAAAACACTCATTAATAAAAGAAGTAACACAAAATAATCAAGTATTAGAAAAAGCAATATAATTATGACATAAAGGAAAACAGCTTTGAAAGGCTTTGGAACTCTGATTCTTGAATGACAAAACACAGTTGGAGAGGACAGAAGATGAAGTAGACTATCCATCTGCCAGAGAATCGATGGGCTTAAAATGCAAATTAAACATAAATTTTGGACTCAACTACTGGGAACTCTTTGCTGGACTATGTATATTTTAGATATCTATTCAATATGGGAGCATGGGATGAGAGAAAATCCTTGAGAAAAATAAAATAAGAACAAAAGTGTTTGCTTGCAGTAAAATGGTCTAGTCAATTCTGCTCTAACACATTTTGAAAAGGCTCAATTGATATTATACTTAATAATTTGAGCAAAACATGAATTTTGTGTTTGTACAACTTCATCCTTTCGGATGCCCACTTCCACAAACAAACTTCAGGCCTTTAAAGGATAAGTGCCCTAGTTACTATATATCTTTGGGTAGAATAGGGCTTGTCAGCACCCACACCTCATGCTCCTTCTCCCCTTTCCTGGAGTTGCAGCCATCAGATGCAACCCCCTCACCTGTAGCACAGGCCCAAGGCTACCAACACTGGCACTATTTATTGTAGTATTTATGTATATTTCTTAATTATTTAAATTGTATAAGAACTATGCTGCCATTTTTATTAGGTTTCTATCTTTCCGTGTCACTAATGAAGTTTTTAAATGTTGTGCCCCTAATTTCATTTTTTCCCCCATAAGCCTTGTAGTCTTTATTGTGTGATTTTACATAGCATGGTGATTTTTAAGAATCCATACCTACTTACAGCAGAACTGCCTTGATAGCAATAACAGCATTTTCTAAGTTTTTTTCATGTACAGAATGGGAAAATTGCATGTAGCTTTCCTAATATGAATCATAAGAATATGGTCCTGGTGACAGATTATATCTGCTTTTTTGAGGAGCTGCTCAGCCAGAGATAAAGACTCATCATTTGTAGGCTTGCCAGTAGTTGATAAATTTTTTTGACCATAGCAACCCATAAAACCCATATAAAACCTCAAATGCCTTTCAGTACTTTTGTTTCTCCATTGATAGTGTCAGAGTGACTTAAAAGGAAATGGGGGAGAACAGTGTGGGTTGTGTGGGGATCAAGGAGCAATTCTGAGAATTAAAAAAAAAATTATAAATATTAACTTGAACATTGGACCTTTAAATGTAAGATCCTTTTCCAGTGATCCTGTGAGTAACCATATCTCAGGAGGAACTGATGTCATATCAGAATTCAGATTTCTTGACATGAGTGAAACGAAAAGAAATAAGGGCATTTTAGATAAATGGAATGATGTCTGACATGCTCTAAGGAGACTCTGAAGGAACTGATTTTGTCGTGTGTCCTTAGGCAACAAGGAATACCGTTTCATGGAACATCTAGTCATTTTAGTCGTGTTAAGAATGAGCAAAAAGAATACCAAGAACTTGATTGTGTTTATAAATCAACATCTGTTGTAAAAGATGTGGTAGAGAAATTTTTTGAAGAATTTATCATTTTACATATAAGGTCTTGGGCTCATTGAGCTAGACATGGAAGTCATCTCAAAGCCTTACAAAAGAGGAAATTGAGGCAGAGAGAGGGGAAGTGTCTGAGGACCTAACTATTATATCATATTCTGGTTCAATCCCTTTATTTTGTAGATAAGTGTAGCCCAGGAAAGTTTAATGTCACAATATCACACAGATCCAGATAAAATTCAGTTAAGTCAAATAAGAGAGTCATTGCTCTTTCTCCTCTTCTTTTTTTTCCTCCTTTCCACTCTTTTCTACCTGCTTCCCTATCTTTTGTTTTTTCATCATCTACATTTCCTAATAAATCTTTTCCCCTCCCCTCCATTTCCTCTTTCCTTCCAGAATGCTGTTCCGTATAACAAGTTTCACTAGGAGAGGGGTAGTGAATAGGTTTAGAGGAATTGAGTAATCCATCATCTTTCTAGCCACATAATCTGGAAGTCTGGCTGACTGCTACCACCCTGTGAATTTGGAGGCATGTGAGTGTTGACCACTAACTGACAATGGTGCTCTTTGAGGCTGCTTTTGGTAGTGTCAGGAAGGAGACACATAGGCCAGTTCACCTTCCATTTTTAGTATGAGTGCTGGGGTTTCATATTTTGGGCTGGATTCCTCTCCTTTACCAATTGAGGTCAGAGCTTATCTCACACTTGGATGTGATCTGATCATTATAATCAACTGTTGTATGTTTTCATAAAAGTTCTTTTAAAGAAGTATTACAGTCTAGTACTGTAGAACTTCTTTTCTGCAGGCAAAAATAAATTATGTACCTTGGGCCATATTTAATTGGAGTTTGATTATTCTTTGCTAAGAAGATATTCCTTGAATATTTGAATATTCAGAATTCATCTCAGGGGTGGCTAGGTGGCACAGTGGATAAAGCACCGGCCCTGGATTCAGGAGTTCCTGAGTTCAAATCTGGCCTCAGACACTTAACACTTACTAGCTGTGTGACCTTGGGCAAGTTACTTAACCCCCATGGCCCCACAAAAAAACAAAAACCAAACAGAATTCATCTCAGAGGTTCAGAGGTGGACCTGCTGGATAGAGCTCCAAGCCTGGAGTTAGAAAGACCTGAGGTCACATCTGGCAACAGACACGTACCTCAGGGTTGTTATGAGGATCAAATGAGATAATTGTAAAGTGCTTAGCATAGTACCTGGCACATAGAAGGCCCTAAATATATTAGAGTTCCTTTAATGAGAATCTTATTGTTAGAACCAGCTCTTTCTTTTTTTTTCCTTTTTTTTGGGGGGTGGGGCGAGGCAATTGGGAGTAAGTGACTTGCCCAGGGTCACAGAACTGGTGTCAAGTGTCTGGGGTCGGATTTGAATTCAGGTCTTCCTGACTCCAGGGCCAGTGCTCTATCCACTGCACCACCCAGCTGCCCCAAACTAGCATTGCTTAATTGATAGATTCGCCTACAACCTATTTAACAAGTATTATCCTTACAGGTATGGGAAGGCCGATGGAGGGTTATCCCTCATGATGTATTGCCCGACTGGCTAAAAGACAACGATTTCCTTTTGCATGGGCACAGACCCCCTATGCCTTCTTTCCGAGCCTGTTTCAAGAGCATCTTCAGAATACACACAGAGACGGGCAACATCTGGACACACCTCTTAGGTATTTATGTTGAACTGTACTAATATGCTTTATGCCTTTTTATTTTTGTGGCTTTAAGGATAGGGAGCAGTATGAAGAAGAAAAAGGTTCTTTAAATGTCCTTTTTTATTATAAATTTTATCATGAGGAAATCCAAACATTTTAATATACAAACAAGAACAAAAACAAAGATTATATATGAACCTGGGAACTTCTTACATATGGTAGTTTTTTAATTAGCACCAGAGAACTTCAGTACTCATTCAGTGCCCTTCCTTACCAGCTTCTTTGTGCCTGTAGCAGAAATAGAAAATAGTTATCAGGCTAATGGGGTCCTGAAACTAGGATAGAGGATAGACCCACTCTACTGTGCCTCTGATCAAGCTTCCTCATCAATAATGGCACACACTAAAATTTTAACAGTGACATGAAGGAAAAGAGAAGAGAGAGGCAGGAATTAGAATGGCTGAAAACATACTAGCTTTTAATTGGGGCCTGACCCTAACATAGGGATTCACCATAACTGCAGTGGTTGCCCCAGCACTCCTGGCTTCTGTTCACCCATTAAGAAGTAGCTATTTCAAGAAAAGGAGTGAGGAATCCAGAGGGCTGCCATTTTGGGTGGCACTGAGCCTGAAGGAAAGGGGACTGAATCTCACCTGGGGCCAGTCCTGTCTAACCCTAGAGATTAGTCAGGCAGGAGCTAGGATGACAAACTCTATATATTCATCTCCAAGGAAGCTAAGGTAGCCTTGTAGCCCAGCATGGGGAGGGGCAAGAAAATTACTTGGGAATACAGTAAAGGCTGAAACATCAAAAATATAAAGAGAGTTGGTGGAGTTGTGAACTGATCCAACCTTCTAAAGTGCAATTTGGAACTATGCCCAAAGGCTGTAAAACTGTGCATACCCTTTGATCCAGCAATACCACTGCTAGGTTTATATCCCAAAGACATCCTGAAAAATATAGAAAAATCCCTATTTGTACAAAAATCTTTATATTATAGCAGCTCTTTTTTTGTGGTGCCTGAGAATTGGAAATCAAAGGAATGCCCATCAATTGGGGAATGGCTAAACAAACTATGGTATGTGATGGTGATGGAATATTATTGTGCTGTAAGAAATGACAAGCAGGATGACTTCAGAAAGGTCTGGAAAGACTTATGTGAACTAATGTATAGTGAAGTGAGCTGTGGAAGACTCAGTTACTCTGAGCAATACAGTGATCCACTACAATTCCAAAGGGCTTAACATTAAAAATGCAGTCCACTTCCAGAGAGAGAACTGATGAACTCTGAGTGAAGATAGAAGTATATATTTTTCACTTTATTTTTCTTGCCTTTTTTTGGCAACATGGCTAATGTAATAATATGTTTTACATAACTTCATATATGAAATGGGTATTATATTTCTTGCTTTCTCATAGGTGGGGGAGGGGATGGAGGGATGGATAGAATTTGGAACTGAACATTTTAAAAAATGTAAATGCTGCTAAAAAAAGAAGTTAAGAGCTTTTCAGTGATTAATCCATTAAAAACTTCTAAGAACAAAATTCAGAGCTTGCCACAATAAAAACAATCTTTCTAAATGATTTGAATCAGTATTGCATAAATAGAAGAAGAAAGAGAAATTTTGGTCATGTTAAAAGAAAATCTTTAAAAAATAAAATACATTACCAAAAGCTACTTTGAATTTGGTAACAAGCATATAAATTTGTATTTTATTAATTTTATTAATTACAATATCTTCCTATTAGTATCCTATGTATAAAATATTTAGTCTGCAGAAAGTTTCTTTCCTTATTATATCATTTAATGAGATAGATCTTGTAATAACTCCCATTTTCCATCTCACTGGTCCATGAGTAAAAAAATAATCCAATAATAATCCAATCACTATTGGATTAGATGATAAAGCTCAAGGTTAGTGTTCCTGTTAAAATTATCACAATTTCTTTTTATCCAGTTTCATTTGGAGTTAAACAGGGCCCAGCAAAAACTGAAAGTGACTTGTCCCCTTTCTCCAACTTCTTCTGCCCTATACCATTAACCTACTCTAGTATGAAAAGCCTTTCATCTGCTAAGTAGACCTTGGTCTCAAAGCAGAAAAACATCTGAATTTACCCTTTTATACTTATTGGAGATTTGACATATCTTTTAGTAGGGTTGAGTTTGTCATTTTTGTCTTTGTATTCCCAACCACTAGAACTGTACATAATTGGTAAATGCCTATTGATTGATTTTATTTCACATTGAGGAATGAAAAGCATAAGACAAATAGGAATAATTCTTTTAGACTAATAGGACTTTAAGATACCCTATAAGCTTTTTAGGAGATGACAGAACACAGGTAATGTCTGAGAGGATGGTCAGCAGTTCCCCAAGCCTTCTTTTGCTAGGGAGGATATCCGAGCTGATGTGACTGTGGCTTTTAGAAAAGTATATCTGGGAACTCTAGAGAAAGGCCTGTTGTAACCTGGTCTTTTGGCCTAGCACAGTTGCTCTTGACTTATGAACTATTCTCTCTCCCCTTTCCCTGCCTCAGCATTACCAGATGCATATTTTATTTCCTTACGTACATATTTGAGAAGTATTTGGTAATATTTTCTGCTATAATCATCCTTTCACCTTAGTTAATTGCTCAGATTAATACAGTGCTTTTACCTTTTTTTCAGAACAACCCCACAAGGCAGATAATGCAAGTAGTGTTATTTTCATTTGGTAGCTTGGGAAGCTGAAACAGCAGTGAAGTGACTTGTACAATGTCATATGGAGCAGATCTGTCAGTTCAACCCAGGTCTTCTTTCCATTATGTCAGGATGTGGTAACAGAGTCTCTGATAAGGCCAATGTGACATTGAAATGTTTCCTCTTTGTTAACATATTATCCATGTTCTTAGAAACCAGGGGAGATTAAGCAAAGGACGCTGGACTTGAAGTCAGAAGACTTGTCTCTAAACTCATCTAGTTAGTGGCTGTGGAACCAAATGCAAGCTAGCCTTCTCGAGGCTTGATGTCTTCATGTGTATTCATGAAGATAATTCTTTCCTGATCTAGCTCCTCAGGTTGTGAGGAAAGCTAGTGTTTACAAACTTTAAAGCACTATATGAATGTCAGTTATTAGTATTAAAATGTGGGGGTTTTCACATATTTCACTTAAGAAAAAGAAAATTTTCATTCTTCCACTTTTTCTAATGGCATCTCTTGTCTTGTTTTCCACCAAGGTATATACTAACTCAGATAAGGGAGAGAGGTGTCCAGTTTGTCCTTGAATGCTGAGGATGTATCTTTACATGATTTTAGCTATTTAAAAAGTCAAGTCTCAGGAAGTTAAAGTGATATCTTATACTCTTTGGAAACCTGAAAGAGAGGCCTTTGCTGGTTTCATATGTTCTATTTCCTGGCATAGTACGATAAAACGAGCGCTGGATTTGGAGTTAGAGGACCTGAGCCCTGTGATTTACTACTGATTGTTACCCTGGGCAAGTCAAATCTGGGTCCCAGCCTTTTCTCATCTGCAAAATTAGGGGAATTATACTAGATAACTTCTGAGTTCCCTTCCAGTGCTAAATGTATGATTCTGTGCCATTTTGGTAAGTAGTATTTGAAAACAGCAGGAAGCATAGTTAAGGTTGTTTCACTGAAGACAGAGAAATGAAAGAAATCCTCAATTAGCATCCCTTTCCTACTCTAATGTCTACATCATTCAAGTAGAAAAGGTATCTGAAAAGAGAAACAGATGTGGAAAATTTTCACAGAAATATTCATTCTTAATATTGCTTTCTCTTAAACCTTTTGAATACCACAGAATAGGCCACTACTTCACTTGTTTTAAACTTTGCTGGCTTGTGATGCAGTGGAAAACCTTCTGGATTTAGGAGTCAGAAGATCCGGTTTTGAATCCCAATTCTTCAAATTAAAACTAGTGTGACCTAGGCACATTTGTCTGTGGACTTCTATTTCCCTATGTGAAATTAGGAGGTTTGACTAGATAAGCCTCTATGGTCCTTTTCAACTCTAAATCTATTGTCATATCAGAGAATCCTTAAGCTGTCACAGTTTTATTTAAAAAATTTAGTTAGGGGCAGCTAGGTGGCACAGTGGATAGAGTACTGGCCCTGGAGTCAGGAGGACCGGAGTTCAAATGCGGCCTCAGACACTTAACACTTAATAGCTGTGTGACCCTGGGCAAGTCACTTAACCCCAATCGCCTCACTTAAAAAAAAATTAGTTACCTGAGTTTTTATCTCATTAGATTAGAAGAGGGTAGAGGCAGTTAAAGATTGACATAGTGACTACAATAAGAACAACAGTGTAGAAAGGTGAAGAGACAATAGCAGATACAGCTACATTGGTAGTATCTAATAAAGTTTCATAATGATAACCATAAAGTTTTTTTTAGAGGTTTTATGTTGTTCAATTGTATTTAAAGAAAACACTTCACTGCCTTTTGCATTATTAAATGTTTCTGTCATGAAGAGATAAGTTTCAGTTGTTATTTAGAAAATTAATTATATAGAACATGCCAGCAGGATAAAATAATAGTAAGATATATATATATATAAGATAAAATAATTAGATAAAGTAATAATAAGATAATATAATTAGCTAGGATAAATCAGGGTGGTATGATGGAAAGAACCCTGCATTTGGAGGAAGACGACCTGTGCTTGCCTGTTCGTTCTGCTGGTTGTTCCCCTACAAGTAAATTACTTCCTCTTTATGAAACTCGGTTTCCTCATCTCCAAAATGAATGACTTGGACAGTCTCTAAAGTCTTTTACTGCTCTGTTCTGATATCATATGTTTAATTGTGTCTTTTTGTGGGGATAAAATATATTTTAACAAAGCACACATACCTAAACCACAAAATGTGCTTCCCAGAGAATGTTTTGTGCCTTATGTATAACAAAGTAGTGCCGATTAATGAACGTTGATGGTGTGTAACTGGAGTTTTGTTGCTATGCAATAAAGTTTTTAAATTCTACTTGTATAATTCTGCAATAATTTCCAAAATGGTTGGAGCATTTCATAGCTCTATTAAGTTAGTGGGCCTAGTTTTGATCTAGTTTCTCTGACTCTCTTTTTTGGTGTTTTTTTTTTTTTTCGGGGGGGGGGGTGGTGTGGTCTTTTCAAAGGTCTGATCTTTCATTCTTCCACCTTCCCCTTTGATTTATTTTCCCTAGGTTGTGTTTTCTTCCTATGCCTGGGGATCTTCTACATGTTTCGTCCAAACATCTTCTTTGTGGCTCCATTACAAGAGAAAGTGGTCTTTGGGTTATTCTTCCTGGGAGCCATTCTCTGCCTTTCCTTCTCATGGCTTTTCCACACTGTTTACTGCCACTCAGAATCAGTCTCCCGGATCTTCTCCAAGTAGGTATCAGGAAAGCCTCTAAGGCAGGGATTCTTAACCTTAGGTCCATTAAAAAGCTTTTTTACACCTGTATTTCAATATAATTGGTTCCCTTTGTAATTCTCTGTATTGTATTCTGTACATTTAAAAACATCGTTCTGAGAAGGGTGCATGGTGTTATTAGACTGCTTAAAGGGCTGAATGAATTACATAGGAATACCAGATGATTTGGCCTAGGGGAACATATTTAGCAGTTTTAGCACTGCTTAATTTAAGGAAGGTAAAGTTTCCCTTTAGTTATTGCTGATAATTCAGAGCAAATGGGGCTAATTAGGGTTCTGGGATTTAATTTTTTGGGGGGGTATTAAACTGAATATTTGTCCTATTCTAGACTGGATTACTCTGGCATTGCCCTCCTGATCATGGGAAGTTTTGTTCCTTGGCTTTATTACTCCTTCTACTGTAATCCACAGCCCTGCTTCATCTACTTGATTGTCATCTGTGTGCTGGGGATTGCAGCCATCATTGTCTCCCAGTGGGATATGTTTGCCACCCCTCAGTATCGGGGGGTGAGAGCAGGTAAGAATTCTGTTAGGTTTTGTACTTTATTTCAGCAGTTGGAGAACTTTTTAATTGAGGACAAGGAGTGTAGTGTTTAAATGAACATGAACTTTTCTGGTGTCGTATTTAGGAGACTGATTTTTGGTTGTGGCTATATAATGTTCTGAATGTCAAGCTCTTTAAACTTTGTAAATTGAGGGAGGGCTTTAATTCTCTTTAGGGGAGCTTTTGGGTGAATTAATTGCTATGAAAACTTAGGTAGCACTTTCTGTGGTTGCTACATAACCATTCTACCTATCTGAACATTACATGTGGCTCCTTTTCATTATTTCTGCTACAGAAATAAAAATGATGAATTCTGGGTCATGACTCTTCAATCTGAAGATGATATAGGAAGCCCTTTGGGTTCTTTTCGCATAGGTGCTGTTTTAGAAGTGAAGCAGAGGGGCAGCTAGGTGGCGCAATGGATAGAGCACCGGCCCTAGAGTCAGGAGTACCTGAGTTCAAATTCGGCCTCAGACACTTAACACTTACTAGCTGTGTGACCCTGGGCAAGTCACTTAACCCCAATTGCCTCACTAAAAACAAAAAACAAAAAACAAAACAGAAGTGAAGCAAAAAGTATAAAGGAAGGATTGAGGGTAGGGAAGGTATTTTCTAGCTATGACTTTTTTTTCCCCTAGTATGAAAACTTTGGAGGAAAACACTTAGTTCACCAGATAAAAGCAAATAGGTTTGTTGTGGAAAGAAATTGGGTGTTTCCCCATTCTCTTGTCAAAGGTGTTTCAATCAAGTAAATGGACAGTGCTTAGCGTTAAAGCTGAAAACAGAGCTCTGTGTGTGTGTGTGTTCATTCAAACATGGTCATGTTAGAGGATAGCTTCATTGCTGTATGCAGCACAAGATCCTCATTATTGAGCCTTTGACTTAGAAAAAAAGAATCAGGATACCAGGAGTCTTTTTTTTTTTTATAATCTGGAAATAAAAGGCAAGGCATTGGTTATTTTGCTCACAGGTAATATAGAAGTCAGTTAAAATTTTTAGTTAGGATTACTGAAGTTGTGGCTAGTGGCATAAATAATGCTATTTATTTTTCCCTTCTTGTTTAGATGCCCCTTTCACGTAGAAGGATATGTATCTTTTGCGGGGGGTGGGGGGTGGGGGTGGGCCAGTGAGGGTTAAGTGACTTGCCCAGGGTCACATAGCTAGTAAGTGTCAAGTATCTGAGGTCAGATTTGAATTCAGGTCCTCCTGAATCCAGGGCCGGTGCTTTATCCACTGTCCCACCTAGGTGCCCCGGATACATATCTTTTTGAGGCTCAATAATGTCTTTGATGTTTAAGATGTAGATGTATGATCTTGGGCAAAATATTTGCCCAGCATTCCTTGATTATAACATTGAGGGGTGGTTAAACTAAAAGATCTTTATGATTTCTTTTAGTCCTGAAATACTTTATGCTTCTAATTCTGTAGAGTTCATTGTGCAGTACCTGTAAAGTAGTCTACTTTTTCTTGCAAGCTGTAGCAGATGTATACCTCAAAACAAAAGGATAGGCAATAAAAAGTTGGCATTCATGTGTTATGTAGAATTTTGTATCCCTATAATTATAACACAAGTTTCCAAAGCTTCTCTCATCCCTTGAATATTCCTGAAGACTGAAAGGCTGTGTCTTAGTGACACTGACAAACTTTGATTCCCAAATACTACTTTCGGTCTGGGGTCCCATGCTTCTTGGGCCCTAAGAGACTTAGGTCTTCTTTTTTCTCCTTTTCCAGTTTATTGTAAGTACAAGTTCTTGCCACACCAGAATTCCAAGTGCCTTCTATAGGCAGGGAGTTTGATTTACTTTAGAAAGCATTTAAATTTTAATGTTTTTTTCTCATTCCCCAAGTTACTTCGTGAGTACTAGTTCCCTTTTCAGGGTAGAATATTGCATCAAATGGATAATTCAATTCAACAAAACATATATTAAGCACCTAATGTGTGCAAAGTACTAGGGACACAGGAAAAAAACATTTGTCCTTAAAAGGAGCTTATGTTGTACTAGCAGGGACATAACCTAGTGGATAAAAGGTAATTTGAGAAAGGAGAGAACATCCCGGACATCATGGAAGACGTCATGGAGGAAATGACCCTCAAACTGAGCCTTGGAGGTTACTGAGAGGTGGAGATGATGACTTGCAGGGGGAGGGGGATTCTGGTACAGAGGTGCAGGGTATGACATGTCCAGTTGAGAAACTGGAAGATAGTGTGTGACCTTGAGGAATAGAAAAGCAGTTTGGAAACAAGGTTGTAAAGGACCTTAAATGCCAGGCTGAAGAATTTGTTATTCTAGAGGCAATAAGGGCAGTAGAGAACCGCTGAAGTTCAGGCCTGTCCTCTTTTTCACATACACTATAGTGTATATCCACATTGTCCTTCTTTATAACTATTCAGCCAGACAACATCCCTGTGAGGTAGGTGCTCTTATCCCCATTTTACACTAGAAGAATCTGAGGCAGGCAGAGGTGAAGTGACTTGCCCAAGGTCATACAGCTAGTAAGTATCTGAGGTCGAATTTGAACTCAGGTCTTTGTGACTCCATGCTCAGCATTCTGTCTGCTGTTCCACCTGGCTTCCCTTCATGCATGGAATGTATTCCTTCCTTACCTCTACCTCTTAGAATTCCTAGTTTCTTCCAAGGTTCAACTCAGATCCCCCCTATATGAAGCCTTTTCTTATCTCCCAAGCTACTGTAGCTTCTAGAAAATTACCTAGTATTTACTTTGTATGTAGTTTAAATATACAAAGGGTCAAAATGTGAAGGACGTAAATGTCATAACTCAAGACGTTGCCTGTGCATGCTACTTTTCCATGATAGAATGTAAGCTTCTTGAGGGCAAGGACTGTTTCCATTCTTAGCTTTTTATCTCTGGCACCTTAGTATAGTAACTGGCACATAACATGTGCTTAATCATTATTGATTGATTACAAATCACTTTAGCTTCTATGTGGAGAATTAATTGGTGAGAGGAGAGGCGTAGGGGTAAGGAGACCAATTAGGAGACTACAGTATTCCAAGCAAAAGGTGATGAGGACCTGAACTTAGGTGAATTATGTTGTGAGTGGAGAGGAAGGAGCAGTTGTCAGAGTTGACGTGGAGGTAGAATCAATGAGGTTTGGCTCCTGATTGAATTTGGAAGGCAAGGGAGAGGAAAGAATTAAAGATACCACATAGGTTATAAATTAGGATGACTGGAAAAATGGTGGTGTCCTCAAAAGAAATGGGGAACTTGGAAGGGAAAGGATTTAGAGGAATAGAGACCTTTTTTTGAGCATAGAGTTTGAGATGTGTGTGAGACATCCAGGTGGAGTTAAGCAGCGGGCAGCTGGAGATGCCAGTCTGGCACTCAGTCAGATAGGAGGAGAACCAAGAGGGAACAATGTCACAGAGGCCCAGAGGGAGGAAAGAATGTCTGGGCATACATAGAGTGTGGAAGTGTTTGTAGAGTTTAAATTTTCAGCATCTGAATCTTGGGAGAGGTCAAGTAGGATGAGGGCTGAGAAAAGTCAATCAGATTGAGACTGACTTTGCTCACCTTGCAGATAGCAGATAGCTGTGGGATCAGAAGCCTGATTTTAAGGAGATGAGAAATGGGTGAGTTGTTTCAGTGAGATTAGATAACTCTAGTTTGAGGGGTTAGGACAGTCAAGTGAAGGTCATTTCAGGCTGCTGGAGGTCTGGGCATGTTTGTAGGCAGCACAAAGGAGACTGAGAAAAGGGAAATCAAAGGAAAAGAAGGGAATGATCTCTGGGATAATTTCCAGCCCGGGATTATCACATTCCATAGAACTGAGTTTATATGAACACCAAACAACGGAAAGAGGTTGAGATGAAGGGATCTAAGATAAAGGAGAGTGAGTGAAGGTTAAATCTTTAATAGGAAGGCAGAGGAAGATATACATTGTGTAGGACTGAGAGTTCAGGAGAAGATGGTGAGGGAAAGAATTTTCACCTCCAAAAGTGGCAGTTCTGGGATGGGATAGTAGATGGCAACAGGGTATATTCTTAGAGCACTTGGGCCAGCAAATACCTGGTTATCAGACAACCTGGGCTAAGCTAAAGTTGTTTGGAGGCTCAGACAAAACACACCCCACACAGGAAGCAAACAGCCCATCCATCTGCTGCCTCTGGCAGCCTATGAATTAGCATCTCAGATGAATCCACTCCAAATCTCTTTAAGCACCCTAGGACTTCTGGCTCCCCAAAGTGCAGGATTTATGGATGTCAAAGGGTTCATTATTCTTTGGCTTTCTGTTGTAATCTTTTACAAAAGAGGCACCTTACTTAACTTCTCTAGCGATGTCACTTTAAACCCATTGAAGACTGACAGCTAATTAGATGAAGCATCACTCTGCAGGAGGGAGCATGGTGCACTTTTATTTTCTATTCTAACACAGTTGCCCTGCCTTTAAAGTAGAGTTTCACAAACCCTTTTGTCCCTTTCTAAAAGGACACTAGTATTGTACTCTATGTACTTTGGATCCTTCCGTTTACAAAGTTGATGTTCCACTGCTGACCCAATGTGTTCCTCACCATCTCCCTGTTTGTGTTGGTTTTTCCCCCCCATTTGACTCCTAGGAGTGTTTCTGGGCTTGGGCCTTAGTGGAATAATTCCTACACTGCACTATATCTTTTCGGAGGGGTTCCTGAAGGCTGCCACCATTGGACAGATAGGCTGGCTGTTGCTCATGGCTTGCCTGTATATCACTGGAGCTGCACTCTATGCTGCTCGGATCCCCGAGCGCTTCTTCCCTGGAAAGTGTGACATCTGGGTGAGTCTGTGAAACTCATTTATTTTGATGGTAGTAGATAAAGAATGACTGGATACATGCTTGCCTAACCATTTTGGATTTTAGACTGTTAAGGGGGCAGCATAATTGAAAAGGATACTGTATTCGAGCTTCCGTTGCCCCACTAACCGGCTGTCCCCCTCGACCAAGGCACTTATGGGCCTCCATTTCCTTATGTATAAAATGGGAAGGGGGAGAAGTTGGGTTTAGAATACAGTAGAGGTGTGGAGGACATAAAGAATGTTATACCTGAAGAAGGGCTCTCGTTCTTAAGTTCTTAAGAATTGAAGTGCCAGTGACGAATATGAGACCTGGCCACTTGAATACCATTTCTTGTTTACTTTATGATCCTAAATCTCCTTGATGCTCAGTTCATCAGTCCATAAAACGAAGGTAGTCCTACACTTTGAGCCTCAGGTAGTTAGCATTTTATAGTATTTGTCTTTGGTGCAAAGGCATTTCCGTAGCATGTATGTCATTGAACTTTGGACTTGGAAGGAATCTTCTAAGTTGTGTTTTCCAATTTCCCACCATATGCAAGAGCTTCTTTTGTAACATCCTGCAAGGTAGGTGGTCAGTGTGTAACCTCAAGAGTGGTTTGGCTATATAGGAATCACCAGCCATAAAGAGGCTCTGAATGCTATGATGGCCCCATTTGTAAACCTTGTCTCACTATTAGTCATGAAGGAGTCACTTGGAAAGAAATCCCAGTACCATTGAGCCATCGTTATGATATATGAATACAAGAACAATCTGTGATTTCTTCAGTGAAGAAATCCTTCACTGACAGAGGTTACACAGCCTATCTGTACATTAAATAGATAAATTCTGGGGATTTGCCGGAGGCACATAGAGTTTGACTTAACCCAGAGTTACACTGGTAAATATCAGAGGCAAGATTTGAACCCAGGACTTGCTATAACTCTGCCGCTCTGTCCAATATGCAGTGTATGCTATATACATCTTGAGTCATTGTGCTAGACTTGTGCTAGAAGGAGACTCTGCCAGATGATACGTGGCCAAGAGTTAACTTTGACAAGTGAAATGTATTTGTGATTCTGGAGCCTACAACTTGTAGATTTATGCCTTGGTTGTATCAGGGTGTATGTGGAAGGGGCAGCAGGATCTCTGATTATATCTTCTGTACTTCAGCTTATTGTCGAACTAGAAGTCAGAGTTTTAAACACCTTTAGCTAAACTCTTAATCATGCATGGGGTTTTGTTTTGTTTTTTCTCTCTCTTTGTCTTCAGTTTCACTCCCATCAGCTCTTTCACATCTTTGTGGTTGCTGGGGCTTTTGTGCACTTCCACGGTGTCTCAAACCTCCAGGAGTTCCGTTTCATGATTGGTGGAGGCTGCAGCGAGGAGGATGCATTGTAAAATCTGCCAGTGTCCGGACCATAACCCAGAACTAGGGCCAACAACAGCTGTGGTCCATATTGACTGGCCATTGATGCAAAACACGAGAAAGAGCCCCACAACTTTGAAACCCATCTGGGCATCGAGGCTTCCCAGGGGCTGGACATAGTACATGATAGAGAAGAGAAAAACAAAAATAAATCATACCTCAAAGGATGGAGTGCATCAATTTGGAGAAAAGGAGATATACACTCAAACTTAACTTATTCTTAGGAATCTGCAGATTGAGGGCCATGGAGGACCCTTGGCAAACTGGCTTCTGTTCAATGCCATATTTATTTGTAGAAGATGGCTGTTCTTCTCTTTCCCTTCTCTACTGCCTCTCTTCTCTACTGCCTCTTCTCTTCTCTTCTCTCCTCTTCTCTCCTCTTCTCTCCTCTTCTCTCCTCTTCTCTCCTCTTCTCTCCTCTTCTCTTCTCTTCTCTTCTCTTCTCTTCTCTTCTCTTCTCTTCTCTTCTCTTCTCTTCTCTTCTCTTCTCTTCTCTTCTCTTCTCTTCTCTTCTCTTCTCTTCTCTTCTCTTCTCTTCTCTTCTCTTCTCTTCTCTTCTCTTCTCTTCTCTTCCCTCCCTTTTTTAAATAAATTGACCACGATTTGGGGTAAACATTTATATCTTGCTAAGGGGCAGGGGTGTGATTTTAGATGCTCTTTTGGGAAAACAAATTAATGTAAATAAGATTTCTAACTTTCTGTTTAAAAAAGAATTTATATAAATGTTTAAAATGGGGTGGGGTAGGGGAATTTTTGTAAAGAATGAAACATGCAAGTACCACACACTGTTTCAATTTTGCACAAAGGAGACTGTAGGTGAGAACCTTACTACAAGTAATGTATTGGTGGTATCAAGGTGCCTCTCCAAAGCCTCGAATACCTTGGGCTGTATTGGGACAGAGGCTATGGCAGGCCCAGCCTGGTAGTCTAACGATTATTCTTGTACCTGGAATTCTTGGGGCAGTGAACTAGAGGGTTATTGTATGTGTTTTTTTAGTGGGAGTAATATATCAACGGACAAGGGAGTGTGAAAAGGTCCAGAAGTGCCCATCTTCACAAAGTTTGGATGCTTCTGTGGGATCTTGCTTTCTTGTCTTAGCAGATGTTGTTAGTGACACTTCTAAGAACTAGAAATCACCTCTTTGAGAAAAGGTCTGCACGAAAGCAGTATATGCAGGGGCTGTAGGAGATGATGGGGAAGAAAAACTTTGGATTTAGCACTGGGGCAACGTGAGTACTTTCCTGGCAGCCTGTCTGATTTTTGTGGTGTTGCTTATCTTTGGATGGTGAGCTGCATCAGTTTCCTATATCCTTTTTCTGGGATCTCTGTGACACTTAAAAAACCCTTCTGTGTGGAAATCACCACTCTAGTCCTACCTTTTTTCCCACTGAGAGAATGAGTACTTCTCCCTGGTGTCTTGGTTGACGGAATAAAACCAGTCATCAAACCAGGATTTATTTTGTCCTGGTGCCTCTTAAACTCATTTGCATAAATGGTGAATGCCCTTCAATTTATAAAGATGGTTTTTTTTAACCTTTGGCATACTCCCTTCCTGAGCCCTTTTCTTGAAGAGGAATATCAGCCATACCATCTTAAATCCAAGTTAATATTCACCTTCCCTTCTCTGGAAAACAGCCTGGCCCTCTGTCTTTAACACTTGTTAAACCTCTGTTTTTAGGGAAACGTTCTAGGGAGATTATATAGGATCCTTGAGATAATGTCCTAAAAAGGAATCTTAAAATAGAAAAAAAAAATGTATGGTTCCTGTTCTGGCATGGGTAGTGTCAAGGAGAGTAGGTGAAGTTTTATAAAAACTGGGGCTTCTGTTTCAAATAAATTCTCAAGTGGCTTGTTTAACAGGTAGAAATCTTAAGTTGCTTAGAACTTTGGGATCATGGGTATTGGAACCAAATGATTAGGCACCAAGCAGAACAGCTAACTTACTGTAGTAATGTTCAGTGAAGCAGGAAAGACTTATTTGGTAGAAAGGTTTTTTTCTGTGTGATTTTGCTCTCCTCTCCCCTTCTGACTCCTGGATCTCTGAAGATGCCTTACATAAAGTGAGCAGAAACTGGAGGCCAAGGAGAGTGGATCCATGGTAGGACCTGGGAGAAGATTAAAAGTATTTGGTTCTGAACAAGGTCATTGCCCTGGGCACCACCAGGACTGAGCACAGAAAGCTCAGGTGAATGGCGTATGTCCTGAGGGGATGAAGAGCAGTATTAATCCCTTTGAGGAAATGGGGTCTGTGAGGACAAGAACCACCTGGAAAGAAGCTCATTCAATTCCACAGAAGCAACAGTACATGACAGAAACCCAATTCTTCTGTAATGCACTTTGAGTTACAGTATAACAGGCCCCTGTGTCACATAGTCACTGGTGCCAGTCACCCTGTGCACCTTAAAGGAGGGAGGTGAGCCTGGTCTGATAGAGCACAAACCCCTGGGGGAAAGAAATTCAAATTCTACCTATCCACAATCCAGTGGAAGCTGGCTCCCCCTTTAGGGTGTGTGTCAGTGTGTGTGTGTGTGTGTGTGTGTGTGTGTGTGTGTGTGTGTTACCAAGAGCCTCCATGTGCATTTTGTTCTACTGTGCTAGCTGAGAACTCTCACCAGGTTGGCACCTGAATGCCTTACTCTCAGCAATCAGAGGCTTCCTTGCTCTGTGTGAATTTTAATTTAATTTAATTTTGGTCATAGATTAGGACCTCTAAAATGTCTTTCTTTTCCCCATTAAATAGTGGCCTTGTTCAGTATGTTCCCCATCCCTTTAAATTACTGAAGCCACAAAGCACATTCTTGGGGATCATGGAGGGTGGGGGTTCCAGAGCGGCGTCTGTGATGTTTCCATTCACCATGGGATCTCTCAACTTGCTGTATTCTTCATTTCTGCTAATAAAAGAATAAAATGAAAATGTACTCAGTCCTGTGTATTCTACCCCTTCCTCCTCACTTGTCTTTTTGTGAGTTCCTTATTCTGAGACACTGCAGACTTCAAATTTTCACAGACTTTCTGCTCTATTGAACACTGCAGTTATAAGTGCACATGTGCTTCCCTGGGCTTATCTCTGTGTGTTAACTGGAAGTGTTAAGAGGCAAAGCAGGGCCTTCATTAGGGAAAAGAGGGAAACAAGTATCTATACAACACTTAGCATGTGTCAGTCACTGTGCTAAGCACTTCTACCAATAGTATCTCACTCCATCTCCGTAACCCTGCAAGGTCAGTACTTTTATTATACCCATTTTACAGTTGAGGAAACGATTAAGTGACCTGTGCAGGCAAGATCACACAGCTAATAAATGTCTGAGGTTGGATTTGAACCCAGGTCTTCCTGACTCCAAGCCCACGAGTCTCTAAACATAAGTGCCTCCTATTTTCAAGCCACCATATTACACTCTGGGAATTCAGACCAAAAAGAAACCCTCCTTTCAAGAAGCTTCCGTTCTGCTGAGGCAGCTTAACATACACAGATGAAGACAAAGGACAAAACCAGGCTCTCTGAGGAAGTAGAGGATACAAACAACTGGAAAGGTCAGGTAAGGCTTCATGGAAATGGTGTGATCTGAGCAGGACCTTCAAGGAAGATGGAGGATACTGCAAAGTTATGACTTGGTAAGGCTTGTACAGATGTGTGGAAGTGGGAGAGGTCAAGTTTGGGAATAGATGAAGGGCAGTAACATGAAGTAAGGCTGGAAGGGCCGATTGCAGACTATATGGGGAATGTGAACAAGAGTCCCCGTCAGTGAGACTGTAGAAGGGTTTAAATGCTGCGCTAGAGGAGATAGTACCCTTGGAGTGGAGAGAAGAAGATCTCTTAAGGGTCCTACAGTTTATTAATGTGTTCAGGTATTTTCACTGCCCACTAAGGTAGACTCGGTAGTTGTTTTATTTTTTAAGTCACCTGTTCAGGTTTGTCTGGTAAAAAGGTTAAGTATTTATTTTTTAAATACCTCTTCTGCTTATGTAGTTCCCCATTCCTGAGAATCAAAAATTCTCCTATACTTAGGTGAAAGTTTTTTTTAAATGGGGGGGTGTACCTCGTATCAGTGTAGCTCAGTCCCTATCTGGTTCCACTTATCTCTTTAGGTTTAGTTTCTCAAGGAGAAGGTTCTTTGATTACCCCAGAAACCTTCTGGGGTGGCCTGGGCCCATAGCATTTGGATACAGATAAGGGCAAAAACATGGTCCCTGTCCTCAAGGGGCTCCCATTCCAATGAGAGAAAGACTACATGTAAAAAAAAAAAAAACGTGTCTGTGGAAACCATAAGCAGGTGATAGGGGGAAAGACGTTCTGTAAAAATGGCATTTGAGCTGAGTCCTTGAAGGAAGTCAGGAGTCTGAGAGGAAGGGGTTCATTCTAGTCATGGGCATCAGCCAGTGAGATGGTGTGGATTTAAGAAAGTATGGTATATGAAGGTCAGTAAGGTAAGAGGCCAAAGGGGATCCTTTATATTTGATCCTGGAAGTAATAAGGAGTTCCTGGAGTTTGAAAAAGGCAAAGGTCACATGATCAGACCAGTGCTTTGGCACTTGAGTAGAGGATGGAGTGGGGACTCGACAATGAGATCAATCAGAGGGTCGTTTCGGTTGTGAGTAGAGACAAGGTATATATGAGATTTAAAGGTAAAAGGGACAACACTTGGCCACAGATTAGATATGTGTGGTGACTGCAAGTGAGTCAAGGATGGCATCGTTTGCAAGCCTGAGTGACAAGAAGATGGTGGTGCTTTCAATAGCAATAAAGTAGTTTGGAAGAGATGGGGGTGGGGTGGCGGGTAAGATAATGAGTTCTTTTAGGCGTGAGTTTGAAATGTCAACAGGGTCAAATATTCAAAAGACTGATGTAGCACCTACTCAGAATAGAGAATAGAGGCTGGGAATAGATATCTGGGGCTCACCTGCATAGAGATGACAATTGAATATGAGCTGATAGGATTGCCAGGGAGATAAAATGGAGAAGACCCAGGACAGAGCTTTGGGGCACACTGGTGTTTAGTGAGCTAATAGAGACAAACAACCAGCAAAGGGGAGATCAAAGAGTGGTTAGACAGGAGGAGAACTAGGAAGAGAAATGTTCCAAAAACCCGAGAGGAGAGAGTATCAAGAATTTGATAGTATCAAAGGTTGTAGAGAGGTAAAAAAAAGTTTTAAGACAGGCCTTTAAGTTTGGAGATGGTGTAGTCTTGGTAACTTTTGAGTTACCAAGAAGTTGAGTATCAGAAGCCAGATTGTAGGGGGTTAACAAGAATAAAAGGAAAAGTAGAAGTACCTAGTGTAGACAGCTTTCTCAGGTAGTTTAGCTGAGAAGGGAAGAAAATCTATAGGATGGGAGGGAATAGTAGTACTGAGTTTTTTAAGGATGAGGGGAGACATGAATTTGTAGGCAGCAGGGGAAGGAGCCAGGAGATAGGGAGAGACTGTCGGGATAATAATGGAGGAAATCTGAAGAAGATGGGAGGGGATAGGATCAAGAGTACATGTCAAGGGGTTTGCCTTAAGGAGACCTCTTCATTTGAGACAGCAGTAAAAGTAATAAGGAAAGTTTTTTGAGTGATTTGAGGGGAATAGAGGCAGCTCTAGCAAATGACCTCAGGTGTCCCCCCCTCCCTCCCCACACCCCCCAGTTAATATAGGTGCTCAGCTGAGAGAATTAAGGGAAGAAGAGGTCCCTGGTGAGGTGTAAGAAGAATGAAAAGGTTTGAAATAGGATCTGTGGTGAGTGGCAAAGTAAATCTATTAGGGAGGCAGAAAAGGATTGCTTAAAGGCTGAGTGGAGATCAGGTCACACGTTTGCAGGGGACCCCATCAGAATAATTTTGGGACTTTCTCCAACTCCTTTCAATACATTAATAGGAGTGAAAGCTGCTGCTGCTGGGGTTTGACAAGGCGTGACGAAATAGAAAAGACAAGGGACTTGAGTGTGTAAGATAGTTGAATGGTTAAACCACGGGGTTGGTTGAGATAAACCAGTATGGGAGGGATGGAGGGGTGGAAGGATTGGAGAGCATGAAGAACAGGGATAAGGGTTGTAAGGCAGAGGGAAATTTGGAAAGGTAAAAGATGATGAGAATGTGTGTGTGTGTGTGTGTGTGTATAAAACCCATATCAGATTACCTATCTAGGGGAGGGGGGAGGGAAGGGAGGGAGAAAAATTTGAAATTTGAAATCTTATCTAATGTTGAAAACTTAAATAAATTTAATTTTTAAAAAAAGATGATGAGAGATGAAAATTTTATAAAATGAAACATGGGAGTGGAACACTCGTGGGTGATGGCAAGATTAAGTGTATGACCATTCCGTGTCCACTGAAGCAGGGTGGGAGAAGTAGCTCATGGAAACTGAATAGATGGATGAAGTGAGAAATTAGTGTTTGAGGTAGTATGTTGAAATCCTCTAGTATGGGGGCAGAAGTTGGATTGTAGAGAAAAATGTTTTTTTCTTTGGTGGCAGCTTTAATATTTGTTATTTTGCAGCATTCATTTTTGATGATTTTACAGTGTTTGTTTTTTTCCTTTTACACCACTGTGGTCATGTGTGGTGTCTCCATAAATTCTTTTTGCCAGTGTAGACATGGTTGTTTGTGTCTCAGTCATTATAGGTCTACTCTGGATTCACAATCTAGTTTAGAAAGCCATAGTCTTGTCTAAAAGATAAGGCTCCTCCTCCTTCTCTAAATCTAGTCAGTCACAGGAAAAGATACTTGCTTCCCACCTATGAGGGCATTAATTTGGTGACTTTGCAAATCATAGAAAGTATGGATGGATTTTTACTTCATGAGGCCTGAAAAAAATGTGTGTGTATGTACCAATGGCTTCTAGCAGGACTGCCTTTAAATCATTCCAGAAAAAGAATGTATTTTTTCCTTAAAAATCTTCCTCAATTTAGCTTTCCTTCCCTCAGCAGACATTAACAGCTCACTATCATTTGTACCATACTGTGAAGCTTTTAAGATTCCCATTCCCTGTCTCCCATTCCCCACTTGTAATTTGGAGAACAAATTCAGTAAATTTAGTCTGTTCTTGCCACCCCCTCCAAAAAAAACCACACCAAAACCCCACCACCACACACATACCCAGCTCCCCTGACACTATTAATAGCTGACAATTTACAAGTTGCTTCATACTAATATGTTAACATACTAAACAACATTACTTAACATCTATAGTTGTTCCAACTGTGAAACATTTATGATCTGTGCATGTTTGGTTTCTGGTCACTATCTTCCTGGAGATGACTGAATTCCTGCTTCAGAGCTACTTCCCCCAAAGCTAAGGTTGATGTCACAGTGAGGAGCTGGTGCTACTGCTTTCTGGTGTCCCTTAGTGGCAGTTTATGAGCCCCTGAAGGCAAAAGGGAGAGAGCGCCTACTCAGATTCCAGCACTGAAGTGACTTCTCTTTTGGTTGTCCTGGGCCTGGGGCAAAGTGGGAAAGTAGTGAGTGCTTCCTGACCTTTTCCAGTTTCTAAATTTGCCTTTGACACCATGGGTGGGTGGGAAGAAATCAAAAGAAAACAGACTCCCAGATGAAAAAGAAGAGTGGCCATGGCTAGCGGGAACTCTGTGGGAGGCAAACCTTGAATTAAGTTTTTATTTGGGAAGCTTTAGACTGGAATGAGGATAGTTTATGCCAAGAGGAATTACTGCAAGAATTTTTAAATCATTTTTCAATGACACACCCAGTTAGGCCTTTGCAATGACTTGGTTAGGAAACAGTAAGCTAATGATAAAGTAGGCCTCTTTCTTCCTGGAGGCAAGCTACTTTTTACTTGGTATTTTTTTTAACATGTATTAAAAATAAATTTGGAAGGCAGCTAGGTGGCGCAATGGATAGAGCACCGGCCCTGGATTCAGGAGTACCAGAGTTCAAATTCGGCCTCAGACACTTAACACTTACTAGCTGTGTGACCCTGGGCAAGTCACTTAACCCCAATTGCCCTGAAAAAAAAAGTTTTTTTTTATTGATGTCTTGATTCTATGTTTCTATGATTGATGTCTATGATTTCTATGTCTATGATCCTAAGTTTCTCCAAGTAATCCCCCTCTTCTCTTCCAGAAGGCCAGCCTATATAACAATATATTTAAAAGAAAAAGGGAGAAGGGGAAAAAAATCTTTGCTTAATACTGATATCCTGCTTCTTTTTTCTGCCTTGCTACCCTTATAACTTGTAAGGTTGAATTAGCCTTAGGGGAGAATTGGGTTTTTGTTCAATGACTTTTTGGGCTAATGTGTCACTGCAACTTGGAGTCTTAAAGAGTTGCCTAGAACAGGGCTTCTTAAACTTTTTCCACTTACAACCCCTTTTTGCTTGAGAACTTTTATGTAACCCTGGGTATAAAGGTATATAAAATAAGCATACAAATCAAATACTCACTGCCAAATTTTTCACAACTTCCACATTCAGTTATGTGGCTCCATATGGGGTCTCGACCTACAGTTTAAGAACCTTTGTCCTGGAACACTAGTAATTTAAGTGACCTTTCCCTTGGTCATACTGCCAGTATGTGCCTGATGTGGTTCCCAAGTCAGCTTTCTATCCACCGTGCCATGCATGTGAATACACATACATATGTATGTATATATTATGTGTATGTAAAATGAGCTGGAGAAGGAAATGGCAAATCATTCCAGGATCTCTGCCAAGAAAACCCCAAACAGAGTCACCAGAGAGTCCAACAGGGCTGAAACCAATGGCTTAACAACAACAAAATGTATGTATGTGTCATATGTGCATATACATGCCCATGATTATAGACGTGCATATTCATTTACTGCTCTTCCACAGAAGTGGTTTTGATTGTTCCATAGAAATTGGGGCTACCAGTGGCTTCCAGTACTCTTGGGCAATAACTGTAGGCCCGGGGGCTTTTCTCAATTTACTTGCTGTGTGACCTACTGCAGTCATACCTCTGAGGTGTTTTCTCCAGCAAACATATTACAAGCAATTTCCTTTCTCAGGAGGCAGAATGAGGACACCTCTCTTGAAGATGGTGAAAAAATGCCCAGGGAGAGATCCTGGTGTAACCTGAGTTATAGATGAGGCTGGAACTATAGGCTTGACTAGGCCTAGAACTTGAGGAGCTTCACTTTTAGGACAGAGATGAATTAGTCTGTTAACAGGAGACAATGTCATAGACAAGGAGGAGCAGGACTATGGGACTGCACTGTGTATACAAATGTTCAATAAACCCAGCCACCTTCAGAATTGGTTCCTTTCCTTCAGTCATCATTTACCTGTCCGCCTGTCTCTGGGACAGGTCTCATTATATGAACTATTCCTGGGAGTCTTCCCAAGAGTCCGCCCTGCCTCTTACATACAAATATTTTGTGTTGGGGCACTGCAATCTGGACCCATGGCTATTCAATGATAATAATAAAATAAGTAATAATAATAGCCAGCATTTCTATATCACTGTGAGGACTGCAAAGTGCTTTATATATTTCACTCATTCGATCCTCCCAAAGACCCTGCGAAGTAGATGCTATTATTGCCATTTTATAGACTAGGAAACTGAGGCAAGCAGAGATGAGCTCACTGAAGAGTCACACAACTAGTCTGAAGAAGTGATGAAGGATTCAAACTCAGTTCTTCCCAACTTTATCCACTGCACAACCAAGCTGCCTGGGTAGGTTTTATGGTAGATTTGATAGAAAAGTATCTTTATTCAAGATAATTTTCTAAAACCCTCTCATTTATAGTGCAAAATGCTTTCCCTGAAGCAATTCTGTGGGATAGATGGTGCCAGTATTTCCAATACACACATGAAAAGATTGAGGTCTAGAGATTGTGACATGTTGGTGCAAACATGAATCAGTTTAAGCCTGGGTTTGGACTCCGGTGTTCTGACTTGGAGTTCAGGACTCTTTTCCACTATATCACACTGCCTCTTAGTGTCCTAATAAAACCAGTCAGGACCCAAGACTCATTATCTACCCTAGTGTCCATCTCCCTCCATACCAGCCAGTAGTTCAGGGCCAAAGACCCCTTCCCCTCCAGCCCTCCAGCCCTTTACCCCTCCCTTGCTGATAATCAAATCAGCATCACTGTTGTTTCTTTAAAGGATTTGACAATCAACTGCCTTATGATCTCTAACATTGTGAGTTGCAGACTGCCTAAACTGAAGCTTGTCTCAAGTGATATTCCCCTGGCCTTGTGCCCACAGCAGCTCTACCCTTTGTGTCTTCCTGCACCACTTGGCTCTGTCCTTCCACTGTGCTCTTTCTAGACCCCATGCTCCATATTAGATACATGCTCACCTCTTGGAAATTACTTTATGTATATTTTGTATTTATTTGGCTCCATATAGGCATTCTTCCTGCCTAACCACCCTTACCTAATTGTTACCCAAAGGCAGGGACTGTTTTATTTTTGTCTTTGTACCCCCAGACCCTTAGCACACAGTGAGCGCTTAATACATGTTTATTGATTTGAAGCTGTGTCATTGAAATTCTCTATTATACTCCGTCTTTTGTAGGTGTGTAGCCATTACCCAAAGGAATTTATGGTTTTGCCCTTCTCGGGTCTTCCTCACTTTCCCTTCAGTACCTACCCAAGTATATACCGATGTTCCATACCCATGTCTATCAGAGCTTGAGCAGGTCCCTGGGGAATGAGGTGTATCCCGCTGTGATCTTTACTTCCCTCCAAGTTTCTCTTCTTGTAGTATTTCTTCTGTGCATTCTGTATGCCCTTCCCAGGACCTGTCAACCTGTGATTTTCCTCTCTGAGCAACCTGTTAAATCAAAGTAGTCAGTTCTTCCCTTGACCAGGCCAGGAACCTGGCACCTATGGAGATGAATGGGAGTGAAATCTTCACTCGGATCAGGAAGGGGTGGTTGGGAATTAGCAGAGAACTGCTCTGAACCTTGAGGCAGGTAGGACTGGGCCACTGCAGAGTCTTTAGGAAGGGGTTTCTAGAATCAGAGTGGTCTTTTTCTCCCAGCCGGACAACCTCTTCAGAAAGTAATTCCCAACAGCTGAAAAAGGGAGGCTGCCATGGTGCCCGTGGAGAGGGTTGGAGCTCCAGTCAGTCCTAGCGTTCTGGAACATCTGCTTCGGGTCAGCCAGCATTGCCTACTGCACTGTAGTTGAGGTTGTACAGTCACTGAAACAGCTCCGGGGCTCCCAGCAGCAACAGGAGCAGGGCTACTGAGGCAGAGTTCTCAGCGGTGCCTCCACAGTCCTGGGCATTTTCCTATAAAAACAGGGGGAGAGATGGTCAGTGATACCCCCACTAGAGGATCCCCTATAATGGAAAATTGTCATTTGTATTTCGATAGAAGGCTTTGAATCTTCATTTAATACACGAGATCATAGGATCTACAGCTAGAAGGGACCTTTGCCCTTAGAAAATTGATGATAATAAATATCCATATGCCATGGAAAGTAGAACTTTCTACTTTATACATACATACTCTTAAAAAAAAATTATAGGGGGGCAGCTAGGGGGCGCAGTGGATAGAGCACCGGCCCTGGAGTCAGGAGTACCTGAGTTCAAATCCGGCCTCAGACACTTGACACTTACTAGCTGTGTGACCCTGGGCAAGTCACTTAACCCCCATTGCCTGCAAAAAAAAAAACACACACACACACACACACAAACATATCTACATACACGCCCTCCTTCCCAGGCAGTAGTGTATTCCAAAGCCAAATAAGAGAAGACTTAGCAGGAACTTGATGTCTATGTTCAAGTACATACTGTTTATCTCTTAGAGGAAAAAATTGGGGAAAATGGATGGAAATGACTGAAGAATGGATTTTGACTCCGTTCAAGGAAAAACTTACTATCAGAGCTGTCCAAAAGTAGAATAGTTTGCTTTTAATTTTTTAATTTTTTTGGGTCCCAAGCTGTGATTTCACTGTGTAGGGTATGAGGCACTCAGTTGCAAATCAGCAATTGTTCTTCATTTTTCTTAAGAGCCTTAGCATTGCTTTGGGACACTGAGAGATTAAGTGATATTGGCCCATGGTCACACAGCAAGGATGTTTGGTGATGCTTGAACCCGGCTCTTCTTGATTCCTAAGCCCCTCTCTAAGCCTTGTTGTCTTTCATGGGATAGAAATTCTAGAGAAGTGAATTCTATGAAGTGAATTTTGGAGTCTTCCAGTGGAGTTTGGGTGGTGGCTTCTAATGGATGTGGGGCTCGGGGGAGCTCATGTTCAAGTATTTATTGGACTAGATAGCCTTGGAAATTCCTTCTAACTGAGCCTGATGATAGGATTTCTGAAATAGAAATTCTGTTTGGATTATCAGTAATTTTGAGTTATTAATACTCCTGACCCTCCTAATGACTGCAGAGATAAACAGCTGAGTGTAGCAGGGACCAGGAAAGCCCTGAGGCAGTTGATTTCTTGCTAACTTCAGGATCAGGCCCAGGGAGACTTGGTGAATTATGTACCAGCACACCTTCTGACCCTTCTTTTTCATATACTTATATGGGAATACAGGTATACTGATATGCACAAATAATCATGGACAAATGCATGCACATACATATGCATGCATATACATTTGTTCTTCACAAGTTCACACACATCCATGAATGCATGTGCATGACCATCTGACATCCAACATCACACTCCTAACTGAGAATTCCCTCAGCAAACAGGGCATTTGGTGGAAAAAAGAATTACAAGATCCTACCCACCTGTCTCCTAGCTTCTGTTGGCCCTACCCCAGGGCCTTACCCAGCACTGGGCCCTGCTTTGCACCACTGTCTCCTGATTGAGCTCCCATACTTCTTTTTTTTTTTTTTTTTTTTTTTTAGTGAGGCAATTGGGGTCAAGTGACTTGCCTAAGGTCACACAGCTAGTAAGTGTTAAGTGTCTGAGGCCGGATTTGAACTCAGGTACTCCTGACTCCAGGGCCAGTGCTCTATCCACTGCGCCACCTAGCTGCCCCAAGCTCCCATACTTCTTGCTCCTGCCTTGAGGGAGGACCTTGAACAATCTAATGACCTATCACTTTCAGTAGTTCTCTCCAGCTGCTAATATTCTTCCTGGACTCCCTCCTTTATAGTTAGCATGCTCCTATCTTCCTTCTTTCATTCTGCCCATCCCAGTGATTCTGGACTGCTAATATTCAAATGCTGGTCCTTATCTCCAAGTGCCTGCTCCCTTCTATCTCCATTAACCCTACCTAATCAATGTGCCACTCCTGATGTGCCCCATCTTTCCCCTATTCTCTCTGGAATTCATTTCATCATAAACTTCTTCCTTTCTTACTCCTTCTAACTCCTGGCAAGATCAAGAGGATACTTTCCCATGTGACCTTTCTAGTTCTGGGTTCCTTTCTATACCCCCTGATTCAGTAATTAAAGTAGGAGACTTGGAATATTCCTTGTTCCCTATTTCCATTTACAGATTCTTCCCCCATTGCTATCACTCAGTAACTTCTCTTTTGAGGTTCATGCAATACCTAAACCAGAGCCTAGTAGCTATTGTCTGCCAACCCCTAAAACATTCTCCTTCCTTCTTCATTGAAGACTACTCAGTATTCTCTCTGCCACAATTTCTGCTCTCATACTAAGGAATTTCAACATACATTTTGATGCTCCCTCAAGTACCCTAACTTCCCAGTTCCTCAATTTGATTGATTAGTTGCCATGAGTGTCTGATACACACAGAGATGAATATACTCTTTTTTTTTTTTTTTTTTTTTTTGTGAGGCAATTGGGGTTAAGTGACTTGCCCAGGGTCACACAGCTAGTAAATGTTACATGTCTGAGGCCGTATTTGAACTCAGGTCCTCCTGACTCCAGGGCCGGTGCTCTATCCACTGTACCACCTAGCTGCCCCCGATGAATATACTCTTGATCTTGTTGCAACCCACAAGTGCTCCTCTTTGTGTTCATAATCTTTTATGGTTAAATATTTCCCTATGCCACATATTATTTCCCTTAACCATGTTCTTCATTCTCACTGTGACCTCCATTTCTTCTACCCCTCAGTTCTTTCCCAAGCATCCCCAGTACAGTGGTTGCACTTTCTTCCTTTATAATTCTCAGCCCCTTAATACAATATTACAAGGGACAGCTAGGTGGCGCAGTGGATAGAGCACCGGCCCTGGATTCAGGAGGACCTGAGTTCAAATCCAGCCTCAGATACTTTACACTTATTAGCTATGTGACCCTAGGCAAGTCACTTAACCCCAATTGCCTCACCCAAAAAAAAAAATAATAATAATACAATATTACACTATCTTCTGGTATAGAATCTCTTGCTGCCCCCCCCCCACACATTTTTTATCACCAACCATACTTTACCAGATCCCACCACTGAATTATTTCCTATCTTGTGCTACTAAACAGAACTGGAGAAAGTCATTAAATGATTGAGTATTCTACAGATTTATGGTATCTAATCTCAATGCAGCAAGGCAATTCTACAGCTCTCTAATTGATTCTCTCTTCCACTCTCCACAGTGACTCTTCCAAACCTTTTTGTGTCTAGTCAAGTCTCCTTAGACTCCTTTTCCTGACCCCTTGCTTCAGATTTTACTCATACTTCATTGATAACATTGAGGTCATTAGTTGGTACCTCCCTCTTCTCTCTTCCTCTCATTTCAAATCACTCAAGATATCTTTCCCTATTATTGTTTCCTTTACTCAATTCTTGAATGAAGAGCTTTCCCTTCTTGCCAAGGCAAATAAATCCCTTGATATGCCCCCTTGATCCCATCTCTTCCCATCTTCTCCAGCAGATTGCCCCCACTCTATAATTTTCCATCTCTCTCTCTGCTGACTCGTTTGCTTCTATCTACAATGCACCCATGTCTTTTCCATCCTTAAAAAGTCCTCTTGTGCTCCTACCATCCCTGCTAAGTGACCATTCTATATCTGTCCTTCCCTTCTCAGCTGAAAGCCATGTACATTAGGGGGCCCCACTTCTATTTGCACTTTTCCTCTTCCTCTTTTATAATCTGGCTTCCACCCTTATTGTTCAACTTAACTTACTCTTGCCAAAGTTGCCAATGATCTCTCTCTCTTTTTTTACTTTAAAAATATTGTAGCAAATGTTTTAATTTCACTTTTATTTGCATGCTCATTTCACATTTACTCCCGTGCCATAAGCTTTTGTTTCTTCAGTCTCTTTTGAGCAACCTCCTCTTTTTTTTTTTTTTTTTTTTGCAGGGCAATAGGGGTTAGGTAACTTGCCCAAGGTCACACAGCTAGTAAGTGTCAAGTATCTGAGGCTAGATTTGAACTCAGGTCCTCCTGAATCAAGGGCCGGTGCTTTATCCAGTGTGTCACCTAGCTGCCCCCTCCAATGATCTCTTTTTTTGTTGTTTTTTTGTTTGGTTTTTTTAATTTTTGGTGAGGCAGTTGGGGTTAAGTGACTTGCCCAGGGTCACATAGCTAGTAAGTGTCGAGCGTCTGAGGCCGGATTTGAACTCGGGTCCTCCTGAATCCAGGGCCGGTGCTCTATCCACTGTGCTACCTAGCTGCCCCTAATGATCTCTTAATTGCTGATTCTAATGGCAGCCTCAATCCTCATCCTCCTTGACATGTCTATAGCATTTGACACTATTAAGTTGTAGAAACTTTCTACTCTTTGGTTGTCATACCTATCTGACTTTTCCTTAATCTTCTTGGACAGTTCTTCGTTCGTGTTAGCCCACTAATTATGGATCCCACGGCTCTGTCCTGGGTTCTCTTATCTTTTCCCTCTATGGTATCAACTCCCAAGGATCCAAATATAATCTCTGTGAAGATGAGTCCCAGAGCTCTATACACGGTTCTCTCCTTAGCTATGGGCCTGTGAGTACCAAGTGGATAGAGTTGGATAGACCATAGGTATATCAAATTTGACATGTCCAAGACAAAAGTAATTTACCCTTTCCAACTCCCACCCCAATCTCTGCTCCTTTTTCAGATATTCCTTATTACTGTTGAGGGTTTCACCATCCTTCTTGTTAGCTAGGGTCATAACCTTGGATTCCTATGTGATTCCTCCCTCTCACTCACCCACATATCCTGTCCATTGCAAAATCTTCTTGTTTTACCTCCAGAACGACTCTCATGTATATCCTCATCTCTACTTATACAGCCACTGTATAATGTAATTCAGACCCTTGTCACCTCTTGCCTGGACTTCTACTTGGTCCTCCCTGCTTTGTCTCTCCTCACTCCAATCCATTTTCCATTCAGCTACCAAAGTGATTTTCCTAAAACTTCAGAAAGTAGAAGTGCCCACGTCACCCACTTCTTCCCCTGCCCCCAATAAACTCTTTATTAACTCCTTGACCAAGTATAAAGTCTGCTTTTTGGCATTTAAAGCTCTTCACCACCTGGCTCCATTCTCCCCTTCTGTTTTCTTTACTCCCCTCCATTAACTCTAGTTAGCTACACTGGCTGACTTATTTTTGCTTGGACACAACACTCCATCCCTCATTTCTGTACTTTTGCACTGGCTGTCCCCCATACCTAGAATGCTGTCCCTCATGAGGGACTATCCCTGGCTTCCCTCAAGGCTCAGTTCAAATCCCAGTTCTTTCAGGAGGCCTTTTACAGTCTCCTCAGCTGCTAGTAGTGTCTTCCTCAGATACTCTCAGATACTTTCCATTTACTTTGTTCTGTTTTTTGTTTTGTTTTGTTTTTGTTTAAGTGAGGCAATTGGGGTTAAGTGACTTGCCCAGGGTCACACAGCTAGTAAGTGTTAAGTGTCTGAGGCCAGATTTGAACTCAGGTACTCCTGAATCCAGGGCCGGTGCTTTATCCACTTCGCCACCTAGCCGCCCCTTTCCATTTACTTTGGATGTATCTTGTATGTACCTGGTTATTTATATGTTTTATCCCCCATTAGAATTACTTTCTTCAGGGTAGGGATTATTTTTGCCTTTCTTTGCATCCTCAATGCTTAATGCTTAGTGAGTGCTTAATAAATGCTTGTTGACTGACTGATCAGCTCTACATCTCCCCAGGATACATACCTCTGGATGAAATGCATGGCAGGTATCTGGTCGCCTTCGGAGCTTCTGGGAGCGCATCCTGTCACACTTGACAGATGCATTATGTATACCAATGTTAAGGTCAATAGTAGGAGCCCAGAGGCTGGGGATAGACAGGGAGTCTAAATTTAGTACTGAAGATAAGGGCCCAGAAGAGCACTGACTCCTCTGGTGACAGTTTTGCTTTCTGAAGCAGCAGAGGGTAGCCAGAGGAAGGGGTACCAAAGAGGGAGTGCATGAATCCAGGGAAGAGGTTGGAACTCAATGACCTAATGTGGGAAAAGAAGACACAGGAAGGAAGGAGGTATTCAGCACCAGGAATATGGAACATTCCAGGTCACATATGCCCGTTTCTGCCTCCATTCCACCTCAGACCAGCATAGGAAGAATAGAAGGATATATTTGACTTCCCTGGCCTCTTGAAGGACAGGTGGGAACATGCTGCAGTCACAGGTGGAGTCAGTCACTACAAGAAGGAGGTTACTATTGGGAATCCGCTGAATCACAAACATCCTGTAGAAAGAGTGACAATGTAGTCAAATGCACAAATTGCCAGGACACTGGATTGGACTTGTAGGGTATAAGAAATAAGTAGTCATTTGTGAACTTTGTAGGTGATTCATATGTTGGCTTGAATTCTGACTTTGGGGGCCTGTTTTGTATTTCATTCTTTTTCCTTGGTTGGGGGAAGGAAGAGGACAGGTTAACTCAAAACATACTGTGCCATCAGTAGCTTTTCTGATTGGTTGAGTGCATTTTGTGTCATTGAATGGGCGAATAAAGTTGGCCCATAGTTCCTATGTGGCCAAATCCCCAAAACATCCTGGGGAAGGGTTGGGGAGAAGAGTTATTCAGGGGCAGAGAGCACCATTATCATTTGAGGGAAGCCACAAAAGCGTGAAATCTCCAGAGTAGAAAGATAACGAAAAGAGGCTTGGGGAACTTAGGTTCTCTTCCTTATATACCTCTTAAAGGGTTCAGGTAGAAGTGAAAAGAGGCCACCAGAAATCTAGAAGACCTCACCATCTCCAAATACCCCCATAAGAAGCACCCTAGTTTGGAAGGGTGAAAAATCATATCTCATTGGTGCTTCCATCTATCCCCTAGATTTTCTAGAGCAGGGAATCTGAAGGGTACCCCTCCTCCCACCCACTTGCCTGGCAGATAAAGCTCTGCATCCCCACCTCCCTTCCGTGGTCTTACTTCCTACAACCTCCACACTCCATGATCCCATTGGTCTCCTGGACAGCTTCCTGGTAAATGAAGACAGGGTACTCTGTGTCACAGGGTTGCAATACATCCAGCTTCTTGTGCTTGTGGGCTATGGAGAGAGACACAGAGATAAGATACATACCCAAACAAACCCAAGGAAGATGACAAGGCAATGTAGGAGCTGAGGCAAAAAGGTAGGAAGAGAAGAGGGAGGGGAGGAATTGGGGGGGGGGATTTGGAAAGAGAGGGCAATTGAAACAGTGCAATAAAAATATAATAAAAGAAGGGAGTTAAGAGACCTAGGTTTTCATCTTTCCTCTACAAACGAATTAGTTAATTAGTTTGTGTGACCTTGGGCAAGTCATTTTACTTCTTTGGGGCCCAGTTTCCTAATATGTGTAAAAGGTATTGAGGAGGGCTGTAGAGGGAGCATGTTTGTGTTTGGAGGTGAAGAATCCTATTATGGAGGGAGAATCTTTGAGAAAGAAGAGCCTTAGAAAGTAAACCTTCATGGTAACACCCAATATATAGTTGGGAAGGGATGGGGCTTGTGAAGCCTTGCTCTCTGCAAGGAATAAAATGGAGTAGAAAAATAGAAAGGATCTCCTTCTGTGACTGTGATATCTGATTCCAGGCTGACATGGAGTAAGTTGAGAAATGCTGAATGGTTAAATTTTCCTCTTCCGTACCAGCCCTGCATGCAGAGCACAGGGAAAATGGGGCTTTGCCCTAGAGTAATGGCATCTTTGGAGGGATAGTATGCTTCCTCCCCAAAGCAACTGCCACCCCAAAGTCCTCCAGAAGTGTGGGCAATTTTGCCCCCCCTCCCTGATTTCTGTGCTGCAGTGCACCTCTCCCCCAATAAATAAATTTGTCCCAAGTGCAGTTTCACTTAATTATGTTTCTTTCTATCAGCATGATAGAAATGCTCTTCTACCTGTGGTGTGGATCTTCTTGAGCATTAGATTTTTAGGGTTTCCCCTCTTGTTGTCTGGGAGAGAATACAAACTTTGCTAATTGTTTTCATTCTCATCTAAAATTTATTTTTAAAATATCTGATCTAATGACTTGAAGCAAATGGGAAATCAGGTGACTTTACAGGTTTCCAGTTGATCTGGGCTGGAGACTGAGCTGATTAAGGAACACGTTTTGCCAAAAATCTGCACGTTGAACCCAATAATCTATGAGTACTCCAGAATGGGGTGAAGTGGGCTGAAATGTGGGTAAAAAGTAAAATGAGGCATTAAATGATATTTAAAGTCCCTCCCAGCTAACTCTAAGGGTGGTGGAGAAGGGTTTGTTTGTTTGTTTGTTTTTCCAGTTATGAGTTAGTTCAGGTGAGCATTGAGGTCCCTTTGACTCCTAAATTCTGTGATGACGATTCTTTGGTTTTATGAAAAGAGCTGAAAGCAGAATGGAGTAGCCAGTAGGTGGCAGGGGAGAATCACCAGAGTAATCCCCACGGGTAAGGCAGGACACTTTTCAGGAACAGCTGATCACAGTTCTATGCCTCAGGGTCCTCTTGAGTTAGAACCATGGAGAGAGAGAGAGAGGGAGAGGGCTCCTTGATTAGTGTTGGTAAGACACTCTTTATCCTTCATAGGAAAGCGCCAAACTGTAATATGTGGAGGCATAATATGGAGGAAAAGTGCCATACATATAGGGACCATTTTACTCGAGCAACCCTGCAAATCAGCAGGCTGAAAAAAAAATAATGAAAATGTTATTAATATTAATTCTCTGGTGAAGTTCTATGCTGGCGCCTCATCATAGTACAGAGGTGAGCCTGGATTCTCAAATGCTATCAGAACTTCTTGTTAAGTCGTTTTTGAGACCTGTCTGATTCCGACCCCCATTTGGAGTTTTCTTGGCAAAAGTACCTGGGTGGTTTGCCATTTCCTTCTCCAGCTCATTTTACAGAGGAGGAACTGAGGCAAATAGGGTGAAGTGACTTGCCCAGGGTCACACAGCTAGTAAGTAGCTGAGGCCACATTTGAACTCGGGAAAATGAGTCTTCCTGACTTCAGGCCTGTTGCTCTAGCTACTGTGCCACCCAACTTAGCACGCTAGAAAGGCTTTAAATATGTCTTTTCAAAGACCAGCTTAACTAGGTTAGGAGAAATCTATCAGAAGATTGGCCCTAGGTTGAGGCCCTAGGTTTAGCTCCTGCATTGGTAAAGTGCCCATTTTAGGGAAAAAATGAATCCTCAAAATTAACATCATCACCTTTGTTAATCTTATTCTTCTCTTTTAAAAATTGGGTTCAGATAGAAATAAGCCCCACTTTTTATTTCTCTAACCATATCTGAAAGACAATGACTTAACCATTTGTTCATTTCTTCTTTGTTAACCTATTATTGGTTGAATTCATGGATCTTAACTACTCCATAGGATCCACCCACAGATAAATTGCTTTTAGTCACATTTTATTATTCTGTATACCTGTTGTCAGACTTTTTGAAGTGAGGTGTATTTGTTCCAAAAGTATTTTGGTATATTTTAAGTTTGTTTATTGTATGTTCTAAGAACATTTATCAATCATTCTCCTTTTTGATAAGCAAGTATTACTTTTTCTATAGCTGTCAGTATTTCATTAATGTTGTATACATTTTAGTTTCTATACCTTCTTAGATCTGTCATCCATTTGCCATGCTAAATGTGTACAGAAAGACTATAGGTTTTGCATAGGTATTAATTGTTCTTTGTTTCTCCCATTAAGCTTTTACTACAAGTTGACAATCGGTCTCAACATACACAACATTAGTTTTCTGTTGGATGGTCTTATGCTCAATGTATCTTGCCTAGTGAAGAACAAGCTATTTTTAAGTATCATTACGAATATATCAGCTCAGTTTGACTTCCAGATTCAAGCTCAAAGCCTTTATTTTCTATTCTTACTTCTGTAGCCAATATTAGGTATTCCTGAAGGTCAGGGAGAAGGTCCTTCTGGTGGATGTAGTCTTTTCAGTCCTGGAGGACTGGGGAGCTATCTTGGATTGTAAGCTAGAGTGTGGAGTTTCTTGATGCAGTGGTTACTTTTGAATCTTCTTTGAGAGGTAGTCAGAGGTAGCATGGGCAGTAGCAGCATTCCTCTGGCAAGGAACTATGACCAAAGAGGAATGGGGGTGGGAGGGATAGTAGTGGCAACTGGAACTCTTGCAGGAATCTTGCATTATGAGTCCCTGGATTAGAGAGGAAGCAGATTTTGGCTTCAGCAGCCCAACTTTTGTTTGTTTGTTTGTTTGTTTTTTTTTTCCGGTAAGGCAATTGGGGTTGACTTGCCCAGGGTCACACAGCTAGTAAGTGTTAAGTGTCTGAGGCCGGATTTGAACTCAGGTACTCCTGACTTCAGGGCCGGTGCTTTATCCACTGCGCCACCTAGCTGCCCCCAGCAGCCCAACTTTTGCCAAATGGAGCAAAGAACTTAAGACTTCCAGGCTACCCAGCCTTTAAGAATTGAGAAAGGCTGTATTTTCTCCCTCTCTCCCTTCCACTTCTGTCCAAAAGGATGGATGTTTCCATTTTAAGTTCCCAGTTTCCTTAAAACCACTTATTTGCTATTTTCAAAGTATTTTAAAAGCTGGCTAATCTGAATAAAGGTAAAGGCGATCTTAACTGCTCTGGGGTCCAGGTGGTTTTTAATTGAATACAGTGAGTGTCAATGGAGGTTGTAGGGGACATACTAGTTGCTGGCTTGAATACATAAGAAGTTAAATAGGTCACAGTTCTAGACCCATTCTGGTGATGAGACTTCAGAATCTGATCTGGTGACTTAACAAGGTGAGATTATGATTTATTAAGAACACGTATTAAAAACACTCTAGAATTACCAAGAAAGGATTCAAGTTTTCCTTTGCCCTAAGATAAATGGGCTATGATTGTTAGGTTTGGCTGATATCTGAATGCATGAGCTCTGGGCAACACCTTCATCCTCTGATATAAAGAGAAGGGAAGTGGAGGGAGTGATGACCAAAGGAAAAAGCAAATCCCTGAGCCAGCTCAATAGAAGGAAAGAGGCTCTTTCGGAGAGAAATCTGCACTGCCCCTTTCTGTGAGGGAAGGGGGTTTTAAAAAATAAAAGTAAAAAAGAGCAAGTACTCCCTTGCTAACCAGCTGCTTCACAGCAACATCTACTGGTTATACTTTAATTAAGAATTTTACACTTATTAAGTCCAAACAGTATCTTAATACCACTGGAGAAAGTTTTCATAAGATAGCTCTTTAATATGCTTTCAGCTTGCTATGCCATTAACTTGATGCTTTCTATGCATATCAAGTATTTAATATGATATTTTGGCATGGAAAAACCTATACTTATTTATCGTATCTGATTTAAAAGACTCAGTTGTATTCAGAAGTGATACAATAAATTATAGGTTTGGGGCTGGGAAGAATGGTAGTGAGCTACACTTGTTTTCCTGGAAGATGCCACATTTTAGATAATTTGTTTCTGACTTTATCCTGCTGTTGACATATTTTAAGTATAGGTAATTTTCCATGTGGACATCATATACTTTAGTATAGTTCCAATTTAGTGCTAACTTTGCTTAGCAAGCAAAGTTATACTTAAGCAGTGAATGCACATAAACATTTTGTTGTTGTTAAGTTGTTTTGGGAGACTAGCACACTTTGTGATCGCATTTGGGCTTGTTTTGGCAGAGATAATGTAGTGGTTTGCCATGTCCTCCTCCAGCTCATTTTACAGATGAGGAAACTGAGGCAAACAGGTTAAGTGACTTGCTCAGAGTCTCACAGCTAGTAAATGTCTGAAATTTTAACTCAGGAAGACTTATCTTCCTGACTTCAGGCCTGGCACTCCAATCCATCTTACCACCAAATGCCCTCACATAAACATGTAATTGCCTATATTTGAATGGGTCTCTGATGTTCTCATCTTTCAGTAATAAACATATAATTATCTATAAATATCAATACAAATATAAATATATAAATAAATGTGATAGCTATATAAAGGTGAGAACAAGCTTACACCAGAGAGAAACTTGGTAAAATGCTTTGCTAATAGTTCATATACAATTATGAAGCATCTGAGTTAATGATTAGGATCTTACTGGACTCCCTTCCCTTTTCCAGTTTTTCAGAAAAGCTAGCATTTTAGTAATCCCTCTTGATATAAACATCCTGTCATTCATTATATATCTTTATGCAAACTTTGTTTCACATTTTATTAAAATTGAGCTTTTAGTTTTTGTACTTCTCTTAATGACCTGAAATTTTCCATATCCTCCTTCTTTAGGGGTTCTCTCTTCTAATTTATTTGCTTCCCAAGTCTTTATAGCATAGTTTTTGATCACTACTTACTTGTGTATTTTGCTCCTTGTTCTGTATGACTCCATGTATCACCTTAACCTTTTGGCTTTCACTTTTAATTGTTTATAAGGCTATCAAGAATTTCCTATATACCTTTGTATTCTGAATTCTATTCTGCATATTTCTTTTTTTTTTTTTTTTGGTGAGGCAATTGGGGTTAAGTGACTTGCCCAGGGTCACACAGCTAGTAAGTGTTAAGTGTCTGAGGCTGGATTTGAACTCAGGTACTCCTGAATCCAGGGCCAGTGCTTTATCCACTGCGCCATCTAGCTGCCCCTATATTTCTTCTTTATTGCCTTTATTTGGGTGATAAGGTGTTCAGGTTTTCTATTACACATACCAGCTTGATATTGATTTAATTTTTCAATGTCTTTCCATAGCTTGTCAGAGCTTTCTAAAAATGCTTCTTCCATGGTAGTATTTGACCCCTGTCCTTAAGACTATTCCTAGAGAGAGCTGTCATTCTTCCCATGATCCTTCCCATGGCAACAACCACAGCATATTCTGTTATGCGCACTTGTTTTACACTTGCTGTCCAATATTGGAAAACGCATTTGCTTATGATAATAAAAATAATGAAATATAATAAAATGATAATAAAATAGCAGATAGCTATTTTTAAAAAATTACTTCATGTTGCTATAGTTTGTCTATTAGATGAATTTGTGTCATTAAACTCAAAAAGGATTTTTTGAAATTCCAGTCTAAATAGGCCCACTTTCTTTCAAAATAATTTAAGACAATGGCATTTCTCATATGTTTTGTTATTAGTGTTTCTGGAGTAGAAATATAGATTCTCAAAGGCATTAGGTTCTTTAGCTTCTTCCTTCTTTAATCAGCTCCTCAATTTCTACTTGTATTTTATCTAATCTGATTTTAGGAAGGAAAATGTTTCTTGCAAAGCATTGCTGTGTAACTTGTAGCTTAGTATATTGTTGACAATAATTAGTATGAAGTCTTTGCCTGTAACTGGTAAGATCAGATTCCAATTTTATTGATGTAGTTTTGAAACATTTTTTTAAAAAAGCATTCAAATCTTCAATTAATTTTATTCATACTAGTGGTTTGCCCACATTTGTGGATTTCAGTCATGTGATACTGAAGCAATTCTAGCAGGTTAGGTATTGGTATTTCAGTTTTGTTATTAGTTTTCTTGCATCTTTGTGACACCAGAACATTAGGGAGCACCACTCACTTCAGTATCAAGCTAATTATCATATTGGTCCCAAGTAGGTTCAGCTGAAACTCCATGTCACTCTATCTCATAGTCATAGGAATATTTATATGACCCTATCACCCTGTTGGATATTTAAGGGTTTTTTCAAAGCCTTCCCAGCTATGGTAGTGGTTTTACGGCACATCACCCCACCTGGTGGTACCCTCTTATTTTGCCCTTCCTACAATCCCAACTGAGACCTTGGATTGGACTTTCACAGAGTTGTTGTTGTTATGGTTATTAGTAACAATAATGGTGATGCCCCTTTGCATTTGTACAACCCTTTACTTTCTTGGTATCCTTTTTATCTTTAATCTCAATTTATATTCATTGCATATCTAAGATAGGCATTTTATTGAAAGGGAAGCAAGGACTTCCTTTCTTTAGATGTGACTTCTAATGACAGAGCTGGGTCTTCTAATACCTAGTCCAGGCTCTTTCCAATAAAACCATGAACCCAAGAGAGGATGTCAAGGTGCAGTCATGTAAGGTACTAATTACAAGTTTAAAATGCATCCATCAGCAGTAGGATCTATCCTTCAGCTAACCAACAGCTTGATTGTCAGGTGTAGAAGTATAAGGGTGTTCCCTTTACAGATAAAATCATAGGTCCAGACAAAATAATAATAGCTGGAGATAATTCTAGACTCTCTCCTGTCCCCAGCACTTGTTAATCCATAAGTAATTGCTTCAGATGTGGACTGAGGAAGCATCAGGTCATGTTTGTTTCTCAGACTTTTTTTTTTTTTTTGGTATTCCCCAACAGTGCCTAGTAACAGTATAGTGGGAAAAGCACTGAACTTGGAGTCAAGAAAACCTATACAGTAGAAAGAGGACCTATGTTCAGACTCTGACACTTGCTATCTGTGTGACTTTGGGTGAGTCACCTAACTTCTCTGGAATGGTTTGCTCATGTATTAGATGAAGGAGTTATAGCAGGTAAGCTTCTTACATTTCTGTCAGTTCTAAATTCATGATTCTATGACACTGCCACTTCCTCGCTCTGGAGGCAAATTGAAAACTCGTTGGGTTTCAGTTCCTCTGTAAAATGGGGATGAAGGATGGTATCTGCTTTGCTTCATTCACTCTCCGGCAACATTATGAGGTAATGGTTGTGGAAATGCTGTGAGGAGTGGAAGGTGTTATTACTAATATATGCTCTTTACACAGTATATGCTGATATCAGCTCCTTGCTGATAGAAGAAGACAGGGAGGGCAAGAATGACCTTCCAGGAAGGGAACTATTAGGGAAAGCTTTGGTGAGGAAATCAGTCTGAATGTGCCCGATGTCATTTTTGGTGTGGTGGGGATGGTGGGGATGGTGGAGATGGGGGTGATGTTGGGGATGGTGGGGTTGATGAAAGCTGACATTTACACAGTGCTTTAAAGTTTTCTGCAAAGCACTTTGCAACCAGGATTGTGTTTGATCCTCACAAAAATCCTGTGAGGTAGGCACTATGTATTATTATTCCTATTTTACAGAGGAAGAAATTGAGGCTCAGAGGAATGTTGACTTGTCCATAATAGCATAGCTAACTCTAAGTGTCAGAGGAAGGATTGGAAGCTAGGTCTTCTTTCCAGTCCAGTGCTCTTTCTTCCTGTCTTGATGGTGGTGATTGCAGAGAGAGAAATGGAGTGATCTGGTCTTTAACTATGGTACAGTGGAAAGAACAGTGGATTTGGAGTTAGAAGAACTAGATTTTAACTCTGAGCTCTGCCTCTTACTAGCTATGTATCTATGTGCAAATCACATCATTTTTATGAGTCAGATTCCCTATCTGTTAAAAAAAATGGGGATAATACTTGCAACATTCCAGGGAGTTGCTACAAGAGCCTTAGGGAACCTTCCAATCTGCCTAGGGTTGTGGTGTATTTGTGTGATACCACTTAGAACTTCTCTTAATTCTAGTGCCTTCCCTCTTCTAACTTTTTCCTATTAATGGTGTTTATACCTTGTTTGTACATCTTGTTTGTTTGTTGTCTCCCCCATTAGACTGTGAGCTCTTTGAGGGCAGGGACAGTCTTTTGCCTCTTTTGGTATCCCCAGTGCTTAGCACAGTACCAGGCACTAGTGGGTGCTTAATAAATGTTTGTTGCCTACTGAATGCTTCTCTACAGTTTGAGCTAAGGGCACGCTCATCTCCTGACAGGATGTGCTAAAGTGGTAGATGGGCAGGGCTCTTGAATGGGGAATATCTCAAGACTTCAGCCTTTCCTTCTGCAAGCTTGTAGTCAGTATGAGACAAGCTTTTAATATCTCATTAGTTGGTTTTACTTACAGTGATGGAAGATGGCTTTGGCTGCTTGGGTCATGTGACCAGCACAAAGTGGAGATGGAATCATGGAGTCACATTTCACAAGATGATGGAACAGGAAGGGGGCAAAGTCAGGTAGAATGAGGGTGTCACAGGATGCAGTGATGACAGGATGCAGTGATATCACATGGTGATGATCCAAAGTAGTAGAGAGATGATGTCACACAGGGAGGTGATAGGTTTAGGAGTTGGGAGGAAGGTAGGAGAAAAGTCTATGAGGGATATGATATAAAGCATGGTTTAGTGGTCCCTGTCCCCATGGAATTCCACCTCAGTAAATTGCCAGCAAACATTCCATTAACCTCAAAGCAGAAAGCTTCTACTTCCATATTTCTGGCATTGAATTCTCCCCTGAACGCCAGCACTTTTAGCTTAATATGTCCCAAATTGAACACAGCAGTCCTATGACCTGTAAGGTCCCTCCAAAATTCACTATCCTCTTAACTTCTTTATTTCTTTTAGACTGCCATCCTCCCAGTGCTCAAAGCATTGATTCCCCCCTCCCCTACCCCAGATTCCCCAGGTTCACTCAGTTACCAAACCCTGGTAATTTTGCCCCTTAAGTAAATCTAGAATATGTCTCTTTCTTTCCATTGCCAATGCCATCACCCTAGGTCAAGTATGACTTGCATCTGAGCTGTGCAGTATATACACACACATACACATGTATATGTATATATCTATAAATATACAATATTATATAGACATATAAATGATATGGCACGATATGATATAACAGTTTAGCAGACACCAACACATAAAAGTCTGATGCTCCACACACATGTATGGTGTCATGCACATATACATGCATGTTATATATGTATCTGCATCTTTACATGTAGGCACAAATATATGTGCATGTGTATGCATATACTACATATATGTAGATATCACACATATATAGACACACATATATACATATATGTATATACACACATATATTCCCCACTTCTATCAAGAACTAACCTTAAACTTCTAGAAAAAAGTGTCTTCACTTGCCCAACACTCAATCAATTCCTTGCTACTGTACTTCCACCCCTACTAGAAAACTGCTTTCTTAAAGGTCCTATGTCCTATGATGTGGTTTTTTTTCAGTTCTCACCCTGTTTGACCTCTTTTTAATATTTATTGACATATATTTTTCTCCCTCATGACTCCTGAGTTGCATTGTTCTCTTAGTTCTCTTTCCTCTCTAGTCGTTTCTTCTCTGTCTCCTTCACTGACTCCTTCAGTAAGTGTATGTTCTCAAAGGTTCTGTTCTGTGTCCTTTTCCCTTCTCTTTCTCTACACTCACTTCCTTGGCAGATAATTCCCAAAGGTATAGTATATTTCCAGTCCTTTCTTCTGCATTCCAGACTTGCATCTCCACCTGCCTGCAGGGCATCTTTGTCTGTCTGGACATACCATTGGCAACATGTCCAAAACCAAGCTCATCTTTCTTTGATTATAAGAGATTAGTGTACAGGCCCTCATTATTGCTATCTATTTGGGCCATTGCCATCCCTACCTAGGAGTTCTTCAGGCCTTCACTCCCTTCCTCCTTTTATTCCATTCTTAATACCACTGCCAGGTTAATCTTTATGTACAGACTTGGCCATATCAGTACTCTGTTGAAAAATCTTCAGTGTCTCCTTTTAGTCTCTTGGGTAAATGTTCTGTTCCTTAGATTCAAAACCCTGGCCTCCAGAGCCCTTTTTCATTTGGCATCACCTTATTTTTACAGCTTTATTTCACATAAAACCCAACTCAAATGTTATATCTCCTAGGAAGTCTTTCCTTGACCTCAGATAGCATTGTTCATACCTTTTAAAATAGACTTAACATAAGTTTGTGTATGTGTCAAGCCCCCAAGCTCCATGAGGGCAAGGATCCTATCAAAACTTCACATCTTCCCTATTGCCTAACACAATACTCCTTCCAGAGGAGATGCTTAATGCACATTGGTTGTATCCCCATTGCCCAGCATTGCACCCTTCTATGTAGATAATTAATAAATGTTTGTTGACTTTAACTGAAATTCAGGCACTTGATGCAGTTCCTGCAAAATGCCTGTGATTATCCTGTCCTGGCATGGTCTTCCCCAACCCCTGAAAATGCTGTGTACTCACCCTCTGCCCTGCTCTCCCACTGCCAGCAGCCCCATGTACCCCACTCTAAGAAGAACCTGTAAGAAAAAATATAGGAGGTGTGTGTGTGTGTGTGTGTGTGTGTGTGTGTGTGTGTGTGAGATGGGGATGGGGGGTGGTAATGGATAGGAAGTTTTAGCTGCTTTCTCTCACCCTCTTTACAGTTTCTTTCTGTAGCTTGACAGGAAATAGGGGGCGAGGAGTCTCACCTGCTCCACGGAAAAGGAAGTAGACAGCTCTGTACCAAATACCAGTGGCTGGCAGCCAGTCCTTTTCTCCTCTTTTCCTTGGATACTCATTGGTCTCTACCCCATGTTGGCTAAGATCTAGGTTACAGCAATGCACAATGTTCCTTGGTTGCATCCTTGGACCTTGGGCAGAGCAGCCTGCTTTGGATGCTGCGCATATTGTGGGAATGCCATCTATATAGCTCTGATTACCACATAACTGGGTTCTCTCCTCCCCATTGTGTGTATGAATGAGTGCTCTGGATAGAGCCAGAATTCCCAGGAAAGGGTCCCGATTGTGATCCCAACCCGGTATAATCTCCCTCCCTTGCCCCCAAAGAAATCCTTCAGACACCCACACTCACATGAAGAGCTCACTCATCAGCCATTTGGCAGCAGTCACAATCGAATTGATGGGCTAGAATGGTAGAGTACATCATTAAGATCCAAGGCCAGATTCCCCCTTAGCCTCTAGACCTTAACAGCCAAAGCACCCCAAAGACTGTGTATTTTAAATAATATGCAAATTACCCAAATACCCGCCACCTCAGCTTCTATTTCACCCTTAAGGAACAGTTAGTTACTCAACACCACTTTCCTGTAGGAGACATTTGAGGAGGCAGTGTGATATAGTAGAAGGAACACTGGGGAGTCAGGAAACGAGTTCAAGTACCAGCACTGCTACTCAATAGAAGTAACTAAACCTTTACTGATAAAATGCTGGTGGTGGTAGAGTGAGGAACAGAAGATGCCGGCCTAAATGGCCTTTAAAGTTTTTTCTAACATTCTTGAATCTCCTGAGTAATTCCTATTGTAGGTTAGATACTTGTCGGAAGCTAGGACAATTTCCATATTGACTATTAATTGGAACTTCTAGGGGATATGGCAACTGCTACTGTAGATTTGGGACATTTGGTCTCATATTACCAGGAAGGTGGTGGGCAGGGAGGGGTTTAGAACAGGGAGGAGATAAATCTGCTGGTGAACACTGACTCGGGAAAAAGCACTAAGGGCTTAGGAGGCCTCTCTGATCTGAATCAATGAGTCTTGTATGGAGCAATGTGGCCAGAGAAGTATTTAAAGTAGTATTTAGTAGTAAGGGGAGAGAATCGTTAGGTAAATGGATTTAATTAGACTAAAAACCTTTCTGAGTAATTGTTTTCCTGCTTGAGGCCCTCACACAGTACAGCTAAGAGCAACTGTTTGCATTAGGACTTGGCAGGAATCTGGAAATGGCTAATCAAACAACTCATCATTGAGCTAGCATTCCATCACAAAAAGGCTGGAAACCTAAGAGAAATAAAACAATTAGTCAGTTAATCAGTTAAATCTTGACTCAGCTGCCCCTCAGTAAAAGAAGAGGATTGGCCAACAGCAATTGACTTAGGGACTAGAGCTACCAATGTAACAAAAGATTGAGAGGATTTTGTTTCCAGCAAGTATGAAGGGCAAGTTGAATTTTATAGTGATTGAAGAGACTGTGCTATTTTTGTCTTTTTTAGTGCAACACTGTCACTTGATGACCATATAGCTTTCATTCTCTCTCCCCCCCCCCATTTTCCCTGTCTCATGGTTTGCCCCTCCTTAGGCAACCTAGTAGCCTGCTCCCAGGGGGATTCACTATATAGCTGCTAGCCTTACTATGGCCACCAAATGGCTTTTAGCCCATTCTACCTCAGAGCTCAAAAGATCTATCAGCCTCAGCCCTCCCCCAGTAAGCATGCCCACTTCTGGTTTTAATTTGATAATTATTTCTATGAGATGACTTCTAGCTCTTTTCAGTCTTTTCTTCTGAGCTCCTGTCTTGTTTTTACCTACTGCTTACTGAACATTTCAAACCGGATGTCCTATAGATATCTCCAATTCAATATCTAAAACAGAATTCATTGTATTTTCCTGCAAACCAACCTCTCTACCCAAATTCCTCATTTCTGTCACAGATACCACCATTCTTCCAGTTTCTCAGGTTCGAAATCTCAGTTGGCCTTGACTCCTCACTAGACAAATCCATTCAGTTACCAAATCTTGTCATTCTACCTCCATAACATCTCTCACATCTGACTCCTTCTCTACTCCCATTTTTGGGCCAGGCCTCCAATCACTTCTCACCTGGACTACTGCAGTAACCTCCTAATTGTTTTCCCTTCTTCAAGTGTTTCCCCACTCCAATCCATGTTCCAGGCTTCCCAAGTGATTTTCCTAAAATGCAGGTCTGACCATATCACTTCCCTACTCCGTAAACATTAGGCCTCTAGGATAAAATGTAAATTCCTTTGGCTTTTAAAGCCTTTCACAACCTAGCTCCATTCACTTTACTTTATTTTGACTTATCTTTCCACAAATTAGGCCACTGTCACCTTACATACCCCTTCTCCCCACCCCCCAATTCCAACTGCCCTTTATGCGTTGTGTTCCTCCTAGGAGGAAGGGCAAGGGCTGTGCTTGCTTGTATGTATATCCCTAATTGCCAACATTTTCTAGATGATGGAGAAAGCAAGGGAGTTCAAGAAAAACATGTACTTCTGCTTCATTGACTACACTAAAGCCTTTGTGTGGATTATAACAAAGTGTGGCAAGTCCTGGAAGATATGGGCATATAAGATTATTTTACTGGTTTCCTGAGGCACCTGTACGTGGGTAAAGAAGCAACAGTTAGAAAGAACCAAACATGGAATAGCTGATTGGTTTAAGATTAGAAAAGAAGTATGACAATGCTGTATATTGTCACCTTATTTATTTAACTTATATGCAGAGTACCTCATAAGAAATGCCACACTGGATGAATTAAAAGCTGGAATTAAGGTTGTTAGGAGAAATAGCAACAATCTCAGATATTCAGACAATACCACTGTGATGGCAGAAAGTGAAGAATTAAGAAGCCTTTTGATGAGGGTGAAAGAGGAGAGTATAAAAGCTGGCTTGAAACTTAACATCAAACAAACAAACAAAAAGATCATGGCAACTGGTCCCATCACTTTCTGGCATATAAAGGGAGAAGAAATGGAAGCAGTGTCAGATTTTATATTCTTGGGCTCAAAGATCCCTGCGTACAGTGAATGCAGAGTCATGAAATTAAAAGATGCTTGCTCCTTAGAAGGAAAGCTATTGTTGTTTTGTCCTTTGTTTTAGAAAAGGACCAATGCCATCATTGGGTGATGTCTAAATTTAATTTAAGTGAGGCAGAGTTGCACAAAGTTGTCAGCCTTGCTCTCTCCTCCAGAGTCACTTAAGTCTAGTGGCAAGACAAAAGTCAGGATGACTGGCAATGGCCAGAGAGACAGCACATGACCTTGGCATCTTCAGTGTCTGACCAAGCTCTCAGGGCTCCCTGCTTCAACCATTTTTGTGGCCATTGAACAAATCGTTCTCATCTGCTTATTCCAATGCAGGGAAGTCTTCACATACTTGGGGTAGACACCCCCCAATTCACTGATGGGTTTGAGGTCCATTGGTTTCCTTCAACCTGGTTGCCTGTCTGCTAGGTTGTGGCCGCTGTGAATGCTATAGCTTCTTGGAGTCACAAGTGAGAGTTAGACACCAAAGGTAGATGAACAGCCCTGAAAAGGACTTGGCAAATCCTCACACCAGATGTGCTAGTCTTCCTTGAACACCTACAAATCTGGACAGCACACCAAAAAAACAGACATCATTCTGCTGACAAAAGACTGTATAGTCAAAGCTATGGTTTTTCTAGTAGTGGCTGTGAGAGTTGGACTATAAGGAAAGCTGTACATTACAGAATCAACACTTTTGAATTGTGGTGCTGGCAAAGACTTTAGAGAATCCCTTGGACAGCAAGAGGATCAATCGGTCAATACTTAAAGAAATTAATTCAGACTATTCATTGGAAGGTCAAATACTGAAGCTAAAGGGTAAATACTTGGGTGACATAATGAGAAGATAAGATTCATTGGAAAAGACCTTGATATTGGGAAAGATTGAAAGCCAAAGGAGAAGGGGGTCACAGAGGACAAGATAGATAAAGATGGAAGCAACCAACAAGAGCCTGGACAGACTTGGGGAGACAGTGGAGGACAGAGGGGCCTGGAGTGCCATGGTCCATGGGGTCCTGAAGAGTTGGACACGACTGAATGACTAAACAACATCAGCACTTAGCAAAGTGCCCAACCCATAGTAAGCTTTTTTTTTTTTTCAGGGCAATGAGGGTTAAGTGACTTGCCCAGGGTCACACAGATAGTAAGTGTCAAGTGTCTGAGGCCACATTTGAACTCAGGTACTCCTGAATCCAGGGCTGGTGCTTTATCCACTGCGCCACCTAGCTGCCCTCCATAGTAAGCTTTTAAGAAATGTTCTAGCTATCTTATTATACATTACTTCTGTTCACACGTACACTATGGTCCAGCCAAACTGGCTTGTTGCAGTTCTTCACACATAATGCTCCATTTCCCACTCCCTGCCTTTTGCATTAGTTATTTCCCGTGTCTGGAGTGTTCTCTTCTCACCTCTGCCTTTTAAAAACTCTTGTTTTCTTTAAGACTCAGCTCAACAACCACGTTCTACATGAAATCTTTCCAGATTTCTCCAATTATTTGTGTCTGTATGTGTATTTCAATATATATTCTGTATAAGGGGGAATAGGGACTGAATGTGTTATTTCATTGGCACAGGGAAATCCCTCTCAGTAACTTTACTGCACCTAGATGTCAGGAGCACTGAGAAGTTAAGTGACTTTCCCAGAGTCGGTGGTGGAACTTGATTCAAATCTTCCTGACCTCTAGATCAGCTCTCTACATCATGCTGTCTTCCATATGTAGTTCATATATACTTATATATGTATCTGCTGTCTTTCTGATAGAATGAGGTACTTGGGGGTAGGTACTGCATTCTTCGAGTACAATTGTCTGCCTGACACATGCATCCCGCTGGCCTTTCTCTAAGGTAAGCTGGAAGAAAACTTTTTTGGATTATCAGAAAAAAATGAGGTCTTCTTTGAAGGTGTAGAAAGAAAAGTGGGGAGGAGAGAGGAAGGAGTTGAAGTGGCAGGAAGGTTAAGGGTAGAAAAGATGCCGGAGGAGGTAGGAAAAGGACCATGAGACCAGTTTCAAGACAGATCGGGAGAAAACAGCTTTATGTGCTCTGAGAATAAACATTTTACAACCACTGGCACCATCAAAAATGTGGCCAGGCGGTGATGCTGAGGAAGGAGATTCCCACTGTTGTCTTGACTTTTCAAACTTGATGACAACTGCCCTCTTCTGGTGATTAACCAGAAGCAACCCAGGAAGTATTGCTTGATTCTGGAATCTTGGGCAAGAAACTGAAGGAAGACTTGGGGGGGGGGGGGGGAGGGACTGGTGTTTTGTTTTATTTTAATTTTAAATGCTATTTAAATTCTTTGTTTTCTTAAAGTTGTTGCTGATTGACGCTGCGGGCTTCAGAAGAAGCAGATTTGGTAACTGAAGAAGACAGCATCTATAAAAGAAAGGATTTGAATTTCTGAGCCCAAGAAGGGCTGGTCAAAAATGTTTTCTTGGATGGAGTCTGATCAAGAAAAGAGAAAGAAAGGGGTGGGGGGCGGACTCCATCCTCTAAGGGTCAACAAGCCAGATGCCACAGAGAGTAAAAAGAGGCAAGGAGACCACATCCCAGACGGGAGCCCGCAGTGATGCCCCTAGCTTCGGGGAGCTCGCCATCCTAAGCTTCACAGGCATCGCTGGGACGGGACTCATGACCGGTGTGAGGGCTCTGCAAGTGTAATGACGAATTCAGAGGGAAGAGACGAGACCAGAGTGGTGAGGAAGGCTGAGGAGATCCAGGGACTTGCTGGAGAGGGGAGAGCTTGGTGAAGGGAATTTGTCTGGAGGAGCATCGTGAACGCAGCATCCCCGCCCCCTCCCAAGCGCCGCGGTCATAGAGAGGGTGGAGGACTACAGGGCTAAATGGTGCACAGAGTGCCCACGCCAGCCCGGTTCCGGTAGCCGTCAGAGGAAATTCCGGCCAAGTTCTGGGGGACCTATGAGCCATGCTGGTGCACCTGCTTCTCCGGCAAGGAGACTCTGTCCCTGCGGCCCCTGGCACGCACGCGGCAGAAAGGAGCCAAAGTGGAAATGAGCGAAGCCCAGCCTAAAGCTTCGCGGAAGGAAGCACGGGGACCAGCGAAGCCTGCAGGCCTCTGCCTACTCGCTTCCTCATGACGTCATCCGCAAACCAAGCCTCGGCGGAAGTTCCTCTCAAAGACTTCCCCCCTCCCCGGGCGCTCTAGCCCTGTGGTCTTCCACGGCCTCCGTGGCAATATTTAAATAACAGATATGGGGGAGGGGACATTGTGCTTCAATAATCTGACCACACACAAGTCATTCTCCCAGTAAAATGCGGAAGGGCTGGTCGTGATAATCTCATTATTCCAAAAATGGAGGAAGTGACAGAATTATTAGTCGGGCCCCAATTGTGACCGACAAACGGGGAACATCAATTTTCTATTGAACTGAAGTAGAAATGGGTTGGGGCGGGGGATGGCATCTTAGAATTTGTGACAAGCACAATTCAGGTGCCATCCCCAGCACGAGGCCCTTCCGGTAGATCGCCGGCAACCATTGCTTTGTATTTACATAATAAAGTATTCTTAGAAAGGTCTCAGTCCTTCCCGACCCTTCCTGGACTCGTGAGCCCGGGCAACTGGCTTCACGTCCCAATATTGCCTCTAAAACCAAATTACAGACACATCTGGAACCTGCATTTACTGCATCGAAGGACTTCCTTGTGCCAGTCGGTCAATCAGCATTTACTAAGCACCTGCTTTGTCCGTTGTCAATCACAGGTCTAATCCCTAACCCTATACTTTGTATTAACTTAATTGCTTTCCTGTTGTATTATTCTCTTTCTTCCTTTCCACCCCCATGTAAACTTCTCCAGGGCAGGGACTATTTCATTTTTGTCCTTGTATATCTAACAAGGTCCTTTGAATGCAACTAAGTAGCGTAGTGGACAGAGAGTCCTGGGCTTGGAGACCTGAGTTCAATTCCTATCTTAGCAGGAACTAGCTATGCCACCCTGGGCAAGTCACTTAATTTGTCTCAGCCTCAGTTTCCTCATCTGTAAAGGGGCAGGTTTTAAAAGGTGGTGGTGGTGAACTCAGTGGCCATTAAGGTGCCTCCAAGCTCTAAAGTTATGATTCTATGATCCTATTAAGTTGTCATGACAATGACTTTGGGAATAGTCTGGTTGGCATAGAGTAGATTTTTAAAGGTTCAAAGGGGAGATTTTACTGGAGAAACCTCCCTAAGACAGTGGAAGCTTTCAAAAATGGAATTCTGAAGGAAGAACCAAAAAATGTAGATAAAGAAAGGGGACATTGCCTAAAGAGATCAGCATTAAAACAGGGAACTCAACATTTTTTGTTATTTTTCAGTTACTTCTGACTTTTCATGACTTCCTTTAGGGTTCTTTTGACAAAGGAAATGGCAAACCACTCCAGTATCTTTGTATTTCCAGCTCATTTGACAGATGAGGGAACTGAGGCAAACAGGGTTAAGTAATTTGTCCGGGATGACACAGCTAGTAAGTGTCTGAGGTCAAATTTGAACTCAGGAACATGAGTCTTCCTGACCTCAGGCCTGGCACCCTGTGCCCTATGGTGCTGCCCCCATTGATGTATTAAAAAGACATATTAGACAATGTAGGGTGGTATGACATAGTAGAAAGAGAGCTAGCTTTGGGGAAAGGGAGAACTGGGTTCCAGTTCTGTTTCTCTGACACAGAAGCTGTTTGACCAAAGTCCCTTTAGCTTCTGTTTGCCACCAGGCAGCTTTCTAAGAATTTCTAAAATGACAGATTTGTTGCTAATCTTCATCACTTCTGGGCACTCCCACCCAGGAGACCCCTACACTCATAAAATCATAGTTTGCAAGTCAAAACAAAAGGTGTGTGTTGGGGGGAGTAGAAACAAGGATAGGTAATAGAGGATGAATAAAAAAACCTGCCTGTACTATGAGAAATATCAGGAGTGCCTAAGATTGGAATGAGCTGACTGATAGTGAATGAATACTAAGGACAACAAAAAGGTTTTCTTAAACTAAATTGAAAGGAAGAGAATGAAGGGATGGGACCATCGGTTGGAATAGGTAGATAGGGAAAAACTAACTATATTTAGCTTCTGTCTTTTCCACCAAGGACAATGCTCCTCACAGAGAAGGATTAAACATAAATGATTAAATTGGACTTTAAGATCACGATGGAGATAGTAAGAGAGCACTATCCTCCTCAGTGAGTTGTTACCAGGACTAAACTAACTGCAACCCAGAGACCTGAAAGAACTAGTAGAAGTGAATATTTAGTAATTGGACCTTTGAGAATTGTGGATGATGGAAGCAGTGTCACAGGACATAAGGGCAAGTGCTGTCCTGAGTATTTTAAAAGAGAAGAGGATGGCATTTGGAAACTATATTTAGGCCAATGAGTTTGGACCATATTAGAGACAGGGCTTAGGAGCATTTAGAAAAGGTATTGATGATTGCTAAGAGGAGCGTCATTGAGAAGAGTTTGTGCCAGATTAACCTCATTTCCTTTTGTGACCGTGTTAGGGGAATGCCACAGACATAGTAAACCTAGATTTCAATGAAGCATTTGACAGAGTTTCTTGTGTTCTCTTTGTGGGCAAGATGGAGTGCTGTGGCCTAGATAACAGTACCGTTAAATGAATTTACAATTGGTTGGATGACAGAAACAAAAGACGACATCTCATAACTAGGATCTCTGGTAGATTGCCCCCAAAGAATACCTCAGTAGAAAATAACCTCTTTGAAGACAAGAAGTTTTTCACTGTTTCACAGGGTGGTCTAAACCGTCATTGTTACACAGATGATTCTCAAATCTACTCTTCCAGCTCTAACCTCCCTCCTGTTTTCCATTCTCCCAAGCCCAACTGCCTTTTAGACATCTTAAACTGGATGTCCTGTAGACATCTTAAGCACAATATGTCCAGAACTGAACTCTTTATCTTTTCCCTGAAACCCTCTCCTCTTCTTAATTTCCCTATTACTGTAGCGGGCAACATCATCCTCCTAGTTACAAAGGCTGTTATCTTCAATTCCTCATTCTCCCCACCTACTCTCCATATTCAACCATTTCCCAAGTCCTGTCATTTCTACCTTTGTAACATCTCAAGTGGACTTTGAACACTCTGGAAGAGAGAGTGAGGCTGACAACTTTGCATAGCTCTGCCTCACTTAAATTCAATTCACATGTAAGTCAAGACTTTACCCTTGTAATGTCATTGGTCCTCTTCAAGAAGGATGGACAAAGAACATCTCGTACGTGTCCCCTTCCTGTCTGTCACTGGCACCACTCTGGTTCAGGCCTTCATTGCCTCATACCTGATGTCTCCCTGCATCAAGTCTCTCCCCACTCCTATCTATCCTCCACTCTTGTCAAACTGGACTTCCTAAAATGTGGGTCAAGTATAAAATCCTTGATGATCTAGTCCCATCTACCTTTCTAGTCTTTTTACACTTTACTTTTCCCCCCACTTTCTATCAACTCTCATAGCCAATAACCTTCATGCCAATAACCTCAATATCCCAACATTGTCTCCTGATGGTGCATTTTTACTGGCTGTCCCCCATACCTGGAACTCTCCCTGCCTTCCTTCGAATCTCAGCCATAGTCCCACCTTCTGCAAAAAAGCCTTTCCCAGCCCACCTTAGTCTTCAGTCTGCCCTCTGAGTTTATTTTCAGCTTATCATGTATAAATCTTGTTTGTATGTTGTCTCTGCTCATTAAGCTGTGAGCTCCTTGAGAGCAGGAATTGTCTTCCCCCCCCTTTTTAAAATCTCCAATACTTAGCACAATGCCTGGCAC